>NC_139244.1:66859283-67554888 GCF_977018435.1 Lepisma saccharinum | reverse complement strand
CAAAGTAATGGTCTAAGCTTGGTATAAGCTGAAATTCATTAGGTAATAAATATGTTGACTTACTGATCTGGTACATTTTAACAGTATCGAACGGCGGACGAAATGTTATTACTAGTATTATAATTATTATTATTATTACTGATGTTGTTGCTATTATTTGTGTTGTTGTTATAATTATTTTTATTATTATATTATAATGTAATATATCATATTTGAAGTTCGTAAAAGGCTAAAAAGGTTTTAGGTTTTATATTTTTTAATTGGACTTCCCTTAGTAAATTTGAAATTTTTAGATTTCTATTTATGATTTTGGTTCGTCCATTATTGGAATATGGAAGTGAATTATGGAACGTGGCGGCAAATAGTCACACCGAGAAAACTTACTCAATTACTTATTAGTTTACTTTGTATGAAAATGAAGAAATGTTATATGTCACTAACATATCTGGAGTGGTTGGATATTTAACAACCTTGAGCTTAAGAAAGAAAGATAAAATTAAAGTATTTATACAAAACCGTTTGTCAAATAGGGTTGGTACTGAATACTTTACAAATACAATAGTTTATATAAATATAAAACAAGAAATAAATCATTATTATCAGTAAAATTGAAAAATGTGGTGGTGAATTTATATAAATATTAATTGATGATTTCGATTATGACTTCCTTTAAAATATTGTATTTTGGTATAAAATGTGATCTGATGTAAAAACCATTATGAGTTAATCCATTGATATTACTCTTTGGGACATAGTACTGTATGAGGTTTTGTAACTGTTCTCAGTACTTTAAATAAACTATTATTATTATTATTATTATTATTATTATTATTATTATTATTAAAACTACTACCACTACTAATGTTTCTTTAAAAAATTACATACATTTGTAATTTCAATATTCTATATATCCATATACAATTTGCATAACTGTATGCAGACAAAAAGCTGTTTTATATATATATATATATATATATATATATATATATATATAAAGAGATCAGTGTAAAATAGGCTGTAAGCTTCTATGTGATTCTATTTCAAATAATAATAATAGTTGCTGTAACTTACGACCTGAACGTCTTTGCGCATGGTAACATACTGTAAAGGCATATGGTTTGGGGGGGAGGTAGTCAGAACCCAACAAATTATAATATGTGGCATGTGCGGTGGTGCTGTGAAAATATACGTACTTATTGATCAAAGGCTTGGTGAACTCCACAGTCACTTCATCCAGGGGCATTGCTTGATAAACTCCCTCCTGATATCCTCCACTGGGACACCGAACCAGGACCTACCGCATGAGAGTCACACACCTGACCTCTTGACCACCGTGGATCTCTCTAATATTAACAGATGCGTCAATGGTTACGACATATGCACACGGATTGTCATTGTGTGTAGGTATGCATAACATGTGATTTATTTTCAGATACTATTGAGGCTCGTACAGCCTGAATGATGTACTGAAAATCCAACAACTTTCCCCTCTCTCAATTATTCGCTATATGAACTAATAACAAAGTTGCCTATGCGACCGAAGTTTTGAATCACCCTGTGTTTCTAAGAAATGGGAATGTATAATCAGCTTCATGTGCGGTGATTCAAACAATATTTTGTGAATATTGAATTTAAATTTCTGTCAGACCTTTACTTTTGAAATACAGTACTTTATCTGTGGACCGACCACGAAGAAAGGAACCTTCTTCCAAAATCCTTCGTGCCACTTCCCCTCTATCGGTTCACCTCTGGGAAGTATGCTCCACTCTGCCCCTAACCTCCACGTGCGAGTACGAAGAAACAGGAGTCGCGGGCCTGTGCGGGATATTTTGCGTGTGGTTGCACAATATCAAAATATGTTATCATGCATTACCTAACCTACCCTACCCTAACCTAAATCTTACGTAACTCAGGATTTCATTGACATCCAATTTTCAAATTATGTACAGTTATTTAAGAATAGTGAATACATGAGATATCTTTCTTGAATAAAAGTTAAAAAACCCGTTTTTGAGAAAATGACTATCAGAATTTTGATTACATCACCTTCAAACATTTTCCCCTCTGGCATAGGCATTTAACATCTCGTGTGAAAGAGCATTGAAAGACATTTCCAACGGCGTCCGAATCACTTCTATAGGTGGCCTGATTGCTGAAATATTGCAATTTCAAATCAATAGGGTGGCGAAATAATTCTTCAAACTAGTACATTATGCACTCTTGTAATTTTGGAAGTACGAAAGATATAGATCGGCCAGTCTCCACATGTGTTTCCCAGATGGTGTAGTGGTAACGTTGTGCGAGTGCCAATCAAAAAGTCTTTGCATCAATTTTTCTTTCAGCAGAAAAATAAACATGCAGGGATATCAAAATATAGCAATCACCTTGCACTATTTTGCCACCTAGTCACCACAGCGGTCCAGGCATTTGTCCCATCGCACCACTAGTTTGGAGATGCCGCTGTTGTAGAATTCGGCCGGTTAATCGTAGAACCACCGCCGGACAGCGGTCTTCGCTTCGTCGTTGCAAATGAACATCTGTCCTGCCAGGAACTTCTGCAGTGGACCGATCACATGGAAATCACTGGGGGCGAGGTGAATGCTAGAGAATCTCCCATTCGAAAGACTTAAGTCTCTCGATGGTCCTATTTGCCCCATGAAGCCAGGCGTTATCGTGGAGGATAACCACATTGTCCACATCGAGAATCCCTTGGCGCTATTTCCTGAAGGCAGCTCGCAGACGTGAGAGCTCTTAGCGTTGATGGTGTCACCTCTTGGCACGAAATCCAGCAGGAGTGGTCCTCGACTATCCAAGAAGACCGTGAGCAATGTTTTCCGTTGTGAGCCAGGAGCGGGGACCGGCCGCTTATTGCCATGAAGGTCTTCTCGGCGATTTTCAAAATCACAACACTACCACCGCACACTTCTCAAATCGAGACACTTGTCCCCATACGTCGGCTGCATTTCCCTATGGATCTCGATGGGCGTTCGTTCCTTGCTCCATCGAAAACGAACTACAGCCATCTTTGCAAACTGACAGCTGTGCCATGCCGCGGAACAACTGAGAATTAACGCTGAACCGTACCAAGAAAAAAACATTATATTGAATGTTTATCTCTCCTTTTTCAATCATACTAATATTTCGGCTGAAAGAAAATAGGGGCAAATACTTTTCTATTTGCCCTCGTAATCAAGGTGTCCCAGTTTCGATACCTGATGGCGGCACATAGTACAGTAGATAGTATCCCACTTTAAATTATAGGTCCAGTCCAGATTAGCCTTTCTGTTGGTAAAGTTAATTTAAAACAACAATTAAAAGAAACAAACAAAACTTTGCAGCATAGTTTCCTATCTCAAGTGGCCCTTTGAGAATGCCAAACTTTAAAATGAATCAAAAAATGTAAGGTTGAAGAAATGGGAACTCGTAATATTCGTATACCTGAAGAATAGTGAAGTATATTACCTTGTTAGTAGTGTAGGTGGCCGGGTTCTGCAACATCATTTGCGGTTCAGTGTTGCCAACTTACCCCAAGAATATTTCACCATATGATATTTTACAGGCGAAGCTAACCTACAAATAGGAGTTGGCAACACTGACTAGTCGGTTCACCAACGTCAATTGCGGTTCAGTGTTGCCAACTCACCCCAAGAATATTTCACCATATGATATTTTACAGGCGAAGCTAACCTACAAATAGGAGTTGGCAACACTGACTAGTAGGACCAACCTGGTTCACCAACATCAATTGCGGTTCAGTGTTGCCAACTCACCCCAAGAATATTTCACCATATGATATTTTACAGGCGAAGCTAACCTACAAATAGGAGTTGGCAACACTGACTAGTTGCTTCTCAATGTCTTGGAAAACGTCTTAAGACAAATATCTTAATCTTTAAGAGTAAATATGCCTTCTACACCAACCCTGATTTTTTGACCTCTAAGAAAATCGCACCAAAACCTTAAAAAACTCACTTTCTCTCCACGTTTCGCGTCTCATTTATTGCGCTGACGATGTTTCACAGCGCAGAAAAGCAGTGATGAGTAAATGCACTTTCTCATCCTTGAAGGATGAATGCACCTTATCGTAATCTTCCAAGTCTCGGGGACACCAATGTTTGTATATCGTGACCTTTGTAAACCTCTCTCGGGAACGATGTGCCACACACACGCGCGCGCGCCTATCTATCATAGGTAGATCACGTTCCGCGCCTCATTTATTGCACTGACGATGTTTCGCAGCGTAGAAAACAGCGCCAAAACATCAAAAATTCACTTTACTCATTTGGCGTTCACCAAAACCTCCAAAGTTCTGGTTAAATGTTTATATATCGTGACCTTTGTAAACCTCTCTCGGGAACGATGTGCCACACACGCGCGCGCGTGCTCATTTATTGCGCTGACGATGTTTCGCAGCGAAGAAAACAGCACCAAAACATCAAAAATTCACTTTACTCATTTGGCGTTCACCAAAACCTCAAAAGTCCCGGGGCCAAATGTTTATATATCGTGATCTTTGTAAACCTACCTCGGGAACGATGTGCCACACACGCGCGCGCCTATCTATCATAGGTAGATCACGTTTCGCGCATTTATTTGTTGCGCAGACACAGCGTGATGAGTAAATAATGCACTTTCTCATTTTTGAAGTACGAATGCACCTTATCGTAATCTTCCAAGTCCCGGGGCCAAATGTTTATATATCGTGATCTTTGTAAACCTCTCTCGGGAACGATGTGCCACACACACGCGCGCCTATCTATCATAGGTAGATCACGTTTCGCGCATATATTTGTTGCGCTGACACAGCGTGATGAGTAAATAATGCACTCTCATCCTTGAAGGATGAATGCACCTTATCGTAATCTTCCAAGTCCCGGGGCCAAATGTTTATATATCGTGATCTTTGTAAACCTACCTCGGGAACGATGTGCCACACACACGCGCGCGCCTATCTATCTATCTATCATAGGTAGATATTGTTAAATAAACATTAATATGGTAAATATATATATACTTATTGTATTTAGTTTTTCGGTATCGAAAAAAAGCGACTGTCATATCGTATTTGAAAATATTATGCTTTTGCCTGTGGATATCTAGAAAAAATGACAATTTTGTTTTCTCTCTCTCTGCGTGTGCTATTAACGTTGACACAATGACACAAATTCAACAATACGTAGGCCTTGGGACGACGGAAGTTATACTTCCTGCCCTACTGACGTATACAACTCGCCTCTCTGCGTGTGCTATTAATGTTGACACAATGATACAAATTCAACAATACGTAGGCCTTGGGGGGCGACGGAAGTTATATACTTCCTGCCCTATTGACGTATACAACTCGCAAAAAATGATGTGGCTGAAATGTAGAGGGAGAATCTTCTAGAGCGGATTGTCTCGGATTTCTATTGGTCCACGTTGCGTTGGCTAACATTTTACTTTTGACCTCATTAGAAAACCGTATAAAACTTAAAACGCTATAGGAGAAAGTTCTGTTTCATTTTGAACGTTAGTGAAGAGCATTTCTGCAGTATTTTCCAAAAGTAAGTAACTTTGTTTTTTTAGCTTGCATGAGTTGGCTTTGATTTATAAGTATATTTGAAGCATGCATCTTGGTAGCTGGAATATTTTTTTTCTTCTGTGTGCCGTTGTTGGTAGGTAGGAAATATGTGTGCGGGGCATATTTCAAAAAAATAAATATGTTAAATTGTTAGAGGAAGGCAAGAAAAAAAAAAATAAAGGAGAGTTGCGTGTTTTTGTTATCTAGTGGAAGTACTGTATGATTGATTTGATGTTTCAAGTCAATTTTATGCACAGTAAGGCTAATCGGGACTGGACCTACAGTTTCAAGAACTACTTGTGCCTCCACCGGGTATCGAACCCGAGATTTCTTGATTACAAGACAACGATGTTTTTTTATTGTTTTTTTTTTGCTGCGCCATAGCAGAGGCTAGTGGAAGTACTGATTGATTTGATGTTTTAAGTCCACTTTATGCACAGTAAGGCTAATCGAGACTGGACCTACAATTTCAAGAACCACTTGTGCCTCCACCGGGTATCGAACCCTTGATTACAAGGCTATCGCTGCACCATCGCAGAGGCTAGTGGAAGTACTGATTGATTTGATGTTTTAAGTCCACTTTATGCACAGTAAGGCTAATCGGGACTGGACCTACAGTTTCAAGAACCACTTGTGCGGGTATCGAACCCGAGATCTCTTGATTACAAGGCAACGACGCTACCGCTGCGCCATTGCAAAGGCTAGTGGAAGTACATAGTTATTCGAATCTTATTTATTTAAAATATTTAGTTTTTATGTACGCTTATTGATATTAAACCTCAAATTAAATAAAATCTGACAACTATATCCAATTATACTTATGGCTACAACGAGCATTCGCAAAAAAATAATGGCTTGAGATTTTTTTGCTACGTAAACAAAATGGCCGACATGCCAAATATGAACAGGCTATATAGATTTGAGAGATGGATAGAAAAAAAAAAGTTAATTAAAATGTAATTTCATGATTGCAACACGGAACTTAATGATTGATTCATTGATTTAGTTTATTTTACTTCGCGTTTTGTACCTCTTGGCTAATTTGCGAAGATGGGGATGAGTGATGAAATGGATGAATGGACATTCACAAACAACCAAGCCCGACCGGGATTCGAACCCGGGACCCTTGGCGTCGCAGCGCGATGTGCTAACCACTCGGCCACAGGGTCGGGCAAACACGGACATACATAAAAATTAAATGTTTGGTGCTGATCACATCACACATTACCAACTATGTATTGGACTTCCCATATGCACAGATATGAATTTATTTTTGCTTGTTGTAGTGCAAATATGTCGTCTGGGGCCTCCTCTATGGCTCAGTGGTAGGTGGGTTTGTATTCAAGGGTTCGATACCCGTTGGAGGCACAAGTGGTTCGGATAACACTTTAAAACTCTTTAGGTCTAGTTCCGATTAGCCTTACTGCACATAAAGTGGACTTAAAAAACACTAACTCAAATGTTGTCCGGTTCGGGTGACCTGGACCTACAGTCTAAAATATCATGGTATTATTATTCCTGCAATTATTTGCAATCTTGGCCAGAGAGAGAGGGGGAGGAAAAAAATAATATTTTGTTTCAATATCAAGCCTATATTTAAATTTATACATGTGCGCATGCGCGCAGGGGGTAAATTTCATTTTTTTTTTGATCGGGTGGGTTGTAAGGTGAGTGAACATGTAGGAAAAGTACTGGTATATTGATTGATTAATTGATTTAGTTTATTTTACTTCGCGTTTTGTACTTGTTAGCTAATTTGCGAAGATAGGGATGAATGATGAAATAGATGAAAATTGATATTCACAAACAGCCAAGCCCGACCGGGATTCGAACCCAGGACCCTTGGCGTCGCAGCGCGATGTGCTAACCACTCGGCCACAGGGTCGAGCAAGTACTGGTATATACATAGATCAAAGTTACATGGTTCTAGGCCCCATAGGAGCCGAGAAAATCAATATCTTGGAAAACGTCTTAAGACAAATATCTTAATCTTTAAGAAAGTCGACTTCCGGTATCTCAAGATGTTACTTCCGGTCTGTCAAGAAAATTTTCTTAAGACAAAAATCTTAAGACGTTTTCCAAGATATTGATTTTCTCGGCTCCTAATTGAGCTAGGATGATGATTTTAGGTTTGTTGGATAGGATTCGACGAGAACTATTGGACTAGCAAATAAAATCGATTCCACCCCCTCAAGTTTCGGAAATACAGACAATTTTTTATTTTTTTGAGAAACTTGATTTGCCGGCTTAGTTTTTACTCTAATTCGAAAATTTTAATAGCATTCGATACAAAATTAGAAGTACTCTACAACCTATTGGAGGGAAGATGACTAGTGCCTGCTGTTTTCGAGTTATCTTGGATTAAAATTTCAAGATGTAATTTCTAAGATGTTTTGCAATTCATAAACTATGGGTTGTAGGAAAACGATTCTTGCTCTCTCTGCTATTGCTCGTCGAATACTATAAACATAAACAAAGCTTATGGTTTAATTTTAAAAAAAATGGCGACCTTATAATAACTCTGTTTTCTGAAATTATAATTTATACTTCATACGCCAAGAGGGCTGAGAATTAGAAAAAAAAGATTGTTTGGTAGAATTATGTACACATAATATTTTTGTGTTTTCTATACACAAGCTTAATTATTTTTTTTCCAATTATTTACAGGATTCATTAAGAAGCAAGAAGTAGTATATACATAAATAGCACACACCAAACCCAGCACCATCGCGAATTAGCCTTCCAAGGTTTTTTTATTGCACAGCATTTATTTTGTGGCACTCTACTGTATATATAAAATAACATACCCCACAAATATTATTTTTTTTCAACAAGATGCAATCGGTACAAATTTGCCCTACGTGTGAAACTGGTGTTTCAACTAAATATTTCCAAAGGCACTGTCGTACCTGCGCACCTGGTAAGCGTGTGACCGCTAAAAAACCATGTCCCAGGTGCGACAAACATATTACTATTAATAATTTGAAAAGGCATATAACATCATGCAAAGTCGTCGTCGGAGCACCTGTTCCACAACCGTCGACCAGCTCGACCAAGAGGAAAGCGGAAGCCGACTCGCCACCATCCGCCAAACGTGTCAAGCATGTGGCGAAAGCGAACCAGTCTGCTTTCCAGCGTTTGTTAGAGGACTTTCTTTTTACTTCGGAGGGCTCATGCGACGTGCGTAGCTTTTTGGAGAACGTGCAAGCCCAAATTATTTCCATCCTCGGCAATGCGCTTGCAACGCACTCCACCAAATTCTACGCATCGCTTTGTTGCTGATACAAGAAGCCGTCTGATGAAATTTACAGCTTCTGCCACAACACCAAGGCGAAGACGCTGCATCTGGCGGATGTCGACAACCTCAAGGTCATCTACAACAAGTTTGTCGAGGAGCTGGTGGCAAAGCAGGAGGAACATCAAGCCAAGGGCTCGGGGGGTTCGCTGTGTGGGGAGCTTCACGAACTGCGCGTTAAACTTTGCAAGTTTGTGCCTCTCTCCGCCTCCAGCTACGTCTCCTTACCACGTGCTATTGCAAAAAAGAAGGCCGTCCTGAACATTCAGAACAGTGACGCCAAGTGCTTCGTCTGGTCGGTGCTGGCAGCGTTGCACCCTGTCGACCGGAAAAACCAACCACACCGAGTAAACCACTACCTACCCTACGAGCCAGAGCTGGAAGATGCGATGGCTGGGATCGCCTACCCGGTGGCACTTTCGGATATTCGCAAGTTCGAGGCCCGTACACGCAACCCTCGGTTGGCCATCAACGTTTATGGCCTCACCGACGAAAATGTGGTGTACCCCATCCGGGTGAGCGACGTAGACGACGATGGTGCGCAGGAAATTCACCTTCTGCTCATCAAGGACGAAACCCATCACCATTACACCCTCATCCGCACCCTTTCTCGGCTTGTTTCAAGCCAACGGAGCAAAGACAAAACCCACATAGAAGTTTGTCGCAGGTGCTTGTCTATATTTCGTAATCGAGAACAGCAGGATTACCAGCGCATCAGAGGTTCCAACATCGCTGTCGAGAAGCTCGCTCGCCACAAACTTTATTGCAATGCCAACGAACCTGGGGTGGCAGTCTTGTCCAAACCTGGCGACGTGGAGTGTTTCCGCATGCATGGTGCTATGGTAGAGCACCCCGCTATCATCATCGCGGATTTCGAGGCCTTCCTCAAACCCCTGTCCACTTGCGATCCCGATCCCGAAGTTTCCTCTACTACCCCTTACCAACTTCACGAGGTCTCGAGTTATGCTTATGTTGTGGTGTGGCGAGACCAATGCATCGCCTCCGAGCCCTACGTGTACCGTGGTCCCGACGCAGCCAAACACTTCCTCGAGAGGATGGTTGTCGAGGCCAACGAGATAGGGAAGGTACTGTTGACCCCCAAGCCTATGCTCCCACTGTCCCCCGACGATCAACGTAGACACGACGAGGCCATCGCTTGCCCTGTCTGCGTCAAGGAGTACACCGCCAACAACCGTAAAGTCCATCACCACGATCACTTTAACGGTAGGTACGTTGGTCCTTGGTGCAACGACTGCAACCGCTTGGCCCGGGACCCGCACTTCATCCCTGTGTTTTTTCACAATGGCTCGGGGTACGACTTTCACCACCTGATCAAGCATCTTGGGTACGACAACGAGCGAATCAACGTTCTCGCCGAGAACGAGGAGCGTTACATCAGTGTGAGCAAGTCGGTTCGAATCCCAGCAGGATCAGACTCCACCGTCGAGCTTCGCTTCCTCGACTCCCTGAGGTTCCTCCCGGCCAGCCTCGATGCTCTCGCGGGGAAGCTGAGCAACGAACAAATGCACATCACCTCTGCAAACTTTCCAAACTTGGACGCCAGTCTCTTCAGGCGTAAGGGGGTCTACCCCTACGAATACGTCACCGACTCTACCAAGTTTGCGGAGACGTCGCTACCTCCCCAGGCGAAGTTCTACAGTCAGCTACGGGGCTCGAACATCACCGACGAAGAATATCACCACGCCCAGTCCATGTGGTGCGAGCTAGGTTGTCGAACTCTCGGAGACTACCACGACGCCTACCTCAAACTTGATGTGACGCTCCTCGCCGACGTGTTCCAGACGTTCCGTGCGACTGCAATGAAGATCTACCACCTGGATCCCGCCTACTTCTATAGTCTCCCCGGACTGTCGTGGTCAGCCATGTTTCTGGTGACGAAAGTCAGGCTTGAGCTTCTTTCGGACGTGGACATGATGCTGTTTGTAGAACGCGCTATCCGGGGTGGCATGGTCCAGGTGTCGCAAACGGAACGCGCGCGCCAACAACCATCACATGGCTACTGGCTACGACTCCACCCAACCGTCGAGCTACATCATGCACACGGACGTGAATAACTTGTACGGGCACTCCATGATGCAGCCACTCCCCTTTAGAGGGTTCGAGTGGGCTGACCCTTCCAAATTTGACGTTGAAGGTTTCGACGATTCGGAACATGGGTTCTTCGCCGAGGTGGACCTTGAGTTCTCCGAGAAGCTGCAGGATTCGTTCTGCGATCTTCCCCCTGCACCCGAGTTCAAGTGTCCACCCGATTCCAACCAGACGAAGCTCGTCATGGATTTCGAACCCAAGAAGAATTACGTCCTTCACTACCGGAATCTCCGGTGGTTGATGCAGCGAGAGGTCACGGTCCACGCAGTTCACCACATCCTCAAGTTCGAGCATTCTCCATGGTTGCGTCCATATATTGAAATCAACACTGAACACCGCACCAAAGCCGAGTCCGAGCTTGATAAGGATTTCTTCAAGCTCATGAATAATGCGGTGTTTGGCAAGACCATGGAGAATGTACGGAATCACGTGGACATAAAATTGGTGACGAGGAAAGAGCGATGTCGTCAGCTTGTCGCGAGTCCATTGTTCAAGTCTCGAACAATCTACAACGAGCAGCTGGCTCTGATTCACATGAAGCAAGGTGTGGTGAGGCTCACCAAGCCCATCTACGTTGGAGCCACGGTTCTGGATCTGAGCAAGCTCCACATGTTCGAGACGTACTACGACATATTACGTCCACACTACGGCCACAACATCTCGCTTCTCTATACGGACACGGACAGCTTGGTGTACCACGTTCGCACAGCCGACGCATACGGGGATATAGCCACAGTTCCATCTTTGGTTAACCTCTTCGACACCTCGGGCTATCCCCAGCCGAACCAGTACGGTATCCTGGCCTGCAACAAGAAGGTGCCTGGCAAACTCAAAGATGAGAAGGACGGAGACGTGATTCTTGAGTTTGCAGGTCTTCGCGCCAAGGCCTATACCATCAAAGCCGAGGGCAGCGTTACCAAGAAGGCCAAGGGTGTCGGCAGACAGGTGGTTCGGGAGCATCTCACATTCGAGGACTTCGTCGATTGCCTCAAGACCAGGTCGTCGGTTCTAAGAGCAGAACAGCGCATCCAGAGCGTCGACCATGTGTTGACCACCAACAAAGTGAGGAAGATTGCCCTGGATCCCAACGACGACAAGAGGTGCGTCCTCCAATGTGGAATCCACACACTGCCGTGGGGGCACTATCGCTTAGCAGAAAGCAAAACCTGCAACATATGCCCATCTTCAACAGAAGATTCATAAAAACAAAACAAAAAAAAGAAAACAAAAAAAAATCATTTTGTTAGTCATTACAAAAAAAAAACACTGACTGTCATTACAAAAAACTTTGACCGTATTCTTAAATAACCAGCATACCTATGAATCTCTTTGGTTTCCGAAAACAAACCAACATGGAGACTGTACACCGCGCGACGACAGATCATGAATTTCTACCTTCCATGTTACCTAAACTCAACGGTCTGTTGATCATTCACCTAAACAGCATTTGGACGAAATTGGATGAAGACGTCGGCAAAACGTTTTACATCTTCAACAACAATTTACATTTTTACGAAATTCCGATCGGTGGGAAACTTCAAATCACCACGAATCCGGAAAACGTAGGCGAAATCAAAATATCTACCGGCAAGAATATTTTTCGAATCAAGCACGACAAGATGCTTTCTAACATTACGTACGATGTTTCCGCAGGAGATTATCTTTACGTTCAACTCCTGGGAGATTACGACAAACTCGTTCCTCTCTTCGTAGAATTACGAATCGTCTATCCTATTATAAATAACCGTTAACCAAAAATGCCTAACGACATTTTCGGCAACACCAAGCGTGTAGACCACGCAGAAGAGATTCTCATGTTGGACGTCCGAATTAAAAAGTTGAGGAGCGATTTGATCGCTTTGCAGGAGACCTTAAACAAAAGTTTAGAGTCCGAGATCGCTACGCTCCAAACGCAATGTCTCGACCCCATTCTGAAAATCGATTCCGAACTGAAAACGCTCATAAAAAATTATGTCGACGTACCTTCTTACGACAGCGTTCAAAATATACAGTTGAGCGTGGATTCGCTTCAAAATGATTTGGCCAAATTACAGCAATTTCAATCGAAAAATGAAGATTTGGAAAAATTGAAACTCGAAATCGAAAAACGAACTTCTGCAATCGAAAAGAATTTCTCTGAACTTCAAACCGTCGTGAAGGATATTGATGTAGAACGCTTGCATGTCGTCGTTTCCAAATTACAAGAAGAATTCACCGGCACGTTGGAAGAAATTAAATCCAAGTTACAGACTTTGGAAGATACCATGACGAACCTACCATCGTCGGACGAACTGCAGGTCATCGGCAAAAGCGTCGCGAACATAAAAATTCAATTGGAGGCTTATCAAGATTTCGAACACATTCAAACCACCATCACTACGCTTCAGGCGTCTCTGGAGTTGATCAACGAAGAAATTAAAAATATTCACGCTGAAGCGAACGCGTTGACGAGCATACAAGACACGTTAAGCACGGTTCAGCAGAAGATCAAAAATTTAGAAAATTTGAACGTCGAATCCAATCTTGCTCATTTTCATCACGTGCTGGACTTGGAATCGTTACGGACGAGCGTGCCTTCGAGCGAAGATTTGGAAAAATTGAAAACGGCGGTGACGGCACTATCCGATTCGAGCGACATCAAAAGTTCATTGAGCGATCTCGAGAGTAGGGTGGCCAATCTCCCCACCTCCAAAGAATTACACGCTTTGAAAAGGAACATATCACGTATGCTGAAACGACTAGAAACGGAAACGGCGAACGTGGAACAGATTCGAGACGAACTTGCTTCGCTGGTGTCGACGCTGCCCACTTCGCAGAGCGTCGCCGACCTTCACACGCAGTTTACCGAGATGCGAAGCATCGTGAACGATCTTACCGAGAAAAGTTCGAAATTGAATCAAGTCGAGAACCTTCAGAGTATCGTCGTCAACATCAGAGATCAAGTTGGAGTGTTGGAATCCACGCAGGAATCGACGCTGGCCTCTTTCGGTGCCAAGTTACAAGAACTCAACGAAAACTACAAGCAGTTGAACGTGGAAGTGAAAATCAAACCGTCATTTTCTACCGTAACGGATACCATAGTCGAGCATTTGTTGCCCATACAAAATACACTGGGACAGCTTCACAGCAACCTTGTTAGCGTCGATACTAAATTTGCTAAACTGCATTCTCTGCAAGCCATCGAAATCAACAGCGTACCCAATCAACAGAGAATCTCCACGTTCGTCGAAGGTAACAAACTGTACATGTTACATCCTTATCATCCGTACTACAAGTTTCTCCTCGATGGCACGATTCAGATAAACGAATTTTCGTACTGGTCTCACGGCAGTAAAGCTAGCGTTCCCACCATGACCTTGATATCGAATCGTGGTGTTCAGAAAGCAGGAAACATTCCTCTGGCACGTTGGAACGAAACGCGCAACGTATATGAAATACACGAAGACGAAGATCTTACCGTTTTCGACGTGAGTGCCGGCGATAAGCTGATCATTCAAAACACAGGTGAGGTGCCACCCTCTTTGAATCCCATCACGCTCGTGCTTCTCTTCAAACGTAATCTCTAAAAAATGTCTAGGCAAGCCATCGTCCAAGAATTGCATAAACCTGCACGGCGCAACTACGAACGTTTGGCGGTGGTGACCAAGGGCATCGACGACCTCTGGCAAAGTGACCTCGTGGAGATGAGCAGCGGCAATCTAAAAAACGTACATAAATTGAACAAGGGCAACAAGTACCTCCTCACAGTCATAGACACATTTTCGAAATTCGCATGGGCTCTACCTTTGAAGGCGAAAACGGGAACATGCGTCACGGAAGCATTCAAGAAATTTTTTCGCGAAAGCGGTGGCAGACGACCACGGTTTTTGCAAACAGACAACGGTAAAGAATTTTACAATGCCGTATTCCAAAAGTTTATTCAAAAACATGACATTCGACATTATTCGACCTTCAGTCACATCAAAGCCAGCATCGTGGAAAGATTTAATCGAACCTTGAAAACACACATGTGGAAACGATTCACGCTTCGGGGAAATTACAAATGGGTCGATATTCTGCCGGAACTCGTCGATACCTATAATGATACGGTACACAGAACGATAGGCATGAAGCCAGCTGACGTTACCAAGTCCGACGAGCAGCGATTAATTTCCAGCGTTTACTGTCCAAAGTACACTCCCACGACAAAAAAAACTAAATACAAAATTGGAGACCAGGTGAGGGTTAGTAAATTGAAGCGAACGTTCGACAGGGGTTTCACACGAAACTGGAGCACGGAACTTTTTACCGTGGTTCGAGTTCTACCCGGAAACCGTCACACGTATATAATAAAGGACAGTGGCGGTGAAATTTTATTGGGGCGCTTCTACGAGGAGGAACTCTCTAAAACGAAATACCCCGACACGTACCTTATCGAAAAAGTTTTGCGTAAGAGAGGCGACAAACTTTTGGTGAAATGGCTGGCACTTCCGGACACGAGTTGGATCGATTCAAACGAAGTGATTCTATGAGTGCGTGGAATGTCGTGAAACGTCTACCTGATTCGGAAAATCGAAAGAAAAAAAGGAACGGCGAGTTGCTTCCCGACAGCATCCGCTGTCTGATCGTAGGTCCTTCGGGGTGTGGGAAAACAACACTGCTCGTGGACAATTTTCTCCTCGCACCGAATTGGTTAGATTGGAAGAACAGGCACCTGTACGTGTTCTCGAAAAGTTTGGAGCAATCCAAATACCAGCAACTGATGAAACTGTATGATGGTCTGGACATTGCAACGTTCTCTTCGGAAATAAAACTACTCGACGATTGTCGTGAAAATTCAGTCGTTGTGTTCGACGATGTCATCCTTGAAAATCAAAATGAAATTCGCAATTTTTTCACGCAAGGTCGTCACAAAGGAATAGATTGCTTCTTCCTAGCTCAAACGTTTTCCAAAATTCCAAAACAGTTAGTACGCGACAACGCTAATTTCATATGTTTGTTTCGTCAAGATCACACCAACCTCAAGCACGCGTACGATGACTACGTAGGCGGAGACATGAACTACAATCAATTTTCGGAACGCTGCTGCTCCCACTGTTGGAACAGTGACGATTTCGGATTCGCGACGATCGACATGACGAGGAAACCCAACGACGGAAAATACAGAAACAAAATCAACGACTTTCTAAACGTTGCAACGTTGTGAGAAACAACGTGTATAAATAACGTTATGACGAAACGAAAAATCGAAGACGAAAATCTCAAGCTTCGCGATTACCTCGCGAAACGCTTCAAAGGTTGGAAATCCGAGAATCGCGGATTCTACGAAGAGAAGAAACGTCAAGATCAACCTGTGATCGACGCCATCAGCGATCTAGGTAAAGAAATTAAAGGCGTCACGGAACAAAATAAAAATTTGATTAACGAACTCGTACCACTTGCAGCTAAAAGTTACACCGTACCCACGCCCATTTCGAGCATTCCTTCGACGCCGTTCGAACTGAAGGACGTACCGGCACGACGTCGAGCCATAGATAGCACATCGTCGTCTTTGGATAAGATCGAGTTGGGACCTTTGGCACGAGACTACCTGAGCACGGGGAAATTCGACAAGGATGAAGTGTTCGGATTGTATCCGAGCATGGAGAGCAACGAAGGCGGCGGTGTGGTTTGGAAGATTGGAAAATCGAAGGTGACCTTCGAAGGCAACGACATTAAAGTTAATTTAGGCGAGAAGGATAGTTGGAACAGGTATCCGGGTACGGTGGGACTGTGGGAACTCGTTGCCAAAAAGCAGCCGAAAGATTACACCGACGAAGATTACCAGAGTTACAAGGAAATTTTGATCATGACGGATGCCTTGTACCAGAACAACGATGCCTCGCAGAATAGGGTGAAATCCAGCAGCGGTGAGAAGTACAGAAATCTCATCAAACCGATTTGGAACCAGGTCAAAACAGGCAGCGGCGTCAAACTCTACAACACGTTACCCAAAGAGTTTGTGTGGGTGGACGACGTGCGCAAGCTCATAGACCGATTGTTGGTTATTGCAGGAGAGGAGAATGCAGGCAATCGTAATTTCTACAACGAGAAGGTTGGCATCGTGGACATGATCAGCGCCAAACTTTCCAACTTCATCGTGAACGACGACAAGGGCATAGGTTACCTCATCAAAATTATCAACACGCTGCCTCCGAGATTCTGGAACGTGGCCGAAGGAAAGGGACTCGTGAACGACATCATCAACAAGTTACCTTTCGAGATGCATTTACCTGGCTACCAGTACTGCGGACCGGGTACCAAACTCGAAAAAAGATTGGAGAGAGGAGACAAGGGTGTGAATCCGTTGGACGCCGCATGCAAAGATCACGACATCGCTTACAACACCACTCGCACCGATCTGGATGCACGTCACGAAGCAGACAGAAAGTTAGAGCACGCAGCTTTCGAAAGATTCGTCAGCAGAGACGCATCGCTGGGAGAAAGAGTTGCGGCACTGGCACCATAGCCATGAACACAAAACAAAAACTTGGGTGGGGTATATAAATAACATACAGTAAAAAAAAAAAACATCATGTCTGGTATAACCGACTTGCCACACGAACTGCTGTGTAAAATATTCAAACATGCAGTAAACAGAGATTGTGAGGATATAAGAAAACTTTTGATCATAGCGAGATCAACGCCGGAATTTCGCATCCCTTGTGAAATGGCTGTCAAGGATTATCTTCGGGAGATTAGCGGCATGAGGTGCGGCGATCTCGACACTCTTTTTTCGGCCGCAGGGGAAAAATTAAACAATAGGTTAGATGAACTGCACGAGGCGAGGCAGGGGAGAAGACGATTCACAGATGATTGGCATAAGTCGAAACAAGAGACGGAAGATATCATCACGCACATCATCGCGTTTTCCGAAGCACAAACTTTCTTCCTCTAACACAGACAAAAAAAATCTTCGATACAAAAATCTCGTGAAAAAAAATATATATAAAATAACACACATCGTGAAAAAAAATAATCTTCGGTGTATATATAAATAACACATATTGTGAAAAAATTAAATTTCTCTAACACTGAAATTTTTCTCCTTCGATATAAGTGAAAAAAAATGAGTGATCTCCAAGCATTAAAACAAATGCTAAATTTGTCAGTCGAGTATGTAAAAATTCAGGAATTGGAAGTCGACAAACCTTACACGATAACTTCCGGTTCAATCGTTTCTACCCAGTACGGTCCCAAGGTGCGTCTGTTGCTCAACGCACAATACAGTCTATTTTTACCGGATCGATACGCTAACATGTTATCCGACGAGAAGCTATCTATTTTAATCGAGAACAAAACTCGAATCGTGTACAAGGGGACAAAGGAACTTCTTGGTAAGAAAACGAAGCACGTAATAGAATTTGTTTAACAACGCTGCGCGGAGTATATCCTTGAAAAAAAAATTACACGAAACAAAAAAATCTCGGAACATACATATATATAAATAACATACCGTAAAAAAATTACACAAAAAAAATCTCAGAACATTTATATATAAATAACATACCGTGAAGATAACATATAGAGCATCAACATGAAGCCCAAGGGTGTCGTGTACCAGATACCATACTCCAATCTAAAAAATCTAGGTGCCCTCGCTGGGTTACTCACCAAGAAACAACGCGAGAAGAAACGTTCTTGCTTGACGAAAGGACACGGAATGAAATTACTTCTCAGCACACCTCAATTAAGACGCTTGCAGCGTTCGCGGAAACAGCAAAAAATCGGAGGTTTCATATTCAGCATCCCGGCCATTCTTGCGGCATTGGGGGCCGTTGGAAGTTTGGCCGGCGGAAGCGCCGCCATCGCGAAAACCGTCATCGACTCGAAGAAGAACAAGGCAGAATTGGAAGAACAGAAACGTCACAACCTGGCTATGGAGAAGAAGGGGAAAGGTATGACCAAAAAACAAAAAAGCAACCTCGATGCTTTGAAGAAATATAAAAAAAAGAAGAAGCCCTGTCCAACTTCGATATTGAATCTCTGATCGAATTGTTGGGAATAAGGAACTTCAGGGGTGTTTTCATGTCCGATTCTCTACCCTCTGCTGTGAAGAAAAAGGAGTATGGCGTGGTCAACCTGGACAGTTACAAAAATCCTGGTACACATTGGATATGCTACCTCAAAATTGACGATAACAATGCATTTGTTTTCGATTCGTTCGGTGGCACACCACCTGCTAGGTTGGTGAAGTATCTCAGTGTTGCCAACCTCTACTACAATGACAAACGCATCCAGGGTTTCACCGATGTTAACTGCGGCCACCTATGCCTTTCCGTTCTCGCATACATGTCTAAAATAAATAACCCGTCGGTGGAACATTTTCAGAAAGCATTGTGGAATCTTAAATACGATGGGCGTGTTCCATCTCACGAGCGAATCTTCAATCTTGAAACTCACGCTGCACGACGACATCGTCTATCCTAAATCCGTAGCTCTGCGTGCATTCTACAGCATGTACCTCATACCTAACGTCACGCAGCACAACAACAAAATTAGCGTCGGAAGCGAACACATCGTCGTCACGCCAGGCCAATACAATCTTTCCACTTTGCAAGCTCAGTTACCCAAAGGGACGTACCTTTCTCAAAATTCGGTCACGCACAGAGTGGAAATCGTGTCGGCGACGGAGACCGTGGACCTGGGTACCATGGGTGAACTTTTAGGTTTCGAGAACAACACAAAACTCGAAGCTGGCATCAAGCACACGGCAGCAAACATTCCTAAATTTCTGGCCATAGAGACTCTGAACGTTCACTGCAACGTGGCGGAAGGAATGATCACTAAATCTTCGGACGGGGAGTTGCTGGGAAGTCACAAGCAGACGGGAATCATAGCCACGTTCAAACCAAGTTCCGAATTCATGGAACCGATCATCTACACACCCTCTTCGCCGATCTATTTTCCAGTATGTCGCAACCGCATAGACGACATAGAGTTGGTGGTGACGAACGAGAAAGGAGAGGTGGTGGATTTCGCAGGTGCCACTACGACGGCCATCGTGGAGATCAACGTATAATAAATAACACGCATAGTGAAAATGGAACAAATCGAAAGTTACGAATTGCAATCTTTCCCTCCGAACCGTCGCACGTTCGCCAATCTCAACGAAGCGAACAGGGAGATCGAATACGACGTGGACGTAGGGGATGGGTTTGTTCATCCTCACAGAGCGGACCTCTACCTTCAATTCGACGTGGTGAAGAAGGAAAGCGAAGACGTGTTTCCACCCAATGCAAATTTGAAACTCGTGGACAACTTCGTGCCTCACCTGTTCTCGCAGGTGGAGGTGAGGAAACACAACACCGTCATCGACAGAATAGATTATCCAGGCATCACGTCGACGGCAGTGGGAACATTAAAATTATCCAAAACGGACGCGGCATACTACCAGGCGGGAGGATTCGAAGCGGGAACGAAAATATCGACGAGAAGTCACACGGTGCTCTTTCCCATGCGTCTGCTACCGGGATTCTTCTCCGACTACAAAGAGATCATGTGGAAGGGGGGATTGCTCGTCACGTTTCGAAGAGCAGCCAACGACAACGACGCACTGATGCGATACACCAACTTGAACGCCGACGGCCAACACATTACCCGAAGCAGCCAAGTGCGTCATACGGAGCATGGAATTGAGAATGCCGATCGTGGAATACGAGACGAACTACGCCCTCAAGTACAAAGCGGAGATCTTGAAGAATCCGCAGGTGCCGATTCACTTTCACGGTTACCAGTGCGTGCAGAAGATGGCGTCGGGAAGTCACATGGAATTCGACGTGACGACGCAGTTCAACAACATACAGTTCGACATGCCAGATTTCGTCGTGGTGCTCTTTCAAACCGGTCGCGATAACAACCAGGAAAAAGAGTCCAGCAAGTTCGACGACTGCAAGATCAAGAACGTTTATCTCAAGAATGGTAGGAACGAAGTGTTCCCGCGCGAGAATTACAACCTCGACATGACCAAAGACGATTACCTCAAACTTTACGAAGCTTACACGGCTTACAAGCGCGTGACCGAGGGAAACGTGGACGTGTACTACACGCCCAGCGAATTCAAAATCCGCAGGCCGATGTTCGTCATCAACACGACGAAGAGGAAGCAGGTGGTGGTCAACGATCGCACCAACATCAAGATCGTCTGCGAGTTCCACGACGCGCTGCCCGATGATACCATGTGCAGCGTCATCCTGATTGCAGAGAAGTCTTTCGCGTACGACGTGAAGAACGGGAGGGTCACAGAGCAGTTTTAACAGGTTTTTAACATCTTTTTCTTGCTCATTCAGTTACAATAAGAATTTTGTGCTAGCACAATAATAATACGAATTTCACTAGATCAGATCAGATGAGTTGGCAACACTGAACCGCAATTGATGTTGGTGAACTCGTGCACAAGCAACTAGTCAGTGTTGCCAACTCCTATTTGTAGGTTAGCTTCGTTTGTAAAATATTATATGGTGAAATATTCTTGGGGTGAGTTGGCAACACTGAACCGCAAATGATGTTGGTGAACCGGGTTGCTCCTACCTAGTCAGTGTTGACAACTCCTATTTGTAGGTTAGCTTCGCCTGTAAAATATCATATGGTGAAATATTCTTGGGGTGAGTTGGCAACACTGAACCGCAAATGATGTTGCAGAACCAGGTTGGTCCTACTAGTCAGTGTTGCCAACTCCTATTTGTAGGTTAGCTTCGCCTGTAAAATATCATATGGTGAAATATTCTTGGGGTGAGTTGGCAACACTGAACCGCAATTGACGTTGGTGAACCGACTAGTCAGTGTTGCCAACTCCTATTTGTAGGTTAGCTTCGCCTGTAAAATATCATATGGTGAAATATTCTTGGGGTGAGTTGGCAACACTGAACCGCAAATGATGTTGCAGAACCCGGCCACCTACACTACTCTTGTTGATTTGTCATAGAATGACCATGCTCAGTTACGTTAATCGGAACCGGTCTTATTGATCAAAGTAAACTTTTTGACCAAATGGAAAAATCTAATCCAATACGTGTACACAGCGATTATAGCAATAAGAACAACGCTATCAAGTAGGCCATCTTACATTAGCAACGAAAAGAAGAAAGTGATTTTTAGTTTCAAGTCCACTTTATGCGCAGATAGGCTAATCGGAACTTGGCCTACAGTTTAAAGTGGAAACCGAAAGACTATGTTCTTCCACCGGCTATCGAACCCCGGACCTCTTGATTACAATGCGACTACGTTACCATTACGACCTAGTGTTCTGCAATCACCGTAGGGTTAAGCAACACACGCAACGTTATGCAAGGTAGTGTATATTTCAGGATATGGGTGTCCCATTTTCACAGTATTATTCACGAATTTTGAACTAATTTAAGATCTTTTGAACCTCCCTCAGAATGTTTTTGCCTAACTTAAGATTTTTAGGACCTATTTTAGGATTTTTAGAACGAATTTTAGGATTTTTAGGACTTATTTTAGAATTAGAATTTATTTTATGATTTTTACGATCTATTTTAGGATTTTTAGAATCTGTTTTCTAAAAGCACACTTTTTAGAACCTAAGAATCCGAGGTATACTTATTACTTAAACATTGTTCTCTCAAATAATAGTGCGCTAAGATGCCAGGGGTCTCAGGTTCGAATTCCGGTCTGGGCATGTTCTCTGTTCACCCTTCATGAACATCTTCATATCACAACTCAATCTTCATTTTCGCCTTTAGCCAAAAGTGACAGAAAATCGAAGTGAACTAAAGCCAATCAATCAAATCATATGAAATATGTACGTAAATAAAAGTGAAAAAGTGCTCCCCTGTGCATAGCACCACGCCATGAAGGCATATAGGGGGTGTGGGGGTAACGCCCCACACTTTCTTGATCCGGTCGTGAGTGGGGGTGATGTGATCAGCATCACATATGTACGTAAATATGTGACTATATTAAAAAGTACTATTTTATGAGTCTTAGGTGCTATTTTTAGCTTTCTGACAGTATAAAGAAATTGTACTAAATAATGATTTTAAAATGCAAGAAGTTTTTTTTTTAACATAATGAAAATGTAATGTTGTAAATAACATTGAAAACTTTATGATCGTAGAAACGTTTTACACCCTGCACATAATTTTGCAGGGTGAGGAGGTTCTGGCAGCTAAACGTACATACAGGACAATTCTCTGAGGGACTCGTGTTGTGTCTTCTCTGTATGTTTGTGATTTTACTCCATTCATTTCATCTTATCAGCACTTATCCCAATCTTTGCGATTAGCCAAAAGTGGCAGAAAAGCGAAGTAAAATAAACTAAATCATTAAATCAAAGACTGTGGTAATGTGATAAGTTGTATGACAGACAACAGTTTATAAGCCTGTTGCAACCCCGTGAGAGGTCACTTAAACATCCACAATATATTTATTCTTATTGAATAAAGGAAGCAGATCAATGTTATTATTATTTGATTTTTGCAAAAATTATATTTGGATGTTTGTTTCACAATTTACATGCATTACTCAATGAAAGCTGCGGAAATGACAAAAAACACCACATTATATGTAAAAATGTGTACTCCTTGTACTTCCGTAAACGGAAAATCTGTAAAATCCTTACGCTAAAATATATAAAAATAAACGTATCTCGCTTATAACATTGTAATGCGTCATATTTCTATAGATATGGATACGAAAATATATGTAATTATATAAGGTAGGTTGTCAGATTTGATTTAAATTACCTCGTTTTTCTGCCAGTGTTGACTAATCACGAAGATGGGAATGATAGATGATATGATGAAATTGAAGAAAGAACACTCACAAAAAACAGCCATTCCCAGGACGGGATTCGAACACGGGTCCACTGTTAATTTACTAAGAATCCGAGGCCTTGGTATTACCATACTTGCTATGGTATAATGGACAATGCTTTCACCGTATTTGCCAAAGATTGTTTTAAGCCCATTTTTTGTTAAGATAAGAGAATCGGGACTAAGCTTACGGTTTGAGTGGAATCAGAACCACTTTGCAATGCGTCTCCATTTAGGATCGAACCCGGGATCTCTTAATTAAAGGGCGACAGCTTTACCACTAAGCATCGGGAATACCACTAGAACAGGCAAGAGATTTTCAAAACCCCAAGAACTAAACATACAGAGGCATTTTAAAAGTTACTTCAGCTACAATGCATTGTAAAAAACGTAATTCCGTTACAGAGTTATATTATACATTTCTATCATAACCAAATATTATTACAAATAACATAACCTCTTGCAGCTCTATTTTCGTTTTATCAAGCAAGCCACAGATTATAAATTTATTATTCACCTCTGACCTTGTCTCTTAAAAAATTTAGCCTTTCTCTACCTTGAGAGCCGATTTGAAAATTTTTGTTGTATTTATTTGTACATAATTGCGTGTTATTGACATTAGCAGACAATGCTCTACATCAGGAATAATTATTTATTGATGAATGTAAAAATATTTTTTGGATATCCAAACTTGAGAATGAAGGAAGTAATTAGGAACTTACCACCATGCGAAGAACGTGGTCTGGAACATTTCTGGAACTGTTACAGATCGCATGCGCAGACGAATGCGAGAATATCACTGGAGCTTTCGTAACCTGCAACGCATCAATCATCGTTCGAACAGAAACGTGGGAAAGATCTATCATCATCCCCAGCCGGTTCATCTCCCTCACCACCAACTGAAAGAGAAGAAAAAATACATTCACTTAAGAGTTGCGAGAAGAAAAAATCCACATGTATTAATAAGTGTAGTGGTACAGGTACATTAACAGTATATAGTAGGTGTAAATCAATGTTTTCAGATACTCAAAATGGGGTCTATACTCTGAACCGGTAATCACTGGAGCGAGGGAAAGAAGACATGTTCATTCGGAAGTGATGACTCGAGAGGGCTCAGCCAATGAACGCCTCCGAGCTTGAGTGAGTGCAGCCAGCAGCCGTTTGCACCAGCGGGCACGACTTTGCTCCGTTCCTTCCCTCTCTCCCCGTTCTCTCCCCTTAAGCATTAATTTGTTCTACAGATTCCTGGGACACAGTATGGAACACGAGATAAGAACGAATAAGGGTCAGTGTCTTGAATTAACCACTTACTTGTAACGTATTTAATACAAGTATGTTACTTTTTCTGAGCAACGACAACTTTAATTATTTGCTCTTCAAAATGAGAAACTATAACTGGCTACTTTTTAAGAATGAGTAGTTGTAACCATTGTTCTTTTTAAGTGTGTAACTGTAACTTTATAAAATGAGTAACTACGTTTATTTTTTTAGTGAAGCTTAGTGTAAATTTTAGATGATCATAAGTAAAAGTGAAAAATAACTCACTTGCAGTTAAGGCATCTAATTAATTAATTGCTAAAGTCATGGTAACCGTAACAGGGTATTATCAAGAACAGTAACTCTAATGTTAACTGGCTTCCTTTTTAAGCAAATTAACTGTAGCTCAGTTACTTTCCAAAAATATATTTTTAAGGAATGGTAGCGAATTGCATGGATGCGTGGTCAAAAATTCACATTTATAGAGAAAATATATTGAAAGGTATAGTTTATAGAAGACAATATTTCAATAGTAAAGTTTCACTTCAAATTAATATAATGAAGTCATTATAATAGTGCAATTCTCAACGAATGAAAATGAATCCTAGAGAATAGATCCAATCACACGAATTGGAATTGACCTGTTGTTGTTCTTGTTTAGATTTTTTTCTTTTTCATCTGACGCTTTGCTTCCTTCAGTATAGAAACATTAGTTTCTTATTTACTATACTTTTATGGACCAAAAAATCGATTTTGCAATGTATGTAAAATGCTGTAGTCAGGAGAAAATTACCCTCTTTATTGAATCATTAAATCATGCCTTAAAACTCATGTCATTCGCATTCCATTTTAGCAGACGATCCAGATATTGGTGACATTCAAGCTCGTACATAAGTTATGTAAGGTTGGTTTTCACAATAAGTCTGTAACGAAGGCAATTTACTCACGACTGTACAAACCGTACTAACATCAGCATATAAAGCCGGTATTCCCAATATTATTACGTTCCGACACCCTTGGGAATAATATTAAAAACTTGAGACACCCTTGTTAGATTTTTTAATGTTTAGTCTTAAATCGAAGTGGAACATGTTATCAGGAACATGATAAATGTATTGTCAAAATAATACCTACTCCAGTGTTATTCATTTAATGAAAGATAATGTAAGGAACGAACGTGAGAATCGAATAGAGTTTACTACAATCAAATTACTCAAAGAGTTTTGTTTTATAAATGAGAGACGTGCGATTGATGCTTAGAGCACAAATATTTAACATCAGGCCTCAGAGTTGACAACGAAACACGTACCTTTCCATCAAGGTTATGAAGTCTATTTCTTGCTTTGGGTCTTATTGTCGCTGTAGCAGAGAAGGCTTTCTTGCACAAAAATTAATTTGAGATGGGCAAACCTACACCCATTATTCTCTTCACTAGGTCAGGATACTCCTCTGCCAGTCCGAGGTAAAAAAACAGCCACCGATACCTGATTCTTCGTGAACTTAACTTTGAATGTGAAATCAGCGCAGACGTCAATGAAGTCATCTCGTTCGCAAGTTGTGAAATCTATTTCCTCCGAAATGTCTGCGAAATCAAAAGGTGATACAGTCCAGTCGAAATTATCGGTGGATCGAGATTAGAGATGGAAATTACGTATGTATTGCATCGTACTATTTATTTTGCCTACTTCCTAATACAGTAATAATTTTTTTTCGTTTTTCGTTGTTTTTCGTTTATCCCTAAAATATCTCGCGGCAGCCCTTGTTGGGGATGACTGATAAAAAGAAACACAACAATGACAGAAGTAGCACTAAAAAGTGTAAAATTTACTAACCGGAAAGTGCATTTTGGATATTAAATTAAAGATAAAGTGGAAGACAGTGTAGTCAGATGATAGACACGATGATAAGAATACATGTTGATAAGATGGCTCCTTGCTCAACCAGCGTATGGGATGGATGACCTGCCTGCTTAATGCAGTACGTAATGCAAAGGCCCCTGGAGTAATAATGTGCTGTGGAAACCACTATGCCAGGATGGTGGGCTTTATAAACATTGAAAGTTCAATATGAACTTGTAAAATATTGCCTTCTAATTTTGAATGGGCAAAATATATATATTGCCAATATATAGCCACTTTCACTTAAGCATGCTTGGACAACTCGCGTGCACTTGTGGACGTTGGCGAACGCTGAGAGTTAAAGTAGATAACATTTCAGCATATTTTACAAACCAGCACTTCAAAATAAACTATTTGTCTTACAAAAAACAAATCTAATCTTCTTTAGAAGGTAGTTTCTTATTGCTATTCCCATTTTTGTTATTTTACCTTCAGTTTTTACTGTTGGAGTCTATTTGCGACGATCATGTATGGAGAAACAATCGATGTAGTAAACACAATCAATTATACATTCAAGTAGCCGCGTCGATGACCAAGGCATGGAGTGATTCTGGCCATCGAAGATTCCAGATACGAGTCCAACTTCACCCACTGAGCAATTATTCTCATCGCTGCGATTAGCCAAATTTAACAGAAAAGCGACAGAAAATTTAAAGTGTACAAATAAATGCTTTATTAAGACTACAAACTTTGGTATCACGATACCTACTCCTCCAGAGAGTTCGAAGAAAATCCATTTATAAAATACGGGTCAAATTCAAACTACTGGGAATTAAAGTCTATGGTCTCCACTCAAGACTTCCTCAAAATACAAGGAGCAATTATGAGGTAAATGCCGAAGATTTTCTCTACAAATTTGAATTATTAACATGCCGTACTTTCGTCCTAACTTTAGTGTGGGGAATTCCTGTACTTGCCCCTAAATTTTGTCCCACCTCGACAGTCATCCGCTAACCATAGTGTTGCTGAATATGTTCGATATGGGATCGTTTTGAATTTTAGTGTACGTGTGTGAAACTTCATAGCAGTTTCCGCATATTTCAAGCTTAAGTTGCTGACAATATTGCGCGCAACCTCTCCTACCTTGTTACAACTCTACAGTAGCCTCTCTCGCTACGCGTGCTTGTAAGAGCGCTCTTCCACAAATTAGACGAGTTACCCTGTCTTCCACTAAGTTAAGACGTAAGACTTTCAATTCGACTAGAAATACCAAGGATAATGTTCTGTCAAAGAAGCCCAACTTCAAATGCCACTCATGATGTGAGAACGGCACTAATACAAATAGAAGATACACAAATTGCTCCAAGGTTAATTTGCAAGTGTCCCTTCTTTAACCCGAACGGACACTCGCTGGGCAAATTTTATCCACAAGCAAAATTGCTTCGTAAATACCCGAATTATAAATGTTTAAAGCATGAAAATAATAATACATTCCTCGATGGAAATAATTTTATTAGGTTTGAACATTTTATTGCATTACACAATTGATATAAATATGATTGATTGATTGAATTGCTCTATGAGTCAACTTTATGCACAGATAGGATAATTGGGACTGGGCCTAGAGTTTAAAATTGAATCAGAACAACTGTGAAATTGCTTAGGCCGCGTATCGAACACTGGATACCTTGATTACAAAGCGTCGACACTACAACTTCACCACCGGGAAGGCCCTTGATAAAAATATGAAAAATAGAGAACATTTTGAAATATCAAACTGAAACGGATGGGCCTGAGTGTGTGGGAGAAATTTGCCCAGGCAGTGTATCTATGGGCCTGGGAGCGGAGATAAAGAAGACTCGCATGTGAATCAAGGTTCTGACATTGGATAGCGTTCACTGGAAAGGTTCTGAAAAGGGTGGACTCGGGAATTGATCAAAACATTTTTTTGTAAGTCGCTTGGGTATTTTTTACCCATACGCACGTCCTTACTGGTCAATAACATACGTATGTGCCTAATTATCCTCAATCGTTCTCAACTTTGACTTCAGCTACTGGATAGGAACTCAGAATCTCCCGTTTCCTAAGAACGGGAGCAACACGCTCTCGAGATATAACAAATCAAATACTTGAAATCGCAGGTGCTCACTTATTCGATGAGTGCCTTATTTCCATAACTCCACCCTTCAACCTCCTTTCGGGCCAAAGAGAGAATGAAATGGAATTGTCAGCTGCATCGCTACGGAGCAGTTGGCGAGAAGTAGATCAATAAGAAGCAGAGGGGGAGGAAGCAGAGTGTCTCTTTCCATCTGCACCTTATCCCCTGCTGCTCTCATTTGTTTTCCCCGAGACGCATTCAGGCATTCTCTTGTTTATTAGCAGAGCCGCGTGTCTCGCACTTGGAACTCTGGGAGAACAATTGAAGTGCGCCGGGACAAAGCAAACGCTTCTCATCCAGACTTGTCTTTCCTCGGCGATGTTTCTTTGCGAGAGGCGCTGCCCTCGTAACCGTAATGATTTCTTACATAACCCAAGCCTCTGGCAACAACCCCTTAAGCCGAAGCCTTTATGGAATTGCGGGGAACGATTTGGCAAGACATCTGCAGCACAGTCAGAGTCACTGGCGTAAGCAGGGGCAGCTGATGGGGCTATAACCCCTACAGAAATTTTGAGAAAAACAAAAATATTATGAAAAACGTTCATTGATTTGGTTTATTTTACTTCGCTTTTCTGCCACGTTTGGCTAATCGTAAAGATGGGGATGAATGATGTTTTGATGAAATTGATGAATGGACACTGACAAACAGCCATGCCCAGGCAGGGATTCGAACCCGAGACCACTGGCGTTGTAGCGCGCTGATAACTACTCAGCCACGGAGGCCGGCGTAAATCCGTTTACAACTAGAAAATAACAAATGGTCCCTTATTACCATTTTTCTCCGAGTACAATATTAATTAAATGAGAAGCTCGAAGTACACATTTTTTATTGTGCATCCCGCTCAGCTAGAACAAGACTACGCACTGTCCACCTTTACAATACCGTCCCTTCCAAAGTAGAAATTCTGCGTACGCCACTTCTTTAGAACAAGTGCATCGTGTCCCTGCTCAAATTCGCTAACCCTACATCCTCTCAAAAATAAATTTAATCAGAAAGCGAGAAAACCAATGTCCTAAGATCATGTTATTCGAGAATCCTTGCCTAGCGAAAGTAACCTCCTGATTAAACGAGAAAATAATTTTATTTTTTTACACCATGATGTGCCGTTCTATGCACAATAACGACAAGGGGATCATAGATCGTTACATGAAACAGGTAAAATGACAAACCTCATGGTATTAGGACAAATCGCAAGGTCAATCAGTAACCCTCCGAGACGATGTACAGTCACCGCCAATAAAATGGGCCAACTACGTCATTGATGCTCGCTTCCCTGCAAGGCGTTACGTGCGTTGCGTATCTCCAAGACGATAAGTGGCTTTTTCTAGCAACTTTTCAATGGCAACTTCTACCACCCTCGTAGATATAGGCAACATACATAAAGCCTTACAGGGAAGCGAATATTTCAGAATACAGGTCTCCCATGGTTTTTGCCTGTGACTGTACATCGAGCAACTGACGCAATGTACCACACGACTAGTGTTAAAATAGGGTTTGCAATAGCCTGAATACACAAGCTAAAACATTGGGAAAAAGTTTCTGAAAGTTAGGCGCAAGTTTCATGACTTGAGAAGTAGGACAATTTAAAATATTTTTCGTGAGAAAATAATATACTTCCAAAATAATGTAGTTTGGTTAACCCCCCGTTTCTCCCTGTTACCAACAGACCCCGTATTCGATTCATGGTGAAGGCGCACTGCACGCTGGATACGACGGAACTTTAATGAATATTGAAGACCCATAGGCCTGCGCAGACCCTCTCATTAAGGAGGGCAAGAGCCTTCAGTCGGAGAAAGAAAAACCTCATTCCATCTCACTTTTTATTGTTTTGATAAGTACATAACAGGGGAGTACATAGTGTGTGTTCGAACACACAGAAAAAAAAAATCTCTTGTTAAAGGGATTCGATCTTTCGAGGAACAAGGATTCTCTGTTGCCCCCTTTATTTTTCTTCTGGGCTTCAGATAAATTTACATATAAGCATGGTTCGTACATCAAATTCAAAAGAACTACGTAATTCATTCACTTCCAATGTGTGACCAATTTATTCTGCGACCACATAGGAGTAACAACTAGGCTAACGAATAAAATGCGTGAGTCTTAATAACAAGCAATTTGCTGGAGAACTAAATAAGATACTCCAATTACACAGGAAATAGATCCGCAGTAATTGCATGGAGTTTCGTCTGCTTGAAAATACTTTATTTATTAAAGATAATATTATTGTTTCATAACGGTAATAATGTTTCCCTACACTAAATTTCTATTAGGAGGCCAACTGTCCCTTACCCACCCATGTGCACGCCTATGTGAAGACCTCTGGAAAGAAGATCAAACATTAAAAACAGGTTGGATATTCTTGACACTCAGTCGTCGGTATTTGACCATGGTCTCAAAAAAAAAAAGCTTATAACTTGGTATTTTTCCCTACCTGTCTCTTAGGAGAAATATTAGAGCTAGTAGAGGTTAAGTTCTATGTGGAAGAAACTTAAATCTAACCTCGACAATTCTCAGGGGACATGCCTTGGGGGAAAGGCGCAACTGCAGCCGAAACTTTCAACGGAAACATTTTGCACGTTCATGTCTTGCTACTGGTAACTGTAAGGTACGTTACCGACATAACTGAACATACTTTTGACAAAGTATAATATTCCATTAATTTAAAGAACTTGTGTCTCTCAAAAGTTTTAGGACAACGACATTTTAAACTAGGCAATCCAATTTACACAAGCCGTTGGTGGGTTGCGTGTAGAGTTAGAAACAATTTCAGGGTTTCCACATGCACAATAGATATATATGAAATACGCGAAATAAATAAATCTAAGTATTATTGTATATTTGTTGCAAATGAGAAATACTTTCTGAAAGAAAGAAAATGGATTTTCTAGAACTTCATTGCTGATGAGTCTCCACAAAGAAAAGGGGAGAGAGGAAACGGAAGGGGACGAAAGAGAGGAGAACAGACAAAGGAGAAGAGGACAAGTAAATGAGGGAAGAAAATAGAGCACAGAAGTGGATAGGAGAAGTAATGAGGAGAAAGGAAAAACATTCGATGAGAGATGATGAAAATGGAGCAAGAGGAGATACGAGGATGAAAACGAATTGAGAGAGTTTGGAGAGGAGAGGAGAGGAGAGGAGAAGACGAGAAGAGGGGAGTGGAGAGTAGAGTAAAAGAATGAAGGGGAAAAGAACGAAATGAAGGAGAGGAGTGCAGTGGAGTCGGAAATCGAAGACAAGATAGAAGATAAGAGGAGTGGAGAAGAGTGGGATAGAGACAAGATGCGAGAAAAGTTGGAAAGGCGATATGAAATAAAAGCAGAGGAGAAGGAGAGAAAAGAAGAAGGAGGACGAGAAGATAAGAACAGAAGAGACTGGAGACGAAAGGAGAGAAGATGTAGTTGCAGAAAATATTGTCTCGTTGTAAGAATTGATGCAATAAACAAATTATCGACATGAAACATTCGAAAACATCTTGAAATATATTAAAGAATGTATTAGATCGGTACAAAATTCCTTTTGACGAAGTACAGAGCAAGAAAAAATCTTTCACGTAAGATCTTTGATTTTACCTACGATTATATCACTAAAAGCATGAATGTCATTTTAATATTTATAAGAATTATCCAATTCTTGGTTCGTTGAAATGCAGATTTTGTAATTTAATATTTCCCCTCCCCCCCATCGTTAATTTCAAACTGAATCATTCTGTTCCAAACGGCGTGGACAATGAACACAGTGGGATATGTCTAAAACTTACGAAAATTTTCTGACACCGGAGGGGTTTGAACCTACGACCATCAGCTTGTAAATCCTTAACGGTAACCACTTTTTTTATTTTTTTTTATTTCATGATTACGTTACACGTTATTACATACTAACTCGGCGAATACAGAACATTTAAGAAATTAGCATAGAAATTATTCTTTTTCTTTACTGACATCATTTAAGAAGTTTGCCGTAAGTAATGCACAAATTGTTCGTGAAAGTCAGAGTTGTGATAAGTGGAGGCAAACCAAGCATAGTGCCCCAGTATCCACTGTACACTGTTCTGTTTCTGTCGTGGATAATAGTTAAAGTTTGGAAACATTAGATGATCAATGGAAATATTCCTCTCATTTGTACGACAAATTATACTGACGAGTTTTGCAACATATTTCCATGACGAAGCGGTTATTTGGCAGTAACTAAGCTTATGAACTAAACTTTCAGGCACGTGACAAAGTAAACATAATGACGAGTCTGCCATGTCAGGTCATGAAGTTTCACTCGAGTCAGCAGTATTTGGTGCACAATAACGAACCACGCCGATCGTATTCTTGATGGGAGATGCCTTGCGTGTATATTTTTCCACATCTCAGGCCAACGAACTTCCGGGTGCCTTGCAACGATTTTAACCACCTGTTGAGACGATACACGCATGCCTCTGTACATTTGTGACACTACTGGAACAGGCAAGGTAGGAGTTTATAACAATCCATAGCAGATTTCCACCAAGGTATATCGAAGGTACCTAAGGTTGGGGGGACCAGAAGTCACTTTTATGGGAGAATCCAACGGTATATGAGCCAAGCAGTATCGAAGGACATAACTGGTAAGGCTATCAGGTCTCCGAATCATCGTCTCTATGTCTGCTTGAATGCGTAGCGCCTGGCTCTTGTGGTGCACGTGAGCAAGATTCAAGCCTCCTCATGTATTATGTAAACACAAGGTCTCGTGATTAACACGTAACAACTGCCCATTCCACACAAACCAGTTCACCGCACTTTTCAGTTTTGCGACATCTAGCATACGCATCGGAAGTATTTTGGCTACAAACCACACTTTCTAAAGAGCATATACATTAACAAACGTAACACGTGATTGCAAACTAATAGTTCGAAACTTATTAATTTGTAACACTGCTTTTATACTCCCAATCACTCGATGATAATTTGCTTTTATCATTCGTTGCAGAGAAGGCATAAAGACTACCCAAGAAATTTTAAGATGTTAACAACAGGGAAGTGTTATATTTTTACATTAATGTGGAGGCCTGAATACACCCCAAATGCTGTCGTTAATTTATGAACCATATCAACATCCACGGGTGACTGAACTACAATTCTGACATCGTCCGCATAAGCTAACACTTTGAGAGACTTCGACAGAATAGTAATGCCTTTTAACCGTGCTTCCAAAGAAGTAAGCAGGGAACTTAGGGAAATACAAAAAGCTAGCATTGATAAGGGATCTCCCTGTCGGACACCTGTAGTTATGGGAAGCGATTTTGTCAAAAAACCATTAATCTGTATTTGCGATTCAGCATTGTGATAAAGCCCCTGGAAAGCTGCGAGAAATGTCCCGCGTATGCCACGTTTTTGAAAAACATGAAACAGATAGTTATGGGTCAGAGAGTCAAACGCACGTTCGAAATCCAGAGCTAAAATCGTTTGATCTTGTGAACTTTTCGTATTGTGATTACTAGTAACCACCTCACGCAGCGTTTGCAGCACTGCGTAAATGTTTTTGTTTCCACCATATACATATCACCCACTAAGTTGATGGAGTATGGCATTAAACGTGCAAGCATACATCGGGAGAAAATTTTATAGTCTGCGCACAAAAGAGAAATGGGGCGATAATGAGTAATTTCTGTCGTCTTTGCACATTTCGGTACTAATACTATAATTCCGGTCTTGGAAGATTTAACCAATTTCTGTTGCTGGAAGACAGCATTGACCATCTCAGTTAATTGTCGGCCCCATTAGCGTCCAAAAGGTTTGAAAAAAACTTGTAGGAAGCCCATCAACACCAGGGGCGGAGAATGGCTTTTCAGCGTTCACCGCTTTATACACTTCTTCAATTGTGAAATCCGCGTCAAGCCTACTTCTATCTTCATCTGAGAGTACAACCGAAACTGCATCCACCACTGTACCATAATTTGCATTGTCCGGGTGATTCTGCGAAAACATCAAACTAAAGTGCTCATAAATTTTACCTTGTACATCCTTAGGTGCTGTGATTTTATTACCCGCACCATCTGAGAGTTCAGTGAAGATTTTCCGTTGTGCATTATGTCGTTCTTGGATCACGTGACTAATCGAGGCAGCTTCTTCATGGTCAACCTGAGGGAGTCTACTTCGAATTTTAGCACCCATACGTTTGTGAGCTGTCAGGCGTAAGAGGATAGCCTGTACACGTTTGATTTCAGTGTTAACCGGACGTCCTGCAGATGCTTCTTCTATTAATTCGCGCAAAACACGATAATAACACTGATATTTATTATTCCAGTCACGAGACCTCTCTTTACAGAATGATAAACAGAATCGTTTAATTGCCGGTTTTAAGAAGTCGTCTCACCAACGAAGATTGTCAGTAATTCGAAGGCGGTGTGCCTCCCAAAGTCTCCATTGCTCATGAAATGCTCGTTTGAAATCGTCATCAGGAAGGATTGACGTATTCAATTTCCAATACCCATATCCCCGAGGCACTAAGGGAAGATCAATGTTAATTGCCATTACCACCGCCAGATGGTCCGAAAAACATGTAGGTGTGAGGTAAATCGAAGTTACTTTCTGACGCAGTAACGGGGTTACATAGAACCGGTCCAAGCGGGACGCACAATTGTCTCTAATGTATGTAAAACCCCTCTTACCGAAATGTTTATCTGTCCAAACGTCTACAAATTTAAAACCCGAAACCAATTTTTGTAGAGAATTTGATGTGTAAAAAACAGTACGTTGATCTTGCGGGCGCAGGACGCAATTAAAGTCCCCGCCACATATGATATGTTCCTTAGCACCCTGCAATTCAGAAAATATTTCTCTGTCGTCTCTGTTAAATACCTGATGTACTATATATTGTATATATTGCAAATCCAAACATTTGCCACTTTCGCACATATAATTTGCCCGTTTGGGTGACACGCAACGTTACTGATCGGCACAGTGTTTCTCGCGAGAAGAGCAGTCCCCGTTGCCTGACAGTTTGCATTGTTATACACTGCTATGGATGGGGGCAAGTCAAAGTTTGTCACTTGTACCTCCTGGAGGAATGCTATATCGAGGGACGACTGAATGAAAAAGTCACCCAGAGCCTCTTGTTTATTACTGTTTTGCAGTTTTTTAATGTTAATCGTGGCTATTCGGAGTGTTGTAAACGTAGCTAAACCTGATCAGGGACGCTTTAGCCCCCTTACTAGCACGAAGCTCGTTGTATACATGATACCAAACATTAGCACAAAAAAGCAGTAACACTATCACACGCATCATTAATTTTCATGAAATATTTTACTTTCACCAGCACTAACACCAGGACCTAGATTATTACCACTTTGGGACCGAGTAATTCGCACTGGGGAGGGAGAGACGGTCATCACTCTACTTGGTCGGTGGGTTGATTTCTGCATCCCTTTGTGAACTTTTCTTGCGCTTCTGCTTCTTCTGCTGCTTCTGCTGTTCTTCCATGGGTAGCTTTCTTCTGGTAGCATCCTTCAACGGGGCCCGTGAAACAGAAACAGGCTTCACGGAGCTTGAGTCTTCATCTGGAGTCAGCTGGATATCAGAATTGTCATGCAGATTTTTGGTCTTCACACTTAGTTTGGTTGTCACCCTCTGGTATCTCATCATGTAGTTCCATTTGGACAGTTTCTTCCCGTTCCACTTCATCAGCCCATAACAGTGAAGTTTCCATGGTTTCGTCAGTCGCGTTATTGCCCGAAACGGGTACCACTGCCGGATCGTCTTTCGGTGCTAGCTCCGTTGACGCACCCTCTGTCTTCCGACTCAATTTCGTTTTGGTGGGTAGTGGCAAACACTGTGGGTTGCGAGTCCAATTGTGTATCTTGGACTGTGAGTTTCGTTGGTTGTCGATTGACACGTTGGGTATAGGTGCTGGGTTCCTGGTCGTAGATGTGCCCGCTTGGACTGAGGTTGCACTTGCTACATTAGGACTAGTGCGTCGTCGTCTTTGGGGACACGTGGCTGCTGCATGTGTCAATTCGTCACAGATCTTGCAAGTAGGCTGCTGACCATAATATGTGACCCAATATCTCGAACCTTGGATCATGACGTAAGATCGTATTGACTGCTTCAATACCATCATCAACACTTTTATGCCCGTACGGGTACGATCGAGATATATTCGTGCGAGTAAGTCTCGTCGTCGATAGACTATATTTCGCCATATTTGACGAGTACCGCAGATATTGCCTCATCCGTGACTTCCATCGGGATGACATGTAGTCGCACCATCGTTGTCAGCCCATTCCAGTCGTGCATCATGATCACCATTCTCATAACGAAACATCAACATTCGTCCACATTTCCGTATTATTTGCTCACCCAACAGGTATGATACCAGTTTAATGTATACACACTTACGAAAATGGTCAATTTCAATGCTTAGAACCTGGTCTTCGGTGAGAGTCAGTGTTTCACTAATCCAAGGGTGTAACTTCACGGACGTGGGTCTCTTTTGTGCACTCGAAGGAGACAATTTTATCGTGTTTACGCTACGTGTTTCCATTATACAACACTCAGAATTACTTCGATTTGACTCGTAACTAGTACTCCCTTCTACTCACGAGGACACGGCCACGTACGTACCAAGCTGCAAGCGCGACGCGAGACGATGTTGCTCGTACGGCAGCTTCCGCGAGACTGTACCACTGAGCTAAGGAGGCAATACTCACTACTCTACAAGCTATCGCTCCTGAAAGCAGGCAGAAGGAGCTACTCAATGTGAAATGTAGGTTCAACTCTCCTCCTACATGAAATGTGTAAATAATACTTGTTTGTAGCAAAGAAAACGAAGGTACGCGTAGTACGAATCGGCCAGAACATTTAACATGTTAATGGAGAATTGCACATGATAAAAGCTTTTCAGTCGATATTTGTGGAGGTATCTTTGCATTGAACTTGAGTGGGAAAATGGGTAAAATTAGTATGTCCTGAATTGCCACAAATATAAATAGTTATTTCGTTAATATTTGTCAATGTATTAGAAGCAGTACACAATTATCGTTAGAGTAACATAATTCACGATCTTATACATGCAAATATTCCTTTGAACGTGTGTAAATTCATTTTTTTATATATAAATTCCAGATGCAGAACAATGTGACCACTTTACTATGCTATTACGAATAATGTCACCATGCTCTTCATTAATAAAAAGATAATTGAAACAAAGAGAACACCTCGTAAGGAGAATCGAACCTGGGACCACTAGCAGTCCAATCGAGAACTCTAACCACTACACCACGCCGTTTCCTTCCGTTGTAACAACAATTGTTAAGTATCCTGTCCCTCCAATATTGTAAATGTCGTTGGGTATACATGTAGTTGAACTGTTACTTTAGTTTTGAATGCTTTGTTGTAGTATAGCAGCTATCTCCGAGAAATAATTTTCGAAGTGATGAAAGAAAACGAGAATATTGGTAGTTGTGAAAATGCGAGTTATATCTTCTAACTTATTATTGTGATTAGACATTATTAATGAAAAATATCTAGAGGTTTGAACGTGGAAGGACGATGTTCTCTTCCTGTGATATTGCAATAGACAAAATGTCTTATGAAATGTATTTGCTGTTGCGTAAGGTAACACGAAATAATTACAACGCTTGCGAACTGCCCAATATGCGAAACATTATACATAAACACAGTAGCGTACGCAGGATTTCATCAAGGGGGGTTATTTCTAAAACTTTCTATAAATTCACATTACCATTGTTTTATTATACTTTAATTAATTAATAACACTCATAATTAATTAATTAATAATACTTATATTTAATTATTAGTTTGCTACTAATACTACTACTAATGCAGCTGCTGTTACTACTAATATCACTACTATTATTAAGTAGTAGAGATCTACATAAATATATTTATGAAAGCAATACTTTCTAGTCATTCGATTGATAAGAAATTCTATGAGCATTTTTTGTTTCTTTGTTAGTCAACGGTTGTTTGTATATGATAGGTGAGACATTTTTAAGTGTGAAGAAAATCCATAAAACAATCAAATGTATTAAATTTATTGAAATAATCAAAATATGAAACTCATCTAAGGAGCCGCGGATGTCTAGTCTGACAACCTCGTGGGAGATCCGGGTTCGATTCCCGGGATTGGTTGGAATTTCTCCAGTCTTGTCCCCGCACCCAGCCTCATATCAATTCACATCACCCGCAAAATGGCCGAGATCGAGAATGTGTGGGGCCCCACCACACCACTACATGTGTCATCATGGCACGGTGATATATGCACGGGGAAATTTACATAACCTTTACCTCGAACGATGAGGCGCGAGAATATAAGTTGCTATATTCCACTGAGTCTATGTTTTCGTTCAAAAGTAAGTTTATAGACATTACAACACATTTATCACTTCTAGGTGATTCACAAAGCACTTCTTCAACATTATTTAATGATGTGGATGTACACTCAGCATCACTTGAGAGTTCACATGGGGATGCGAAATCAGTACCGAGAAGAACGATCGCAATAACGTCGGCACAATAATACAAAGCAAGAAATTTTCACAATTCTCGTGAGGATCAGTGCGCCACTTTTTGGGGAAAAAATGCAAAATTGAACTTTACGGCCGCTTAGTTTGTAATGTTGTGCTTTTCTCCATGCTTCATGGAAATAATAATTTAAATTATTATTACTATAATTATTATTATTACTGTCGCAGATCTTTGACTGATAAATTAGCCATTTTTAATTATTTTCTACAGCATTTACCATAATATTTCAAAAGCTCAAGGGGGGTTTAAACCGGGTAACCCCCCCCCCCTTGCGTACGTCTCTGCATAAACAGGCGGAACATTGTATTCATAAAATCACATCACCTTTGACAGCGTTAGTCATGAGGTAGAAGAAGCTGACCAATGTGACATGTAGATGTTGACTGTTCTGGACACGAGACTGCGTCAGTAAACAAGCATTTTGTCTGTTGCAGTATAACAGGAAAAGAACATCGTCCTGCAATGTTCAAGCCTCTAGATATTTTCCATTAATAATGTCTAATCACAATAATAAGTTAGAAGATATAACTCGCATTTTCACAACTACCAATATTCTCGTTTTCTTTCATCACTTCGAAAATTATTTCTCGGAGATAGCTGCCATACTACAACAAAGCATTCAAAACTAAAGTAACAGTTCAACTACATGTATACCCAACGACATTTACAATATTGGAGGGACAGGATACTTAACAATTGTTGTTACAACGAAAGGAAAGGGCGTGGTGTCAGTCTGCCTGCAGTTTGTGCAGGAAGCAGTTCGTAGCGAGCTCCGCTCTTCGCGTGCGAAGGCTTAGTGATCGAACTGTCCGAGTTAGCTAGGGCCGTATACGGTTCCTAGTGTTGTGTTAGTTCTTTTTTTCCTTTGAAGTGCAAGCGAGGTTTTGACTACAATTACCGTGAGCCAGTGAAGATACGATGAAATAGATCACGATGAATACACAAAGAGAAAACACCTTGAAATTTATTTTCATTGATGTCAAAACGCGACCTACGTCATTGGATTTTCATCGATGGTTTCATGATGTCTACCAAGTGCCTACGAACCAAGTGCTCAGTTTTGAAATAGATTACTTTCGTAAGTGTTTGTACGTGAAATGTGCGACAAAAGTGGTAGGAGAACGGTTACTAAATGATTTTGGTGCTGAGGTAATCTATAGTGACGTAGATGGTGATCATAAAGTTGAAGTAGAATGGGCCCACCAGCGACATGTACTTGTCAGAATCCATGTAGTCCCAATTGAATTAAGTGCAGAAGTGATAAGTCGTGTCATGAGGTCTTATGGGGAAGTGTTAAAAATTGAAGACGAGACATACTCTGCAGACCACATTTACCCTACTCGAACTGGACGTGTCTTGATCAAAATGATACTACGCAAACCCATACCCTCATATGTAATAATGAATGGAGACCCCTATTGGGTAACATACCCTGGGCAGGTGCGTACGTGCCTTGCGTGCTCGGTGTCCTAAGCGTCGTTCCACTGTCAACCAGCCCCGCAGGGGGCCGGTTAATATACCCGCTGACAATGTACCGATGGTATATGAACCAACTGTGCTACCCGTACGGACTAAACCAAGAGATTCAGCTCCTTCAGTTGCAGAAGTCCCTGCGTCCGGAGATAACAATGGAGGGAACATGGATAGCCCCAGAATCACCGACGAGGAGACAGGTACCAGACACGAAGTTAGTGTGAAGAATGCACCAACAGGAAGGGAAGAGCTGGAACAGCCAACTTTGACCACTTCAGAGGAGATGCATCATATACCCCCGCCCCCACCCCCAAGTGCTTTGTTCGCGGAGGCCGAATTCCCCGTAGTTACCTCTCCTAGGAAATCACGGTCAAGATCTGTATCAAGGTTACGGTCAGTGGTGGAAGAGTCCATGGTGCTACGAAGAAAGAAGAAGAAAAATAATGAATGCGTAAGTTCCACAATAGTTCATAACGAATTTAGAGTAGAACCTGGTACCCCAAAACAAGATGTTTCAAAGGCTAGTTTAACAAGTAATTCAGCAAATGTAACTAAAGAGAAACCTTCAACGAGTAACAAACTTACCCCAGATTTATTCAGTGGAAAGCATAGTTAATGCATTATAGGCAGAAATTAGAGATCAGTAATGTTGAAGAATGTAAGTAAGTTTAGTTTTCTTTTGTGGGCAGTTATCATCATGCAAACATTTACCTTGGCATCTATAAATTTGAATCAAATGCAAAGTAAGACTAAAATAATTGCTCTCAATGACTTTCTCATTAAATCGTCTATTGATGTGGCCCTCTTACAAGAGGTCGCCATAGACGATTTTTCTGTACTGAGCATGTTTAAAGTATACAACAATTTTACTCCCTTTGCACAAGGGACTGCCATAGCATGTAGGCGACACTTGGATTTACGTAATGTAGTGCCCCATCCCACGGGCAGACAAATAAGTGCCCAATTAGGCTCAGTGTTTCTCTGTAATGTGTATGCTCCGTCAGGAAGCCAAAACAGACGGGAAAGAGAAGTTTTTTTTTTTCAACAGTTGTAGGGCCCGAGTTGACATCCCACACACTAGACACTATACTAGTGGGAGATTTCAACTGCGTAATTCGTTCACAAGATCAAAATCCAGGATACAACTTCTCACGTGCGTTCTATGAATTAACGCAGGGGTTACAACTGCGTGACGCTTGGATACACGCCAACGGCGAAATTCAAGGTTACACACATATCACCTCCAATAGTACGTCAAGAATCGATAGGTTTTATGTCGCACCAAGATTTCAAGAATATATAATTAGTGTTCAAAATTTTCCAGTATGTTTTAGTGACCATAGTGTCCCAATTCTCAAAATAAATTTAGATTTGGTTAAACCCCGACAAGGTAGCGGATACTGGCTTTTAAATAGCACATTATTACGCAATGGTAGTTATGTCCAGCTAATCAGGGAAACGTGGAACGAACTCAAGGCCTCTCGGCCAGTGCAAAAGATCCTAATCGAGTGGTGGGACACTCGAGTTAAGCCTAAATTTTGTCAGGTCAGTAAATTCTTCAGTGCAGAGGTTAGTAGAGATCAAAGAAACAAATATAATTTTTTGTATGCAGTCTTGAATGATCTCCATCGTTTAGCACTGCAAGGTAATTTCGATTGTCCCTATGCAAATGAAATAAAAGCGCAATTACTTGCTATACATAGGAAACGAAAATCTGCAGCAATAATAAAGAGCAAGATTCTTCCTATAGACCCTGACGAGCAAGCCACACTAAGTCATATTCATCAAGAACATAAACACGCCAGGAGTCACGTCATTCATAAATTAACTTTAGATTCCGGTGAAGTTGTCACCAGCCCTCATAGTATACACGACAGGTTTTTGCAATACTATAAAAATCTTCTTGGTCAAGCCTTTAATCCCGCAGAAACGCAATGTAATTTTTTGAACTACCTCCCTGCATCACTGACGGAAAATGAAAGAACTGAGCTCACACAACCGTTTAGTAAAAAGGAGGTTCATGATGCAGTATTCAAAGTTCCGAGAAATAAAACTACAGCCGAAGATGGACTACCATCACAATTCTATTAATGTTTTTGGGATCTAATAGGAGACGGATTAACGGAATGGGTCAACGAAGTTTTGACAACAGGAACAATAGGGAAGACCAGTAGCACGGGCTTTATAGTGTTAGTTCCCAAAAAGGCAAATCCAAAATTCGTTACAGATTTTAGACCAATTTCAATATTGAGTAGTGATATCAAACTTATAAGTAGGTGCATAAATCAGCGTCTAAAAAAATATATGGTTAAACTTATTGGCAATTTACAGTTCGCTTGTAATACGTCTCAAAGTATACATCACTTGCTGCAAACGATAAGAGACGTCATTATTACCAAACAAAATAAGAATGCATCAGAGGCAATTCTATCTTTAGACTTTTCCCAAGCATATGACAAAGTCTTAGAAGCATATGGCTTCGGAGACACTTTTATTAATTGGATAAAAACATTATATAATCATGCTGCTAAAACTTAAAATAAATGGTTTCTTGACAACAAGTTATAAAATGCGACGGGGTGTACTACAAGGTAGTCCCTTGAGTAGCACATTGTACGTCCTCACAATAGCCCCCTTTTTGTTTAGTATCCAGCATCATTTACAGGGTATTTCTATGGCTTCCACCACAATACAAGTTGGCAGTTTCAAGGACGACGTCACGATTTTTCTCAAGGATGAAAGAGATCTGGACAGTGTTAAAAGCCAAATACATACCTTTGAGCTCACATCAGGAGCAAAACTAAACAATCGAAAGTCATTCCTGATGCCCCTTGGCAAGGATAATTCTTTCACAAATAATACGGAGATCCCTGTAGACAAGAAAATAAAAGTTTTAGGTATAAGCTTCTATGCAAATATCGATGAAACGATCGAAGCCAATAGTAACCTCACGTGCGAGAGGGCAATCTACGTCCTCAGAGTGAACAAGACGCGCTCTCTGAGTTTAAAAGCACGAGTAAGATTTATCAACGTTTTTGCTCTCTCTAAACTTTTTTTTTTTAACTTTGGTATGTAGCAAAAATCCTACCTTTCAAACCACAGCACTTAGCCAAGGTCAACAAAGCTGTTGGCTGCTTTTTGTAGCACGATACAATTTTCCGGGTGGCAATAAATGAGGTCACGTTATCAGAGAAGACAGGTGGGTTGGGACTAATACACGTGAACACACAGGCAAGATCATTGTTTGTACAGACTGGCCTTCAAACAGCTTTCTCACTGCACGAGTCAACGACCCAAGCATGTATACAGATGATAATACGTAACATTCCATTAGAAGCTCCCATCGATATGCAAAGTATCCCCAAAAGGTTTTTGTTTTATAAGGACATCGCTTTACAGGTATGCTACCAGTTATTACGACATGAGACAATTACACCATCTGTTAAAAAGTTATATAGAGAAATCAATAGTTTCAAGCACGCCGTACCACGAATAGTCAGGGATTTCAATACACATAATTGGCCATAAATATGGGAAAATGTCTCCGCCAAACACCTTTCAAAAGCGGGCCAATCAATATGGTACAAAGTGGTTCATTGTGTTATAGTGACAAGAGATAGGACATTCCAATATGGAATCAGTGACTCACCTAACTGTATATCATGCAACGTGCCTGACTCTTTAGCCCACAGGATAACGAAGTGTCGAAACTCCTCCACGGCATGGAACCAATTGCGAACAATGCTCACCTCATTAACAAAGTTTACGGATACAGATATAGTTTTTCCTGATTTCAATTTTTTTCCACCAACAAAACAACGAGCAGTACAATGGTTGATAACAGACTACTTATTATATATATTTCACAATGACGAGAGCAGTTTTCAGAAACAATTCAGGATCTTCTTGCAAGAACAATACGAAAAAATTCCTCTCCAAGCAAGGAAGAAATGGTATGCAAATTTCTTATTAGTGCTTTATACTTAATTTAGGTCAAACAAAAATGTAAAGGTTAACCAGATAGAAATACAAATTGTAATAGCAGTAATATACTTATGTCAAAAACAATGTGATTCCATAACTTGTATATCAGAATGAGACAATAAAAAAAATAGTGGTTAGAGTTCTCGATTGGACTGCTAGTGGTCCCAGGTTCGATTCTCCTTACGAGGTGTTCTCTTTGTTTTAATTATCTTTTTATTAATGAAGAGCATGGTGACATTATTCGTAATAGCAGAGTAAAGTGGTCACATTGTTCTGCATCTGGAATTTATATATATATTTACACACGTTCAAAGGAATATTTGCATGTATAAGATCGTGAATTATGTTACTCTAACGATAATTGTGTACTGCTTCTAAGACATTGACAAATATTAACGAAATAACTATTTATATTTGTGGCAATTCAGGACATACTAATTTTACCCATTTTCCCACTCAAGTTCAATGCAAAGATACCTCCACAAATATCGACTGAAAAGCTTTTATCATGTGCAATTCTCCATTAACATGTTAAATGTTCTGGCCGATTCGTACTACGCGTACCTTCGTTTTCTTTGCTACAAACAAGCATTCTTTACACATTTCATGTAGGAGGAGAGTTGAACCTACATTTCACATTGAGTAGCTCCTTCTGCCTACTTTCACAAGCATAGCTTGTAGAGTAGTGGTTACAGTTAAGGATTTACAAGCTGATGGTCGTAGGTTGAAACCCCTCCGGTGTCAGAAAATTTTCGTAAGTTTTAGACATATCCCACTGTGTTCATTGTCCACGCCGTTTGAAACGGAATGATTCAGTTTGAAATTAACGATTGGGGGAGGGAAAATATTAAATTACAAAATCTGCATTTCAACGAACCAAGAATTGGATAATTCTTTTAAATATTAAAATGACATTCATGCTTTTAGTGATACAATCGTAGGTAAAATCAAAGATCTTACGTGAAAGATTTTTTCTTGCTCTGTACTCCGCCAAAAGGAATTTTGTACCGATCTAATACATTCTTTAATATATTTCAAGATGTTTTCGAATGTTTCATGTCGATAATTTGTTTATTGCATCAATTCTTACAACGAGACGATATTTTCTGCAACTACCTCTTCTCTCCTTTCGTCTCCAGTCCCTTCTGTTCTTATCTTCTCGTCCTCCTTCTCCTCTGCTTTTATTTCATATCGCCTTCCCTACTTTTCTCGCATCTTGTCTCCATCCCACTCTTCTCCACTCCTCTTATCTTCTCTCCTGTCTTCGATTTCCGACTCCACTGCACTCTTCTCCCCTTCTCTTCGTTCTTCTCTTTTTCTCTCTTTTACTCTACTCTCCACTCGCCTCTTCTCGTCTCCTCCCCCATTTCCTCTTGTTTCTTCTTTGCTCCATTTTCCTCATCTCTCCTCGAATATTTCTCCTCTCTTCTCACTACTTCTTCTCTCCTCGTCTATCCTCTCTTTCTTCTCTTCTACTTTTGCTCTTCTTCTTTCGTTTTCTCTTTCTCCTCTCCTTTGTCACCTCTTTTTCTTTCTGTAGACTCATCAACGATGAAATACTACAAAACCTATATTTTTTTCCTTTCAGAAAGAATTTTGTATAATGCTGTTTTTTATTTCTTTCGCGTATTTCATAAATATCTATTGTGCATGTGGCAACCCTGATATTGAGCCTAACTCTACACGCAACCAATCAACGCCTTGTGTAAATTGGGTTGCCTAGTTTAAAATGTCGTTGTCCTAAAACTTTTGAGAGACACTGTACAAGTTCACAGTAAGTACTCACGGGCTACGAATCATTTTCTTCAGGAATCATGTTCCAATGGTTTGAGCGTATACATTGCTCTCATAAGCAGGGAATGTTGATTGGACTCTACAAATCTTTCAGATCTGGATTCATGTCCAGGAATATATCAACTCAGGGCAAGCTCTGGCGCCTGTTGGGTGATAATTACTCAAAGCAAGGACTTTAAGCACCTTTCCTGGCTCCCCTAAATAGGCAATAGTTAGGCTAAATACTTCAATGAACTAACCGATTCGGTATTTTGATTGACATCCTTCATCCTGGGTCATGGCGGTAGCTATGTTCCTGATTTTTAGCCATAGAAAAGGCTATACCTCAGTATTTACATTATTCTTATTTATGTCTTTTCATTTATCTTGGTTGGTTTGAAAAGATTGTCGTTGGGGTAAGGATGTAATATTTAGCGTAAGGTCAGGGTAAAGCAGGCAGCCGGGTGCTCCTTGTTGATCTGTAGATGTTATTCTGCACTGCCTTAGTGATGTCGTGGCATCTTATGGACCAGAGTGACCATGATTCCCGTTTTGACCAGGACAGTCCCGTTTCAGAGGTGCGTCCAGGTCGTCCCGTCGAGATTATTAAAAATAAATTATTTGTCCCGTTGTATAAAAGTCTAGAAGTTAGCTTGAAAACCAAATCTAGTTGTAAATCTGAGATATATTTCATGTGAAGAAAAAATGTTGTAAATTTTGAAGTAGCACAGTGGCAACACCACGGCAAAAACTGGACAGTTTTAAAACACGTCTTAACAATAAAAATGTTCCATTTTCGTCGAGAATGTTCGAGCAGACAGTAGATTAGTGTTTAATTTAGATAGCATCCAGAGCCGTATTCCTTTGTGTGCTCGATGTTTCTAGAGAAAAATATAGCCATCTTGAAAGATATGATTTCTATATGTCCTGGCGACGTGATACGAACGGGTGTTCTCGGGTTCAGTCAGTTTAAATCGCCGTTAGCTTAGAGCGCATACATTGCTATCATTTTCAGAAGATGTAAAAATGGAGATCAGTGTAGAACGAGCTTAGGCGCTCGTTCTGGATACTGGTGCTCTCATTGGCTGGGGTCGTGTTTTTAAGAAGGAGTTGGTTCCAGGCGTGACTGAGCTGGCGTCCCACGTCCCTGTTGAGATTGGTGCTTTCCCATGAAATGGCTATGGCTTCCTTTACCCGGCGGTTCCAGTAACTGGTACATTTGGCAAATCATCAATGTCGTGATAACTTTCCTCAATCCCATCTTCGCAAATGAGCCAAACGTGGCACAAAAAGCGAAGTAAAATTAAGCAAATCAAATCAAAGGCAGTACATTAATATTCCCAGTCCCCCTCTGGACCACTATGCAGAAAACCAACTGTCTCGGGATGCCAGCAACCATTTTATGTAAGTTATTGTGTTGGGGAGCGAGCAGATCAGTCGTCAGTCGTCATTGTTGTTTTCAGGTAAGTAACAAATGTATGTTTGAACGTCCTTGAAATTAACGAAGGTTCATCTATTATACATATTTTGAAAGCCCATTTAATTATATTTTTGATCATGTAGTTATATTGCAAAAATGTTTTGTGTCAAAGCAACGATACATTATATACATTACATACATTATTATAAGCGTGGTTCAGGAGCGAGGTCCTAAAGTGGCCCATGGCTCATTTGGTTTATTTAATTTCGCTTTTCTGGCACTATTGCTAATCGCGAAGATGAAATGATTGACGATATGATGAAACTGATGAAAAGACACTCACAATCACCCATACACAGGTCGGGATTCGAACCCGCGACCTTCTGGCGTCGTAGAGGCTGTGCTAACCACTCAGCCACGGAGATCGGCTATTCGTCGTTATTGTATGTAGGCCTAATGCTGTACGAGAAAGATGAAAACAATAATAATCAGCATATTTCATCCCTTCTTTAACGACGAAACAAGCGTAACTGTACTTTATGATTCGGATTCTCGTAAATAAGAATGTAGAAACGTAAATAATCATGAATAAATAGTTCCAATGTAACGATCTTATATTTGTTTCAAAGTTAAAAGCAATTTTACAAAATATCAATTTGGTACATGTTGTTAACTAAGTTTTAGGAGTTATTTCTTTTTATTTCAGAAATGTATATATATTACTAGAGGGAGAGGCTTATTAATTGCCTTAAAAGCTTAACTATGGCCACCGTTGACTCAACTACCTTTCAAAATAATGTAGCGTCACCCACCGAAAAGATAACTAAATGTTTCTCAGCGATTTTCGTGCTTTGTTGGTGTTTTAATGGAAAACGAAACGTCTTCCTTGAAGTTTTCCTGGAGACGAATGATGTATAGATTCTCTCGAGTTGTCGACCAGGTGAATTCTGGATAACGTTTCAACGATTTTTTTTAAAATCTGGACATCAGCAGTCTTAAAACTGTAACAGTTCCAAAATGTCCGCCTAAATCCTTGTACCTTCAATATTATTAGAAGTAGAACAATATATTTTGCATCAAATTGAGGTTTGAAGCGAGTTGGTTGGTTGGATTCATTTAAATCAGCTTGATTTAAATCTTGCTTTAATTCGCGATTTAAATCAGGCAATTTTTGAAAAAAAAAAAATCACGGGTATAAATCTTTAAATAAAAAACACTGATTAACAAAAAAATAATTTCGGCGGATATCTTGGTATCCAACACGCGTTCTAAGACATTTGAAACATGCTGATTCAAAATATGTAAACCATTTGTCTGTATCACCCACCATTCTTGTGATATATGACATCCACCATTTATATATGTTTAACATTGTATCAAAGCAAACAACTCACAGACATAGGTTTCACTTGAGCACTTTTTGCTACATAGAGTACTATTGAACATGGCTTTAGCTAAGAAAATAATGCAAATGCATCGCATGACACATATACTATATAGTTACATCTAGTTGAAGGTATAATACACATATAAAATACATACATATAGAAAATACTTCCTTAATTTAAGGTGTTTGGTTTGAATTTCTTGGCTGTAGAGTTGTGTTTGTGCTGAGCATTTGGCATGTCGCGCTGAAGCCTCCAACAGTAGTCCGCCTACATTGCTGCACTCCATCGACACTGATAGCATGATTCCATCACCGAGATGTCCTGATGAAAATGTTCACATTGTTCGTCGCTGACTGAACCTAGGTTCTCGGGGAAGAAGTCAAGATGTGAGTCGAGGAGATGAATTTTGAGGGACATGTTGCAACCCAGTTGTCTGTACGCACTAATGCACTTCTGCACAACATTCACATAGTCAGCAGATTTATAATTTCCAAGGAAATTGGCTACGACTGACTTGAATGCCACCCATGCGTCTCATTCAGTGCCACCCACTAAGTCTTGGAAGTGGCAGTCAGCAATTATCTTCCTCATTTGTGGACCTATGAACACACATTCTTTCACATTCGCATAACTCAACTCCGGAAACTTGTTGCACAGGTACCAAAAAGCCTCTGAGTCGTTGTCTAGTGCCTTGACGAAATTCTTCATGAGTCCCAGCTTCAAATGAAGCGGTGGCATGATAACTTTTTCACTCTCAACCAACGGCACACGAAGGACGTTTTTACTTCATGGCTGCATTCTATCTCTGATCAGCCAATTCTTCTTTATGTAGTGGGGTGTACGGTGTGCTCCTTCCACGTAGTGCACCCAATAGTCAACCTCACTTCCACGTAGTACACCCTGGACTGCAGACTAACGAGGCTCTGGCGACTGGCCCCATGGCCAGTATAATTTTGTTTGTGTTGTCCTGTGTTTTGTCCTTATTTGTGCTGACTGCTCCTTTACAGCCTCAGCTTTTAACGAAAGTCAGAAGATTTTAATATTGTATATTTCATGCTTTTAGTTATGCAACGTTCGAGTTGTTATTTGTAACGATAAGGGGCTGGACCCCGAATAATGTGACGGGTGCAAAATAGCCTTAGTGCTGACGCACCCAAAATTTTAAATTCAAATTCAATTCTTTATGTAGTGGTGCTTCCTCTCTCTGCTATCCCACTCGCAGATGAAGCAGCAGTACTTCTTCGCCTTCCTTATCCAACCGCGCAAGTTGCGTGCACATGTTAAACATATGAACTGTGGTGCCCACGACTTACCTTTATATACCTTCGAATCAAAATATAGTTCATATGCTTTCTTCAGAAACTGTGTAAAAGTCTTCCGATGGGATTTCTGTTAGATAGCCGCACACGTAGCAAAACAGATCTGGTGAATTTATGCAACCTCTGGACGCCATAATCTACTGTCACTCAAAATAAAAAAAGAAACAAATGAAAGTATAGTAATGCGATCTCGAAAATATTTCGACGTATTACATTAAGTATAACTGTGTTCACAAACGACGAAAAAAAAATCGGTGTTGCATGAAAAATAACTAAAAACGACGATTTTTTTTTTTTTTTTTTGAGGAACGGTATTGCATGAAAAATAAAATTTTGTCGATTTCTTCAAAACCTGACGTGATAGTGCAAAACGGTTTTCAGATTTGAAATCAGCAAGAAAAACTGCATTAGAAAATGTCAACATCATGTCAGATATCTACGGCTTGTTTATCAGTGTAATTTATAGAATAATGTACATAAGGATTTTATAAATATCGAAATCACATTTGGTGAAAGTATATAAATCTCCAAATCATTTAATGGTGTTTATTACGGTCTAAGAAAGGAAAGGAAGGGAAACAAGATATACGTACTGATGGGGTGAAGCTCGGTACAAAAGGAAATGTACATTTTTCTTAAGATTTAAAATTTAATAATTTGTGTAGGCAAAAATAGCAAACATTTTGTGCAGAAAAATACACAAAACACTAATAATGTTAAACCGTAATTAGTGTACCATTAAACTGTAAATAAACATTGCAGCTGATATTTTTCAACCTATCATTTAAAAATTTGCTAAAATTTATCTACAAAGACTTAAAAAAAATTAAGTTATAATTATAGAGTATATCCAGATTTTTGTAATTTCACTGGAAGAAAAGTTATTGAAATTATGTATTATATAGTTTCATTAACACACTCAACAAACATTTCCATAGTAGGTTTATATATACAGTATGAGAAACAAAAAAAAATGCTTATTTACAAGTATTTTTTATTTGCTTTAATCAAACTTTTCAAATATTTTACAGGGCTCTTTACTAGAAAATGTCTGTCTGTAAAAGAAACCATGTCTATATGTATGGTGCTAAAAAACATACAAGCAATATTAATCCTGTTTTTTAAAATATAATAAAAATCGATTTAAATTTCAAAAATCCGATTTAAATAAAAAGAACCATCACAAATGATTTTTATCCACCCTGGTTGGTATACAGAATTAATGAATTTAATATACCATGCAAAATGACGGCCATACCAAAGAAAAATTTCGTATGTTTCATTGATCGTTATGCACTTTAGTAATATTATTTTAACGTGTTGTCCGTATTGTTGCAAAGATCAACCTCATCCCTTGGTAGTTGTTCAAAACCACTGAAATTATGGCCGTTGAGCAGTCCATCCATGATATCTGTACCTAAAGTTAAAGTTCTGGCTTGACATACAGAGTATCTTTTGAGTAGTCTTTCATAATTGCATGTAATTATCGTCGATCCCTGTCGCCGCGATTAGTCAAAAAGAGGAAGAAATGCGACGTAACCAGTAGGAGAAGATATTACCATGAATTTACAGTTTCACTTTTAAGGTATCGCCCAACTATTAATATAACAGTTCAAATAACTTTACAAATATTAACAGATCTGAGTAAAATTATCAATGACTATTCATTGTCTTCTCTTTCAATTATTTTGCTTCGTTTTCTATCTCTTTGATTGTACAATGAATGAATGGCGAAATGAATTCTGGGACAAGGATACATCCACGACTTATCCATGGCTCGAACTTGCCAACTCTTGCTTCGTAACGTATTACAATAACCACTCCGCTATGGTGGCCGATTTTTATATGGTTAAGTATATATTTAATAATATTTTTTCTTAACCAGCATTAATGTCGTTATTCCACAGTAAACACGATAAATCTATATTTCTAACTTTTGCTTGCTTGCTTGATTGATTGATTGATTTCCATAAGTACACTTCGTTTTTTGTGCCACTTTTGGCTAATTTGCGATGATGTGAATGAGTGATGAAATTGATGAATGGACACTCACAAACATTCGTGCCCAGGGCGGAATTCTAACCCGGGACCCCTGGCATCGTAGCGCGATGTCCTAACCACCCCGCCACGGGGGCCGGCCTTAACTTTTGCATTCGTGTGTAAGGGGATAGGTAAAAGTGGAGCTCCTTGAAACTTCCATGGTTACGGGAGAAAAGTCGATGAGAGTCAGTCCTTCCCAATGCCTCTCTACCACAAGCCCACTTCACCCGATCTGCCTCAAAGCTTCATTGACAAGACTCATCGGAACTAATTCAGCTAAGAGGCCATAAGCACCACGTGGAATACAATTACGTAAATTATTTGAAACGGCATGCAGTAGGTCTTCGAGGACCGTGACATTCGATTCGTGTTAAGACAAGTAAATATAAATGACTGTGTATATGTGAGGGCAACCAATAAAAACAACAGCATTTTTGCAATATGCAGGAGGTAAAGTCTAATTGTATGAGAAAGAGCTGCTGAGACTTACACTTTCAAATTAATCTCGTACAACTCGTTGAACAATACGCTTGAAGCGAGTGACCTCAGAGCACATCTCGATTCCCTCTTTGTACAGGGTCCGGCAGGACGTGCCATTTTAGTTGCAACCATGGTGTGGACTGGGGAGCATGGTGCGTTTGTTCTGGAAATATATTTTAAAAGCGTTTGTTCTGGAAACCTATTTTAAAAGCGTTGGCTCTGCTATTGTGCTCCTCTCATTAGACGCTGACATCTCATCACCGTCTCGATTGCCAGATCTAATTGCTTGTGATTTTTTTCTTTGGGAATACCTCAAGGCTAATGTTTAAACATAGGTCGCAGCACTGATCTGCATATTTTCAACATTTTTCTGTTGTTTTGAAATGAAGAGGTGTATCGGAATGGAATTTTTCCGCAGATTCCGAAAATAACCTTCAAAGTTATATAGCACGTCAGGTATTTTAACAAATCACGAAAATGTAAAAATGTAAAAAACCGTGTTTTTTTAATGACATTGATATATGACAATGCTTGTAACGTGTGAAAATATGCTCTAGGGGGACGGAATGAATGTGTAAGGAATAAACATAAATACATATTTCAAAGCAAACATACCTATCATTCACCACTGACCTCCCTCTCCCTGAAACTTCCTTTTTGGATTTTCTTTTGTGTTCTTCCGTACAGTCTCTATTCAACATTTAACAATATTCAGCCATCATATGTACAGTCCACTTTCCGTGGTATCTCTTTTCTATTACTTTAATATCCTGATAAAAGCGCTCACCATGTTCTTCCGTAAAACACCAAGATTTTCAGGACAGTAATTGAGATGAGCATGAAGATAGTGAACTTTGACGCTCATGATGCAACCAAGCAGTTTATAGGATTCCAACATCTCGTCGACTAAAATGGTGTAATTTGCAGCCTTCGATTTTTCCCAAAAAGTATTGTACGACATTTCTGAATGCAGTCCATGCTTGCAATTCGCACTCACTCGCAGTTTTCTTGAATATGTTGTCCGCCATTAATTTTCATATTTGTGGGCCTGAAAAAATGCAGGTTTGATTTTTCAAACGTGATTGATGGAAACTTAACACCAAGGTACTGAGAGCATTTACTGTCCCTGCTTAAATCTGTCACAAATTGCTTCATTAAACATAGTTTTATATGTAACGGTGGTAAAAGAATTTTCGAGGGATCAACCAGTAGAATTGAAACAATGTTTTTTTACCGCCAGGTGTGAAGGTACTTCTGACTGGCCACTGCTTCCGAACCAAATGTTCTGTCCTTGTTCTGGAGTCCCATTCACACAAATAGCAAGGAAATTTTGTGTAACCTGCTTGTTCGCCGAGCAATATTATAATCACCTTGAAATCCCCGCACACAGACCATTCATAACACTTGTACTGCACCTTTTCAAGCAGCAATTTAAGGTTTTCGTACCTCTCTTTCAATGTAACTGAATGTGCTACTGGAATGGATGGAGGGATGTTAGTATTGTGTAATAAAACACCTTGTAAACTGGATTTGCTGGCATCTATGAACAACCTCCACTCTCCTGAATTGCAATTAATGTTGAAGAATTTCATGACTGCCGGAATGTCTAAACAATATACCAAACCGCCTTCCTCTGAAAAACACGGAACCAATTCTACTTCTCGGTGTCTGTACAAGTAGAATCTCGTATTAGAACACAGTAAATTAAGTCGTGATCCTAACAACTCTGCTGCGCCTTTAGGTAAATTCAGATCGCGAACCAAATCATTCAGTTTATGCTGCGTAAATGGCACTCGGGTTTCATCCTTCATACTGTCCGGTTGGTACATCTCATCACTTGTATCACTGTCTGATCCGGTGTCTGGTGGGGGCCTGACATTGGACGGTGATGGCACAGCGATGGATTCACTGGTCTCATGGAAGATGGAATATTGGGATACACAATGTTACGCTTACTGGTACTGGTATGGTCCACGACCTTCACTGTCATTTCTTGGTTCACGCCACACCATGGGTACACCGAACGGCAGCGATTCCCTTTTTCCACTTTTCTAGTTTCTCAACCCGTCCACACATGCACGACACACTTTGTGAGGAGCCCACGCTTTGTTCTGATCTCCTAGGTGCATCCCGAAGTATTGAAAATAAGCATTTTTCATGAAAGGCGTAATATTTCGCCTCTTTTTTTTCCTGTCGTATAACAGCCACGTATGTAGCAAAATATATCTGGATGATTGACGTAACCACGTGAAGCCCTTGCACACTACACAAAGAAACAACAGAACAGTCACGTATTCAATACAATGCACCAGGGAGCAGTCTCTGCTTTGCACTGACTAGTGGGCATTCTGGCCTGAATGGCGCCACATATGTGACCCCTACAGAAAGAAGGGAGCGGTGGGGTGTGGTATGAGTTAGTTTCATTTCCATAATCAGCCATGTATTTATGTTTATTCCTTACACATTCATTCCGTCCCTCCTTCAGCACATTTTAACATGTTACAAACGTTGTCATATATCAATGTCATTAAAAAAGACTTCTTTTTTTACATGTTCGTGATTTGTGAAAAAACCTACGTGCTATGGAATATTGAAGGTCAGTTTCGGAACCTGTGGAAAAAATGCATTCCGATACACCTCTTCATTTCAAAACAACAACAACTTGCATATTAGTGATTGAAAAATTGAAGAATGTCAATTGCAATGCGAAACTTCAGGGTGAGGCTTCAAGAGCGTATAGCTCGTGCGGGAAAACATTTTTATTCCTTTATCAAAAAAGGGACATCATTCTGCTTGACCCTGCACCATGAAGTCTTATTTATGAGAAGTTGCTTATAACGACATTCAAGATGGGCTGTCGACATTATTTCAGAGATAGTATATTGAAGAAATCATGGGGCACAGAATACTGGTTAAATAATTCTGTGGCGAAGGTAGTATGGGGCTGTCAAATACGACTGTGTGGAAATATTTTTAAGAAAGGCATATCAAAATAATATCGAATAATACGAAGAACATTCTGGCCATTATTAATTTAGTCACAATTATACAAAAACAAATAATAAATGCACGGCAAGTAAGCAGAAATATTGGACACATGGAGCGTTCAAGTTAAATTCTTGTGGAGCAGAAACGTTCTGATAATAAGTTGAAACCCGTTCGAAGAAGGAGTCGTAAAATATACTATGTAAACCATCACATCCTTGTCTAGAATAAACTGTATTTTATGTAGCATAACAAAATGAAACAAAGTTTCGAAATTTCTAACAACATTAGATGTATTGAATAGTTTTGATAAATATTTACATCATTTAAGGGATGGCAACTTGTATGGGGTCTCAGATTATATTTATAATACCGAGATAGCAAATCACATTTCTTGCGGTTTATTTTACTGGTTAAACCATTCGAGATTTTCCATTGATAGGTTGTTCAACACCTTTCGATTGTCGGTTGTCTTGAACACCAAGTACCATCGCAAATTGAACAGTGTATGGAGAGCTTTACAAAACACTTATGTAGTTCACAACAATAATCTAAGTATATATTTAAATAAGAAAGCAATTTAGTTCATTGAAACATTACACAGTTACATGAGCATATCTGTAAGCGATCTCGTGTGCTCAGTTGCAACATATTTGATAAGTGCATTGTGCAGCACTACAATTAAGGTGCACGTGAACAACTCTCACGCAAGCATCATTATTATAGGGCGGAAATATGCCTTGTCCTCCTACTGGAAAAAAAATACCTAGCTTGTTGCTCCGTGGAAAATATTCTGCAGACGTCCACGTTTGAAACTGAACACCTTTGCGAGGGAATACACGTAACTCCTCTATACATTCCGCTTACTATACAAAAGGGGACTGACAGATATCAATACTAACCATTCAATTGCATGTTGTTGGAAAATTTAGGCATCAATTGTATCAACCCCCTCTGATTCTACAACCCTTGGTGGTCCTTGCCCTCCTCCACCCGCCAATCCTCTCTATTTCTCGCTTTTTCTCTCCAGTTCTTATCCGCATCTGTCGTAGATCTGCCATAATATCATCCATCCACGTTATTCCCGTATGCGTACCTCTTCGTCTCCTCTGATAGCACTTTCCCGATGCATTATTTTTGGATACTGATCTTCATTATTTATAGATTATCTAGGTATTCAAGCAACAATGTTTTGTCAGTCGATCAATTCTTGTAGTTCCATTTCAGATTATAAGCGAATTTACCATCTCTTCGTGGGAAAACTATGCTCCTAACCCGATTACACTAGGCGCGATTCGTCTTGGAACTCTCTCCTATGTACAATCACCGGCAATAAAAATGGGCCACCTAGAACCTGAAATGCTCTCTTCCCTGCAAGGCGTTACGTATGTTGCATAACTCAAGTGGATTTTAATAGTAAGTTTTAATGGCAACTTGTACACCCGCCGTACAGTTTGGCAACACACATAACGCCTTGCAGGGAAGTATCATTTTAAGACCAAGATGTTCCATTTTAATTGCCGGTGACTATACAAAGAATTTTGTTGGAAATGATTTCCTCCTGAGTACACTTGATGAATGAAATAGGCATTACTACATGGCGTTCAGGGCAATGGACAATTGAAAGGCTTTGAACAACACCGTCAATGGAAACTTGAATGGTTAACATAACACTTGTACACGATGGTAGAACATTTCGACAATGATTTCCCTTTTAACCTGAAGATGTCAGTGTCGTACGGGAAGTTTTTTTCGTAGGGCAGAATAATTTTCTTTCTCAAAATGAGGCATGGAAACCTTTAGGAAATGTAGTTTGTTTTCTCGGTATTGTAAGTGTAATCTGAGACAACATAAGGGAAATGTCATCTCATGATGTAAATATGTAAATATTTCCACAGACTACACACTAAATTGTATTTCTACAGACAATTAAAAACTTTGATTAAGAGCTTTTCTTGGGATATCAATCAGGTGATTTCCAGATAGATTTCCGAGCTTTCGAGAGCTAATGTCACTCTCATCTTCAGGAATTAAAGAAAAGAGTGACGTTAGCTCTCGAAAGCTCGGAAGCCTTTTCGGAAATCACCTGGTTGATATCCCAAGAAAAGCTCTTCATCATTCGCCGCCAGGAAAGCTTCAAGAATTATTTCAATGAAAAACTTTGTTTCATTTTTTTAAGAGTTTAGATATTGATATTTGTGGATTCCTTTTCGAATTGGTTTTAATTTATTATGACAATGTTGCTGTACCAGAAAAATATAATCTTAACGCTTTATGCGTTTAATATTTATGTTTCCTAGCCATATATTTGTTCTGGGCTGTTGAATAATCGCGATTTTAGCGCACGTTTTCATTGAGTGTTTTCACTCACTCACTCACTCACTCACACACACACACACACACACTCTCTCTCTCTCTCTCTCTCTCTCTCTCTCCCCCTCTCTCTCTCCCCCTCTCTCTCTCTCTCTCTCTCTCTCTCTCTCTCTGCCGTGAATGTCAGCACTTACTTTCATAAGTGTGGATATGTCTTACTGAAAAAAGATTTATGTTCGCTTTTGTATAGTAAGTTGATATGTGGTCGATTTATTGATTCCACATGGCATTTCTGCAACTTATGACTAATTGCAAGGTGAAGATGAGTGATAAGATAGTAGTGTAATTGATGCTATTATAAAATCGATAAATGAGGAGGTGTTTTGACTGAATAGAAATACTTAAAACTAAGGCAAAATGTCTATAAAATTTTATTGTTACTGTGTAAAACCTACGATTTTTGTAAAAAAATGCTTCCGAGAAAAGAGGACCCCCTCAAATTGATGTGGCTAAACCTGAATTTGCTAAAATTGCTGTTTATAAATTTGTTAAAAATATGGCTTTTCTCAATATTGTTTTAACTACACTAAAAACTAATCCAAGATGCTCTTATGAGCCACACCCGCACACACCCATACCCACTCACCCACACCCACACTTACCTACCTACACATATTTACTTCCGGTCCACTTCCGGTCCACTTCCAGTCCACTTCCAGTCCACTTCCGGTTTAAGTTCAGAGAATTAATATGTTGACTAGTAATATTCTAAATATTTTAATTTAAGACCAGGTACAACTTGTTTATCTAATACTAAACACAATATAATATGCAAAAGTCTTCTAGAATTGCTCTGTGACTCTCTCATTTCTTACATCATAAACATATGATTTTTCACCTATAAGAATAACACTACATATGGTATTATCAGGGAGTGTTTCATGGAATTCACAGATAATTTTAATATTTGTCCTGTCATTAACCACAACTTGTTTCCTTTTTGAGGTGTTGATGACAAACATAGGTCTCTGTGCTTTGAATTCATCTGGTGAATAATACATGTCAGTATTCCCAATTGTAACCCTTTTGAATGCTGTAAATGCTTCATATAATTTGAGGAAATCATCCTTGGACATGTTTAAATTATAACTTTCTCTGGGGAACACCTCATTTCTGCCATTTTTAAGATATATGTTCTTGATGTTGCAGTTATCAAATTTACTTGAATTTTTTTCTTGATTATTGTGTCTTCCAGTCTGAAACAGTACCACCACAAAATCTGGCATGTCATATTGTATACTGGAGAATGAGTTTGTAGCATCAAATTCATAATAGCTACCAGTGGCAGGCTTCTGTACACATAGATATGTATAAAATTGTAAAGGCACCTGTGGATTTTTTAGGATATTTGCTTTGTATTTAAGAGCATAACTAGCTTCATATTCAACTACTGGAATTATTAGCTCCATAGTCTGAATAAGGCATTTGCCTTCATCAGGTAGGGTATTAGGCAGAGCTGCCCCAGTAGAATTTAATGAACTGTACCTCATCAAAGCATTATTATCATTGGCAGCTCTTCTAAATGTAATTCTTAAACCACCCTTCCACATAATTTGTTTGTAATCTGAGAAGAATCCTGGCAAGAGGCGCATAGGAAACAGTACTGTGTGACTCTTAGATATTATCTTATCACCAGCTTCAAATCCACCTATTTTGTAGTATGAGGCCTCGGTCTTGGATAATTTTAGTGTGGCCAAAGCAGTAGATGTAATACCAGGATAGTCTACTCTGTTTATAACAACACCATGTTTTCTAATCTCGATTTCAGAGAACAGATGTGGCACAAAATTGTCTACCAGTCTTATATTTGAGTTAGCCGGATAATCTGTACCATCGAGCTTGACAACATCAAATTTTATGTATAGGTCTGCTCTGTGAGGGTGTATAAAGCCATCCCCTACATCAAGGTCAATCTCAATCTCTGTGTTGGGTTGATTTAAATTTGCAAAGGTCCTCCTGTTTGGGGGGAATGATTGTAGCTCATAACTCTCAATAAATTTCCATTTTATTTATTTATTTATTTTTGTATGTATTTTTATTTAAATATTAATTTCTATGATAGCAGTTGTTGTGGCTCCAGCAAAATCAACTAATTCTTCTTTTTCATTAGTGACCATCAACTCAATATAATCTATTCTATTATCGCACACAGGAAAATATAATGTTGGTGATGGAGTGTAGATGATCGGTTCCATAAATTCAGAGTTAGGTTTAAATGTTGCAATAATACCAGTTTGTTTGTGAGTGCCTATGCCATTTGATTTGGTGATCATACCCTCGGCCACATTACAGTGAATATTTAGAGTTTCTATGGCTAAGAATTTAGGTATATTAATAGCAGTGTGTTTAATGGCTGGTTCAAGTTTTGTGTTGTTATCGAATCCTAATAGGTCTCCTATAGTACCCAGATCTACTGTTTCTGTAGCAGACACAATCTCTACTCTGTGAGTAACAGAATTTTGAGTTAACAATATACCTCTAGGTAACTGAGCATTTAAAGTAGACAAATTATACTGGCCTGGAGTGATGACAATTTTTTTGCAATTGTGTTGTTGTGGTGTGTAATATTAGGGATCAAATACATGCCATAGAATGCTCTAAGAGCTATTGTTTTGGGATATACTATATCATCATGTAGTTTAAGTTTCAATATTGAATTTTGGCTGGTGAGATGGAATACTCCCATGATGTTTTAGATACCACAAAGCTTTTTGAAAATTTTCAATTGATGGTTTATTTATTTGAGACAGATATCTAAGAAAAGATAAACACAGATGTCCGCAATTAATGTCTGTGAAATTTTAAATACGGGTATTATTATAATAAAGATTAGTTGATTTTAGATATTTTACTAAATTCTCAGGTGGAACACCTCCAAATGAATCAAACACAAATGCCTCATTGTTTAAATATTTAAGATAAAAAATCCAGTGAGTGTCCTGATTTTTGTACTTATACAAATTAACTATGCCGCACTCTTTTTTGAGTGGTTGTTCTGGTAAAGAATCGGACATGTATACTCCTCTAAAATGTTTGATGCCCAGTGGTTTTATTAAAGCTTCAATATCTTGGTTGGTAAGCGGCTCTTGTTTTTTTTTAACTTATTCATAGCTTTCTTAACACCTTTGCCTTGTTTTTCCATAGCCAGATTATGGCGCTTTTGTTCATCTAATTCTGCCTTATTTTTCTTGGCATCTATTACTGTTTTTGCTATAGCAGCTGATCCCCCAGCCAAGCTCCCCATGGCCCCCAATGCTGCTAAAATAGCTGGGATACTAAATATGAATCCACCTATATGTGATTTTTTTCTAGATTGCTGTAATTTTTTTAATTGTGGGGTACTAAGTAACAATTTCATACCATGTCCCTTGGCAAAACAAGAACTTTTCTTCTTGCGCTGTTTTTTGGTTAGAAGACTATCAATAGTTTTAAGAGATTTAAGACCTGCATAAGGTATCTGATACATAACACCTTTGGCCTTCATTTTTTTGGTTTATTATATACATATTCTGGGATTAACTATCACAATTAAATTGTAGCTAATTTAGTTAATTTATTACAACCCCCACCCCAATTTGTGTTTAGTGTTCATAGCTATGGTAGTCCCCAAAGCTGCTATTTTTTCACCCAAAGAAGCATCTTTGCTTACGAATCTACCAAATGCAGCTTCTTCTAATTTTTTGTCTGCCACATGTCGCTTGTCAAGGTCGGTATGTGTGTTGTATGCTATGTCATGGTCTCTGCAAGCAGCATCTAGAGGATTAACACCAGGGTCACCTCTGTTTAATCTATGGTCAAGTTTGGTACCGGGACCACAATACTGATAGCCTGGTATATGTAGTTCAAATGGCAACTTGTTTATGATGTCATTAACTAGCCCTCGACCCTCGGAGATATTCCAAAATTTAGGTGGTAGAGTATTAATAATTTTTATAAGATATCCAATCCCCTTAGTATCATTTACTATAAAATTAGACAATTTGGTGCTTATCATGTCCATAATTCCAACCTTTTCATTGTAAAAATTGTGGTTGCCAGCATTTTCTTCCCCAGCTATTACTAGTAATCTATCTACAAGTTTCCTGACATCGTCAACCCAGACAAATTCTTTAGGCAATGTGTTGTACTGTTTGATCCTACTACCTGTCTTGATCTGTGACCATATGGGCTTCATTAAGTTGTTGTATTTTGCTCCACTGCTAGACTTGACTCTTTTTTGTGTGGGATCATTGTTCTGGTATAGAGCATCTGATTTTATTAATATTTCTTTGTAGTGCTCATAGTCTTGATCTGTATAGCTACCAGGTCTCTTACGAGTCATCAGTTCCCACAATCCAGGTGTGCCAGGATACTTAACAAAACCATCTCTTTCCCCAAGATGAGATTCTGAATATACTATCAAATCATCTCCCATAAATGTTACTCTAAAATTGCCAATTCTATGTATGATGCTACCATCACGCTCTGTGTCGGCATATAAACCAAAAACCTCATCTTTGTTGTCTTTAGGTGTACTTAAATTTTTCTGAGCAAGAAGACCCAATTCAATAGGATCCTGAGTAGCTTCAATTCTTCGAGGAGCAACAGGACTAGATGTATGAATACTAGAAAGTGGGGTGATTGGATAATCTAATATGTTCCTAGCAGCTACAGGTACAACCTCTGTAATCAAATTTTGAAACTGCTCTGTAACACTTTTGATATTTTTACCTAGTTCACTAATAGCATCAATAATCGGCTGTTCTGTGCGCTTGTGTTGTTCATAGATACCTCGGTTCTCTACTTTCCATCCCTTAAATCTTTTTACAAGATAGTCTCTTAATTTAAGATCATCAATAATTGGTCTTTTCATGGTTATTTTTATATGTTTCAATATCTAGAAAATCGTTAATTTTATTTCTATATTTACCACTATTAGGTTTTCTTGTCATATCAATTGTGACAAACCCATAACTATCCTGGTTCCAGCACCCACTGCAAAACTTAGAAAAATTATTGTAGCTCAAGTCACCACCTACATATTCATCATGTATGTGTTTGAGGTTGGTATGATCTTGATGAAACACACATATAAAATTGCTGTTGTCTCTTATTAGTTGTTTTGGTATTTTAGAAAAAGTCTGTGCCAGGTAGAAGCAATCTATGTTTTTGTGTCGCCCCTGTGTAAAAAAATGTCTAACCTTGTTTTGGTTTTCCAGTATAATATCATCAAATACAACAACAGAGTTATCGAGACATTCATGAAGTGGTTTAACATCTGATTCAAAAGTGGCTATATCCAATCCATCATATAGATTCATCAGTTGCTGATATTTTAATTGTTCTAAGCTCTTAGAGAAGACATACAAGTGTCTGTTTTTCCAGTCTAACCAGTTGGGTGCCAATAAAAAATTATCAATCATTAGTGTAGTTTTACCACAAGCCGATGGTCCAACAATAAGACATCTAATATTATCAGGCAGCAGCTGGCCATTTCTCTTAGTCTGCTGTTCAGGTTCTGGCAGTCTCTTTATAACATCCCAGGTGTTCATAGTATCACTTTGTCTGCCTCGATCCAGCTGTGTTCTGGGAGACCTAGCCATTTCACCAGTATTTTATTGCCTTTTCTGCGGATGATTTTTTCTATGAGATATGTGTCAGGCTGCTTAGTTTTGCTGAGTTCTTCTTCATAGAACCTGCCTTTGAGAATTCTCCTCGGTGATTATATATGTGTATCGGGTCCCAGGTTTAACTTGAACCACTGTAAATAATTCAGTACTCCAATTTCTTGTAAAACCTCTTTTAAATAAGTGCTTATATTTGCTAATTCTTACTTGATCGCCAACTTTGTATTTAGGTTTTTTTGTTGTTGGTTGGTATCTAGGATAGTAAACAGTGCTGATCAATTTTTGCTCATCAGATGAAGTTACCTCAGAGGGTTTCATGTTGATTGTAGTGTGAACTGAATTATTATATCTATCTAAAAGTTCTGGTAGGATAGTAAGCCATTTATAATTACCTTGAAGGGTAAATTGTTTATACATATGATTTTTTAAAGTTCTGTTGAATCTTTCCACAATAGAGGCCTTAAGATCGCTGTAACTCGAGTAATGTTTTATTGAATGGTTTTTAATAAATTGTTGGAACACCGAATTATAGAATTCTTTGCCATTATCTGTTTGTAGATAGCGAGGTGATCTTCCACTCTGATTAATAATTGTCCTAAAAGCTTCTGTAACACATTTTCCAGTCTTAGATTTGAGCGGCAATGCCCAGGCAAATTTTGAAAATGTATCTATAACAGTAAGTATATACTTGTATCCTTTGTTGACCTTGTCTAAATTTTTCAACTGTCCCGCCTTTAGGCGAGGGGCCATTTCCACCAAGTCACACTGCCATAAATCATCTATGCCTTTTGTAACCACTGGCAGTCGCTTATAGTTACGTCTGGCTGGTTTGTGTAATTCATCAACAATAATTTGTCTAGACATAGTATGTAAACAAGAATATTGCAACTATAGGGTGTTCAGCAGCAGATACCACAGGATTTTCTAAATATAATTTGTCTCCTATTTGTATTTTAAATTCCAGAGATCCATCATCTTCAGCATAAGATGTTTCTAATGTATTGGGATCTGTAAAATCCTCTAACTCTATATTGGTGACTTTTGGTTTGTTGTCAGCATTTGTTATTGATAAGGTAGGGTAGTGGTGTGCTTGTGGTTGTAGCCAATATTTAATCTTGATTGGTCTAAGTGTACCTCCAACAAAAAACTGGTAATAAAATTGTGCAGGGGACAGCTTATACAGTTTCCCACCTGGTGTAAATGGTGAATCATATTCATTGTTAGGGATACTATTCAATTCAAGAATTACTGTATGCTTAGGATTCTCGATTAGGCCAGTTATTTCTTTTTCTGCTGTAAGCAATCTACTTGTTAAAGTTTCAAGGTGCTCGTTGATAGTCCTAACAATTTCATCGTGGCCAGGTTTAATTCTTATGTCCACAGCAAGTTTTTTGTATTGTTGCACAATTTCTTGAAGCTGGGTGGCAAAAACAGACAGAGCATTTGCTTGCTTGGATTCCATGGTCCCTAGTTGTTGCTTGATGTTTGCTACAATTTGCTGTAAATTTTCAACAACTGCCAATTTCGAATTTTGGGCTGTAAGATCGTGGACTTGTCTTCTGATATCCTCAAATAAAGCATGCAGTTCATTAATATGTTGATTAGTTGGTAGAGTGGCCACTGTATGAGTAATCTGTTTGATCTCTGTCTGGATATTCTTGATATCTTCTGATTTCAATATGCGATTTACTGCTCTTTCAATATTTTTAAGTTCCTGTGATGTAGGCAAATTAGATACAGTATTCTGCAAAGATTCAAGTGCTAATTTCACACTATTTAATTCACTAGCGTCAGCCACACTACGCATAGCATCTTGAAGCAGGGTTATGTCTGCCTGAGTAGGTGTCGATTGTTGTAAAATTTCAAGTTTTGTTTGGATGTCATCGATCAAGTGATGAAAATGAGATAGCTCAGATTCGGTGTTGAGGTTTTCAAGTTTTGTGATTTGTTGCTGGACACTAACAAGAGTGTCTACAATACCAGGCAAGCGAGATTCTAGTGTTTCTTGTACATTTGTCAGATCACTTTGTACTGCTGCTATGGTACCCTCAAGGTGAGTTATGGTACTCTGAATTTTTCCAAAATCTTCATGTCTCAAGTTGCAGCTTGATGTTGGCAACACTACGAGTTATAGCACTCAGAGCATCAGAAGATGGTAAGTTGTTCATAAAATGTTCAAGTGTCTCAATTTTTTCTTTAACCTCGGCTATGGCATTGTTCAAGGGGTCGAGATTAGGTATTTGTAGTGATTGAATCTGTTCTTTTAGAGTGGAAATTACTAGATCAAAATCTTCTTGTGATTTTATGCTTTTGACAATTGTTTGGAGCTGTGTTTGGACATTATTAATCTGCTCTTCTAGTTGTTGTTTCAATTGTTCAGAGTTGGCTTCAAGAGCTGCTACAGCTTCCTCTAAATTTTGAAAATTATCCAATGTTGCCAAATCAGTATATTTTTGAAGCAATAATTTAAGTTCTGAATTAATTTTAAGAAGAGGGTCCATGCATTGTGATTGTAAATTTGTAATTTCTAGTTGAAGACTGGCATTAAGTGTGCTTTGTAAAACTTGTAAATCACTTCTTAATTTTTTCACTCTGACATCAAGCATTAGAATCTCATCACTGTGATCTTCATGTCTTGTATGGCCAAATATATCATTAGGCATTTTTGTTTTTATTTTGTTTTAGGGGTTATTTATTATTGAATATCTAATTCTTAATTCTATAAAAAAAGGTATAAGTTTGTCATAATATCCCGGGACCTCAATATATAAACAATCACCAGCAGAGACGGTATATACAGTACCAGAAATCATGTTTGAGTGCTTAATTCTATAAATATTTCTCCCTACTGAAATTTTGACATCACCCTCGGGAGTTGTAATAAATTGTAATTGACCACCTATAGGTAATTGGTAATGATTTAAATTATTGTTAAATATGTATAATGTTTTACCTGTTTTATCATCAACATCTGTAAGTATGCTATTGAGATGAATAATTAGCAAACCACTTAGTTTAGATATTATATCAGGAGAGGGTGCTGGTGTCGGCAGGTCCATAATAGCTTTTTTTTTAAATCCAAATAAATTCATTGGCATGTTTTATTTATTTTAAATCATGCTCTGTAATTGGGCATTGATTACCACTTCTCAAGTCATAATGTCCCCACGGTAGAGTATGTACACCACATGATAAAATACATCTCTTATCGTCATGTGGGTCTAGAGCTACTTTTCTTACAATATTGCTAGTTAACAAGTGATCCACACTCTGAATTCTATTTTCTGATGTTTTAATTAACCTCTGTGACATGAGACAATCTTCATAATCTTTAAATTCAAGCTCTTTATCTACAGTATCTCTACCAATGCCCTTGGCTTTTTTGGCAACAGCACCACTACATGTTTTAAAACTATACATTTTAGCTCTTAACCCAGCAAATCTTACAATAACATCGCCAAGGGTCTCATCTTTTAACTTACCAGGCACCTTTTTGTTGTGGGGGTGAATATTCAGATAGCCTGGCAATTCACTGGTATCAAAATATTTAAATAATTCAGGATGTGACATATCTTTATAAACATCTTGTGTTTGAATATCAAAAATAAAACTATCTGTGTCCATGTACATTAATTTTATACTATTACCATAAAAAGGTTTCAACACATCATAATATAGTTTTAACATATGTAATTTCGCCAATTCTAATATCACTGCCCCCGCATAAATAGGTTTATCAAACTTAATTTTTGTTTTTTACATGTTAAAAAGTGCCATATTGTCATCATAAATTCTTCTGTAGTTAAAATTCGGCTTTGCCACTAATATTTTGCTCCGGCTGGGGTTGGTAACTAATTTAACATCACTATGCTTTCTAACATTTTCTATTGTTTTGCCATATACTGAATTAACTATTAATTTAAACAAAGTTTTATCAAATTGGCTTACTGCAGCTGTTCGAAGCTCGGTGTTCGTATCAATATATGGTTTCAACCATCTTGAGTGCCTGAACCTCAAAACTTTGCCAACCTTAGTTACTTTAATACCATGACGCAACAGAAACTGCAGGTTTTTGTAATATATTACATAATCCTGTTTTGCTTTCAAAGTCATCATTAGCTTTTTTGTTTAGAATTAGGTGAACACTCAACCTCAGAAATTGGGGGCAAATCAGAAAACTTATTGTGTAAATCTTCAGGAATTGTCAGATCAACCTCTAAGAATAGACCATAGTGACTGTCATCAAAATCCTGAAGATCCCCAATACTAAAATTTTCAACCCACTCAACTCCTGCATATGGCAATTTACCCATCATAGCATACCCATACAAATTATTTGCATCCACATAAAGTATATAATTTGATGGCAATTCTGGATCATAATTAGAAATATATTTATTATTAGCTCTGGCATATCTCTGAGAACATTGCACCATGCCCCCTCTTATACACTGTTCCATAAACAAGTACATATCTTGATCTTGGATTAAATTTAACTCCATTTTAGTGTTTAAAAACATTGCAGACCATGCTAGACCTGGAGCACTATAGAAATAAATTGAATCTAGCTTATAATTTTCTATTGAAGATTTTCTAAATGCTTGAAGTATATCGGCTAAAAGAGTTACATCTAGTTTTAAATATGCCTTATGATAATCACCAAATGTCAGGCATTTTAAGTTGTCCCACATTAACTGAGCATGGTGATAATCTTCATCAGTGATTTCGGATGCCCTGAGTTTACTATAGAATGCTTTTTGTGGTGGCAGAGAACACTCATTAAATTTAGAAAAATCTGTAACATAGTCATACGGGTAAACACCTTTTCGCCTAATTAATTTCAAGTCCTGATTTGGAAACATATTACAAGTAATTTTAAATTGATCATCAGATAATTGACTGGCCAGAGTAGCCAAGCTAGCCGACAAAATTCTGTATGAATCAAGAAATCTTAAGTGAATAGGAACACCATTAACTTTAATTATCTTGCTAATAGCTATATATTTCTCATCATTTTCTGCTAAAATATTAAAATTCTGCTTGTCAAACCCCTCGTACCTAATCAAGTGATGAAAATCATAATTGGATGCACCATGGCAAAATATCGGGACAAATTTTGGTCTCTGGATCTTAATATTACAGTTATTACACAGAGCCATTAAAAATTTACCACTTGTATGGGAATGGTGTTTCACCTTGATATTTGTATCTGAAAATTCACAATCACATACCAGACATTTTTTTGCATTTTTAAAATTTTCAATTTGTTCTTCTGTTAAAGGCATCATAGGCCTTGATTTTAATAAAATATTAGATGCTATGTCATGGCACTCATTTTCTATTCTATGTGCAAATTCTTTGATAGCATTTGGTCCCATATATAATTGTGGTTCACTAGCTACACCATCTCGTATAATTATATAACAAAAACTAGAAGGTTCATGTAGCTGGTATGATGTAATTGAAGATTCCTCAGGATCTGGGCTACAGAATGCAAGAGGTTTCAGGTTTGACTCAAAATCACAAACTATATATACTGGGTGTTCCAACAAACTTCAAATTTTTTGAATTTGGCATTTTCACTTGGCATAGGCATAATCATATGAACAGGTTTATGGTTGCCACAATATTTTAAATGTTCAACTAATTTGTTTTTAGCAATTTCTGCATTCTTTTCACGAATCCCATTTACCATTTTTTGACCATCAAATACAGTAATACATCTTCGGCACAACTTGAATATTCTATTAGATTTGTCTACTTGTTTTCTTACTAAAGCTTCAAGATTGCGTATTAAAGTATAATGGTATGTGCCATCTCCTTCAATTAAAAGCAAATCAATTGGAACAGCAAAATCATCATCAACTGTACTAATTCTGAGAGGTTCTATCAAGCAATTCCCAGCACCAGTAGAACAAATAAATACATTAATAGATAATGGTTTACCATTAATATCTCTGGCCTTTTTTTCAAATTTATCAACATTCTGAACATACATTGGATAATCTAAGCCCTCCATAGCATCATCAAAATCGTGTTCATGTTGTTTATAATTACTTATTCTTTTTGGATTATCTGAAACTGGATACAAAGCAGCTAAAATACACCACAGAAAACATTTGTCATCATTATTTTCTATGTTAATCACGGCTCTTTTGTTTTTAATATTAGCAGGTAATCGCACATATGTCGAACCTTGTAGTGGGTTAAATTTAGAAATATTAATATATAACTTGTGTGGACTTCCACATAAACTCCATCCGGATTCTTTTGCCGCAAATTCAGAGTGTTTAATAACACTGATAAACAAGCCGTAGATATCTGACATGATGTTGACATTTTCTAATGCAGTTTTTCTTGCTGATTTCAAATCTGAAAACCGTTTTGCACTATCACGTCAGGTTTTGAAGAAATCGACAAAATTTTATTTTTCATGCAATACCGTTCCTCAAAAAAAAAAAATCGTCGTTTTTAGTTATTTTTCATGCAACACCGATTTTTTTTTTCGTCGTTTGTGAACACAGTTATACTTAATGTAATACGTCGAAATATTTTCGAGATCGCATTACTATACTTTCATTTGTTTCTTTTTTTATTTTGAGTGACAGTAGATTATGGCGTCCAGAGGTTGCATAAATTCACCAGATCTGTTTTGCTACGTGTGCGGCTATCTAACAGAAATCCCATCGGAAGACTTTTACACAGTTTCTGAAGAAAGCATATGAACTATATTTTGATTCGAAGGTATATAAAGGTAAGTCGTGGGCACCACAGTTCATATGTTTAACATGTGCACGCAACTTGCGCGGTTGGATAAGGAAGGCGAAGAAGTACTGCTGCTTCATCTGCGAGTGGGATAGCAGAGAGAGGAAGCACCACTACATAAAGAATTGAATTTGAATTTAAAATTTTGGGTGCGTCAGCACTAAGGCTATTTTGCACCCGTCACATTATTCGGGGTCCAGCCCCTTATCGTTACAAATAACAACTCGAACGTTGCATAACTAAAAGCATGAAATATACAATATTAAAATCTTCTGACTTTCGTTAAAAGCTGAGGCTGTAAAGGAGCAGTCAGCACAAATAAGGACAAAACACAGGACAACACAAACAAAATTATACTGGCCATGGGGCCAGTCGCCAGAGCCTCGTTAGTCTGCAGTCCAGGGTGTACTACGTGGAAGTGAGGTTGACTATTGGGTGCACTACGTGGAAGGAGCACACCGTACACCCCACTACATAAAGAAGAATTGGCTGATCAGAGATAGAATGCAGCCATGAAGTAAAAACGTCCTTCGTGTGCCGTTGGTTGAGAGTGAAAAAGTTATCATGCCACCGCTTCATTTGAAGCTGGGACTCATGAAGAATTTCGTCAAGGCACTAGACAACGACTCAGAGGCTTTTTGGTACCTGTGCAACAAGTTTCCGGAGTTGAGTTATGCGAATGTGAAAGAATGTGTGTTCATAGGTCCACAAATGAGGAAGATAATTGCTGACTGCCACTTCCAAGACTTAGTGGGTGGCACTGAATGAGACGCATGGGTGGCATTCAAGTCAGTCGTAGCCAATTTCCTTGGAAATTATAAATCTGCTGACTATGTGAATGTTGTGCAGAAGTGCATTAGTGCGTACAGACAACTGGGTTGCAACATGTCCCTCAAAATTCATCTCCTCGACTCACATCTTGACTTCTTCCCCGAGAACCTAGGTTCAGTCAGCGACGAACAATGTGAACATTTTCATCAGGACATCTCGGTGATGGAATCATGCTATCAGTGTCGATGGAGTGCAGCAATGTAGGCGGACTACTGTTGGAGGCTTCAGCGCGACATGCCAAATGCTCAGCACAAACACAACTCTACAGCCAAGAAATTCAAACCAAACACCTTAAATTAAGGAAGTATTTTCTATATGTATGTATTTTATATGTGTATTATACCTTCAACTAGATGTAACTATATAGTATATGTGTCATGCGATGCATTTGCATTATTTTCTTAGCTAAAGCCATGTTCAATAGTACTCTATGTAGCAAAAAGTGCTCAAGTGAAACCTATGTCTGTGAGTTGTTTGCTTTGATACAATGTTAAACATATATAAATGGTGGATGTCATATATCACAAGAATGGTGGGTGATACAGACAAATGGTTTACATATTTTGAATCAGCATGTTTCAAATGTCTTAGAACGCGTGTTGGATACCAAGATATCCGCCGAAATTATTTTTTTGTTAATCAGTGTAATTAATTGATCTATCAAACTACTTATTATTTCGTCTAAATTTGTATTTGAATATATAACTACAGTTTCTGTTATGTGGGGGTGTGTAAATTTCGTTCCATTTGGCTTCTTATATTGTACAAATAATTTGAAAGACAGTTTATAAGAGCCATTTTGTACATTTAGAATAGCTTGCATATCAGGATTTATATTGTTTAAAAAATTCTCAATATCACATTTTGGAGCTGATATAAAACGGTAATCACTTAGTTGGCTATTAAAACTACTATGAATAGGTGTATAGCGTGGCTGCTTTGCAGGTTTATAATTAATAGGGGTTTCAAGTTTTCTTTTTAATCCAGATGAAGATGTAGATGGATGTGATAAAGTAGAAAACTGTGCAGAACAATTATTTTTATGTTTATATAAGAAATATTCCAGACTATATTTTCTATGACAGTTAGGGCAAATTTTTGTGGGAGTTTTGCATATGTCTGGATTACAATTCTTTTGGTGTCTAGTCCAATTATGGCTAGATATATTTTTATTGCATTGATCACAATATTTTTGATTTGGCATTTTTGTTATTAGTTATAAAATTTCTTGGGCTTCAAATTAAATCTCTATATTTAATATAAAATATGAATTGGGTTCAGCAGTGTACTTTGTATAATTATTGTATATATTTAATATGTTAATATTATTAATTTTTATCCTCGGTTTATTATATCAGATTTCTTGGGTTTTAAATTAAAATTTTATACTTAATAAAACTATCACAAATTATAATGCCAATGGCTTACGTGCACGAAGATGGAATAAGTATTGATCGACAGAAAAACAGCGACCTTCCTCAATTGCGTGTTAGTACAGGCACGTCGGTGGCAGTGACCCAATAGCGTGTGCTATGTATTGATCTTGTAAAACACACGGAAACAGATTCCAACAGCTGCAGGCCAAAACTCTAAATATAAACTAATTACAACTAGATGTAACAAATATCAGACTTTTTTATACAAAATATAAGATGCTTGTTCAGTATACTAGAAATATGTTTAATATAAATAATAAAAAAATCACTATATCAAACTAAACAGAGCTATAATATGAGGAGCACTAGAACAACACTTCTGTACACTTCAACTATTCTCACTATATTAACTGATCTGTAATGCAAGAACTCTATAAATAGCCTAAGCGCAGATCGCATCTGAAACAGTGAACCACCCATGATGTCATAACCAACCAATCAGAAAACAACACACGTCTAATAATTTGTTGCATAATATTGAATAATAATTTGTTTGCACAACATGATGCCAGAAGTAGACGTGTGTGTATATGTGTAGGTGTGCGTGTGTAAGTAGGTATATGTGTGTGTGTGTGTGGGTAGATGTGTGTAGGTGTGGCTCATAAGAGCATCTTGGATTAGTTTTTAGTGTAGTTAAAACAATATTGAGAAAAGCCATATTTTTAACAAATTTATAAACAGCAATTTTAGCAAATTCAGGTTTAGCCACATCAATTTGAGGGGGTCCTCTTTTCTCGGAAGCATTTTTTTACAAAAATCGTAGGTTTTACACAGTAACAATAAAATTTTATAGACATTTTGCCTTAGTTTTAAGTATTTCTATTCAGTCAAAACACCTCCTCATTTATCGATTTTATAATAGCATCAATTACACTACTGATGAAATGAATGAAGGGACACACAAAGAGAACGCCCATTCACAGGGCGGAATTTTAACCCAGGACCCCTGGCGTCGTAGTGCGCTGTGATAACCATTACGCCAAGGAGGGCGGTATTTAAACGAGTTTTAGTTTTTAAAAAACGCAGAGAAGTTATTAACAGTAACTGTTGCAATTGAACCGGAAGACCACCACACTGTAAAAAATGTCGGTGTTAAAACAACACAGACAGTGGCCCCAGGAAGTCCACGCGCCATTTTGGTCAACGTTTAACCTCAGTGGTGTTGAAATAACACAGATAAATGGTAACAATCAACACCTCTTTAACACCACTGAGGTGAAACGATGACCAAAATGGGGTGTGGACTTCCTTGGACCACTGTCTGTGTTGTTTTAACACCGACATTTTTTACAGTGCACCTACTTGTAAAACACAGCTTAAAGATGTCTCTTCGATAGAAGTTGAAGAATAGTTCTGCAATTATCTCCTAACTCCCGTGAACCCATTCTGAGGAATTTAGTCGTTCAACTCTGAACTCTCCATCGTTCGCTGTTTAGAAGTTACAAGCCTTGGTCGAATAACTTTCCACTTGGGTGCAATACACTAAACTGGACGGTCAAACTTTGCATGCCCAAATGTGTGATTACAACTTGATTCATAACGTACAGAAAAACAACTCTGCTCCCATGTCCTACGGCTTTTATTGCTAGGCAGTTTACACACGTGGTACTACTCTATGAACACTTCAGCTGTGAGAACAATGTATGATTATAGAGACAAATCAGAAAGTATAAATATATGTGGCCATCGCAATCGCCGGGTAAGGTTTTCAATGGCTTATTGTTTCACACTTGGGATTGAGCAATTGGTTTTCCAAACTCATGTGTACTCTATTTCGGTGATATCTGGAGCAAGCGAACGAAAACAAGTCTCTGCGCAAGTAATGAGACGATAGGGCTCAACCAACGAACGCGTGACACGGGAAGTGATTGCATGAAGAGGAAAGTGCGACTGCAGCTACCAGATGTTATATGTCTTTCCAGTTCTTACGGCGGGCGCTCTAGAAGCTGACAAGCGAAGTGGGGAGCGGGGACCAACCAGACAACAGCTGTGGCGCCGAGAGACACGACGTGGCGGAAATAAGTACTACATTTATCTCGTTCTACAGGCTGCTGAGTTTCTTATCGCGCTGGATTGGTAGCTTTCCCGCTTTCCGCTTCCCTTGCCATCTTCTAGAGCACCCGTACTGCTTAGCTCCATTAACTCGCCTACTCCTCTTTTCTACCGTTATGCGCAGACTTGATCCACAGATACCCTGGACAAAGTTAATTGATTGATTTGGTGTTATAAATCCACTTTATTCACAGTAGGGCTAATCTGGACTAGATCTACAGTTTGGATCCTTTGATTACAAGGCGACTACGCAACCGTTAAGCCATCGGGGAGGCCCCACAGGGGTAGAGTATAGTACACTGCACTGCACTTTGCAGACTAAAGAGGCTCTGGCCTCTTGACTCACAGTTAATACAATCCTCTGTGAGGCTCGTCTTGCGTGCAGTCTGTGTGCTGTTCTGAATATCCTTTCATCAAATTCATCTTGTCATCTTTTTTCTTTCAACATTCCTGTTTCTTAGATACATTTTATTTGTGTTTTGCTAAGAGATATTTAACACCGATGAAGGCTTGCCCGCCCATTTCTTCTCCCTTTCACTCCCCCTCATTCAATCTTTGTCGCTCATGAGACGTCATGTCGAAGAAAACGCAAAGAGGTCGCAAGAGTAAGATGGCTGTTAGAAGCCAGAAGGAATATTTGAAATACGAAAAACTGAAGGCTGATTGCGCAGGAAATATGTTTTATTGATTTATATATTGTTACAGGCAGAGAAAGGGAGGGACGGAGAGAAGGGGAAGAGAAAAGGAAGTAGTAGAGGGCAGAGGATAGACTACAGAGAGAGAGAGAGAGAGGAATAGATAGAAGAGTGAAAGAGGTAGAAGGAAGAAGAGAAAGAGAGAGAGAGAGAGAGAGAGAGAGAGAGGAATTGAAATTAAAGGAAAAATAGATAGAAGGAAAATTGTAGAGAAAAAGGGAAAGAATCATATAAAGGAAAGGAGATAGAGATAGAAGGAAAATGAGAAAGAGAGAGAGAGAGAGTTGAAGTGAGAGAGAGAGAGAGAGAGAGAGGCACAGTAAGGAAAGGAGAAAGAGATAGAAGAAAAATGAGAGAGAGAAGGAGATGGAGTGAGACATAGACAATAAGGAACAGAGAGAAAAGAGCAAAAATGAGGTATCAGGGATTATAAAATGAAAATTATAATAATGTAAATAACATAGAGTCAACGCTTGACCGTATGTCAATTGTATGTTCTTGCATATGAAATTTAAATTGATTTTAAACTGTCGGCCATTCTGCTCTTTAGCACATTCTGTAAATGAGGAATTAATTGAGGTTGTTGTCATTTCACGGATCCAATGGTTACATGGTACATCTGATCGGCTGAACAAAAACGGATAGTCATTGTTCAGTTAATGAAATTAAAGGATTCTTTACATCACATGCCAATTGCAAAATCAAATATACAAAGTCAGCCTGCGTTTATGTAAGGAGAAAGACATTTTCGCCCCTAATTAATAAATTAAAACAATATATTCATCGGAAAATTTAATCTTTGCACACGATAATGAACCGTTAGTTTTCTGATTAATAAAATGTGTGTTGTTTCGGAAACTGTATTTATCGGTGATTTCAGACAGACATGACCTATTGCTTGTATTATATTGAGAATTGAACGCAGTTCTTAACGAAGCTAGAAATAATTATTAAATTACCCTTACATGCGTTAGCGTCTGTACAATATATTTGGCATTTCAGAGACCTCTTATCTACTTTGGAGAGCTGGGTGACAGGAATTGTAATCCATAACACATTACTTATTAAATTGTTTATGTTAATAAAGAATTTTTATTACATATTTTACATGTTAATTAATAGCTATTCTTCTCAATGTATTTGAAAAACACTAAGGCGAATTGTGAAGCCTGATACGTATGCTATAAACAACGTACAATTTTATATTTCATGTTGCACTGGATATTAAGCTGGATGTTCGGTCACACTTTGAATCCAACTTAACGACATTTGAGTTATAGTTTAATTGTGTATGCTCAATTTTTCTAATGTTCCCTTCATCATTGTGTTTCTACGTGTAAAATTGCCTAAGTGTTGACTCAGCCACCGGAATATGCATCCTTATGCTATTATCAGTTCTTCCTAGGTTACATGTGTTGGGTTTCGAACTCGTAACCTCTTGCTGAATATATAAGTGGGTAACTATATTATGGAGGAAAAGTATGTTAGTGGGTATTCACCGTCAAAGTAGTCCTTTGTGGATAGTAGTTATCGTAGTTGCAACTATCCATTTCAACATGCTTTCTTACAGAGTAAGCATTGCACCATAGTACAGGGTGTTTCACTTGCTCTCGGTCCCTGATTTTTGCTTAGAAAAATCAAACTATTGGTCATAATGTAATAAAATTTGCTACTCTTATAGCTTGGTGTATGAGAAGCATATGACGTCACAGCGAGTGTTGGATGCGGTCGCCATTAGCATCAATGCATACCTGCACACGCCTCTCCGTGTTACAGAAGATAGCCACCAACACATCAGGAGTCACAGCGTCAAAATCCCGCCGAAAGCTGTCTTGCAGTTATATGATAGTCCGTGGCTTTTGCGTTAGACCATTCCTTTAAGTATGCCACACAGGAAGAAATCCGGTGAGGTAAGGTCGAGCAATCTCCTTCAGGCACATCCAACAATGTTCCCGTTCTTTCCACTTTCTTCACGAACTTTCAACCGAACCCGAACAAAAACGAATTACCGTCAGATGCGTCACAACAGCAGGACCAAGGACTCAGACTGAAAGCACACGTCCGTAAGATTGGCATTAAACGGCAGAATCTCCCAAACGCACGCGCTTGCTCAGGCAAGGACTAGAGAGACTGTTGCGCCATCTACAATGACGTCACCATGCTTCACATTCACCAAGGTATGTCCGCAACAAATGTCGTTACATTATGCCCAATAGTTTGATTTTTACAAGTGAAAATCAGGAGCCGAGAGCGAGTGAAACCCCCTGTATGTTGTAATATTGGATGCCCGACAACAAGAGTTGGTTTCTGATTCAAACTCAACTTCACATTCCTGCATCCCGACCCTCTTCCGATCTATAGTACAAATTGTATGGTCATGTTGACAGTGCAATAAAACAAGATGACAACATACTCTTTAGTCAAGTAAGAACAGTGAGAACCGAGTGAAGCGTTCACCTACCTTCCCGAAGTCCGTGAGGCCCCCGTGATCCGGTATCTGTCCCGGGTCATCCACCGTGGAGCAGTCTGCCCTAACAAGGAGCGAAGCAATGAGCAAGTTGTACAAGTTTATGTTAGACTAAAGAAGTAAAAGTAGAATTAACTCTTTACAAAACTACACTCACAAACAAGTTAACAAATTAAGGTATATAAAACTAACACATCTTATTACATATATTGTGGTGTGATGTGATATACATGCTTAACGATTTATTGGTTTATTTATTTTCTTTCGCTTTTTGCAACGTTTGGCTAATTTTGAGAATTGTTTGAGTGATGATACGATGAAATTGATGAATGGACACTCACAAACACCCATGTCCACGTCGGGATTCGAACCGAAAACCCCTGGCGTCGTAGCGCGATGTGCTAACCATTCCGCCACGAGGGCCGCCATATGTATAGCTCGTACATACATACATACAAACATACATATGCATTTTTATATATTACAGGGTGTCTGGATTGTAAGTGACAGTGTTTATACAGTTATTACATATCAACACACAGAGATTTTAGTTAACAAAGTCTTGCAAGAGCAACAGTACATTTGTGAGTTTGGTTCAGCAAAATGTCATTGATGTTCAACTAGTGGTGGCGGCACTAGTATCGCTCAAACAAAAATGGCGTCGGTACAAAATAAAGCACGCATAGCCCACGGAAGTCGAGAAGGCAGCTACGAATTCCAAGGTTGGCTGTTCATGAAGTGAAGTCGTGCACGAACGGTTACGTTTATACGCGCACGAGGTGCAGTCGTTGCAACAAATTAAACCAAATGACGAGCCGAAAATACATTCATTTCCCATTGCCATTCTGCAGAATATTGTTGTTACCCATTTGTACTTCTTTCTTTGGGGATACATCAAAGACATGGTGTATTCTGGTTAAAAGATGATAGATGATCTACAAGAACTGCAGGACCGTATTCGGAATGCTCTTGATTCTGTAACACCTCAGATGCTACAGAACACGCGAAGGGAGATTGTATACGGACTGGACACTCCCCGTGCAACAAACGGAGCTCATGTGGACCTAGGCCACCCCGATGGCGCAGTGGTAGCGTCGTCGCTTTGTAATCAAGGTTCGGAACCCAGTGGAACTTTAAACTGTAGGTCCAGTCCCGATTAGCCTTACTGTGCACAAAGTGGAATTGAAACGCCAAATCACGTGGAGCTATACTGAGCTGCAACTGCTGAAAACATAACTTGGTTCGTTTGCTTTTAAAATATATACTTTTGTTTCTAGCTACTTCTTACCATATTAAAATAACACACTGTTAAAAACTGTCAGTCCCACTCCGGACACCCATATAATACTACAGGCAAAATTACTGTTTTGTGTATTTTAGCTTTTAGTTTATCATAAGAGAAGATAAAAGTAGCACGCATTTCCTGAATTAAGCCTGCTTTTTATTTCCTCTTTAATATCTTTAACTGAAGCTGAGTTACCAGTGAAATCATGCTGCGGCCCTGCTTCTACAGGCTACAAGCTGGCCAGTCATAACGTCGGATGTTGCTCAAAGATTGCTACTGTGTTTGCATAAGGTTTTATGTTTTTTCTACTGTAGTCCAGTAACATACAAAAGGTTTCATCCGTTGCTCTCTTATTCACTGAAATGTTCCATACAGCGTTAATCGGTGGAATGCTTCAATTTCAAATTAGTTACTATAACATAATATCAAAACCGGCTCTTACATATGGTAGGGAATGTTGGACATTTCATCATCATGATAGAGCTAGAATAAATAGTTCTTCACAAAAGAGATTTTTACGGTCTTTAGGTGGATTACCCTTACTGGACAAAATTATAATGAAATTCGAAATAAATGGAAGGTCGAAGAAATGGTAGAATAAATTTAAAAATATCGTTTTATGTGGAATCAGCATGTTCTGTGGATGCCAGAAAAATACCAAATTACAGGTCAAAGGAAAAAGAAATTTAGGACCATATCGAATGATCAATAGCTATTAGTAGTCTCTGAACAGGCTTTGGTTAGCCAAACCTGCCTGAAGACATGTGGAGGGGATATGAAAATAGGGACTTACATGCTCGTAATCTCGGCCATCAGTGGAGGTGGTGTGATCAGCAACACTCTGGGGTCGCTTTTACCTCCCAGGGTTGCTTTTAGGTACCCGTTTATTTGAGACTGAGTGAACGCCAGTCAGTCCCCACCTCGGTCATGGCATTCAGACAACCCTCAACCGGGTTCGAATCCCGGTCTGAACATGGGTGTTCTTAGTGAGTATGCTTTCATCATATCACCACTCCTCCTCATCTTTGCTATTAGCCAGAAGTGTCAGAGAAGCGGAGTAAAAAAGAATATAATCAATTAATGAAGCAGTTAGACACCCACTTTTGGCTGGATCACCTAAATTCTAAATTACCATAATGCCTGATTTAAGATAGAAGGGTAACTCTTTGCGGCTCAGGAGTTGGATAAATTTCCCTACCCTTCCGGCGCGGAGAAGGTTTGAATTTTGTTTTACATTAACACATTTAATATCTTTTATTTTGACATAAGAATACATATTTTCATAATATTTCTTAAATTCTATTGTAATTGTAATTTTAATTTGAAAATAACTGGTGGTTATCAGCACTAACCACCACGCAAATGTAACATGTTTTTTTATGTAACATATGTGAATGAAAATTGTGAAATACAAAGGTTTTCTTTACCTAAATTCAACTTCAATTTCGGTGAACGGTTTGGAAACAGTCTTTATCCTTCCGCAAACAAAAGGGCACATTACAAACACTGCACATCCATATTGTGCGGACTGGATTGCTCTTCGTGCTACACTTAGCACATCTTCTTGATGTGGACCTCTTAGGTTGATGGCTTGCACTCTGGTTCCTAATACTCGGCATGACACTAGGTTTGTGGCGCGAAATTTCTACACTTCTGTTTGGGGGAGTGGGTGGAGTTGCTATTCTTTTGGAGAGCAAACCTATATATACATCCCTCCTAAATTCCTTATTAGTGAACTTCTCACCTTCAATTTGATTGTGAATAATAAAAGCATTTGTTAGTGCTGCATCAAGAAAGTGAAAAAATAATCTCAAGTACCATTTCTTACTTTTGCGGTCAATCTGGTAATCATTCTTCAGTCGAACATAATTACACTAGGGAACATGATTTTTGCCCCCGTGAAAGTAATGACTGTTTCTAATGTGTTTTGTAGTGTAGTAAGTGGAACTAATCCTCAAAATTCTCCTACACGTAAAAATTTTTCATAATGTCAATTTTTAATAAAATAAAATTTAAGGTATAAGGTATACGAACATTGGAAAAAAAGGCTAGATGTTTACCTGGAAAAGAAAGGGAAAGAATTACTTCATTCGAAAAGTTATGTAAATTTATATATAAGAGACCGGTACACCACAGAGAGGAACTACCAGTTCCACCCCCCCACCCCCACACACGCACATAGGTTGTGCAAGCACCAGATGAAGATACCGCAGACGAGCCGTCAACATCAATCGACGTAGAATACCATTGTGACGAACAAGATGATGGTGTGCACCTCATTATGCATGATAAGCTAAGTGATCTTATACGCGATTGAAATTTGGGAAAAAAAGAAGCAGAGATTCTTGGTTCAAGGCTTCAGCAGTGGAAACTCCTTGCGAAAGACACAAAAATTTCCATTTATCGAAACCGTCACGAACAGTTTTCCAAGTATTTCACAATGAGAGAAAATATGTGCTTCTGTGTAGATATCGTTTCCTTAATGAAGAGTTCGGTGTTCGACATTCAGTACCCGATTGGAGACTGTTCATAGACTCCTCACAATTTAAGTATGAAAGCTGTATTGCTGCATAATGGCAATGTTTTACCATCAATTCCTTTATTCCATGCTCTAAATACGAAGGAAACATGCTTTGTTAGCAGCTGTAAATTATAGTAAATATGAATGGTAAATCTGTGCTGATCTCAAGGTTATTGCCTTGCTCACAGGATTACAGGGAGTTTTTACGAAACATTGCTGCTTTTTGTGCCTGTGGGACAGTCGCAACACAAGTCGTCATTTTGTAGTTAAAGATTGGGGAATGAGGGATGAATACCAAATTGGAGAAAAAATGTGGAATATGTGGCGCTTGTTGATTCAAAGAAGATTCTTCTCCCACCACTACATGTTAAATTAGGATTGATGAAGAACATCGTGAAAGCCTTGAATAAAGATGGCAGTGGATTTCGTTACCTCCAGGACCTTTTCTCGAACTAGACAACACACAAAATTGAAGGAAAGTATTTTTGTGGGACTACAAATTAGAAAACTCCTGAAAGACAATTTTCTTTTAATCAAAGCTCCAAGATGTCGAGCTGGCAGCGTGGAGTTTCTTCAAAGCTGTGGTGAATGGTTTCCTGGGAAACAAAAAAGAAGAGAACTATGAATTTCTAGTTTCAGAGCTACTGAGGTGTTACAAAGAAATGGGTTGCCGAATGTCTTTAAAAATTCATCTTCTACATTCTCATCTTGAATATTTTCCACAGAATTTAGGTGATGTAAGTGATAAACAGGGGAAAGGTTCCATCAGGACATTTCTGACATGGAACGTCGTTACCAAGGACGATGGGACCCAGCCATGTTAGGGGATTACTGTTGGAATACGAAACGAGAAAGTAGCACTGAATATAAGAGACGTTCATTGAAAGGTAGACATTTTTTACTTATTCTCAAGTAAACGCATGCTTTTGTATTGTTCAAATTTCCTTATCTGAAGCAAGCTAATTACTTCTGACTAGTTGTTGATTACTAATTTCCTTATAAAATGATACTTTATATTATTTACATGTACTTACATGATGTACAATTCATGGCTCTGTTCATTTGTTACGCATATTTCCATGTATACTAAAATCTACCTGTAAAAATAAAATCTTGCGTGTTAGAGCATTTTTTTTGTTATTTTTGAATTCAGCACACTTGTTTTCATAAGAGGCAACTTATTTCGCTCTGGAGGCAAAAAAAAAATATTTCATTTGTTCCCTAGTGTTATCGACAAAATTCATATTTTCATTGTACTCCTTCACAATCTTTGGGCAGGGCACATCTGAAATAGTACCATATTTTTCCTTCCTACTGATGGTTATTGTATCATTAGGTTTGTGGAAATTAGACAAAAAGTTCACTGCTCGTTTATCCTTCCATCTTATCATTGTTATGCCATCATCGGACTGTTGCCAATCATATTCTCCTCTCTTTAGTTCCTTCTCCCCTTTGAGACTAGGTAGGAACTTCCGTGCAGGATTCACTGTCCCACAAGCAAAAATATTTTTGGCTTTTACAGTTAGCAGGAACTCATAGCTATTGAAGTAGTTGTCTACAAATAGAACATGGTTTTTATCAATAAAATCATGACAGAGACTGAGAACAACTCGGGAAGCCAACTCTTTCTCACCTTGCTCGCTTGTTTTCCCAGTATAGATTTCGAACCTGTGGTTATATCCAGACGAGTCACAGAGCATCCATATCTTGAAACCTCTTTTGATTGGCTTATCCCTCATGAATTGTTTCATACTAGATCTTCCTTTGAATTTTACCATCGATTCATCGACGATAAGTTTCTGATAAGCTTTGTAGTTTTGCGCGAAAGAGTGTGCCAGATTGTTCAGAAATGGTCGGAGTTTATATAATCTATCAAATTGTGGATCACGACGCTCTGGTTGAACAGCATTGTTGTTGAAATGTATGTGCCCCAACAGCCAACCAAACCTTTTTACACTCATTAGTTTTGAAATATAATAGTCAGGCCAGTCTGGTTTCGATGACCAATAATCTCTGTAACTCGACATTCGTTTGAGACCCATAAAAATTTTCATTCCTATAAATACTCGAATTTCATCCATGTCTGTCGGTTGGAAGGGCTTATACCTTGTTGTGTAGCATATAAGTTCGTGTGAAACACAATATGATTGAGCAGCTCATCATTGAAAAAGAGTGAAAAAATTGCAAGAGGGCTCTTATCTTGCAGTTCCTTCACAGCATCAGTCGGTCCCACCCTACTTGAGAAATGTGGCACTGGAGTTGTTTGATGAGATGTCTGATCCCAGATTGGTGACCTTGTTACATGAACCAATGGCACAATTGGAGTACTCACTGTGACCTCACTGGAACCATCCTGTTGTCTGACGCTCATTGATGCACTAACACAACCTGTGGCACTTTGTGTTGATGTCGAAGGTCCTTCGTTAGTAGGAAAATTGCACCCAAAAAATTCATCTTCAGAGGTCGTTTCTGCAATGCACATTCTTTCTGCACTCATTTCTGGGTGAAAAGTGGGATCTACATCTGAATCATCATTACTGAAGTCCAAATCTGAGCCTGAGGGTATGTCCTCAGCATTAAAAAAGTCTCGAATATCCTGATCAGTCAGCTTCTCCATGATTCTAGGAAATATGTAAACTTTACACAGAGTTCCGAAAGCAACCAAATCTGCGCGGTGGTCAGCAACACTAACCACCTACATATGAAGAGTTTCTTTGTGAACGACGGCACAAAAACCTCCACCTTTTGGCACAGACGTAGCCACGGTAATTCGGCAGAAAACGAAAAAGAACTACCATTACAATAATTAGTCATTAACAATCACTGTTTACAACAACATTCAACAAAAGCGGCACCATAAAGGAGACTGGAGTAAACATAAGAAACAACAATCCCCAAAATCTCATTTCAGACAAAAGGCGATACACCTCAAAGCGAAACATTCGAGTTAAAATACCGCACAAAACGAAAATTTGCATTTCAAGTGGTGGTCAGTGACACTAACCACCGAGCCGAAAAGGACAATCTTGAGGTGGTTACCATTTGTAACCACTGCGCCGCAAAGAGGTAAGCGACGGTGATTGAGGAGGAAGTGGTGTAATTTATATTTTTAATTGCTGGGAGCATTATCTCAAATATTTTATCAGTTTCAAGGTTCCTTTTCGAATCTCCATTGTTGCTTCTCACTCTTTCTCCATTTTCCTCTCCCTCCTCTGCCTCTTCCTATCTCCCTCTCTCTCACTCTCTCACTCTCTCTCCGAGGTCTCAAGTAGAAAAGAAACAAGCACAGCTTTTTACGTAGACATCGACATAACACAAGTATTAAAACCTTAAAAATTGTACATTAAATTCACTGTTCCATTTCTAATCCGTTCTTCCTCCAGCTAATCAGCTTTTAGACCAGTTATTATTACCCTTTTAGTAGATCCAACATATTTTTTCCTCTCCCTGCATTTCTATGAAACGTTCACGTCAATATTGACTTCTTAATCGAATGCCAGTTTGTATTCGAGGAGACAATAAAAGCTCCACCACTCCGAGAGAGAGAAGAGGTAACTCTGTAAACATCGATTAGTAATTTCCTCGTTCCTAAAATCAAACCTCGACGTATTGTTGTTTCAACACATTGATTAGCGAATATGAGGAAAGGCTGGTTCACTCCTCTTTAACCCTCCCAAACAGGTATGAGCATTTTCTGCTAAGCTTATCAGACCTCTGGCTTTAAAATAAACTTCTAAGCGAAACGGTGTAATTACATGCAAACCAATCGGAGCTATATTTGCTATGTAACTGCAATATTCACCGTGGGTACTAATCAGTACATTAGCATATACCTGGTTTATTGGTTATACGGTTTTATGGAATTTGGATGAAGGGATAATCCATATCATAATTAATTAGCGTTTGAGTTCCAATTCACTACACAAATTTAGTTACATATGTAGCATTGGCAGCCTGGTCGTTGGGCTAATCCCCCACACCAGACTAAAACTAGCGGATTCAGAGAAATAAAGGTAGCCTCGGAAAGGATGGATTTAGAAGAAGACGACAAGAAAGGAAATGAAATATCCGAATTGGAACTTGGAATATTAAAACAATTAATGGAAAAGAAGTGGAGGTTGTAGGAGAAATGGAAAAGTATAAACTAGAAGTACTAGGACTAAGTGAAGTAAGGTAGAAAGGCAGTGGTATAATGTGCCTTGAAAGAGGATATGTGCTGAGATATGTTGGAGTAGGTAGAGGAAGAAGAGCTAAGGAGGGAGTTGGAATAATAGTTAATGAGCAAATGGAAGAAAGGGTGGAATCATGGGAACCAGTGAATTCAAGGATAATAGTAGTTAGACTGAAAGTGGAAGAAAAAATAACAATAATACAAGTTTATGCCCCGACAAATGATCAGGACATATTGGAGAAAGAAGTTTTCTATACTCAATTACCAAGAGTAGTGAATAAAGAGTGCTACGTTCCCCGAATAATTCTCAAGGGAACTACTTACATTTATTGCTCAACTGCGAGCCTGAGACTTATCAGCCTACCATGAAGCCCTCAGGTTGTGGGAAAACCGATAAGGATATGCTTACGTAAAGCTTACCAACTCTCTCACACAAAAATATAATTAGAAGTCAGTTAATGTTAATATATTAGACTTGAACTCACAATTAAACTCCTTATTAGAAACAAAAGTGTATTTAGATCATAATTGTTCTTCACTACACAAATTACCACATTCACATTTCCAAAATCACTTCCATTATTCCAGAAACATCCATAATATCTCTCACCTCACAACCCACAATCCAATGTTTTCAGGTTAGTCCATAACCATAAGAGACTACCCAATTGAACAAAACAAATTACGTCATAATAGACAATTAACATTTTAAACACCTAAAATTATACAATAAGTGGGTGCGTATCATGGCATCCTCCCACAAACAAAAAGAAAATTAACAAAATGAAAATGGAGTAAATTTTCTTTTTCAAAACTCTAGGGCCATCCACTCAACTCAACAACTGCTTCTCAGTTTCTTGGAGTGTTGGACGGGGCAGACGTATTCCAAGTGGTAACATGTAATTGTTTAACACTAGTTTCTCCACTATCGAAATCTTCCGTCTGTGTAGCACTTTCTTTCCTCCTCCAATTGTAGTTACCTCTATACCGGTTATAGCGATGTGGGGAGAAATTATTATTACCATACGAACTTCTTCTTTGGAATGGCGTTCTTCTTTCTTCTCCAGAAGATCGCTGTAATCCCTCGCAGTTCCTTCTTCTGTAGAACCCGCTTCTATTTTCTTCTCCTGAAGGATTGTTACTTTGTCGAGCTCTACCACTGAAGTTCTCATTATCAGATCTTCTGTTACCAGCAGGCACCTTCGCTGAATTGGGTTGATTACTGGAGAACGTCAATTGCCTAACTCTAGCTTGGTTGGTTCTTCGGTCCTCGAATCTCGGGTTTTCTGTCCTCCATCCGTCGAGTTGCTCCGAGGCTTCATATCTTCCCAAGAAGCTGGTAAGTTGATCCATGTTGCGTGGATCACGAGTAAGTACCAACTGACGCACTCGCAGCGGAAGTTGACTAATAACCAAGTTCAGCGCTTCGTTTTGGTCAACGGTATCCACAAGATTACAATAAGAGCCATATGTGTCCCAGCAATATTCTTCAAGTGAGAGGTCACAGCTCCTCGAATACCGTTTGTTTCTCAGAGTCTGCATTTCCCTTTGCTTGGCATCAGCAGAGGCATATTGTTTTCTAAAGGCAGCACAAAAATGTTCAAAAGTCTTCCACTTCTTCTCATTTGCAACAAACCACGCCTTAGCTTTTCCTACCATAAGAGAGGGCAATAACTTCAATCTAAAAATCATAGGAACATTCATTAGATCCAGGTATGTTATTAGCTCTTTTAAATACCTCTCAGCAGAGACAGTATTAATCTCTCCAGCAAACTTTGAAAGAGCGTTAACATCAGACATGCGAAAAGATTTGTAGGAGCTATTCTTATAGGCATTGTCACGAGATATCTCATCCTGTCCCAATCTCTCGGACTTTCCATTATTATGTCTCTTCCTGGGCTTTGTAATTTTCCTAGTTTCAGTTTCCTCAGAACTAGAGGAAACTGCAGAGCAAGAACTTGACGAGTAACGATTTCTTTTCCTCATCTTCCCCTTGGAATCACCTCTAGTTGTTGAACCGTTCATTCCCGGTTGAAATACAGCTTCACCATTTTGAGAAGGTTCTAGAACCCGACAGCCTGCCATTAACATCTGTAGTTGATCGACCTGCCTATCTACAGATGCGACTTTCTCCGTAACTTCTTCAAGTTTCCTTTCTTGCCTTCTCTGATTTAGCTCTAAATTATCAAGTAATTCTGAGGAACCTTGTGTTGCTTCTGGCCTTGCAATTATTTCAACACTCTCTATTCGTCCCCTCAATTTCTCAATTTCATTTTCCATTTCCTTTTCTTTAGCTTCTCTAGATGTTTTCTCCTGTGTCAAGTCTAAGTTCCACTTTTCATAATCCTCCTTTTGTTTTTCTTCCAGCTTTAGTATTAATTCAGCTACTTGCTGCCTCTCACACGCAATTTCCTTCCTCAGAGTCTCCTTAATTTCTCTACATTCCTTTCGCCCCTCTTCTATTCTAAATAATAATTCTTCCTTATCTTGGCTGAGCAGCTTCATCAATTCTCCTCTTTCTTCGTTCCTTTTTCTTTCTTGTTCATTTCTTATCCTTTCCTGTTCCACTTTATCTTCTCTTCTGATTCTTTCTTGTTCATTTCTTATCCTTTCCTGTTCCTCTTTATCTTCTTTTCTTATCCTTTCCTGTTCCTCTTTATCTTCTCTTCTGATTCTTTCTTGTTCATTTCTTATCCTTTCCTGTTCCTCTTTATCTTCTCTTCTGATTCTTTCTTGTTCATTTCTTATCCTTTCCTGTTCCTCTTTATCTTCTCTTCTGATTCTTTCTTGTTCATTTCTTATCCTTTCCTGTTCCTCTTTATCTTCTTTTCTTCCCATTTCCATTTTCTCCATCAGGGTTTGAAACAACTGTTCCAAACAAGGACTTCCTTTGTTACCCTTCTCTTTACAAATAAGACATTTCAATTCTTCCCCCTTATACTGCGATTTTGGCAAAGGATAACCAGCACAACGTAAGTGGAAGCTTCGTTTACAATCGTAGCACTCAACCTCTTCATCGTCAGCTTTCCCTTTATCGGAACAGCAACTTAAAGTATCCATTTTTAACTTACGACGATCACTTCTTAAATTATGCTTCTGCATACCCTACTCAAACACATTTATCGAGTCCCGCGTTGCGGCGCCAAAAAGTTTACACCTGCTACGTTCCCCGAATAATTCTCAAGGGAACTACTTACATTTATTGCTCAACTGCGAGCCTGAGACTTATCAGCCTACCATGAAGCCCTCAGGTTGTGGGAAAACCGATAAGGATATGCTTACGTAAAGCTTACCAACTCTCGCACACAAAAATATAATTAGAAGTCAGTTAATGTTAATATATTAGACTTGAACTCACAATTAAACTCCTTATTAGAAACAAAAGTGTATTTAGATCATAATTGTTCTTCACTACACAAATTACCACATTCACATTTCCAAAATCACTTCCATTATTCCAGAAACATCCATAATATCTCTCACCTCACAACCCACAATCCAATGTTTTCAGGTTAGTCCATAACCATAAGAGACTACCCAATTGAACAAAACAAATTACGTCATAATAGACAATTAACATTTTAAACACCTAAAATTATACAATAAGTGGGTGCGTATCAAGAGAATGAAAAGAATAGGAACGTAATATTGATGGGAGATCTTAATGGTAGAACTGGAAACAATAGGATAAGGTCACATGGTTGTATGGGACCATATGGAGGGGAAGTGTGATAAATGAAAATGGACAAAGATTAATAGAATTCTGTGTAGAGAACCAATTGCTACAAGGAAACTCCTTTTTCCAGCATAAGAAAATTCATAAAATCACTTATGAAGTTGAGGGAAGGGAGGCAAAGAGTATAATAGACTAAATAATTTACGCAAGAGCACTTCGATATGCCTTTATGGATGTAAAGGTAATTCGAGGTGCTGAATTTAGTACTGACCACAGACTGCTAATAGCTATAACAAGATTTAAGAGGAATAATAGAGAAAGAGATAGGAAGTTTGAAAAGATACAAGCAAAGCAGCTGGCTAAGGAAGAGAAGAGAAAACAGTATAAGGAACTAGTAGAAGAAAATTTGAATGAATTGGAAATAAGAGGAATGGAAATTGACAGTATGTGGGAAAAAATTAAGGAAGTGATACTGTATGCAGCAATTGAAGTATGTGGCAAAGTTAGGGTGAATACAAAAAGGAAAAGAACTAATTGGTGGACGGATGAAGTGAAGAGGAAAGTGAAAGAGAAAAAGAAAGCATGGAAGAATTACCTAGAATTAAGATGAGAGGAACATAGGTTAATATATGTGCAAAAAAGAAATGCGAGTAAATTGGCTGTAGAGGAGGCAAAGCGAAAATCATGGGAGAAGTTTGGAAATGATATTGAACAAAGTTTTGTAGAACATAGAAAGCAGTTCTGGAATATGGTGAAAAGTTTGAAAGGAAAATGGGTAAAAGCAGCAAGAGCTATAAGAAATAAGGAAAATGTACTAGTCATAGGAAGGGATATAATGGAGGAATGGAGAAAATACTATGAAGAAAAGTTCAAGGATAGGACAAATGAGCAAGAACAAGATGAGGAGCAGGAACAAGAACAGGAGGAGGATGAGAGAATAAGAAACAGAGAAGAGGAGGAGCATGTAGAAGAAGATATGATGATAACAGAGAATGAAGTGAGAGAACTAATTAAACGGATACGAATTGGGAAAGCAGCAGGATGGGATGGAATAGCACCAGAACTTATAAAATATGGAGGAACAAGAATGGTTGAAATACTACTGAATATATTAAGGGAAGTATGGAGAACTAAGACTATACCAGAAGAGTGGAAAAGGAACATAATTGTGCCAGTACACAAGAAAGGGAGTAATAAGGAATGTGATAATTATAGAGCAATATGTCTATCATCAGTGGTATATAAGATGTATACGAATATATTGGAAAGGAGGCTGAGAAAAAGCATAGAGGGAAAACTTGAAGAGGAACAAGCTGGATTTAGACCTGGGAGACAGACTCAAGATCACATTTTTATATTAAGAACAATGATGGGGAAAATGCTGGACAAAAATAAAAGAATATACTTAGCATTTGTAGACTTGAAAGCGGCATTTGACTCGGTACCTAGAAAATATCTATGGGAGGCATTAGAAAGTAAGGAAGTACCTGAGGAACTTATTAAAGCAATAAGAAGTGTATATAAGAATGTAAAAGGAATAGTAAGAATAGAAGGAAACGAGTGTAAGGAATTTCAAATAGAAAAAGGAATTAAACAGGGAGATAGTCTCAGTCCTTTACTTTTCATTAATGTAATTGATGAAATAACTAAAATTTGCAAATGAAGAACCCCAAGAGTACAAATAGGATATTGGAATATGAGAGTACTGCTATATGCTGATGATATAGTCTTAATTGCTAGCAGTGAAGAGAATTTACAGAGGAGCGTAATAGAATGGGGAGAAGAACTTGCGAGAAAAGGGATGAAGATTAATATTAAGAAAAGTAAAGTTATGCAGGTGGCAAAAGGAGAAAAAGATCATGAAATAGCAATTAGATATGGAAACGAGAACTTGGAAGAAGTAGATGAATATGAATATTTAGGAACCATCATAACAAGTGGTGGTAGGTGTGATGAAGAAATCCTAAATAGGAAAAGAAAAGCAAATACAGTATATTATCAGTTCAGTAAAACAAAATTGGGAAAGAAAGAAGTGGCAGTAAAGACAAAAATGCAGCTATACAAATCAGTATTGGTCCCTACATTAACATATGGAATGGAAAGTTTACCACTTCAAGATAAACATCTGAGTAAAATTCAGGCTAGTGAAATGAAATACCTGAGAAGAGCTGTCAATAAGACTAGGAGAGATAAAGTGAGGAATGAAAGAATAAGAAGAGAAGTGTAACAGGAGTCGCTAGAGGAAATAATTGAAAAGAGACAGCTAAAGTGGTGGGGACATGTATTCAGAATGAATGAAGACAAAAAGGTAAAGCAAATTCTAGAAGTAAAGGTGCAAGGTAGGTGAGGTAAAGGAAGACCAAGGATAATGTTTGAAGACAGAATGGAAAAGATTGGAAGAGAAAGGAATAAGACAATAAATATGATGAAGAGAATGATGAGAAACAGACAGGAATGGAGGAGATGGATCGAGGCAACCAACCCTACGCTATGATGGCAGAAGGGGACTAGAGGAAGTAAGTAAGTAAGTATGTAGCATTGGTTTATCAATAGACAAATCAATATAACTGATGTTTATTAAAATTTTTATCTTATCGGCCATTTGCCCACAAATTATATTCCTACTACTGGTTATGAATAAATCGATACAATACTGCCTGTTCTCCATTTTTAACTATCATTGACAAGCAGTCAGATTTTTCGAAATAGTAAATATCTGAGGTCCCCATGAAGGATGGTAGCTATCCTTAGGTTTGGCAAGCAAAACTCTGACATTGAGTGAGGTCCTTACAACCCAGAACTGTCCGTGACTGTACATGGTATCGATTCAGACACGCATCTCTCCAGTTACCATCTAGCTTGACCTACAAGGTTTTGTGATGATAGAGTGAGGGGCGAAGACTGAGTTTCTGCTCATCCTAAATTACAATTTAAGCGATTACGAAATGGTAAGGAGAATGACCATGCGATCGACACTAGGAACACTCGTATCTATTGAAGTTTTAAAAATCCAACTGATACTATGTCCTCATCTAAGTGTATTTTATGTTTGTCAAGTGGCACTAGAACGCGTTAGGTGCAAAATTAAGAAAGTTTGTTACAATATAGTAAGTGTAGCCTGATGCAATTCCCTCCATTCTTATGTTGGCAGCCGTTGCATACAATCACATGCGATCTTCAACTCACTGGCAGGGGAGCTGGAGGCAGCATGTGTTCGCCAGCCAGATCTCGCCTTTCGCTTTGCGAGGCGAATTTGAATACTTGGTTGCCACATTCACAGTGGATGGGGTTGAAGGCAACTACCACCAAGTTAACAGGTACACGGTGTTTCACTCGCTCTCGGCCCCTGATTTTCGCTTATAAAAATCAGACTATTAGTCTAATGTGAAGAAAAATTTTCTGCCGACATTCCTTGGTGTATGAGAATCATTGTGACGTCATTGGAGTTTCTCTAGTCCTCGCGTTAACATGTGCGTGCGTCTGGGCGATTCTGCCGTTAAATGCCAATCATATGAACTTGTGTTTTCAGTCTGAGTCCTTGGCTCTGTTGTTGTGAGGCACCTGGTAGTGATTCGTGTTTCTTTGGGTTCGGTTGAAAGCTGGTGAATTCCCAGAATACCCGGCTTTGGGCTACTGATAATCCTTACACTGTGCACGAAACACCTGTTCACAACAGTGGATACAAAAGTGTACGTGCGAATCATCTATGTATTTGTAAATCAGATGGACGAAGAGGAACTCCGTAATGGCTATTTTCAGCACATTTGCCACACCTCTAACGACAACAACTTTCGCTTTGACGTCACCAAGATATGTCCGTAATAAATTTAATTACATTATGACCAATAGTTTGATTTTTATACTCGCACATCAAAGGCCGAGAGCCAGTGAAACACCCTGTATGTAAGTGCAGGGTTCGAAATGGATGGGAGCGGACCGAAGCGGCGTTCCGGTTCGAGAATATATGGAACTTTCCCGTTCGGTTTCGCCAGAAATGGCAACGGACCGTTCCGGTTCAATGTGTTTTTTAGATATCACACTACATTTTCATTTTCAGTGTGAACTAAATTGCCATTTCTCTTTTATACTACATATTATTAGAGCATTCATCTAAGCTTCCTATATACATGGATATGTGTTGTTGCCTGAAGGGGCTTAGCAGAGTATAACGGCGTCTGTGTTGCCTAGACAAATACCGAACCCTGAACTCCAACCAACAGACCATCTGCAATATTTCTTTCTCCTTCCAATTTCTCCTTTTCGGTCCTTTTCTGTCGTCCTTTCTTCTTGCCCCGATTAACAAAACAATAAAATTTCAAGTCATTCAAACAATAATTCCGATCCTTTCACACACGTGAAATAACAATATGCACTTGCACCAATTGCTTTTTACTATGAATTATTAAGATAAAGTATTGAGGAAATATATATTTAAAGCAAATGGGAGAACTGACTAACATTCACGATTTCCGAATGTTTAAATTTTAAAAAGAACAAAATTTCTGAAGCCTCGTGTCCAAAGCATGTTATATTATTTTATGTTCATGTATATATTTTGATATTGACGATTATTAACCCTTTTTTATTGCTCGCAAATTCTATGGGTTTCTAGCGAGAATATCCTTTCTGAAGTATTATGGTTCAGTTTACAAAAAATATGAATTATTTCACTCAACACATTACAGCAAGGAGGAAATTCTAAATCCAGTGAATTACATTTCGATTTGATGAAACCAGACAAAAATACATCTTAGAATCTTACTTTTGTTATTTACTTCACAAATAGGTTTTTGATAGTCTGGACACACCCACTTCATACACCCCCCCCCCACACACACACACATATATAACACATTTTAGAAACACGTAGTTATAAATATATACGTAGAAATACTACGTATCTGAAATCACTTACACAAATGGTCGCGTGGATCACTATTGTGCTTCACTGAAATTTGAGCTCCAATAAGAAGTCACCAATTTATATATTTCAAACAACGCCTGAACGAACAGAGTCCTGAACTGCTCCAGGAAGGTAGACTGGGTGCAAAGGTCAAGCAGGAGCTACTGAAAAACTGCAGCAGCACGTGAAATCTACGACTGGATCACTATTTTGATCTGCAGTGTTAATAGTAATGCAGCGTGTTATTTCACTAGTTGTTAATCTTGCCGCAGTAGTCATTAAGGAAAGGAAAAGTAACGAAAATATAGAGTTCTGTTTCGTGAAAAATTCAATTTTGAGCCTTTATCAGGTGGCTATGGGAAAACCATTAACTATGTAAAATGTTGAACTGCTTGTCCTTTCGAAGAATCCGTGCAATAGCGCAGTCAGTCTAAAGGTTTCCACGAAACATATCGTATTTGGCAACAGCAGCCCGCAGACGACAGACAATTTGGTTGAGGGAACTGTTTTTACGTTCACCATATGCACAAATAGGCTAACCGGGAATGGACTTAGACTAGTTCTAAGTGGGGTCCGAACCACTCTCTGCCTCCACCGGGTATCGTACCTGGAACCCATTGATTTAAAAGGCGACGGTGGAACCACTATCCCATCGGAGAGGCTCAACAGCATAAAGCTTCTGACCAGGGGCTCCAACTTTTGAAAAAACGTTGGGCGGGCTCAAACAAATCGAGTAACAAGTTCTCAAAAATATTTAATAAATCCTCCCTTACATTCGTGTACAGTCATCGACAATAAATGGTCCACCTAGATCCTGAAATACTCGTTTCCCTGCAAGGTGTTATGTGTTTTTCCTACCTCTGCGGCAGTGATAGAAGTTGCCATTTAAAATTTGCTATCAAATTGCACTTATCGCCGCAGAGTTAGGCAACACACATAACACCTTCCAGAGAGGGATCTAGGTGTCCCATTTTTATTGCCGGTGACTGTACTCGTATCATTTTAATGGCAGACTTACTTATTTTTTAAAGCATCTGTTATTTACTGATTTCAGTAACCCATCTAACGCAAATTACGATAACAAATGCAATAATGATAACAACAACACAACAAATTATTGTGTGAGCTAGGGCCTCAGAAGCCCATATAAGTTGGCCCCACTGCTTCTGCCTGTTAGTAATGATGACGTCACCGTAACCACATTTTTGCGTACAGTCTCCAGTAGTGCTCCAAGCCAACTTTCAATATATATCTAGAAACCGTGGTATTGCAACTTATTTCTTCGTGACGCGATGAACGGACATCATATTAAGTTCGCATTATTTGACCCACAGCTGCACGTTTCAAAGAACCCATTGAAAATAATTCTGTTATTTATATTTCAATTCTTCAAGTGAATCAAGTATTTTGTATATTTAATGAATGTGAAGACATTGCTCTTGAACCGAACGAGCAAGCACGAACTTGTAAAGAAAATTAATAGTTTTGGCGTGAAGTGCGCAGCCACTCTGTGCACTCGCTATCAAAAGGTTACGAACGTGGATGTGCGATGCGGAAAGCAAACTTACGACGTTATAACTACCGCCAGGTAATTAGAAACGCTAATTGGATACGATACAAAGGCGGTCAAAAATTAAGCCACATTTGCTGTTCAAATAATGATACAAATTTACTGCCGTTGTACTAGCGAAGCACCTGCACCATAACTTCATTTTATGCCAGCATTTGCAGCTAGAAAGCAAATGATGTTGAAAACGAGAGTGAGAGAGAGATTGAGAGAGAGAGAAAGAGAGATAGGAGAGAGAGAGAGAGAGAGAGAGAGAGAGAGAGAGAGAGAGAGAGAGAGAGAGAGGGAGAGAGAGAGAGGGAGAGAGAGGGAGAGAGAGAGAGAGAGAGAGAGAGAGAGAGAGAGAGAGAGAGAGAGAGAGAGAGAGAGAGAGAGAGAGAGAGAGAGAGAGAGAGAGAGAGAGAGAGAGAGAGTTAGTAATTCGGTACAAACATACGCGTAGCATTTTTGAAACTTCGTTTACCCTAAGCACGTAATTAATTTATGTAGACCTGTTTTGCGTATACTGAAATATATATTCTCTACACGTTTCGACTACTGCATGTTGTCTTTCGAAACCTTCTCAATATGCTTAATGAATTACATTTTAATGCCAGCTTAACCAGATATAGAAGTGCTAAGTTAAGGTATTGGGATTGTACACCGGAAGACAATTTTACAGTTACATCTGCCTTGGTTAAAAATGTGTAGGGGAAAAGAGGCAATAAAGTAGGGGAACAGAAAGTAAAAAATATAGATATGGAATTGGAATTGAAAGTAAAATAATGGAGTGGAATGGAAAAGGAAGGAAGAGATAGGAAATAAAATGAGAAGAAAATAGGAACTGAGGTCAAAGAAATAATACAAAAAAAAACAAAAAAAGAAAGAGCAAGCAGTGAAACAATATGCAAGCAAAGTAATGGAGTACAATGGAAGAGATTAGCTAATAAACACAAGGAAAATAGAAAATTAAAGTAAAATGATGGATTTGAATGGTAAAGGTACGAAAGGGTAGGAAATAAAAGGAAACGAAAAATAAAGGGATGGACAAGAAATAATACAGAGAACAGTGGCGGTGATTTGATTCGAAGACTGTGTGGGAAAGGTGTCTAAAACGGGGGGGGGGGGGGGGGGTAACGACAGTTTACTTTCCCTTGGTAGATGAGATTTAGCCCCCGAACTTAAAAAGACTAAAAAAATAACACATGATTAAGTTCAGTTACTATATTTTTGTTATGAAGCCGTACCGCAAATATTCACGTTTGGCATGATGGCATGTGCGGTAATTGGGCCGCAATAGCGGCTCTTAGACGATTTGATGGATGTGTACAGTTTGAAGAAAGAAAAACGTAAAATGACTTTGTGTTGAGTCAACAGTTACTGCTGAGGCATCAAAAGAACTTTCAATTTATTTTTTCTAAAATTTCTGAAGCTTACTATTGTGCCGTAACTTTCTTTTAAAGTAATACGAGTATTGTATCAAAATAAAATAATGAAATGTAATAATCGTACTGTTTTGCTTCTTTTAAAACTGACAATCAATATACTAATTACTATTTGTTTACTTAAGCGAGCAAATTTAACATTTTCAAATCTAAAAGTCCTAAAACTCAGTGTTTTTAAGTTGTTTTATTTTATTTCCGGGACCCCTTATACAAACTAGGGGATGTTCAATACCTGAGGGTTTTTGAATATCGCCTAGTTTATAATATCATATGCTTCTCCCAGAGTCTGCCACCTCAAAGGAAAAGCTCAAACTCCGCCCATGCTCGCTCCTCCTAATCGACGCCACTGACAGAGGACATAGAAAAGAAGCAGAAAATAGTAAGACGATATGGAAGGAAATTAATAGAGTGGAATGGAAAAGAGAGGAAAGGAAATTAGAGACAATGAAAAGGAAAGAAGAGAAATTCATGTGAGGAAATGCATAGGAAGAAGAGGAAGAAGTAGAAGGAAAAGGAAGGGAAGGAATTAACTAGAATGGAAAGGAAAGAAAAATGAGGACAGCAGAAAAAACGAGCCCTGCTTTTCAAGTAAGTATTTCTGATGCTTGAATATTAGTTCTCCAGCATATCAATTTTGCAGTGTGTATTATTTGCATTAATATTCATTTTTTTATTTAGTGTCAATTTTCGACCTGTTTAAGGTAACCACAACAACTAGCAATGCCTTCTGCAGAAATCGAGGTTCTCGCTACTTTCTTGTGTGTGTTATGCTATCCGCTTCACCAGTTACTGTATATCAACTTGTTATGCAAAGGCATTCACTGTGTGCAGGCAAGAGCTAAAAGCTCCACGTGTGGTCGTTGATGCGTATGGTGTCATAATTGTTACCAACAGATCCGATTAACTCACCAGTATCTATATTCACAGGTATCAATTCGAATATGAGTTGGTTTCAAGTTCACAAACACTGGGAAAAAGTTAAGCAAAGTTCTCTTGTACGTGACAACCAGATCACTTTCATCAGAATCTCAAAATGTAGAATTGCCTACTATTTATCGGTTATCTCCCCATCGCCCCTCATTAGCTATAAATCATATTACCAATCCATGTACTACAAGTTATTCTATTCCAATACAGCGTAATGGTTCAGCGTGGGAATTTATGGAGAGACACGAATATAAATGCATGTATTGCCTGTCATCTCAGAATAATTTCGTTATTAACAACAATATCCTTTCTTGAACTTTCTCTACAAGTATACGACAAATGAACCATTCCAGAGTAACCGCCAACTCTATGAACCCTGTAGATTTTTTTGTGATACCCGTACAACGTTATAAAACTAAAGAAAATGACTTCAAACACAATATAGCCAAGATATAAATTACTAGTAATGAAATATCTTTATACAGGTAAATATGAAAAACATTGTAATAAATGTAAAAAAAATGCATGTTTGTATAATTCAATCATTTCATTCATTCTTGTTCCTTTTATGTTCCTGATAATGGAAAATGGGTAATTGGCTAAATTATTTTTTCAATATTTTTTAATTGAATAATTTGTGATGTGCTAAATAACGTTATCATTGTAGTTTGTTTTTAAATCCACGTTATGCACAGAAAGGCTCATCGGGAATGGACCTAGAAATTAAAATTCGGTACGAAATTCCCCGGGGCCTCCTTGATTATACGACGATCATATCACTACGTAGAAATCTTATGTCTCAAATCATTATTCGGAGAAAATTTGCTACAAAAAAAACAGGGACACTGTCCTAATAAATCGTAGAAGACAATTTAAGTAAAAATGACCCTGTCTCAACAAAATGTTTGAGAATTCAGGTTAAGAAAATAAGGATTTAACTAATTTTGCAAGACAATTTAAATAAAGAGGATAAAGTCCTAACACATTGTGCAAAATTAGTTTACATAAAAGGGGACGCAAAAGCATAAGGCCCAATTAAACTGAATATTCATTTTTACCATAATTTACCGAACATTTAAAGATTTTCGCCGCTTGAATCACATTCATCCCCTTCAATTTCTTCGTGCAAGGGTTGGCTTTGTGTCTATTCCAGAAACTGTACTTTTAACGAAAGCCAAAAAGCTCGTCCACTTACTAGCTTTGAACTTCATCGAAACCACTTCCAGTCCTCCTTTGTCCTTTCTTCGACATTGTATTGATCCATGACCCTCCTTTTTGTCAGGACTCCGTGTAGTCGAAAATATTTGGTTGCGATTGGTTCTGCTTATTCGGTGGAGAAACTCACGAAAACTTTGCATTTACTTGCGACGTCTTTATTAAAATTGTCTTCCATATTGTTCGTAAATGTTAGTCATTTACATAGCATGATACTCCGTTTCCTCTTCTTAATATTCATGAATATGTTTTAGCCTTAACTTATTTCTTTCAGGCCTCCCCGATGGCGCAGTGGTAGCGTCGTCGCCTTGCAATCAAGGGGTCCCGGGTTCTATACCCGGTGGAGGCACAAGTGGTTTGGATCCCACTTTAAACTGTAGGTCCAGTCCCGATTAGCCTTACTGTACATAAAGTGGACTTAAACATAAACTCAACATCGATGTCTTTTCATCAATTTCAACAAATCATCGCTCCTCCTCATCGTCATGATTTGCCAAAAGTGGCAGAAAAGATATCCTAAACAACACAAATACAAGACTTGTACTTATAGACGAGAACAGGACGAATAATTATAAATCTAGATTCGACAGGAATTTACAACTCAAGACTAGACCGAGACGCTGCCATTTCTTTTCTCGTCACGATACCATTCCTATACGCAGGTCCATCAAATTAGACGGGTGGAAGAAGTTCGCGCTGTTGCCACGTCGGAGTACAACACCGTGTGTTCACCCCCAGGCACATCACGTATGATGTGTTGACAGAATGTTCGTGCAGACCAAGCACATCACGTATGATGTGTTCGTAGTGTATTACTTTATTTTTAAACGTGAGTATCTGGTTTGAGGCAGGGAAATGGGAACTTCTCTCTGGGACTATCTACCGTGAAGGTTCTATTGTTGCCTTCCGTAATAACCAGCCGGTGTGGGAAACCGTGGCACCCCTTATGACCATATATGGAAAAAGCAACGAGCGTTTGTTGTGTCTATTTGTTGGGAGTTTACGAAGAAGGACTCTTGATTTATATCATTTCTTTTAGTAATTCTAGTGATTCAGACTATATTCCGGAGAATTCTGGAGCCTCTACAACATGTGACGGATCTTCGGAATCCATTTTGGAAGATGAAGAAGACACACCATTATCATTTGATGGGTTGAAAGTTTTACCAGATCCAACCGAAGACACACGTCAGTGTAACATGAAGACTTTTAAAACTGAGTATGAATTGCACCCTGCTATTAACTGGAATGAGTTTCAATCTCCTCTACAATACTTTGAGGCATTTGTAGACAAGAAAGTGATATCAAGTTTATGTGAGTGAACGAACGAACGTGGAGGTGTGTACTTCAATGAAAATTTGTGTACAAACTTTACTGTGCATCGTCTGAAGTGGAAAAAGGTACACAATGGAGAAATGTATGTTTTTATTTCTTTGCTATTGGTGATGGGAATAAACCACATTCCTGAGATAAAAGACTACTGGTCCAAAGACACGTGTTTTGGTAATCCAGGAATTTTTACAGCAGAAATTATGAGCAGGAACAGATTTCTTCAAATGCTGAAATTCATTCGTTTCTCCAAGCCACAGTGTTACAGAAAGGACTCCCCAATGACAATACTCGCAATGTTTACAGCTTCACTGAAAGAAAAGTCCATGCTACTGGTAGATCCAGCTGAAACAGTAGCAATTGATGAATCATTGCTTTTATATAAAGGAAGGTTTCATTTCCGGCAATACATTAAGACAAAAAGGGCTCGATTTGACATAAAACTGTTCAATGTTTGCCCCAGCAATGCAGAATTATCTGGGTGCATGTATAATTTTTTTCCATTTACATTGGTAAAGAATTATAGGAAGGTTAATAGAAGGTTGAAACGTTACGTTTAGTTTATGTTTTGTAATAAAATAAATTTCTGCCTTGGTCAGCATATTGAGTTTTTCATATCATGAAAACAAGGCTTAATGGTGTTATTATATGAACTGAATCATATTTCAGGAACACAGAATCTCTCGATTTCAGAGAGGATTGTTGTTTGTCTCGCAGAAATCATTCTTGGACAAGGTCGGGAAATAGTAGTTGATAACTGGCATTTGTCCTCTAGACTAGCAGAATTTCTGGAATCAAAGAATACATATGTAACAGGCACAATTAGGACCAAACGAACAGTTCACACGGGAACTATGTAACTTGCCTCTGAATCGCTATGATTCTTGCTTTGTGAGAAAGGGAAATTTATTGATCTGCCGCTACAAAGACAAGCGTCATGTTTATATTTTGTCAACACAAAGCAAATTTGTCAGAACGTGAAAAGTATGTTTCTAGTGGGGTTATGTACCCATTCAAGAAACCGCACGTCATAGAGCACTACAAAAAAAAAAAAAACATGAGTGCGGTGGACGTCATAGATCAGCTGATTGAACCATATTGCTGTACTAGGGAGAACTATCCGTGGTTCAAAAAACTTGGCTTTCATTTGATCCAACGCATGATCCTGAATGCCAGGGTTTTGTACATGAAGTCTGCAGGCCAGAATGCAAGTTTACTCCATTTTAGTAAAGAATTGTGCAAGCAACTTCTGGAAAAATATTCTCCAGGTTATGCAGTTCAAATAGACCAACAAAAACAGCATTACACTTGATAACTGATCTTCCGAAGCGTGGCACTTCGCGCAGGCAGCAGAAAGAATGCAGAGTGTGCAAAGCATTACTTGGCAAGGAAAAGATGACTGTAAAGTGCTGTATACTGCAGTGATGTACCTCGTTTATGCTCTCCGGGACACTTCGCTAAGTACCATAAGGACAAGAAGAAGTAGAAAGTTCCCATTTGGACCTGCTGCACACCCAACGGCGAAAGAAATAGTAGGCAAATTGTCCATCGTCATTTTCATTCAGTCCGTTTTCCACAATGTGATGATCATGAATTGAAATAAAAACGTCAATAGGCAAAGGACAAGATCTGCTGTGTATAAAAAAAATCATTCCTTAAAACAACACAGGGGGTGTAATAGAGAGGTCGGGCTGACCTTCGCACTAGACAACGCAGCCCGGTTGACGTTGCCACACAGTGCGCGGGAACCATCGACTTTTCTCCCTCTCTTGCCTTGCTCTTTCAATATGTGGCACCAGCGCAATTCTGTCCAGTCGCCTATTTTCATGGCCGTGCGTTTAGTAACAAGCTTAAAAAAAAAAATCCTGGATGAAATATGAAGCGAATATAAGCCGTTCTCCGCGTTTGATCTATCGTCTAGTTCATCAAGTCATCGTCCATCTTCCCCCAATATAACAGTTAATCTATCATGGTTAAAGTGATTTAAAATTCAATTAATACGTACTACATGCTTAGGGCGAAATCTTATTATATTTATTTTATATATTTTCACGTCTATCCCTGACATAAGAACAACCAAGGAAACTTTCACGTTACCTTATCCTGAAGCCAGCGACGATTTTGCCCAGAGTGGTGAGAAATGTTGAAACCTCTCCTCATGTAATAGATATGGGATTGTTAAGCACTTCCGCTGCATACTCACGATAGCGCTTTCTGATAATAAATAACTTTCCGCGGAGTCACGCGTCTTCCTTAGTGCAACAGGGATGTTAGAGGCAGAGAAAAATGGCGTCAGTTAAAAAGCATCCAACATGTTGATAATGCAAGATTCGAGGAAAGCGTGAAACGACTGAAAAAGGGGAAAAAATTAATTTAAGGTGTGATATATGTCAGAATATTTCCAAGCCATAGCTTCCTAATGCATTGTGACATTTCATTATTTTTTGTTCCGCTTCTTGGGCATATATTACTACAAGAATGCGATAATTTATTTTTATGTAAAAGCGTTGTGTGCTCATTAAGCATTGGCTGTAGTTAATGACTGGTTAATGTATGGGATGTTATGACAACGAAAGCAACCAATATGTAATAGTTTGAAGCTGCTGAGCATGAATTTTACACACAATTGTGAGAATTGACTCTTGTCTTAAAACTAAATGTAAGTATTATATTATGTAGTTGAAAGGGCTGATGGAAAATGCACATATCTCTCTCTGCAGCCATAGTCGTTCGTACGTCTCAAAATTTAGCTAAAAAATAATGGATTTGAGCAATTTTGGCGCACACAACTAAAATAATGTTAAAGACGGATATCTTGATGTGAATTATCTGATTTTCCATTTATTGCAAATCTGTCTCAGTACTAAATGTATCTGACTCAACAGTAGCAGTGATTGGGTGCAAAAACTAAAGGGCGAGGGGGCAAAAATATTTAATTTATCTTAGTGGACATGGGTTGTTCATTACAAGACCACTGGCTCTCAATATAACTCAAAACTTATTACTTTTAAAAAATGTGAGCTCGTACAAGTAAGAGAAGAGTGGTTTTCACTCATTTTTAAAAATAATTGCTACACTGTCTTGCTCAAATACAACACTAGATCAAGGTAATAAGTTCCTAAAAAAATCGTTGGATTAGGCGTTGTACAGTTATGGAAACAAGTTCTTCCCCATAAGGCTTTAATAGGAGCAAGTAATGCAGGAGGGTAGGGAAAACACATTGCACCCTTCGATGATCGCGTGATTTTGCCTGTCTTAACACCGAGAAACGTCTTCCACGCGAAGGTCACCAAGGCAGGAAGGCAAAGAGGGGTCACGTGACTTTTGTTTACGCGGAGTGTTGTGCTTCTTCACGTCCCCAGTTCTACATCCACATTGCAGAAAAAGTAGAACTGCATGCTGTAACGAACCTGTCTCGTCACAATTTGTACGAGTCGCACCTGTATTTTTGTGACCTTTCTGATAAAAATATGTAATTAGAAATGTATCAATTTAAAAACAGGTTACACCTCTAATTTGGTAAACTTACTTAATATTTAATGTAAGAATATACTTTTAATAGTTTACATTTCTTCCACTTGCTTACGCTAGCGTCGCCGACCCAATATAAAGGCGAGAGCGGGGCTAGCATCAGCCCTGGCCCAAAACCATGGTAACGGTTGAAGTTTTTGCGTGCGATGACGTGTAACCGGCCAAGTGAATGCATCACTTCAATGTGAAGTCACGTGAAATGACAAAACGACAGTGTTGCAGTATGAAGATATTAAACACCAGAACAAGAACAATGTCTAGATGAGGATGTGTACTACAGGCTATGGAAAAGGAGATGCGATAACCATTAACGCCGTCAAACGGTTGGGCGGGAACTTTACGTCACATACCATGAAGAAGTAATAGGATCTGAGCTGATTATGTCCTTTGCGATTAGTCCACTCAGAATTAGTTCACTTCATCAAATGATTTACTAATCTCATCAATTTACATTGACGAGTTCGTTATTTGTGTTCTTTTTGGTTTAGGTTCAACATCTTCTCCGAAGAGAAAATTATGCTCATCTCTTTCTTTTCCTTGACCCTGTACATCCAGGGTCAAGGAAGTCAAGTCAGTAATAAGGTGTGTTATATACAGTGTACGTACAACTATAGATTGAATTGTATCTCCTCCAAATATGATGTATAAAGAAAAAAACTGTCGGAGAACTAAGTGAGGTGAGTGTACAATTTTATATTACTATTATAGTGGAACCACAAGCGGCGGTGGCTCAGTCGGTAACGCGTCTGACTACCATGCTCAAGGTCCCGGGTTCGATCCCCGGCCGGTTCAAATCCGGGAACTTTTCTAACGATGGAAGCGGCCCCGGCGCCCACCCAGCGTCGAATGACATGGGTACCTGGGGGAGACCCTGGGGGGTAAAGGCGGTCAGGGGCGTGATGCTGATCACATCACCCCCACTCATGACCGGATCAAGAAAGTGTGGGGCGTTACACCCACACCCCCTATACGCCTTCATGGCGTGGTGCTAAGCACAGGGGAGCACTTTTACCACAAGCAAAGAAACCTGCGCAGACTCGCGACTCCTGTGCACCGTACTCCAGTGTGGAGGGGAGGGGGACAGTGGAGCATGCTCTCTTATAGTCAGAGTTGAACGGAAGAGGAGGAAGGTTCTTTTTCTTGTGGTCGCTCTTATAAGTAAGGGGAACTGTGATTGGCCATTCATCTATTTTATCACTTCTTCATAATCTCAATTGACTTAAATGGCCGGAAGAGCAAAGTAAATTTATCAAATATAAATACGAACACGTACCGTTTAATAAATAACCAAAATGGAATGAAAAGTTAGCAGTTTGTATTTTTATTGCTTTATGTGAATATGTAGAGAAAAAGCGAGATAGAATTGTACACCAATGGCAAAGAAATGGTAGGCGAAGTATTTACCAGGATTATACTCCCTACATTCCTGCTCATAATAAGGAGTCGAAGGTATCTTGCTTAAGGATCTTTCTTCGATGTAAACCTAAAAGTTGACTTTTCAGATTACGTACATAATCTTCTGGGCAGAAATGCGCACTGCAGATTCTAGCATTAGCATGATTTACGTTACCGTTTCCACACGAATCCAAAGCTCGGTGACCGAAGAATCCTTTTGAAAAACGTATATAACGTATATATTATGTTCAACGTACTTGGAAGATGTATCTTGTGCTGAACTAAAATAAATAATAACAAGTGGTGTGCGGTATCTCGGAAAGTCGGGACCGGTATAGGAAAGAAAAATTCCGTCCCTATCACGACTTCAGCAAATGACTTCCCTAAATTTCTTGATCCCGAGCAGTCGGGAAATACCGAATGGTCATTTTAAAACGGTATTAATTCTTGACGTTTTCTACATTGCAAGTGTCTGGAACTTATCGGAAATTGTTAGTTTTCATTCCAGAAATGCAAAGAAAATCACTTAAGGTGAAAATGAGAATTTCAGATTTCCCGACTAGTCGAGAAATTGCGAATATTTCCCGTCCCGAATGTCGGGATTTAAAAAAAATTCCCGTTCCGATCAAAAATATTCTGTCCCGCATAACAATAAGTACCTATCTATATTTATTTTCAATTTGTCTGAAGCCACAAAATGTAAATGGGTGGAAATGCTCATTTGTGTACTCGATTTCGTGTGTTCAGTTTCTGGCATGGTTTCCTATCTGCATAGTGCAACACTAGCGCATAGATTTGGAATTCATTTCATGGATAAATTCACCTCTTACCGTCGTTTCGTCATTACGAGTAAACAACGGATTGGCCCAACCTATACTTCTAATAACCTTGGCTAGCATCTCAGTTTGACTTTGTCTGCGGACGAGAGAAGTAGGGCTCTGCCTACGGGCAAGAGGTAAACTCCTCCTAACAGGAGAGAGAAAAAGATATCCCACTCCACCCTTTGGTGAGAGAAATTTACTCCACTTTAGTGTGAGAGGACCCACTCCGCTTTCGGGCGAGAGAAACCCACTCCGCTTTAGGGCGAGAGATATTTAGGTACTTTTTCTTTTCTTTCATAAAACCCCGTCATCTCGACGTTGGGGATGGTAACAGCGAAACCCCGTCTCCTCGATGCTGGGAAATTCGCTTCTTAGAATATATTCCTTAGTTTTTGGCCTGTTACTCCTATATGTAAACCAAAAGCCGTTTCCAAGGTTACACTAATCTTTCTCTTTTAGATGCTTTGTTTATAAACCCTTTGTGATTGTTTTTCCTACAAAAGTACTAGTTATCATATACAAAGTTGTATGGGTTTCTTTAAGGGTTAAAAGTTTTTATAGTTCAACTACAAAAGGCCGTAACTATATAGAGAGGCCCAAATATGAATATATATATATATCTGTATCTGTGAAACTATAAGTTGGAGGTATAAAACTACTGTAAAAGGGTATCAGTTCCTTTCTTGCTTAAGTTTGTGATGAAATAAACCTTTATATGTTTTAGTTAATTTTGAGTTGTCAATGAACTTAACTGGTCAACTACGTCATAGCTCTCTAAGTGCACCATACACCCGAACCCTGAGTGTAAATAGAGTCTCATGCCACCGCTGGAGAAAAAGGTTAGCATTATGGGTAGACTTGTAACACTTAGCTAACTAAGCTATTGGTCATCCATCTTTCCTCCACCGACCGAAGGACGTTACAATATATTGAAATAGGCTGTTTTCAACTACACGCTTAATTTTGATTTTCCTAATTGTAAATCTGTCAGACGTGTCTGCCGATTTAGTCGGGACAGTCTTACTTTGGATTCCTGTTCGTCATAGGCGTAACTTGACGGGGGCGAAAGGGTATTTGTAACCTCCCCCCCAAACGACGTTTCTTAAAGCTGCTAAAACGGGAATTACATACTACGATTCGACACATCCAAAATGTATTCTATTTGAAAGATGGTTCCCAAATAGATACCAATTTAATACTTTGAAAGTGTGTCAGATTTGTTTATTACGTCACATCTTAGTGTGACAAAGGTTGACTACAAAAGTGGAATTTCGTAACAGAAAAATGAACCCACTCCTTTTATTCCGTAGTCGATTTCATCTTGAAACTGAAATTAAGAATATTAGTTAACAATGTCATTGGTAACCAACAAAAATGAATTATTGTGTTAGACCCAATTCTTTAATACCTTATCACAATCTTTTTCGCAAGTTTAAATTTTGTTGTAAGTCCACTTTATGCACAGATGAAGTCATCTGAACAGTTATTTTACTTCGCTTTTCTTCTACCACTCGCGTTAATCGTGTCCGTGAGGAAGAATTATAAACTCGTGAAATGGACGATGGTACAAAAAAATATATGCCTCTCCAACGGTTCGAAACTGTAACTACAAAATATTGTCTTATTTTTAAAATTATTCATTACGAGTAGCTCTTGTTAAGAAACCAGTTCCTGAAATTTTCTTCTGGAGGCCTCGTAGCACCCAGCTGTTTGTTGTGGCTGGGGCCTGAGTCATGTGACTCATGCTATCAATGCTCAATCCTTCCCGAGAACTCAGAATCACAAGGCAAACTTAAGCGAATATTTTGTTATTTGGGTTGCATAAACAGCAGGTTTTAAGACGTTACGAAATTCTAGGTCCGGTGGTCCAGGCAATTATTTCTCTCACTGTACACACACAACAAGTTCTTTCGAGTTTATATCCAAGCAATATATGAATTTTAGCACTCCATTCTCTATAATCAGTATCAATTAGTTTCATCATGTTTATGAACGTACGTTCATAAAATCGTTTCTCATTAGTGTTTGCGAGGAGTGTTGTTTGTTTACTCACTAAGTAATTGGTGTTCACCTCCCATTGATTCCCGCCATCTTCATATACGAGGACCATCCAATTTACCCCCCATCCTGTTGTTCTCGCTGTTGTCGACAGTTTGCTGGGATAAATATCAAAGCCTTAATTGAGAGCAACCTTGGAGATTTCAATTAGCGGTTTGTAAATCAACAGGTAGGCGCGAAAGATCAAAGAAACTAGGAAGCTACAATCCTGATGAAAATCGCATCTTGTCCTAGAAGCAACCACGGTTCATTGCTAATTAGCTATATGAACAAGTTTGTCTAAGTGTACAGACCTGTTTGGCACGACGCTGGGTGAATTCGTGCTTCAGATCTAACCGCTTTCAAGTGGGTTCAAAAGAGAATTGAAAGCAGTTACTGTTGCAGAATTGTGTTTAACAGAGGTAGATTTTATCGCTCCAGCGAAGACATTAAACTGAAACGCGCCTTAATCCACATTTTAAATGTGAAAATTCTTATTAAATATTGAAAATAAATTACATTGTTCCCTAGGGTGTTCTCAACATTTCTGTATTTCTTTTGTTCATAAGAACATAAATGTAATGTAAATAGGAGGCAAAATGCACTTGGTGGGCCTATTAGGCGCCATCTTTAAATGTGTGTTATTCGAGACACTTCTGTTAGTGACAGTGTACATTTAGTTGGTAATGATTGTAATTTCAGTAATTATTATAATTAATGAGCAACTGCCGTCTACAAACAAAAAAAGCATTATTAAAAATATTATTATGTTTTTTTGTGAGTTTTACCGAATGTCAAAATAATGTTACACTCATGTTATAATTGGTTATTATTTTCAAGAAACATGGTAATTATTGTAATAAATAAATAAACAAACATATAGGAAACAATGGAGGCCGTCAATAACAAGAATGTTGATTAATTTTCAGTGATGAAAAAGTTTGGGCCTGTGAGTCCTCCACCCTTTCTTCCACGGTAAAGTAATCTATGGCCAAAACTGATAAAAAAAAATACTCACTTCCAATATAGTCCTTTCTTCGGCTTTTCTTTTCTATTTTAGTTACTTAATTAATTCATATTGAGCCTTTTCTGGTGATGATTGAAGAAACCTCGGTACTAGGGATTTGGAGGTGAATGGGAAGAACTCTCCAGCACTCGAAAGCTTCCAAATCTCTCCAGAGCTCACATTCTCAGCAAATGGAGAAATTCTATCTTTCATTGTTTTTTTATATGGTTTATTTTACTTAGCTTTTCTGCTACTTTTGGCTAGTCGCGAAGATGAGGATGAGTGATAATATGATGTAATTGATAATAGGACACTCACAAAACAACATCAATTCCCAGACCGGGATTAGAACCCCTGGCGTCGTAGGACGCTGCTGTGCGAACCTTCCCGCCACGGAGCTCGGCAGATTCTCTTTCTTATCCAATATATTTCACGATTACTTCCTCGGTTTAACCGTAACGTTAAGAAAGAACAATGATTCGTGAAAGAGATTAAAGTAAACACAATATTTCACACAAGCATTGGCTTGGAGTTGAACACAGGATCCTTGGTAAGGAGATCTGGAGTCCAGCATTCAAAGTCCACGAAGACCGTATATACTGTATAAGTCTCGACCAAAGAGCGCGTGAAAGAGGGAGTGAGTGCATTGATAGAAAAACCGTTTGCAGCAGCGCGTACTGCTTTGCTCTGCCCACTCGTCTTCTCCCCTCTTATGTATTTCCGGGCTTGCTCTACAGATTCACGAGACAGATTTTTTTTTGCGTAAATAAAACTTATGTAAAGTAATAATTGACTCCATCCCACGAGTAATGTTGCAACTAATGTTTATGGTAAGTGATGCACAAAAACAGAACAACGTTGCTCCTAGCATCTCAAATATAGTAATGGTATTTCTGTACCGTTGATGCTTAAAGCTGCACCGTCAAACTTCATTTTGATAAACAGTGCCTACGAGAAACTAATGTTCTTTAATTTTCACAACGTTCTTCTTGTATCTATCAATTATTTCATTTTTTCTTAATTATGTATGCATGTATCATATATAACTTAGACAATCCTTTATTTCTAAATTGCGAAACATTGAATTATAAAATTAATTTGATATTTTTACAGCTCAGGACTTGAATGCAAATAAATTTGCAATAATTTTATATTTTTTGGTTTACACAAATAACATTAACAAGTAAAACTATTTTAATTACAATGAAAGTCCATTCATTTCTAGGTAATTTCAAAGTTGATTTACAAATGCTCTCTGAATTCAAAATATCTAATTTTATCTAATAATAACTGTTGAATTTTTAATATCTTGTCAATATGTTCTTGACACAAACAAGCACACTCTGTTCTCAAAAATATTTGCTATTCATAAAGAAAGACTTTTCAAATGTAATTTAATTTTGTCCCTTATGAGAAATTCATTTATTATTTTTAAATGAAAAAAAAAGAAATACATAATCACTTACTAAAGTTTAAGTGATGACTTGAAATTACTCAAAGAAATGAAAAAATTGCAATTTAATATTTGTTGTATCATTCCTTTTACGTTGTGTCAAGACGACGATTGAACTGATGAAACAGCAACCCTTAACTTCGTGGGACGTATGCTAAGCACATCCAGTTAGTTTTCTGCTCTTAATTTAGCAATGTGATCCCAACTTCAATATGCTTGAATACATAGCTTCTAATTAAATACTTGAAAATTCTATAATAGCAAAGTGACTCACCAAGGTGTGTTACAGCTGTGAGTCAGCGTCATGTATCTCGCTCCCAGGTGATAGAACATCCTCAACACAGCCAGACTGCTCCCGATGGAATGGCCTCCTTCCACACCTATAAGGCTCGCCAGTTTTCTGGAGCGATGGGCCTCGTAAATTCCTGGAATCAAGGAAGGAAATACTCTTATATACAGGGTGACTGGTAATTAGATGTATTCCCTGAAAGGGATTAAAGTAGAGACAATTTGCAATAAATTTGACCATATGATACCCCGTCCGAAAATTAGTAGTTTTCGAGATAATCGAATTTCTTTTGTTTCTTTAAAAAATTACAATTTTCCACATAAAAAGATGAATTGAGAAAAAACTGCTCATTGTATGGAACTTATTTCAGCGTTTTCTGATAGCTAACAAATAAGTGGTTCGTTGAAAAAAAAGTTTTTCCCAAATAACAATTACATGTAAGTAACGGGTGGGTCTATACTTACAAGTGATGATAAAAAAAGGCACTCTTAGTTTACTTGGCAACGTATTAATAACAAAAATGTTATGACACGAAGCGTACAAATTACTTAAATTACTTCCTTGTGTCATCTGCTATCCAACAAGGTACAAATGTTGCTAACATTCACATTTGTGTACAAGAAATAATACTTCATTCATATTCATGTGAATGGAATCAATGAACAATACAATTAAAGAACATTACACGTCTTGCTCAAAGTGGGCACCTCCGTTACGAATGCAGGCACGCAGGTTTTTACGGACATTTGGTCTCTTAACTCGTGATGTGATGGTGTCCTTGATGTGTTGACCAGCTGTTAAGATCCTCTCCCTGAGCTTTTCTTGCGAGTTTACCGGTGTCTTGTCATGTGGCTCCAAAGTCGCAAGGCGTCAAATCGGTCGGGGATCGAGCTGGGCAGTCATCATGCTGATAAATCATGTCACGTCTTGTAACTAGAGGCACATCCTCCAACAACATTTGCCATCCCGTTCCTCAAAAAATGTTCATAAGTGATGTCAAATCGGGGGATCGAGCCGGCCAGGGAATCGGGCCGCCTCGACCAATCCATTTCTTTGGATAATTTTCATCCAGCCATTGTCGAACGCCCAGGCAGAAGTATTGATGGGCTTCATCAACAATAATTTGATCGAGCCATTTTTTCTGCCCGAAATCTTAAATGGCATCACTTATGAACATTTTTTGAGGAACGGGATGGCAATGTTGTTGGAGGATGTGCCTCTAGCTACAAGACGTGACATGATTTAACAGCATGATGACTGCCCAGCTCGATCCCCTGATCGATTTGACGCCTTGCGACTTTTACATTTGGAGCCATGACAAGACAACGGTAAACTTGCAACAAGAGCTCAGGGAGAGGATCTCAACAGCTGGTCAACACATCAAGGACACAATCACATCACGAGTTAAGAGACCAAATGTCCGTAAAAACCTGCGTGACTGCATTCGTAACGGAGATGACCACTTTGAGCAAGACGTGTAATGTTCTTTAATTGTATTGTTCATTGATTCCATTCACATGATTATGAATGAAGTATTATTTTTTGTACACAAATGAAGGGCCAGGGGGAAAAACGATGAATGTTCATTCGAGACAATTTGCCAGGAAATGAAAAACAAAGTATTTCTTTCCATAAGAACGTTAATATATGCCAAAATAATAATGCGTTTTTCAGGCACTTCTCATCGTTTCCCAACCAAGGCCGTTCTCATTCTTATAGTACAGCTTCTGAACTATCAGATGGCGTTGCGATCTCAAAATGGGCGAAAAATCGACATTCATCGTTTTTCCCCCTGGCCCTTCAAATGTGAATGTTAGCAACATTTGTACCTTGTTGGATAGCAGATGACACAAGGAAGTAATTTAAGTAATTTGAAATAAGTTCCATACAATGAGCAGTTTTTTCTCAATTCATCTTTTTATGTGGAAAATTGTAATTTTTTAAAGAAACAAAAGAAATTCGATTATCTCGAAAACTACTAATTTTCGGACGGGGTATCATATGGTCATATTTATTGCAAATTGTCTCCGCTTTAACCCCTTTCAGGGAATACATCGAATTACCAGTCACCCTGTATATACGCTCACACCTACGCGTACATGTACATGCATAACATATATATTGTGCCATTCCTTAAATGGGAAAAACAATGCTTATAATTAATTTTTTCATGCACGTGTATCTTGAACAAAAAAATACTTTCATACTGGTTGTTAATGATATGCTAAATGTTGTCTTTTCTTACGTTTAGCTCGAGATGAAGTATGGGTTGATACCCTGTAATTATGAAAACATTTTTGCATATTCCTTTCTTTAATGTACAGGGATAGCCAAAAGGAAATAGTAGTTTAAACGCTTTATAAATTGAAATTTGTTTGTTACAAAAGAAAGCATTTAGTACTGTTGCATATAGAGAGTCTTCAAGTTTATGACCTCCGTTTTTTGTTTGTCTTCGTGACGTAGCACCCTTGACGTAAGTAGAGAAGAATGGCCGCTAGCCAGGAGGAGTTTCGTCAGTTTCTGTGTGATTGAATATGCAAGAACAAAGTTATTATCGTGTAGCGTCGTTTTAGAACACGGTATGGTAAACAACCACCCACAAGCCAGTCAATCTACGATTTGAGCAAGAAATTTAAGGAAACTTGTTGTCTGTGCAAGGGGAAAAGTCCTGGGAGAGGAGAAGTGGACTATCGCATTGATATCTGTCGTGTTACAAAAGGGTCACACATAGGACACTTGTAACTTACCAATGTAAACTTCAGGACGTACCATTCAAACCATGTAAGTATTTTAGCCCTATTATACAAACTCTTCTTTCTGTAAAACTTTGAAAGTGTATTTGTTTTCGGCTAGCACTGTATATTAATCCAATTATATTATTTGAAACCTTTTGGCAGGTTATACAGGGTGATTATAAAGATTCAATCCATTTTTCTGAAAACGGCTGAATTCCTCTTTCTTTTGTAGGCGATGTGAATGATACTAACTACAGAAGAGATGATAGCCGTGGTGTGTTTTGGACCTTTGTGGGGATTAAGATTCGAAGAGGTCCAGGCAACTTTCGAAATAAAATTCCACAAACCTGCTACAAACCAGGTCTAATGTCAGGCTACTGGTTCAAAAATTCAAGCACAGAGGTACTGTACACGATGCTAAACGTTCATGATGCCCCAGGGTAACAGCTGAAACCGTGCAACGGGTAGAAGGTGCCGTCAGCAGAAGCCAAAAAGAGCGTCAAGAAGAAGGCTAAGCCGGGAGCTGTTCTTACAGCAACCGACTATGCGGAAGATACTCCATTACACTCTAAAGAAATGGTCATACCACCTTCAGGTGGTGCACACGTTAGGAAGGGAGGACCATGTTTGTCGCGAAACAATGTGTGCAGAGCTGTTACAGGCACTGGAAGAGGACAATTTGATGGAAAACTTGTTCTTTAGTAATGCCATCCGACGCAACTGAAGAGTGTGGGCCAATGTACAGCAACATGAGGTCTTCCAATGGGAATTAAACACCCCAGAAAGTAAATGTGTGGTTGGGGATCACGATGTGCAAGGTATACGGCACGTTCTTCTTCGCAGGACACACAGTGACAGGCAATGCGATCTCGATATGTTGCAATTGTTCCATCAACCACAATAGGAACAAGATGGTAGAGGCAATGCATTTTCGGAACAGCTCCGAGTTCTGTCGCTTAGCTAGTCAGCGAGCCTAAAATGGTCTTCTTCCTTGCGACGGCGTAGCAGGTTGCGCAGAAAGACATGCTCAGAAATCATTCGTCAAAGTGATACCGAGGTGCGAGGATCTGGTGCTAGGCTTGACCTTGCTGCTGAGTGTATAGAAGTTCGATTTCGTAGTGTGTTCCTCACATAAAATATGCCCCCTGTTCATTCCAAAGTTTACCGAAGAACGCTTAGGGGACAAACGCGTGAAGTTGTGGCAAACGTCTTGCAATTCGTTATTGACCGTATTTGTGCTGTGACAGGCGTATCTAAGTATGGTAAAATCAATTAAGAAGTGAAGTTTGACGGTTCGTGCTGGATCACCTTCATCATACAGTACACCCCGTAGAAATGTAAATTGTCCACGGCCGTGTACAGATATAGATGATTTTGACATGTGCGTTGTTCGGAGAACAATTAATGAAGTTTACACCGTAGACAGGCAAGTCCCAACAGTAAAATCTGTGCTTTGAAAATTAAGGAAAACCATCGAATATAAAGTGCAGGCAACCAGTTTATTGAAGGTCTTCAAAAAACTTGGGTTTAGATGGAAGAAAGTGGAAACTAATAGACGTGTGCTTTTTGAGAGGAATGACATTCGGAATGCAAGGATTGCTTATTTACGGGCCATCAATAGATATCGTCGGGAAGGCCGTCCTATTGTACATACCGATGAAACACACTTCCACACAACCACTAAAACATGGTACGACGATAGTCTCAGGGGTCTGAAATCTCCAATATCCAAAGGGCAACGTCTCATTATTGTCCGTGCAGGCAGCGACAACAACGCCCTTCTGATATTTAAATCAAATCAGAAAACTGGAGACTACCACTCGGAGATGAATTCCATCAATTACATGCGGTGGATAAGAGAAAAGGTCATTCCAAATTTACCCTCAAATTCAGTCTTCGTAATCGACAACGCATCCTACCACAATATTCAGAAAGAAAGATGCCCTTCGTCTAACACCAAGAAAAAAGAAATGCAAGAGTGGCTATTAAAAAACAATATACCATTTACGAACAATATGTTCAAGCTTGAACTTTACAGCCTTATAAAATTGCACAAACCGAAAATGAAATCCTACATTTTAGATGAACTGATGAATGAACATGGCCACACTGTCGTTCGCTTGCCTGCATATCATCTCGATTTAAATTCTATAGAAAAAATTTGGGGCACTTCTAAACAATGGGTTGCAAATCACAATGTGACTTTCAAATTAAATGATGTGTGGGAACTGTGTAAGGAAGCGTTTTCGGTGATTGGTGAGGAAGAATGGGAGTCATGTTGCAGCAATGTTAGAAAAACTGAGGAACAATACATTCGGACGGAGGGTTTGCTGGAACCAGAAATAGAGCGTCTTACTTTCAGTGTTGGCGACAGTAACAGCAGTGCAGACGATTCATTGTTGAGTGCAGAAGATTCTTGTACGAAATGTACGATTCAGATTCTGAACTGGACGGCATCGAAGACCTGGAATAAATCATTGGTTTCTTCATTTGAACATATTTGCAGTACTTACAACACATAAGGTATTATTGTATTGTTTTTGATAATGAGCTTTTGTTGTTGTACGATTCTGTATTGAGTCATTGTTACCCACTGTTTTTTTTTTGTTTTTTTGTTCACTTCCAATGCTGCTCGAGAATTATAAACAGGAACCAATAGTCACGTGTTGCAACTCCCTCACCAGCTGATTTGGTTTCTGTGCGACTCGCTTTCAACTTGCGCATAAGAACACCTCAGAGATGTTCCGAAAATGCGTTGCCTCTATCTTGGAAATAGTGGCTTTGCAACAGGATGGAGCTCCTCTCCACTTTACAAAGACTCTTCCTGCGTACTTGGATGCTACGTTTTCACGTAGGTAGATTGGTAGGGGCTCACAATGAATATGGGCAACATGACCTCCGGATCTCACACCTCATGATTTCTTGCATGGGGTCATCAGGTCACAGGTGTACAGGGTTAAGATCACCTCGCTTCAACATCACCGTCAACGTATCCAGCATGCTGTACTCAACATGGCACTGGCAATAGTCTCAAAGGTGTTTTGTGAAACTGTTCGTCGTTGGGATGCATACAGGTTACTCCTATGGTAGTACATTGACGTGACACTTTCATGGATTTTGTTCTGTACACAACTTATTATGTCCGATGTGTTTTCTTTCAATGTTGATTATGTGTTACCATGTACTGGGGAGTTTCTCAATACATTTGCTCTAATCTCACACATTTTTTCTGAAAAATGGATCGAGGCTTTATAATCACTCTGTATTTCAAACATGTAATATTATAAAACAATATACTAAATATTATTTCGAAAATTACTTTTTAGTACAAAATTCCTAAAAAATGTGATTTCATACATATTCATTTCAGCATTCTTGCAGTATTTGGTGTGGTATGATATTAATTTGCCATGCAATTCTCTTTACTAGTTCTACTAATAGATATTCATTTTCAATCTTTTCATTTTACTGCAATTGACATTTTTTGTTTTAGGAAAACTTCTCCACATGTCGGGAATGGATCCATGGACATGCCCCAAGCATGTTACTGATAAGTATTACGTTCTAGCTACTGAGAAAGGCCAGGTCAGGCCTAATTTCTAAACACTCTCAAATATAAGTATATTATGTCAACAATATTAGCATATTGAGGTGTTGTTCCTTTTCAAGTACATAATCATTATCGAAGCAAGTTTTATGTAAAGCTGTGTGAAATATTAATATAATTCTATCAGTCATTGCTAATGCTACAGGACACCTAATTCCTCTCTCACTTTTAGGTCATCTCCAGTATAAAAGACATGCGAATCCCTGCAGCATTTCCGAAATCAATAGTAATTACGAACAGTATATTAATAATACTTTCAGAAATCCAAATTAAATTGTTGAAATATTAACTTTAATCGGCCTCAGTTGTTACAAGGGAGAGCCAATCGGAAACCTTATTATTTTTGTTTCTTATCAAGTAGATTTCTGTATGTAGGGTTGCAGAAATTTGCTGCATTTTAGCAGAGACCTATTGCTGATCTACATATATTTTCAAGTTTGAGTTAGTGCCTCCATATCTTAAGAAGAATAAATCTTTGGGTTCCACGTGCAGTAACTTATGAGCCACTGCAAAGGCCTTTCCACCCATCTGCTTGCGACTGAGACCATTGTCGAACTTTCTCCTCCATTAGTAAACTTACAGGTGTGGTAAGCATGCACAGAGATATTGAATTTTCATTTGCAGAGAAAATTCTGCAAATTTTAGACTGACAGAAGGTAAGAACACATTCCTCTTCACTGGTGCAAGTGCGTAGAGGAAGCGCCATCTTTAAAATGACGAGAACGACATTTTGAAGCTCACTTGATTAGTGCTCAAGCCTTGAAGTCGTTTTATAAATAACAGTTAATTGCTCCTGTACATTTGAGATGTATACAGTCTATCCTACAATTTACATTGGACTTTAAAGTTTTAATTTGACTTTTATAGTATTAACGATTTTACCTAATGTGATGCTTAATTTAAGTCTAATTTGTTGTGCAACAATTGTTTCCAGTATATCATACTGTTCTACTCTACAAACAGTAAATTACCTTCCGATGTCGTAACGAGCTGCATGTGGGCGGGATATTTGTCAATCAACCTCCGTATCACATCTATTTGTTCTAAAGTTAGTTGCACTGCGTCCAAATATTGCGAACTGCATGGCACGTATGCAGACCAAAACTGAAAGTAAAAGAAAACAAATGCATTAATTATTTGAAATGTTGATGAAAGTAATAAAAATATTCATAGACGTACAGGTACTAAAGATAAGTTGTGTGTGTTCTAAGCACGTGGTACTGATGGTTGGCTATGATTTATAAGTTGCCGTAACATGGTGTTTCTGTGAGAACTGAATTACTTGCTATGTTGCTTGTTTTCATTTACGAATACCCTGAGACAATATGCGTATAGGACTCTTCTTAAAACGAATTTGATATCGTAATGATATATGAGGGGTCCAGAACACAAGTGGCGTAACTCAATTCAACACAGTTTGGAGAAAAGCGCACTTTTAAATAAATTAGTACTTTTGGAGAACAAACATTGTGGTGCCTATATGAGAGCAATAATTGAAATGTAGGAGATTCTTACTTCTAGCACTGACATGTTGATAGTTTACAGTTCGAAGGTATGCATGTAACTTCATTTCCACGAAAAGCGGAGTTATGCCTTATGTAATAAGGTAAGGCGTTTCTGACACATGATGTGACTCGCGTTGTACGCTAACATGCATGACCTTCAGCCACGTTGTGTGATGCAATCACGTTATAGATTGGGTTCCTCAATGATCTTAATGACTGAAAATGTCTCCATGTCGTATTGGATGAGGAGGAACAACTGTATAAGTTCGCTAATTTGAAAACTTTAGAAAATAACTTTATGAGTGTACTCTAATTCTGTACAAATATTCAACATATAATTGTCTGTTTTCATAATAATATACCGGGTAAATATGTACGTTTCAAAATAGTTAGATATTTCATATAAACGAATTCAATAGCAACATTAAATTGGAAAAGCAATATTTACGTCTTTTGTACTTTTCAAATTAGTAAACGTAATTGAAAAATAATTGTTTTCCGTCATTCGCATCAAATTCCTTCTTCTCCTCTGCAATAAAGTCTGATGCTCATGTTTAGTCTAGCATAATTCCCTTACAGTAGTTTTCGGGGTGAAAATAGACTTTCTTTAAGTTCCCTAGCAACGTCAGTTTCCATGGACAACAACAAGCACGGCAAGCTCTAAAGAATTGTGTGTTATTATACCCCTAAGCATTTACTTAAAACAAGCACAATGTAGATATTTTTCCATTGAGTATAACAATGTATACGTAATTGTATTATATTATGTAGATGTCACCCTTGTTTGAGCAATCTTTTGAAAACCAGAAGTTCATTCATCTGTGTGTGATCTGTGAGAAATGTAATGTAGCTTGACAATTAAGAATTGAAGGAAACAATGTGTGCTGCAACACATGCCCATGTCAACGGTTGCTAAGGTCGTGAAAAAATGGCATTTTTACCCTCAAGGAAGGGCCGATTGAGCGATTTCTTAATTTTCTCGGCCATTTGAGACAATTTCATGGGGGGGGGGGGTCGTAATCGGGCATTTTTTTTGCCTTCGGGGCTTCCTTCATGGAGAACATTTATGTCAGTGGGTGGTGGGATTTGGGCTATATATATATTGAATTACGACTGTTATTTTGATTGATTGATATTGTATATTTATTTATTCTAGCCTTTCTGCCAATTTTGGCTAATCGCGAATATGAGGATAAATGATGATGTCATGAAATTGATGACTTGCAGATTAAAACATATTACTTAACCACACAGTCTACTCTACTATACTCTGTCCCAGGAATTTCCGGAGCGGGAGAACGAAGTGGAGGGGGAAAGCAACAGAAACCACCAGACTTTGCAGCAGCGTGTACTGCTTCTCTCTGTCTGCTCTGCCTTTATGCTCCACCGATTTCCGGGATAGAGTATAGAAGGTAAGATTAGATTCCGTATACGTAAATGAGCAAACAATCAGGAGTGTTTTTGAGAGATAGAAAAGGTTTGTTCATGGTTGAACCCTTCACCCTCCTTGTGATTCAGTGATGACTGCATGAACATTCCGTCTACCCTCACTGCCTTGATTATATGTGAACATAAATATGCCAAATCTGCAACGAACTCTGTAAATCCTGAATCAAAATCGAGACTTCGCATCGCAAATTCGTTTCATTCTGCTAATGTGCGGTTTCATGGGCTGTGGTACTGCGTTGATGTTCGTCCCGGTTGCGCTTTGGGAAGCGGTTTTCATGGAGAGCTTTAAATGAGACGTATGATTCAATCAAACCCACCCGATCCTCCCTCTCTTGTTTTTGTCCAACGTGCAAGTTTCAAACTCGTTTACCGTGATTAGCATGAAGGATTGGAGTGACAGTTTGAACAGTGGTATATGATGTGTTTAATTTGTGTCATAAACGCTTGGAGTACTTGGTGGAGACATATCTTCATGTTTAAAGCGATTTTGAACCGAGTTCTGTTTGTGGGACTACAGGAGCTTCTAAAATTCATGATATTTATGTTTCGTCGTGCGTGAATGGTATTTTTCATCTGCATTCCAAAAATTTAGATTGTTTTTTTACTGCAATGAAACCTAATACAAGTGTTTTTAAAAATGTTTTATCCAAAAGTCCTTCCTACATTTTAATTCACTATAACTTTGTAACGAACAGATATATTTCAGTGAAATAAAGTTTGTACTACACAGCCGTCTTTAACGTTTTCCCTGGCAACACTGCACGTTGAGAGGATCACGTGACTCCGAGGGATCAGGTGCTTCAATTCAAGAGGCAGGTGGATTGGCCGTAGAGGATCCACATCATGCCCGCAAGGTCACCAGATCTGCCCCCGTGTGACTTTTGACGGTGGGGATATATCAAGACGGAAGTGTACGCGGAAAAGCCAAGAGATCAGAATGACCTGAAAACAGTGTATCTGCATTCATCGCGGGCATTTTGGATTCAGGACGAGATTGCAGGAATGCATCGATGTGAATGGTGTGGCGATGTGGATGACAGACATGCAGTATTGCCAGGTAAAACTTTAAAGGGTGCTGTGAAATACAAACTTTCTTTCACTGAAATATCTCTGTTCGTTACAAAGTTATAGTGAATGTTAATGTGGGAAGTCCTTTTGCAAAACCCTATATAATAACCCGTGGCGCCACAGTCCTTGACGGCCAAAGCCAGAGTCAGTTTGCTCCAAACGCCAAAACTAGATGCTAAGAGATATCAATCCGGTCCTACTAACCTAACCTAACCATATGTGCATTATTGGACATAAGCGGAATTATAGGTTAGGAATTGTTAGTTTTGGATGACCGGATTTAGAGATCTTAGTATTTAGTTTTGGTGTTTGCTCCCTACCGACTGCAGGCCACTCTCCCACATGTCTCGCAGATGTGGGCATCATCCATCCAGTTACGTGGTGACGTGTGGGAAGCACGACGATCCCCAGTCATCGTTCTATGTGTTCATGACTGGGTTACGATACTTATTCGTAGCTCCCTATTTTCCGCACGATGGTGTGTGGCCACTTAAATAATGATTTCCCACTGGCACAATCCACAAAAGTTTCACAGAAAATAATCTGAGGGTTAACACTGTCTAGCTGGCACCGTGGCGGAGTGGGCAGTCTGCCTGCAGCTCGTGCAGGAAGCAGTTCGTAGCGAGCTCCTCTCTTCGCGTGAGAAGGCTTAGTGATTGAACTGTCCGAGTTAGCTAGGGCCGTATACGGTTTGTTAGTGTTAGTTTTTTCCCTTTGAAGTGCAAGCGAGGTTTTGTTTACAATTACCGAGAGCCAGTGAGGATACGATGAAATAGATCACGATGAATACACAAAGAGAAAACACTTTGAAATTTGTTTTCATTGATGTCTACCAGTGCCTACGAACCAAGTGCTCAGTTTTGAAATAGATTACTTTCGTAAGTGTTTGTACGTGAAATTTGCGACAAAAGTGGTAGGAGAACGGTTACTAAATGATTTTGGTGCTGAGGTAATCTGTAGTGACGTAGATGGTGAACATAAAGTTGAAGTAGTTTGGCCCCACCAGCGACATGTAATTGTCAGAATCCATGTAGTCCCAATTGAATTAAGTGCAGAAGTGATAAGTCGTGTCATGAGGTCTTATGGGGAAGTGTTGAAAATTGAAGACGAGACATACTCAGCAGATCACATTTACCCTACTCGAACTGGACGTGTCTTGATCAAAATGATACTAGGTAAACCCATACCCTCATATGTAATCATGAATGGAGACGCCTATTGGGTAACATACCCTGGGCAGATTCGTATCTGCATCGCGTGTTCGGAAGAGGGTCAGTTAGTGACTCAGTGTCCCAAGCTTCGATCCTCTGGGAACCAGCCCCGCAGGGGGCTGTTTAATATACCCGCTGACAATGCCCCGATGGTATATAAACCAACTGTGCTACCCGTACGGACTAAACCAAGAGATTCAGCTTCATCAGGTGCAGAAGTCCCTGCGTCAAGAGATAACAATGGAGGGAACACGGATAGTCCCAGAATCACCGACGAGGAGACAGGTACCAGACACGAAGTTAGTGTGAAGAATACACCAACAGGAAGGGAAGAGTTGGAGAAGCCAACATTGACCACTGCAGAGGAGATGCATCACATACCCCCGCCCCCACCCCCAAGTGCTTTGTTCGCGGAGACAGAATTCCCCGTAGTTACCTCCCCTAGGAAATCACGGTCAAGATCTGTATCAAGGTTACGGTCAGTGGTGGAAGAGTCCATGGTGCTACGAAGAAAGAAGAAGAAAAATAATGAATGCCTAAGTTCCACAATAGTTCATAACGAATTTAGAGTAGAACCTGGTACCCCAAAACAAGATGTTTCAAAGGCTAGTTTAACAAGTAATTCAGCAAATGTAACTAAAGAAAAACCTTCAACGAGTAACAAACTTACCCCAGATTTATTTAGTGGAAAGCATAGTTAATGCATTATAGGCAGAAATTAGAGATCAGTAATGTTGAAGAATGTAAGTAAGTTTAGTTTTCTTTTGTGGACAGTTATAATCATGCAAACATTTACCTTGGCATCTATAAATTTGAATCAAATGCAAAGTAAGACCAAAATAATTGCTCTCAATGACTTTCTCATTAAATCGTCTATTGATGTGGCCCTCTTACAAGAGGTCGCCATAGACGATTTTTCTGTACTGAGCATGTTTAAAGTATACAACAATTTTACTCCCTTTGCACAAGGGACTGCCATAGCATGTAGGCGACACTTGGATTTACGTAATGTAGTGCCCCATCCCACGGGCAGACAAATAAGTGACAAATTAGGCTCAGTGTTCTCTGTAATCTGTATGCACCGTCAGGAAGCCAAAACAGACGGGAAAGAGAACATTTTTTTCAACAGTTGTAGGGCCCGAGTTGACATCCCACACACTAGACACTATACTAGTGGGAGATTTTAACTGCGTAATTCGTTCACAAGATCAAAATCCAGGATACAACTTTTCACGTGCGCTCTATGAATTAACACAGGGGTTGCAACTGCGTCAAGCTTGGATACACGCCAACGGCTAAAGTCCAGGTTACACACATATCACCTCCAATAGTGCGTCAAGGATCAATAGGTTTTATGTCGCACCAAGATTTCAGGAATATATAATTAGTGTTCAAAATTTTCCAGTATGCTTTAGTGACCATAGTGTCCCAATTCTCAAAATAAATTTAGATTAGATCAAACCCCGACAAGGTAGCGGGTACTGGCTTTTAAATAGCACATTATTACACAATGGTAGTTGTGTCCAGCTAATCAGGGAAACGTGGAACGAACTCAAGGCCTCTCGGCCAGTGCAAAAGATCCTAATCGAGTGGTGGGAAACTCGAGTTAAGCCTAAATTTCGTCAGGTCAGTAAATTCTTCAGTGCAGAGGTTAGTAGAGATCAAAGAAACAAATATAATTTCTTGTATGGAGTCTTGAATGATCTCCATCATTCAAGACTGCATACAAGCAAGGTAATTTCGATCGTCCCTATGCAAATGAAATAAAACCGCAATTACTTTCTATACATAGGAAACGAAAATCTGCAGCAATAATAAAGAGCAAGATTCTTCCTATAGACCCTGACAAGCAAGCCACACTAAGTCATATTCTTCAAGAACATAAACACGCCAGGAGCCACGTCATTCATAAATTAACTTTAGATTCCGGTGAAGTTGTCACCAGCCCTCATAGTATACACGACAGGTTTTTGCAATACTATAAAAATCTTATTGGTCAAGCCTTTAAACCAACAGAAACGCAATGTAATTTTTTGAACTACCTCCCTGCATCACTGACGGAAAATGAAAGAACTGAGCTCACACAACCGTTTAGTAAGAGGTTAGTAAGGAGGTTCATGATGCAGTATTCAAAGCTCCGAGGAATAAAACTACAGCCGAAGATGGATTACCATCAGAATTCTATTAATGTTTCTGGGATTTAATTGGTGACGAATTAACGAAATGGGTCAACGAAGTGTTGACAATAGGGACAATAGGGACAATAGGGAAGACAAGTAGCACGGGAGTTATAGTGTTAGTTCCCAAAAAGGCAAATCCAAAGTTCGTCACAGATTTTAGGCCAATTTCAATATTGACTAGTGACATCAAACTTATAAGTAGGTGCATAAATCAGCGTTTAAAAAAATATATGGTTAAACTTATTGGCAATTTACAGTTCGCTTGTAATACGTCTCAAAGTATACATCACTTGCTGCAAACGATAAGAGACGTAATTATTACCAAACACAATAAAAATGCATCAGAGGCAATTCTATCTTTAGACTTTTCCCAAGCATATGACAGAGTGAGCCACGAATATCTGTACAAAGTCTTAGAAGCATATGGCTTCGGAGACACTTTTATTAATTGGATCAAAACATTATATAATCATATGCTGCTAAAACTCAAAATAAATGGTTTTTTGATAACAAGTTTTAAAATGCGACGAGGTGTACTACAAGGTAGTCCCTTGAGTAGCACATTGTACGTCCTCACAATAGCCCCCTTTTTGTTTAGTATCCAGCATAATTTACAGGGCATTGCTATGGCTTCCACCACAATACAAGTTGGCAGCTTCATGGATGACGTCACAATTTTTCTCAAGGATGAAAGAGCCAAATACATACTTTTGAGCACACATCAGGAGCAAAACTAAACAATCGAAAGTCATTCCTGATGCCCCTTGGCAAGGCGAATCCTTTCACAAACAATACGGCGAGCCCTGTAGACAAGAAAATAAAAGTTAAGGTATAAACTTTTATGCAAATATCGATGAAACGATCGAAGCCAATAGTAAACTCAAGTGCGAGAGGGCAATCTACGTCCTCAGAGTGAACAAGTTGCGCTCTCTGAGTTTAAAAGCACGAGTAAGATTTATCAATGTTTTTGCTCTCTCCAAAATTTGGTATGTAGCAAAAATCCTGCCCTTCAAACCACATCACTTAGCCAAGGTCAACAAAGCTGTTGGCTGCTTTATGTGGCACGATACAATATTCCGGGTGGCAATAAATGAGGTCACGTTGTCAGAGAAGACAGGTGGGTTGGCACTAGTACACGCGAACATACAGGCAAGAGCGTTATTTGTATAGACTGGCCTTCAAACAGCCTTCTCACTGCACGAGTCAACGACCCAAGCATGTGTACAGACGATAATACGGAACATTCCATTAGAAGCTCCCATCGATATCCAAAGTATCCCCAAAAGTTTTTTGTTTTATAAGGACATCGCTTTACAAGTATGCTACCAGTTATTAAGACATGAGACAATTACACCATCTGTTAAAAAGTTATATAGTGAAATCAATAGTTCAAAGAACACAGTACCACGAATAGTGAGGGAGTTCAATACACATAATTGGCCACAAACACCTTTGAAAAGCTGGCCAATCAATATGGTACAAAGTGGTCCATCGTGTTATAGTGACTAGAGATAGGACATACCAATATGGAATCAGTGACTCTCCTAACTGTATATCATGCAACGTGCCAGACTCTTTAGCCCACAGGATAACGAATTGTCGAAACTCCTCCACGGCATAGAACAAATTGAGAACAATGTTCAGTCGTATATGCCGCACCTCATTAACAAAGTTTACGGATACAGATATAGTCTTCCTGATTTCAATTTTTTTCCACCAACAAAACAACGAGCAGTACAATGGTTGATAACTGGATACTTATTATATATATTTCACAATGACGAGAGCAGTTTTCAGAAACAATTCAGTATCTTCTTGCAAGAACAATACGAAAAAATTACTCTCCAAGCAAGGAAGAAATGGTATGCAAATTTCTTATTAGTGCTTTTTACTTAATTTATGTCAAACAAAAATGTAAAGGTTAACCAGATAAAAATACAAATTGTAATAGCAGTAATACACTTATGTCAACAACAATGTAATTCCATAACTTGAATATCAGAATAAGACAATATAAAAAAAAGAGTGGTTAGCACAGCGCGCTACAACGCCAGGGGTTCCGGGTTCGAGTCCCGGGTAAGGGCATGGATGTTTGTGATTCTACATTCATCAATTTTACCATATCAACACTCGTCCCCATTTTCGCAAATTAACTAAAACTGGCACAAAAAGCGAAGTAAAATAAAACAAATTAATCAATCAATCATGAAAGCAAGCAAAACTTTCTAGCCAGCCCTGGCTCCATTCTTGGGCTACCAAGCAGGTATTATCTCTCTCTTCAACTCTTTTTTTTTCTTTGATGATGAAGGGAGCTTTCACACTGATGTAACCAGCGACACATTTGAGAACGAGTCAAACAATATCAGCGTTCTTCACAGCAGTCTCAGGGCCTCCACTATGGCCTAGTGGTAATACCGCGTCTTTGTAATCATGGTGTTCCGGATACTACCTCTAATGGTCATTTACTCAGGGTACTCTTTTAAACTTTAAGTTTAACCACGATTAGCCTATCTGAGTGTAAAGTAGAACTAACCTTTGACAAACGTTGGCAGAGTGGCATTGCTTATCACGTTCTTTCATGACATGAACATCCCCAGTAAATATTCCAACTCGCTCCCTTCCTATTTGAAGGAAGCATTTGATATTTACATCCCTCCTACCTTGTAATGTATGCAACAGTGCTGCCACTTAGTGGGATCATGTTGCCCCTTTTCAAACGCAGAGCTGAAATGTGTTATTTAATAATTCACACGCTCTCTCACACGGATGATAACCGAATTGCATTTTTAAAATTTAAAGCTCTTCCAAATGGTGGAAAATTAAGTGCGTTCTGATTTTAAAGTTACTTTCTCGTGTATTACCTAACTTTACATTACTTTCGGTACGAATGTTGTAACTCAAAGATAACCAATGAATGTGCTTACACTTTAAATAAAATTAGGTGATTCGACTAAGCTTTACAGGCTATTTCCACGTGTGACGTCATACTTTATCTTTGCTCAAGATTTGAGCCATTTTCTTTGTTACATAAAGGAATTCAAAATTTTTGTCTTGATTATGATTTGTTTACTTAGCAATCTTTCCATGTTTAAACGTAACTCTTACTATTATGGTGCGACATCTAATTTTCTGTTAAGAGTGGGCTATTTTCATCGTGTTAAATCCTTATCAACATTCAATTGTTTCGTAAAGTTGTTTATGCATAGAAATGAAAGTTGAGTCACCTCAGAAATGGTTTTCTAAGTTGTGTATTAAATCATACTTATTATGAATCTTCGTGATAATCATTATATTAAGAAGTACCTACGTGCAGTGACGACGCCAGAGGGGGGGCAGGGGCGGGTACTCCTCCCCAGTCAGAAAGTTCGCCAAATGACGTTAATGAAATATTGTATAATAAGAGAGTTCATTACAAAGAATATGACGACTTCTACGAGTAGGTGGTGTATTCTGCATGATAACATGTTTCCTGCTTATAATACCAACATGACTATAACAAAATTTAATTTTGTTTATGATGATATATATATGTGTGTGTATGTATGTATGTGACTTTCGTTCACGCTTCCAGCACCGACCTTGTCATAGGTGATTTCTCGTTCATTTATTTTCTGTAATCGTCGCGATTAACCTAAGTTTCAACCAGTTTTAAGAACCGGAAAAAGCGTTCAATGTAGATGGTTTTAAAACATCACGAACATTCTTAGGACCACAAAACATCGTCGGTAGTACGAGAAAATTATTATAATTGTGGATCGTTAGTGACTACACTAATTAGTGAAAGGCATTCAAAAGTAATTCAAGAAAACCGACACTACATGTCGCTGTTGTGAACGCATCGCGGTTTCTTACTATTCAGGGACTTGCTATTCGAGATGATAATGAGTCTGACATAACGTAACATAACAGAGGTAATTTCTTGCAACTCTCGAATTTAAGTTCAAAATGAGGCGATAATATTTGGAAATGTTTTGAACTTTAACCTTATAATTCACACTCAAAATTCGATTCAGAACAAATTAATCTGCATAATGTCCACACTTATTCTCAGCGAAATAAGCCAGAAAATGGAAGAGGCGAAAGTATTCGCACAAATGTCAGATGAACGAAAAGACAGTGCGAGAAAGGAACAAGACAGATATTTGTATCGCAGGCAGGTAAAATAACTGTTTTTAGGATTTGCCATTCCTCAATGGTTGTATGCAAGTTTGCTCTTTGCAGATATCAAAATCAAAGAGCTTATTTACAAGATGTCCATAGATCCCTGTAATCGTATAGCATAAACATACTTTGGAGTGGTAGAGTGAGAGGTGCACCAGGGTCAGAATATTTCTCGAATTATGAGATAATTTTTACCTTTTTCAGATTATTAATCCTGTGATATGATTTCCCTGAAAGTGAACCGCAGATTGTGCCCAAAATTCTTCAGCGTTACGAAGAAAGAGCGAAAGTAGTCCTAATGGATTTCTTCGATATACTAGGGGAAAATGGCTTTTCACAAGGTTCACACTCTAGTTGTATTCTCTGTAACAATCCCAGTTTCCAATACAGCATGTGAAGGAACATCTTGTTGTTTGAAATATTTGAAAAGCCTTTCGCCAAACATTATTCTGGATACCAGCTTCTTCATCTGGCTGTCCTTGCTATTGAGAAGAAGGAATGCCAAGTCTTGAACGTACCGAAGGTGGGCAATGTGTTCTACAAAACACATGTAGCAGAATTCTCCTACAGAAGAAATGCACTTCACTAAGTGACATTCGTTGTTTCTAATACTTAAGAGAATTAATTTATTTCAATGTCATGTTTATTTTTCAAGAATATTAAACTCTTCCAAACATTTTCTTGACATTTATATTATTATCTAATAATTGAATATTTATATCAGTAGTTTCATCTCAAGAAAGAAGAAGAATTATAAAATAATATATGGGGAAACTATTTCAGACTATTTTCTACCTGTCTTCCAACACTGAAATGGGCCAGTAGATACAACGCAACTTACGAATAAAAAATAATTAATGTCTTGATTAAAACGAAACATATGGATCTAAACTAGGCAGTAAACGTCCACTCTGAATAAACGACAAACACAAAACAGCATATATGAATATAATAATAATAACAATAAGTATTATTTTTATTATTATATATTTATAAATATTATATGTATTTAGTGTTTTTGTGCGTTTTAATGTGACTGCCCCCTACAGTATTTACTCGTCCCCTTCCGCCCACCTAGCCCGACCCTGTGGCCGAGTGGTTAGCACATCGCGCTGCGACGCCAAGGGTCCCGGGTTCGAATCCCGGTCGGGCTTGCTTGTTTGTGAATGTCCATTCATCAATTTCATCATTTCATCACTCATCCCCATCTTCACAAATTAGCCAAGAGGCACAAAACGCGAAGTAAAATAAACTAAATCAAATCAAAACCTTCCGCCCACCTAGTAACTTTTTCCTGGCGCTGCCACTACCTACGTGTGTGCAAAAACATAGAAAGAATTCAGAAGAAATTTGTTCGTTATTTGTATTACAAAAAATACAAAATATCATATTTTCAGAATTAGGTATCATTCAAACTACTACTCAGTGAATTCAATGTAACACCTATGTACAAAAGGAGAGTGGTATGAGGACTAAAAGTGGTAAACATTTTAAGTGCCGAAAGCGAAAGTGTTGGGAAATCGCATCGTTCAGCCCATCAGCCCGTAAGAACGTGACCTCTTTACACGCCCTTTGAACTACTTAGAGGGCAACCAGCCACTTTTCACGTTTACCACATTATAAAGCATGGCACATTTCACAGTTTAACGTGGAAAACGGTGTTCGAATTATTGTGGCACTTACAGCGTTTACCAATTTTAGTCTTCGTATCACATACGTTACTTTTATATAAGTTAGTTGTACGGGCGTAGTCAACAGTCCAAGTCTTCTACAGACATTAAATTTTCATGCTAAGAAGGACATGTTACGGTTCAGGCAGCAATTTTATTACTGCAAATTCCACCCATCAGTACACCAGAATTCGCCCATTCTAATATTATGTATTAAGCACAATGAAATAATGAGAGACGGTCGGGACTTGGATTTGGATATGCCATTCAGCAGTTTCTGTCTGTCCTTCAAAGAACATTATGAACAAATTAAACTCCTAAAGAATTATATATGTTTTATGTACATAAGTACGTATAATTATGTGTGTATATGTGTTTATATATGAGTATATATTTCAGTATAGTTATGAATGTCTGTATATAGTGTGGAACGATTCAAGGGAGACTGTAAAAAAAAGGTAAAGTGTTCCCCTGTGCTTAGCACCAGGCCATGAAGGCGTATAGGGGGTGTGGGGGTAACGCCACACACTTTCTTGATCCGGTCGTGAGTGAGAGTGATGTGATCAGCATCACGCTCCTGACCAATTTAACCCCCAGGTACCCATGTCATTCGACGCTGAGTGGGCGCCGGGGCCGCTTCCAACGTTAGAAAAGTTCCCGAATTTGAACCGAACGGGGAACGAACACGGGACCTTTGGGATGGTAGTCAGGAGGAGGGAGACTCTGTAAAAAAAAATTAAATCTCTCTCCAGACATCAGTGCTCGGTCAAACGACGATACACTACACAACATAACATTCCACAAATAGCGGAAACACATGACGTCAGGAGACACGGCATTCTTCGATGCTACCGGGCTCAAACCCTTCATCGGCTGGCAAATAAGGAATTGCTGACCATGCAGCTAGGAAGTATTTGCCAGCAGCTTAAAAGAGGTAGGCACTTGAATTCGTTAGTTAGTCAAATTAGGGAATTCAGGAGCACCTCACGAAAGTTACCAGCTACCAGGCGTAGACCTACTCACTCTATCACGTCTCGAGATAGGCTCGGGACTCCGAGACGTAGCCTTCGCCAAAGGCAACCGCACGGTTCATATGCGAGTTGACCATCTACAGTACCTCGGCTTGTAAGTTACAGCCGTCGCACGAATAGCCTTCTCAAGGGCTATCTCTACGAGACCAGCTTGTGCTTCGTCGCCAGCTACGGTAAAAAGACGTGGGCCGTCGAACTCAGAACTCCGTGCTCTGTCACCTGACGCCTACACTCAACCGCTTGGCCGAGAGGTAAGGTGTACATCGTCGTTATCCCTTGATATCATTTCACTCTCTGCCAGAAGCCTGTCAGCAAGATTGTATGGGAACCATAGAACGTAACCTTGCTCTACCATCTGACCGCGAAGCGTTCACAATCACGATCTCCGTAGTTTTGTGCTATTGAAACCAGTGAACGCATCAATAGATATGTATGTGGTTATACTTCTGTAAATATCATATATTTTATTTATGCACAGCATGAAATTTGTACTCGTATTCTTTACGCAATTATTAGCGTATTTATGAGATATTTTTCTTTCTTCTTCTGTTGTATTGTATTGTTGTAATTATAATTTTTGAATTGTTCTTTTTTTACTCTATGTACACACATTGTAATTAAAGCTCTGTTATAGGTGATAAATAAATAAATAAATAAATAAATATCGCATGCATTTAGAGAGAGTTTCTCAGCCTAAGTGCCTGATCCTTACCTGAGCACCCACCATCCCGTGCCGCAACCTGTAGAGGTCCGTGTGCGACCAGGAGCTTTTCGACCAAGGCTCCTCCTGGCGGAGGTCGTCGTTGAAGTGGAAGTTACGGAGTTGGTTCCTCAAGAACTTGCGGATGTTCCACGGCAAATCGTTATGCCTGCAAAGAAGAAAGAGAAATTCATGTTATTAAATTTCAATGAAAGAAAAATGAATTGAACTATAGTAAAACCAAGAGCAAATGTTCGTACATTCATTGCGATCTATATAAATGGCATTAGAGTACTGCTTGGGACCACATTCGCTCGCTTGTACTCGTTCGATTCTCCCACCCTCGAGCGTTTACAAAGGAATATAATTTTAATGTGGCAAGACAATAATCGGAGACACATTATGTGTAACATATACCACTTGATAGTTTCAACCCACAAACATCTATTTCATGTTCGTATATCCCTGTGAATTGGTAAGATACGTAAATTAAATGAAATTTTAACATGGAGATGATGACCATGTTCACTTAAGTTTCAATTTCACTGCGTCATTTCCTTCACTATCCATATTTGACGGTCCGATGATACAGACAAATTACAGTTATATGTGTACTACTTTGCTTCCAGTATATTCCAATCAATTTGCCTGTTCGAGCGTTATTCGCTCGAGCGAGAAAGCCCACAATTTCCATACGCTATCTAGCTTCGTCCGTGCGAACTATTGGTAGCTCAAGCGAAACCCTCTCCCTGTAACAGTCCTATGGACATAGTCACTACAACCTACAGACTTTTCGATCTCCTGCTCTATGTGTTACATCAGAGCAGGATCAACATCTATAAAATGGCATATTTTTATTTCCCTAACACTATCCAACTCTTCTAAACAAACCATCAGGAATTTTATGAAGCATCTCCTACTTAATCAATTCCATTCCTCTTTCTTCATCCCTTACGGCACTGCCCCTTTATTTGCCTCCTCTTGCAAGGAGAGTTTAATTTATTTCTCCTGCCTGTCCATTTCACATGCTCCATTCTTAGCCATAGACACATTTCTAAAGTTCCAAGCTACTTTTTCCCACTTCTGCATTGCGGCCGGGTTTCTGTGACATACAATGCTGCACGCCACACATAACGTGTCATTTGTCTCTGTCTTTATACAGTGAATTTCAATTTATTTTCTGCAATTTTAATGAAATAAATATAATATAATAAAATAAAATATCCCGTGGCGCAACCGTCCATGAAGGTCAGGGAATGCCTATCGACTACCTCCATCTGCCGAGGTGGGAGACAATTTAACCAGTTATGTGGTGACGTGTGGTCAGCACGACGAACCCCCAAGTTCATTTAGTTACGATGAAATGCAAGGTTGCTGCGTTAATTGCGGCGATGATAATAAAATAGTGATTATATTCAATACACGAAAGAACAAATTCAACCTAGTACTTCTTGAGGACCCTAATAACTGAACTAAACTAAACGACTAAACTAAACATTTACATAAAGATCGTTAGAGTATTAACGGGATTTAGTCAACCAGATTGGACAGATAGCCCTCATATTACCTAATTCACTAATATTAGTTTATGCCTTTCGACCTAGTGTTATTATGCGTATAAACTAGCTGAATTGTATTGTTTGGATGTTTGTTTAAAGTCCAATTTGTACACATGTCGGCTAATGGGGACTCGACCAACAGTTTAAAGTTGGATCCGAACCACTAAACTACTTTGCCGGGTATCGAACCCGGACACCTTGATTACAAGGCGACGTCGTTAGCACTATTCATCGGGGAGGACTGCAAGAACAATCAAGCCCAGGTGCAGTGCCGTCTGTTTGCCCAGCATAGCCAGTTAGGTGTCTCCCTTAAAAGTCTCTTCAAATAGAGTAGGTCTAAAAACGAAGTCTTCTTTAGGGAGGAAATTTTTGGCAACAATGGATAATAATAGATATGATATAAAATGAAAAATGGTTTGACAAGAATGTTCTCATTTAACCGCCATATTCCACAGATCGCGTTACCAAACGAAACCATTACATGCGTATCTATTAATGCCCAGAAACTCCTAACTTCATTTCACTGAACAGGAAGTCTTAACAAAAAGAACGAACTAACGTCTTCGATTAATCCCATTCATCTTTCTGACAAATTGAGTCAACCTTCATCATCACGTGGAAGATGAATCAATTCCTGACCAACTCCTTGAAATAGATGGCGGACTGACAACCTATGAAATGAGTAGTTATTATGAAATACATTTGTACATGCGAGTATTATGACTAGGGAATGTATTTTAAGGTACATCAGATTTCCAAGAATATAACTATCTTGATACCGATCGTTTGAGAAATGTATTTTTGGATATGAAATCAAGTAAAATGAACAAACTTTGTTGCACCTTTTCGTGAGATTAGCACATGTATCCCTTTTTTATCCCCTTCTTTGGTGCTTCATCATCTTTTTCCTTTCCATTATTTCATGTTTTGTTAAAAATTGGACAGAAAAATAAATGATTTTCACTCTTCTTGAACAGCTACATAAAATCCGATAGTCTAATTTTGTAGAGCAGAACGTGAGCTATAAAATGGTATGATATAATCATTGCAGCCCCAATAATTCCAAAGAAAATTTAGTAAAACCCGCGAGAGAAAACACAAACTTAAACAAAAGCTATTCGGCAGCACCACAGTTCTCTATGTGGTCGGTGCGCATTATATACCTACAGAATTCGCAGAAAAATAGAACATTGAATAAAAGCATTTTATCAGCACCTTGTTTTTGTGTCTTTTGAAAATATTTTCAGAACTTTTTCTTTCCCTTTCCTAACCATAATTTTGCACCTTAAAATTATTTCCCTACTTATGGCATATCACATTGCCTTAAACACACACGCACAAAACGTATATACTACTATTCATTAAGAAATAAAAAATACAATTTAGCAGACTCTGAAAGATCTGTAAATGCATTGAAAGGTTGCGGAATGATCCGCGAAAATCTTTCGTTGTTGTAGTTTGCTTTCGTGTTTGTTCATTCTGGCTGTATTCCGCCAGTATCGCCCTTATTCCTCATGTGCTAAGTGCAATATTACACTTCGAGCTTTTACTTTGGAGTATTGGAAACGTCGTCGCCTCCTAATCAAGGGGTCCCGGGTTCAATTCCCGGTGGAGGCACACAGTGGTTCGGATTCCACTTTAAACTGTAGGTCCAGTCTTCCGATTAGCCATACTATGCACAAAGTGGACTTAAAACACCAAATAAATCAATGAATCAAATAATGAAGATTTGTCGGACTGGATACCCGGTCGAGGTATATATTGCTTAGCATCGCTCTTTACGTTGGATATCCAGACTTGATTAGCCTAACTGTGCATAAAATGGACTTAAACTTAAATTCATTGCAATGTTTCCGGTGAACATATTTTAATGTATTTCCAAAACATCTGCCGACCACCGTGGCTAAGTGGTTAGCATAGCGCACTACGACGCCATGGGTCGCGGGTTCGAATCACGACCTGGGCACACTTTGTGACTGACCCTTCATAAATTTCACCACACCATCACTAATTCTAATCTTCGCGATTAGCCAAAAGTGGCGGAAAAGCGAAGTAAAATAAACCAAATCAATCAATACATCACCATTTATATATTTGGATGTGAAGCTGCTTAGAAATCACTCTAAAATGCAACCAATGATTAATAAAAATGTCAAAACATGTCCCTTTGTCCATCTTTGGGACTAGAAAAGGAACAAAAATATGTAAGTATATTTTCAAAGTTCTTTCCTAGAATATATGTCCGCGTATACGATTTAATAAACTATTCATTCATTCATTGTTTTCTTCGTAATTGGCAGGTTTTTCACTGCAATCTCCAGCTTTCCCTATTCTCTGCCTTACGCTTCGTAATAGCATACGACCCAGTTAATTTAATATCATCCATAAGCTGATATCTCTTTCTTCCACGGACTTTTCCTCCTTCAACCATTCCCTCCACGGCATCTCTTAGCAGGCAGTTCCTTCTTAGACAGTGTCCTAACCAGTTTCTTTTCCTTTTCTTGATGGTCTCCAGTATAGATCTCTTTCACCAACTCTTTTCAGTACGGCTTCGTTTCTTACCTTGTCCGTCCATTTTACACGCTCCATTTTTCGCCATGTCCACATTTCAAAAGCTTCGAGTCGTTTCTCTTCATTTCTTCTAAACGTCCAGGTTTCTGCACCATATAGTGCTACACTCCACACAAAACATTTCACTAATCTCTTTCTTAGACCTATGTCCATGGGTCCACAAAAAACATTTTTTCTTCTATTGAAAGCTTCTTTTGCTATTGCGATTCTCATTTTCACTTCTTGTTTTCAGCTCATGTCACTGCTTATAGTGCATCAGAGGTACTTGAAGCTATCCACTTGCTGGATTCTTTCAAATAAACTATACAAATTTTATAATCTCAAGCGGTTCAGTGTCTACTGAGCGAATCGTGTTGACACGCAGTCAACAGAGTTCCAACCTGTTTTATAACAGCCTTCAATATTAATAATCCAGTCCACGTTGATTTCTCACAGTATCGACAAGAACATTGACCCATCTGGATATGTGCACCTCACATATGCACAGGAAATGTTTACACGCATTACAATAGATACCAAGAGATCGTACACTTCCCAAGATACAAGTAAAGCATTGACCAACAGAAAAATATGACTCTGTAATATATGATACTACAAGGTAATATTTTCCAACCTCCAATAAATTTAACGCGAGGTAAGGCAACAATTATGCAGCCTGTTCTTATGCATGCCGTGTGGTACATTCTTAATTCTTATTCTTGTACTCGCTAAGTAATAAAACAAAGTATACGTATGTATATTAATAGTAATAACAAAATAAGCTGCGCCCACTAAGCACACTATGTTCGTTATGCGAAGCAAAAATATCTTCCTTAATGACAACGTAACTAACCACACAGAGTTGAGGAAGCCACAAATGCTGTGTTCGCTGTTATAGTAGCATCCAAACACAGCGCGATACGACCAAAGGGGTTCCGGGTTCGAATCCTGGTCCCGGCATGGGTGTTCTTTGTGAGTGTCCCTCCATCACTTTCATCATATCATCAGTGTTATTCATCTTCGAGATTAGCCAAAAATGGTAGAAATGCGAAGTAAAAAATACAACTAAATAAAAAAATACAACTAAAATCAATAAAATCAATCAGGAGTGTTTGAGTTCGAATTTATTCACAGATATGCAAATCGGGACTGGACCTACAGCGTAAAATGGATTCCGAAGCGCTATGTACCTCCATCTGGTTTCAAACCCGACTGCCCTTGATTTCAAGCCGACGACTTTACAACTAAGTCATCTGTATGGTGCCGGGAGTGTTTGATTATGGCTATTATTTATAACGTCACGTCACCGTGGACAACCATGCGCAGTAGACTCATTCTGAGACATCTCAGTCACCCTTCAGTAGTGGCTGTAACGTGTATTTACTGAAATTCTATTATGCAAATTGAAAGTTTCAAGAGACGTTAATTGAGGTAGTGAAAGTATCGATGCTTAAGTGATAACACTGCAAGTATTGACTCGCAGCACCCGCCGGTAGTTTCCGCGGTTCAACGGACATCGCTGTGTTGCCACGTTCCGCGAACAGCTTTACTCCGCTGAATTAAAATCTGTATAAAATCGGTTTCGCAGTGTGAATTGACAATGATAAGGCTTTTTAAAAACAGATGCAAAGAGCTTCCAAACAAGCTCAATCTTGTACTTGTAAGGCTACCCAATACCAAGAAAAGTTGTTTCGCAAAATTTAAAATAACGTTTTTATTAGAAATTTTGAAAAACTGAAATTTAATAATTGAACTCAAAATCTTTTTGCCTTCACGATAGTAAACTTTCGTAACAGTCTTACCACCGTTTATTGGTTTACAGAATTTCAAAGATAGAAATCCTTTGCAAAACTAAAAAAAGACCGTTTTCTTGTTCTCACTACAAAAAAAATAGAAGGCATACTCGAAAAGAAGCGGATAGCATAGATTAACGTAGAATTCATTAATCAAAATTTTGATGTAATTCGTTTTTATGTAGGTCTACTGGTTAAATTTTAATTGGAGCCAAACTCGAGTATCTATAATTTTAAATCCGATAGTAGTTTTCAAATTCACGGCGTGTATTAGCAACTTTCATACAAAAAAACACAACTTTCTAAGCTGCCACCTGGTGTAGAGAACATAGCAAACGTAGCATAGCAGTCTGTGTGGTCGCACCTGTAGGCACTTACAGTAAACGGCTTTGATGATATTTACTTTCCTCCAATACCTAGTCCAGAATGCAATGTCAATTCAACATTGTCTATTGTCTAGTGCTTTAACTACATTTATTTGTTGTAACACTAGTGTTCATGAGACAAGGGAAGAACGAAGAAGCCGAACACGGTACGAGAATTCAGTGGCACAATAAAACATGAGTGTTCAAGCAATCAATTGGAAACAGAGGAAAATGAAAAAAGCAGACTTCCTGCACTGGTCCAAAACCCTAAGTCGTCCAGTTGTAGATTCCAAGCGAATATGTCCTGATTTCTTTCCCCGAAAATAAAAATGTTTACTTAAATGTAACAAAATTAAGTATAGAATTTCTGGGGCCCCGTGGAGTAGTTGGTCACTGCACAGGATTTGGAGCAAATAACAAACCCTTCGTAGGGTCGATTCCCTAAAACCGTGTAGTCTCTTTTCGGTCAATCTCCTTACGCTTAATTGTTTATCAGCACTAGATAAAATGATTTATTGCCTGGCCGCCTTATTAGGCGAAACGGGTAATCCCATTTCGCCTCAACTGGTTCAAAGGGAAATATTTCAAATGAAGGAAATTTAAGTCTCTCAACAGGGCGATACGTTCTCTGTTTTGTTATTCCATCCTTAATTAGCACTTAAGGTTAAGTTAGGTTAATACAATATACACTCCTCACAAAAAGTTTGGAATATCGTTGTTAGGCGATAGGTTGGTGTTTTAAGTGTATTTGATGCACAGTAAAGATAATCGGGACTGAACCTGCATATTAAAGTGGGATCCGAACCACTATGTGCCTGCACCGGGAATCGAACCCGGGACCCCTTGATTACAAGGCGACGCCTATTGGGCGATAGGTGATAGCCTAGTGGCATGTCCAGCACGTCCAGCAGATAGATACCATGTGTTGAATTCCAAGATATTGCGTATCACCTATGGCCTAATTTAACAATGGTCCAAACTTGTTGTGAGGAGTGTAATAACCTAACATTACCTTACCTTAATTAGCGCTTAGCATACGACTAAGGCTATTGACTGTTATATTGCTGACATTTGTCTCATCCGACTGACACACCTGACTATTTGGCTCAGGTGACTGTTCGTAATTAGCACCGTCACAAGTTCCGAATTGTTTCGTGTATATACGTTGAGCTCCGTCAAAATTTCCCTTCCAACAGGTTTAGCCGAAATGGGATTCGGCGAAATGGATGCGATCCCCGAAATGAACAAGATTGGCCAATATTTATTCACCTAAAGACGGAAGAAGAGTTCATCTCCAAGAAACATGTAAAAATATATAAAAGTAGAAAGAATGGATTTGTCCAATTAAAATTCCATTGTGGAATAGAATCATTGTCACTAACATTAAGTCCCGTAAAAGGAATTTTGTGATCAAAGAGTCCGCGCCGTGATATACAAGAGTAGTGGGGTTGATGCTATAACCAGCACCACTTATAAGTGTAGAAAAGGCGAGGCTATTTGATTGAACAATCCGATTTGCTTACACTTAAAACAAAGCCAAGAGGGGCCTATACCCCAATTCTTCAGGTGTGATATGCTCTGATTTTTAAGAAATTCTGAATTCAAGTGTAGAAAGGGTGAAGGCTCAACAGATAGATTTGCCTATACTTAAGACAATGCCAAGAGGGGCCTATACCCCAATTCTTCAGGTGTGATATGCTCTGATTTTTAAGAAATTCTGAATTCAAGTGTAGAAAGGGTGAAGGCTCAACAGATAGATTTGCTTACACTTAAAACAAAGCCAAGAGGGGCCTATACCCCAATTCTTCAGGTGTGACATGCTCTGAAGAAGTGTAGAAAAAATAAAGCCTCTCAGACAGATTTGCCTATACTTAAAACAATGCCAAGTTCCCATATCATCTTATTGTTTATAGTGTGTTTTTTCTGTCAAAATCCCAAGAATCTTGAATCCCCCTCAGACAGATTCGGCCATGTGTGTAAAAGCTATATCTGTGTGATTGTTGTTTATAAACTTGTCAAAAATATGGCTTTTTTGTATGAAAACATGCAATCCTGAATACAATTCTGGTTTTGTCTTGTTCTGTTAATATAAACACAAGTGAGACTTACAGAATATTTATTGCACAGTTCAAAATCCAATTTTGAATTGTATTTAGTTGATATAGAGATGAGGTTTTAAACCTGGTGAAGTGTGTTGTACATCAGAATAATAGAGCAAAACTATCACCAAAACCTAGTTACTGCTGTTGTTTGGGTATAAAAGCACCAGCTCAGCCACTAACTGCTGAACCCAACTGATATTTTGTATAGAATTTTGATTTGAACCCCAAGAAATTTTATATAATAAACAACAACAAAAATGCCAAAACAAAAATATTGCAATCAGTGTAATAAAAATATATCTAGTTCTCATTGGGCTAGGCATTGCCGTATTTGTGACTCTAAGAAATGCAGAAAAACTACTAAAATGTGTCCAAGATGCCATAAAATATTAAGCAAGGCATATTACAAATGGCATAAGTGTAATTCTTATGTACAGTCATCAACATTGCCCCCACAACCATCCACATCTGGTCTGAAAAGGAAGCATGAAGCACCTGTTAATGCTGGACCTGCAAAGCAGCCACGCTATGAACCACCTATCCATAGCAGTTTTAATGGCCAATTAAGAGATTATCGGTTTGTATCAGAGCCAAGATGTGGCATTAAGAATTTTTTGAACAGTAAAAAACCTGATGTGCAGGCAATTCTAAATGCACAAAATGGCTCTTATAAGCTGTCCCTCAAATTGTTTACACAATATAAGAAACCAAATAGCACAAAATTTACACAGCCCCACATAACAGAAACTGTACCGGTATATTCAAATGCAAATTCAGACACAATAATAAGCAGGTTGATAGATCAATTGAATATTAAACACTCTGAATTTGCAGCAAAAGAGTCTGGATGGAGCCTATGCGGTTCTCCACACAAGTTATATGTTAATATTTCTGAATTCAGCCCATTACAAGGATCTACATATTTGCCATTACCTGCCAATATTAAAAACAAAACAGCCGTGGTTAATATAGAAAATAATGATGAGAAATGCTTTTTGTGGTGTATTTTAGCTGCTTTGTACCCAGTTTCAAGGAATCCTCAGAGAATAAGTTATTATAAACAATATGAACACAATTTCGATGAGGCAATGGAGGGTTTAGAATATCCAATGTCTGTTCAGAATATTGATAAATTTGAAAAAAAGGCCAGGCATATCAATGGCAAACAATTATCTATTAATGTATTTATTTGTTCCACTGGCCGTGGAAATTGCTTGATAGAACCTCTCAGAATCAGTACAATTGATGATGATTCTGCTGTCCCGATTGATCTGCTCTTAATTGAAGAGGATGGCAAATATCATTACACTCTGATACATAATCTTGAAGCTTTAGTGAGAACACAACTAGACAAATCCAATATAATATTCAAGTTGTGCAGAAGATGCTTAACTGTATTTTATGGTCAAAAAATGGTGAAGGGGGTTCGTGAAGAGAGTGCAGAAATTGCAAAAAACAAGTTAATTGAGCATCTGAAATACTGTGGCAATTATAAACCTGTTCATATGGTGATGCCAATGCCAAGTGAAAATGCAGAATTCAAAAAGTTTGAAGCCTTGTTGGAACACCCAAAATATATAATCTGTGATTTTGAATCAAACCTCAAACCTCTTGAATTCTGCAATCCAGATCCTGAAGAATCTTCAATTACACCATACCAGCTACATGAACCTTCCAGCTTTTATTATGTGGTTGTACAGGATGGTGTTGTTAGTAAAAAAGATTCATACATGGGGCCAGATGCCATCAAAAAATTTGCACATAGAATAGAAAATGAGTGCCGTGACATAGCATCTAATATTTTATTAAAATCAAAACCCATGTTGCCTTTAACAGAGAAACAGATTGAGGATTTCAACAATGCAGAAAAATGCCCGGTATGTGATTCTGAATTTTCAGATACAAAAATCAAGGTGAAACACCATTCTCATACAGATGGTAAATTCAAAATGGCCCTGTGTAATAGCTGTAATATTAAGATCCAGAGACCAAAATTTGTCCCTATATTTTGCCATGGAGCATCCAATTATGATTTCCATCATCTGATCAGATATGAGGGGTTTGACAAACAGAATTTAAATATTTTAGCTGAAAATGATGAGAAATATATTGCTATTAGCAAAATAATTAAAGTTAATGGTGTTCCTATTCACATAAGATTTCTTGATTCTTACAGAATTTTATCTGCTAGCCTGGCTACACTGGCCACTCAATTATCTGATGATCAATTCAAAATCACATGTGCATTGTTTCCAAATCAGGACCTGAAATTAATTAGGCGGAAGGGTGTATATCCATATGATTATGTTACAGATTTTTCTAAATTTGATGAGTGTTCTCTGCCACCACAAGAAGAGTTTTACAGCAAAATCAGAGGATCTGGAATCACTGATGAAGATTATCACCATGCCCAATTGATGTGGAACAATTTAAAATGCCAGACATTTGGTGATTATCACATGGCATATTTAAAACTTGATGTGACCCTCTTAGCTGATATATTGCAGGCATTCAGAAAATCTTCCATGCAAAATTATAGGCTGGACCCAGTGTATTTTTACAGTGCCCCAGGCCTAGCATGGGCTGCAATGTTTTTGAACACTAAAAAGCATTTGGATCTGATCCAAGATCAAGATATGTATCTGTTTATGGAGCAATGTATAAGAGGGGGGATGGTGCAATGTTCTCAGAGATATGCCAGAGCAAATAACAAATATATGCCTGATTATAATCCAGCACGGCCATCAAATTATATATTGTATGTGGATGCAAATAGCCTCTATGGTTACGATATGATGGATAAACTGGATATGATGGATAAACTCCCTCATTCTTCATATTTACAACAAGCACGCGCCCGTGAAAAGAAAAAGAGTTTCGAGACCTCCCAGCCCGTGGATCACCCCCGAGATTCTTCAGCTGATGTCCCGTAGGGATGCAGCTTACAGGCGGTATAAGTCCACACTCAAAGCAAATCTGGAATCAGTACACGATTATTTCGAAGAATACCGCATTCTTCGGAATCGGTGCACGCAGGAAATACGAAGGAGAAAGTTTTGCTTTGCGGGACAACTATTAAACTACAGATCGCAGCCGAAATCGCTGTGGAATAAACTTAAAATGTTCGGCGTTGGGAAAAAATATGATAGTAATGAAATTGTTGGCATCTCCACAGAAGAACTAAATGGCCACTTCCAAAACGTATCAGGTATAAATCCTGAAATTAAGAAACGTACAATCGACTCCATAAGTGTTCATAAAAGCAACAACAACAATAGTTTCTATTTCTCTTTTATAACGCATGAAAAGGTCCAAACTACAATTAATAAAATCAAATCCAATGCAACCGGAGCAGACGAAATTTCTATTAACATGTTAAAGTATATCGCTACCCACATCTCACCCGCAATTGCAGATATTTTCAACACATCCCTGTACACTGGCACATTCCCAAGCATTTGGAAACTCGCTCACATACGCCCCCTGGCTAAAATCACCAACCCAGTAAGAGCTGAAGATTTTCGACCGATCAGTATTCTCCCAACTTTGTCAAAAGTATTTGAAAACATCGTTCACGAGCAAATTTTTAACTATGTGCAATCGAAAAAATTGTTAAACCCCTTCCAGTCCGGTTTCCGCCCACATCACAGCACCAGCACAGCGCTCATTAAAGTGGTGGATGATGTAAGGTCGGCGATGGATAAGAGATATTTGACAATGCTAGTTCTCCTCGATTACAGCAAAGCCTTCCAAACCGTAGACCACGATATCCTTCTGGCAAAATTGTCATCTTATTTCAACTTTTCCCAACCCGCTCTTGACTGGGCTCGCTCATATTTAGCAGCCAGACAGCAACGCACATTCGTTTCTGACAATAAGTCGTCGTGGCTGCCGACGAATTGCGGTGTACCCCAAGGTAGCGTCCTGTCTCCGCTGCTGTTCTCCATGTACGTAAATGATATATCTGGAAACTTTCAATCGACTAATTACCATCTGTACGCTGATGACGTCCAATGTTATTTGTCGTTCCCTAAAACAAGCATCAATATGGCCATCAAAGCCCTAAACGATGATATTATGAACGTCTGCAAGTGGTCTCAGGCAAACGGTCTGCGAGTAAATGCTGAGAAAACGAAATGTATTTTAATTGGCTCACGTCAGCTCATTTCCACAACAGAGAAGTCCTCCATCCCTGACATTCTTGTCGAAGGAAACCCCATTTCGTTGTCGCTTTCGGTCAAAGACCTGGGAGTCGTTGTGGACGAAAACCTCACTTGGAGTGACCATGTGAAGGCCATATGTAAAAAATCCTACGCAGCATTACACTCGCTGTACCGCCTTAAAAATATTTTACCACAAGAATTAAAAAAAACACTCGTGGAGTCCTTAGTTCTGTCTCATATAGACTACTGTGACTTGACATATATTGACCTCAACGGTGAACTAGCAAGACGTCTACAGCGAATACAAAATGCATGTGTGCGCTACATTTATAATATCAAATTTTTTGACCACCTGACCCCGGCTTTCAAGGACCTAGGCTGGTTCGACCTTTCCACTCGCCGCCGCTTTCACGCTCTTACAGCGCTCTACAAAATAGTAAACTCACGAGAGCCGTCCTACCTACTTTCTCGATTTCAACCCCTAAGTTCAGCACACACCTTTGCCACCCGTTCGAGAGACAACTCTCTGCTGGCCATTCCCTCCCACAAGACAACGTTTTATGGAAATTCCTTAACGGTCACTGCTACCAGAGCGTGGAACGACCTCCCCAACGACATAAGAAACTCTTCTTCTCTTCTCCAATTCAAATCAAAATTAACAAATCATCTTCTGGAGTCAACTTACCAGAACTGAAAACAGGGAAATAAAATAAAATTAAACCTTCGTGTAAACTGGTAGGACCAACACCCACCGACCTTTTCTGTAATTTGACTATGTTTGTTGCGTGTGTGTTTATGTTTTACGTGTATTTTTTTTACTTAGTGTGTATGTATTTTTGTCTTTATTTTTTATGTTTTTTGCGTCTTTCTCTTTTATTTTTTCTTGTGTTTTTCTTTTTTTTGGTATCTCAATGTTCTTAGTTTTTTATAGATTTCATTTCTTGGTATCTTAAATATTTAGTTTTTTATATATTTATCATACAGTTAGCTATAAAAATCAATTTATAAAATGTAATGTAGAGATGGTTAAGTGGAAGAAAAGGCTTGTGCCTTAACTTCGCCATCCAAAACAAGGAATAAATAAAATAAAATAAAATAAATATGCAGGGCTTGAATGGGTCGAAGATTTCAATATTGAGGATCTTCAGGACTTTGATGACAGTGACTGTGGCCTCTTCTTAGAGGTTGATCTGACAATTCCTGATGATTTACACAACAAATTTTCTTATCTGCCCCCAATTCCTGAGGTTCAGTGCTCACCTGGCTCTAAACAGAAGAAATTGGTGATGACACTGGAGCCAAAACAGGGTTATGTCATATATTACAAAAACCTCCAGTTCCTGATGCATCATGGTGTCCAAGTGACCAAAGTTGGAAAAGTTTTGAAGTTCAAACACTCAAAATGGTTGAAATCATATATTGATACAAACACGGAGCTTCGAACATCTGCAAAGAGCCAATTTGATAAATCTTTGTTTAAATTGATGGTTAATTCTGTGTATGGCAAAACTATTGAAAATGTCAGAAAACATACCGATGTTAAAATAATTACTGACCCCAGCCTGAGCAAAAAATTGGTTGCAAAGCCTAATTTCAATTATAGAAGAATTTATGATGAAAATATGGCACTTTTCAACATGAAAAAAACAAAGATTAAGTTTGATAAACCTATTTATGTAGGGGCTGTGATATTGGAATTGGCCAAATTACATATGTTAAAGCTCTATTATGATGTGTTGAAACCTTTTTATCGTGATAATATAAAATTGATGTACATGGATACGGATAGTTTTGTTCTTGATATTCAAACAGAAGATGTTTATAAAGATATGTCACAGCCTGAATTGCTTGAATATTTTGATACCAGTGAACATACAAAAATTCAACCCCACAACAAAAAAGTGCCTGGCAAGTTAAAAGATGAGACACTTGGTGATGTTATTGTGGCATTTGCTGGGTTAAGTGCCAAGATGTACAGTTTTAAAACATGTAGTGCTGTTGTCAAAAAAAGCCAAGGGTATTGGCAGAGTGACTGTTGAAAAAGAGCTTGAATTTGAAGATTATGAAAATAGCCTCAAATCATGTAGCACAATCAAAACATCAGAATCCAGAATTCAGAGTGTGGATCACTTATTGACTACAAATATTGTAAGAAAAGTGGCTCTGGACCCACATGATGATAAGAGATACATTTTATCATGTGGCATACATACTCTACCATGGGGTCATTGCGATTTGAAAAGTGGGAAACAATGCCCAATTACAGAGCATGATTTGAAATAAATAAACATGCCTATGAACTTATTTGGGTTTAAAAAACAAGGTATTATGGACCTGCCAACACCACAACCATCTTCTGATATGCAGTCTATGCTGTCTAAACTGAGTGGTTTATTAATTATTCATCTGAACAGCATACTTACAGATATTGATGATAAAACAGGCAAAATATTGTACATATTTAACAATAATTTAAATTATTACCAATTACCTGTAGGTGGGCAATTGCAATTTATTACAACTCCTGAGGGTGATGTTAAAATTTCAGTAGGGAGAAATATTTATAGAATTAAGCACTCAAACATGATTTCTGGCACTGTTTATACTGTTTCTGCTGGTGACTGCTTATATATTGAGGTCCCTGGATCCTATGATAAGCTTATACCTTTTTTATAGAATTAAGAATCAGATACTCTATAATAAATAACTACTAAATCAAAAATGCCTAATGATATTTTTGGCCATACAAGACATGAAGATCACAGTGATGAGATTCTGATGCTTGATGTCAGAGTCAAGAAATTAAGAAGTGATTTACAAGCTTTACAAACTACACTCAATGCCAGCCTTCAATTAGAAATTACAAATTTGCAATCACAATGCATGGACCCTCTTCTTAAAATTGATTCTGAACTCAAATTGTTGCTTCAGAAATATACTGACCTGGCCACATTGGATAATTTTCAAAGTTTGGAAGAAGCTGTAGCAGCTCTTCAAGCCAAATTTAAGACCCAAGCCACCAATTCTGAGCAATTGAAACAACAATTGGAAGAGCAGATAAATAATGTCCAGGCACAGCTCCAAACAATTGTCAAAAGCATAAAATCACAAGAAGATTTTGATCTCGTGATTTCCACTCTAAAAGAACAGATTCAGTCACTCCAAATACCTAATCTGGACCCTCTGAACAATGCCATAGCCGAGGTTAAAGGAAAAATTGAGACACTTGAAAATTTTATGAACAATTTGCCATCTTCTGATGCTTTGAATGCAATAACTCGGAGTGTAGCAAATATTAAGCTGCAACTTGAAACATATGAAGATTTTGGAAAAATTCAAAGTTCCATAACCCATCTTGAAGGTACAATAGCAGCAGTGCAAAGTGATTTGGCAAATCTACTAGAATCCCGATTGCCCGGGATTGTAGATACCCTTGTTAGTGTCCAGCAACAAATCACAAAGCTTGAAAACCTCAACACTGAATCTGAACTATCTCATTTTCATCACTTAATAGATGATATCCAAACAAAACTTGAAATTTTACAACAATCCACACCCTCTCAGGCAGATATAGCCCTGCTCCAAAATGCTATGCAAAATGTGGCTGATGCTTCTGAATTAAACAATGTAAAATTGGCACTTGAATTTTTGCAAAATACTGTGTCAAATCTGCCTACATCACAGAAACTTAAAAATATAAAGAGGGCAGTGAATAGGATATTGAAATCAGAAGATATCAAGAATATCCAAGCAGAGATCAAACATCTCACTCAGACAGTGGCCACTCTACCAACCAATCAACATATTAATGAACTGCATGCCCTGTTTGAGGATATCAGAAGACAGGTCCATGATCTTACAGCTCAAAATTCAAAATTGGCAGTTGTTGAAAATTTGCAACAAATTGTAGCTAATATCAAGCAACAGCTAGGGACCATGGAATCCAATCAAGCAAATGCTCCGTCTGTTTTTTCCACCCAGCTACAAGAAATTGTGCAACAATACAAAAAACTTGCTGTTGACATAAGAATCAAGCCTGGGCACGATGAGATTGTTAGAACCATCAATGAGCACCTTGAATCTGTAACAAGCAGATTGCTCACAGCAGAAAAGGAAATAACAGGCATAATTGAAAATCCTAAACATACAGTAATTCTTGAATTGTACAGCATCCCCAACAAAGAATATGATTCTCCATTTACACCAGGTGGCAAAATATATATGCTGTCCCCTGCACAATTTTATTACCAATTTTTTGTTGGGGGCACATTGAGACCAATCAAGATCAAATATTGGCTACAGCCACAGGCACACCACTTCCCCACCTTATCAATAACAAATGCTGATAACAAAGTGAAAATCACCAGTGTAGAGTTACAGGATTTTACAGACCCCAATACATTAGAAACAGCCTATGTTGAAGATGATGGCTCTTTGGAATTTAAAATACATATTGGAGACAAATTATATTTAGAAAATCCTGCAGTATCAGCTGCTGAACACCCTATAGTTGCAATATTCTTGTTTACATATTATGTCTAGACAAATTATTGTTGATGAATTACACAGACAGGCCAGACATAATTTTAAGAGACTCCCAGTAGTCACAAAAAGCATAGATGATTTATGGCAGAGCGACTTGATTGAAATGTCAAGTGGGCAGTTGAAAAACTTAGACAAAATCAACAAGGGCTACAAGTATCTACTCACTGTAATAGACACATTTTCAAAATTTGCCTGGGCTGTGCCACTCAAATCCAAGACTGGAAAATGTGTTACAGAAGCCCTCAGAACAATCATCAATCAGAGTGGAAGATCCCCGCGCTATTTGCAAACAGATAATGGCAAAGAATTTTATAATTCAGTGTTTCAACAATTTATTAAAAGCCAGGCAATAAAACATTATTCGAGTTACAGTGATCTCAAAGCCTCAATTGTAGAGAGATTCAACAGAACCTTAAAAAATCTTATGTATAAACAATTTACCCTCCAAGGTAATTATAAATGGATTAATATTCTTCCAGAACTTCTACATAAATATAACAATTCTGTTCATTCCACAATCAACATGAAACCCTCTGAAGTAACTTCATCTGATGAGCAAAAATTGATCAGCACTGTTTATTATCCTAGATACCAGCCAACAACAAGAAAGGCCAAATACAAGATTGGTGATCAAGTAAGAATCAGCAAATATAGGCACTTATTCAAGAGAGGCTTTACAAGAAACTGGAGCACTGAATTATTTACAGTGGTTCAAGTTAAACCCGGGACCCTTAACACATATATAATAAAGGATCACCGAGGAGAAATTCTCAAAGGCAGGTTTTATGAACAAGAGCTCAGCAAAACTAAGCAGCCTGACACATATCTCATAGAAAAAATTATCCGCAGAAAAGGCAACAAATTATTTGTCAAATGGCTAGGACTCCCAGAACACAGCTGGATCGATGCAAACAAAATAATAATATGAGCACCTGGGATGTTATAAAGAGGCTGCCAGAACCTGAACAACAGAATAAGAGAAATGGAAAATTGCTACATGATAATATTAGGTGTCTTATTGTTGGGCCATCTGCTTGTGGTAAAACTACACTAATAGTTGATAATTTTTTATTGGCACCCAACTGGTTAGACTGGAAAAACAGGCACTTGTATATATTTTCTAAGAGCTTGGAACAATTAAAATATCAGCAGCTGATGAAGCTATATGATGGATTGGATATTGCCACTTTTGAACCAGATGTTAAGCCACTTCATGACTGTCTCGATAATTCTGTTGTTGTGTTTGATGACATTATATTGGATAATCAAAACAAGGTTAGAAATTTCTTTACACAGGGCCGGCACAAAAACATTGATTGCTTCTACCTGGCACAGACTTTTTCAAAAATACCCAAGCAGCTGATCCGAGACAATAGCAATTTTATATGTGTGTTTCATCAGGATCATACCAACCTCAAACACATACATGATGAATATGTAGGTGGGGACTTGAGCTACAATGATTTTTCTAAGTTTTGCAGCAGGTGCTGGAACCAGGACAGTTATGGGTTTGTCACAATTGATATGACAAGAACACCCAATAGTGGCAAATACAGAAATAAAATTAACAATTTTCTAGACATTGAAACATAAATAAATAACCATGAAAAGGCCAATTATTGATGATCTTAAATTAAGAGATTATCTTGTAAAAAGATTTAAGGGATGGAAATCAGAGAACCGGGGAATTTATGAAAAACACAAACAAACAGAACAGCCCATAATTGATGCTATTAATAATTTAGGTAAGAATATCAAAACTGTTACAGAGCAAAATCAAAATTTAATCACAGAGCTTGTACCTGTAGCTGCAAGGAACATATTAGATTATCCATTCACCCCACTTTCCAGTATTCATACACCTAGTCCTATTGCTCCTAGAAGAATTGAAGCTACTCAGGATCCTATTGAATTGGGTCTTCATGCTCAAAAATATTTAACCACACCTAAAGACAATAAAGATGAGGTGTTTGGCTTATATGCTGACACAGAACTTGATGGTAGCATCATACATAGAATTGGCAATTTCAGAGTAACATTTATGGGAGATGATATAATTGTATATTCAGAATCTCGACTTGGAGAAAAAGGTGCTTTTGTTAAGTACTCCGGAACACCTGGATTGTGGGAACTGATGACTAGGAAAAGGCCTGGCAGCTATACAGATCAAGATTATGAGGATTACAAAGAAATATTAATAAAATCAGATGCTCTATACCAGAACAATGATCCCACACAAAAAAGAGTCAAGTCTAGCAGTGGGGCAAAATACAACAATTTAATCAAGCCCATATGGTCACAAATTAAGACTGGCAGTGGAATCAAACAATACAACACCCTGCCTAAAGAATTTGTGTGGGTTGATGATGTCAGGAAACTTGTAGATAGGTTATTGGTGATAGCTGGGGAGGAAAATGCTGGGAACCACAATTTTTACAATGAAAAGGTTGGAATTATGGACATGATAAGCACCAAATTGTCTAATTTTATAGTGAATGACACTAAGGGGTTTGGATATCTTATAAAAATTATTAATACTCTACCACCTAAATTTTGGAATATTTCTGAGGGTCGGGGCTTGGTTAATGACATTATAAACAAGCTGCCATTTGAACTACACATTCCAGGCTATCAGTATTGTGGTCCAGGCACAAAATTGGACCATAGATTAAACAGAGGTGATCCTGGTGTTAATCCCTTAGATGCTGCTTGTAGAGACCATGATATTGCATACAACACACATTCTGATCTTGACAAGAGACATGTTGCAGACAAGAAATTAGAAGAGGCTGCATTTGGCAGATTTGTAAGCAAAGATGCTTCTTTAAGTGAAAAAATAGCCGCATTGGGTACCACCATAGCTATGAGCACCAAACAAAAATTGGGGTGGGGGTTGTAAATATGTATATAATAAACCTACAATGAAGGCCAAGGGTGTTATGTATCAAATACCTTATGCAGGTCTCAAATCTCTTAAAACTATTGACAGTCTTTTAACCAAAAAGCAGCGCAAGAAAAAAAATTCTTGTCTTGCAAAGGGACATGGTATGAAATTGTTACTTAGCACCCCCCAATTAAAAAAATTACAGCAATCAAGAAAAAAATCACATGTGGGGGGATTTATATTTACCATCCCTGCCATCTTAGCTGCTCTCGGGGCTGTTGGGAGCTTGGCGGGGGGATCAGCCGCCATAGCAAAAACAGTAATAGATGCCAAGAAAAATAGGGCAGAATTAGATGAATTGAAGCGCCATAACCTGGCTATTGAGAAACAAGGGAAAGGTGTTAAGAGAGCCATGAATAAGTTTAAAAAAAAACAAGAGCCGCTTACAAACCAAGATATTGAAGCTTTAATCAAGCCACTGGGCATCAAACATTTTAGAGGTGTGTACATGTCTGATTCTTTACCAGAACAACCACTCAAGAAAGAGTGTGGCATTGTTAATTTGGATGAGTACAAAAATCAGGGCACTCACTGGATCTGTTATCTTAAATATTTAAAAAATGAGGCATTTGTGTTTGATTCATTTGGAGGTGTTCCACCTGAAAATTTAATAAAATATCTAAATTCAGCTAATCTTTATTACAATAATGCCCGTGTTCAAAACTTCAAAGATGTTAATTGCGGACATTTGTGTTTATCTGTTCTTAGATATATGTCTCAAATAAATAAACCATCAATTGAAGATTTTCAAAAAGCCTTGTGGTATTTAAAACATCATGGGGGTATTCCATCTCACCAGCCAAAATTCAATATTGAAACTCAAATTACATGATGACATTGTATATCCCAAAACAATAGCTCTCAGAGCATTTTATGGCATGTACTTAATCCCCAATATTACACACCACAACAACACAATTGCAGTAGGGGATGAAAAAATTGTCATCACTCCAGGGCAATATAATCTATCTACTCTAAATGCTCAATTACCCAGAGGTATTGTGTTAAGTCAAAATTCTGTCACTCACAGAGTAGAGATTGTATCTGCCACAGAAACAGTGGATCTGAGTACTATAGGAGAGCTGTTAGGCTTTGAGAACAACACAAAACTTGAACCAGGCATTAAACACACTGCTATGAATATACCTAAATTCTTAGCCATAGAGACTCTGAATATTCACTGTAATGTAGCAGAGGGTATGATCACCAAATCAAATGGCATAGGCACTCACAAACAAACAGGCATCATTGCAACATTCAAACCTAATTCTGAATTTATGGAGCCCATTATCTACAATCCATCCCCAACATTATATTTTCCTGTGTGCCATAATAGAATAGATTATATTGAATTGATGGTCACTAATGAAAAAGAAGAATTAGTTGATTTTGCTGGAGCCACAACAACTGCAATCATAGAGATTAATATTTAAATAAAAATACATACAAGAAGAAAATGGAAAATATTGAGAGTTATGAGCTACAATCATTCCCCCCAAACAGGAGGACATTTGCAAATTTAAATCAACCCAACACAGAGATTGAGGTTGATCTTGATGTAGGGGATGGATTTATACACCCTCACAGAGCAGATCTATATATCAAATTTGATGTTGTAAAGCTCGATGGAACAGATTATCCGGCAAATTCAAATATAAGATTGATAGATAATTTTGTGCCACATCTATTCTCTGAAATTGAGATCAGAAAGCATGGCGTTGTTATAAACAGAGTGGATTATCCCGGCATTACCTCCACAGCTTTGGCCACATTAAAATTATCCAAAACCGAGGCTTCATACTACAAAATCGGTGGATTTGAGGCTGGTGATAAGATATTATCTAAAAACCACACAGTGCTGTTCCCCATGCGCCTATTGCCAGGATTCTTCTCAGATTACAAAGAAATTATGTGGAAGGGTGGTTTAAGAATCACATTTAGAAGAGCTGCCAATGATAATAATGCCTTGATGAGGTACAGTGCAATAAACTCTACAGGAGAAGCTCTGCCTAATACCCTACCTGATGAAGGCAAATGCATTATTCAGACTATGGAGTTAAGAATCCCTATTGTTGAGTATGAAGCCAGTTATGCTCTTAAATACAAAGCAGATATAATAAAAAATCCACAGATTTTTCTACAATTTTATACATATCAATGTGTACAGAAGCCCGCATCTGGTGCTTATTATGAGTTTGATGCTACAAATTCATTCTCCAGCATACAATACGACATGCCTGATTTTGTAGTGGTATTGTTTCAGACTGGAAGACACAACAATCAGGAAAAAAATACAAGTAAATTTGATAGCTGCGACATCAAGAACATATATCTTAAAAATGGCAGAAATGAGGTATTTCCTAGAGAAAATTACAATTTAGACATGTCCAAGGATGATTTCCTTAAATTATATGAGGCATTTTCGGCTTTCAAAAGGGTCACTACTGGCAATACTGACATGTATTACACACCAGATGAATTTAAAGCACAGAGACCCATGTTTGTAATCAACACTTCAAAAAGAAAACAGGTTGTGGTGAATGACAGGACAAACATTAAAATTATCTGTGAATTCCATGAGGCATTACCTGATGACACCATATGTAGTGTTATTCTCATAGGAGAAAAATCATATGTTTATGATGTAAGAAATGAGAGAGTCACGGAGCAATTCTAGAAGATATTTGTTCTATTATCCTGTTGTACAACACACAAACCTCAACTGTATATCAGCTAGCAGTAAATATCTTATGTGTGGGCATATTATTTTGTTGTATGTATTTCAATCTTACATATTTTATTAGGACTCGAACCCAGAGCCTCTGATACAGACAAAATCCAATTTTGTTTCTGTCATAATATTTTCTAAGTCTTGCCCTAGGCTCGTATTATCTGAATAATGCAATGGTTTCACCATGCAAGGCAGTTTATTGCTACTGTGTGAGAAAAAATATATCTTTATCTCAATCTTTGTTACATTTTCCCCTGTCGCACAGAAAAAAAATATTTTTATCTCAATAATCTTTGTTACATTTCCCCCTGTCGCACAGAAAATGTGTATCTTTATCTCAATAATCTTTGTTACATTTCCCCCTGTCGCACAGAAAATGTGTATCTTTATCTCAATAATCTTTGTTACATTTTCCCCTGTCGCACAGAAAAATTAATGGCCTCTTCTAGCGTGTAGATTATATCTCTTGCGTGCCGGCAGGGCATGGAGGCAAAACATTAGTCTTTTGATAGATTAATATCAATTCATGCATTTCCGAGCTATAATTGCTTACCTCAAGCAATGGAATTGTAGAGCATAGAAATATGGCCAAAAACAATATCAAAAAAAGTTATATTTTTGACAAGTTTATAAACAACAATCACACAGATATAGCTTTTACACACATGGCCGAATCTGTCTGAGGGGGGGGGGGATTCAAGATTCTTGGGATTTTGACAGAAAAAAACACACTATAAACAATAAGATGATATGGGAACTTGGCATTGTTTTAAGTATAGGCAAATCTGTCTGAGAGGCTTTATTTTTTCTACACTTCTTCAGAGCATATCACACCTGAAGAATTGGGGTATAGGCTCCTCTTGGCATTGTCTTAAGTATAGGCAAATCTATCTGTTGAGCCTTCACCCTTTCTACACTTGAATTCTGAATTTCTTAAAAATCAGAGCATATCACACCTGAAGAATTGGGGTATAGGCCCCTCTTGGCATTGTCTTAAGTATAGGCAAATCTATCTGTTGAGCCTTCACCCTTTCTACACTTGAATTCAGAATTTCTTAAAAATCAGAGCATATCACACCTGAAGAATTGGGGTATAGGCCCCTCTTGGCTTTGTTTTAAGTGTAAGCAAATCGGATTGTTCAATCAAATAGCCTCGCCTTTTCTACACTTATAAGTGGTGCTGGTTATAGCATCAACCCCACTACTTACAAGTGGCATTTTAAATTAAACATATCTTGGAATTTTAAGGCGCTTGTGGGTTTCTTGGTAAGAGGAAACAGCTATGCATCGGTTTAATTGGGCAACTATATTAATAATGATATTCTTGAAAACATTTTACGAATACTCGAACCAGTAGCGTATTCAGAAAATTGACCTGGTTTACCGCAATATTTTTTATTTATTGTTTATATTTACTATACAGTCCATCTAGATTAATTAGATGAAGTAGTAATATAACATAAATGCAAGTAAAACAAAATCATAAGCTGACATTTTCTGGAAATTTCTTCATTTTTCATAAAATTTTCCTTTGCACTTAAAATTAAACCTTGACTTCCCTGCACAAATAGAAATGTTCCTTCATGTAGCAACACTACCAAGAGCGGGGAAGAAAGCAGGAAGAAAGTTATTCTGCCAAAGTTGTTTGGAACGGTGGAACTAATCACGCAGCCCGCGTTATTTCTTAAACAGCCACTCGCACATTTTGTCTTCGGCTCCCTCGACCTCCTCACGTTCAACCGGGAAAGAAACTGATCGTCAAAAGGGTAGAGAACGATAAGTGACGTATGCAAACCAGTCTTTAAGTTCGTTAAATAATATAATTAATTTCTGGTTTACAAGCTTGTTTTAATAGTTGCGAAATATAATGAGCAATTACCTATATATTTTAGATGAAGAACCTAACCTACCTATCCTCTGTTATACAATACATTTCAAATTATTCCTTTCATCTTGGCATTGATTGAAAAAACATAGTCAGATGTCGGGCGAACCTGGTACTGCCCTCTGATACGACCAATCTTGCCAGTACATCTCGTAATTTAGAAAACAAAAAAAAAAAAACACTTTTTAATGATTTATTGAATGAGTTGGTGTTTTAAATCCACTTTATGCATAGTAAGGCTAACCGGAACTGGACCTACAGTTTAAGGTGGGATTGGAAACATTATGTGCCTCCACCGGATATTGAACCCGGGACCCCTTGATTACAAGGCGACGAAGATACTACTGCGCCATCTGAGAGGCCACACTTTCTTTAACGAATTTGCCATTATTAACCCCATAAATGGGTTTTAATGAACAAAATTCGTCAAATATTATCGTTCTTTTATCAATTCGATAGATACCCACACATGCCACCGATACAAATCGATTTTATTCTGCAAGCAACCCCAAAGTTGTCTTCTATTCATGTTTGGTTTTACTTCATACATTATTATTACAACATAGTAACTTATTCCGCATACAAAACGTTCATGTAGGACTTGATTTTCTTGTTTAATGTTTACAAAATATCCACATAGACAAAGTTAATACCCAGTGTAAGTTTCATGTCTCTGTCGTCGCGTTTTGTACAAAAGTTAAGGACGTTCAAAATCTCAGATGAATGACTTTTTGGACACCTTGTACAAACATAACAAGAACGTTAGTTTACGAGGTAAAGTGGAGAATACGCCACTGCTTCGAACTCAAGCTCTCAAACTTGTCAAATTAAAGTACGATCTGTCTTTCCCACGTGTTTAACCCGAACGGAACCGCTTGATGCTGAGGAGGTCTTTCTGTTATGCAGGGTTGTTAAAGGTCTAGGAATCCACACATTCTAGTGGGTTCTATTGAGTTCAGGAACAGGTCCGATACCTTTGTTATCGCACAATTTAATTTCGGTCCAAGTTGCGTATTGTTTCATTTCGATACTATTAAAACAAATCCGGAAAAATGATTCCTGGATCGTATTTAAATTAAGCATGGAAAAAGTTTCCTCGACCGTTTTTAAATCCGTTCTGAAAAACGATCCTTGGACCGATTTTAAATACTTTAAACAAAAAGGTTCTTTTCTGTGCAGAACCCGTTTACGCTTACAGTTTTTTCTCTCGTGGACCGGAATTGAATTTATTTAAAATTCCTGAACCTTTCACAATCCTGCCATTATGGTTTCCATGTAAGAGAGTAAAATGAGATTTAAATTAATGTGGTCCGCCGTTATATGATCGTGTATATAATTTTTTTTGAGATTTATAAATATGTACACAAAATATAATGAAATCTAGTGGCTGTGTTGAAAACAACTGCTTAATTACGCAATCTATTAACCTTTGTACCAGTATCACACATTAAGCTCTTTGTGCCTGTAATGGTTCCCGAAATGTTAATTGTTTATGGTCGAACAGATAGGCAAAATCATTACGTTTGCAATGGGAGTGAGCAAGCTAATTATAATGCTTTATACGCTTATTTGAATGAGACTTTTAACATTGTTAACAACACAGCGATACGATAAAAGTATTTCGCTTTGGTAACTGTGACCTATTAATAGCTTTAACTTTTATGAATGAGTGATACTAGTGCTTAAATCAAATTTGCTTTTACGTCCCAAGGTATTTAGAGCAAAAATAAACATTTACATGCCTTAATGATACCACAGAGATAGACGCCGTCGCCTTCAAATCAAGGAGTCCCGGGTTCGAATCACACTTTAAACTCTAGGTCCACTGTACGCAAGGTGCCTATTGGATCCACGGCGCGAAATCCTTGAAGGTGTAAAGTGTGGGGCGAGATTTTCACACACACAATCTGTCTCTCTCTCTCTTTCATATATATATATACAGGTGTGTGTGTATGTATGTATACATATATACACACATATACATACATACATACAAACTCAGAGAGAGAGAGAGAAAGTATGTGCAACGTTTATAAACATCCACAGAGACAGATATTGGTATTTTGGGTGTATTTCGATATTAACCTTAATAAAGTACATTTCAAATCAAACCTAATTGCTCATGAAAAGATTCTCTCGGGCTATCGACCAGGTGAGTTGTGAAAAAAATTCCCCCAGAAAGTTCTTGGTGGAGGTATTGCCTTATACAAGATTGTTGCCAGGATTTCGCATTCTGGTTGGATCTATCTGAGTCCAAAATGTTCCTAAAACAAACCACTTCTGAAACATTCTCTGTCAGTTAAACCCAGTTTCCTTTTTTAAACATTTCTACCTCCTTTCTGCACTTATAGACTGAGGTATCCTTCCGTTGTATCGAAATGTCTCCGAGCCAACGCCATCTGAAGAGAACTTCTTCTGGCAGAAGAAAGTGAATCTTTCCATGAAAATTCGATATCTTATACAACGCACCCGTAATGCAATATCGAGGGTGAAATTTAAACATTGCGGAACGCCGAAAATTATTTCTCTGGTTTTAAAAGAAGCGATTCCCCTATATCGACTCCTCCTTTCACGCTTGGAACCTCATCGCTCTTATTTTCTCCTCGTTCCAATTCTGACCTCAGTTACTGAAAACTACCCGCGCCGGTGAAATGGCATGAGTAGATACCTCAATATTGGCCTCAGGGAGCAATTCTCCGTGTGCAAACTACTTCCTCATTTTTTTCATCTCTTTATTTAGAATATCGTAGAGGAGAAGAAGGCTTCTGTCAGGAATGGTTATTTCAAGGCAACCACGCACAGATGTTTATTCTCATGTATTATAGATATGTCCTAAAATATGTAATGGAGAGGAATCCCATGGATTTCGCTCCTACGGTAACTTATTAGTAAAGCCCGGAAGTTTGGCAAAATGCCTCTTTTTATCTACTGCATATATTGATAAAATTTTTCCGGATATACGTTTCTTATGTTGTTTCGAAAGTTTTAGAAGCCTTTTCATTTTGCCTATTTTGCCTATTTGGGACCCCACTGCCTGTTTTTAATTAAAATGCCTATTTTTGCCTTTTTCAATGAAATTTGACATTTTTTAAAAAAAAAATGTGTATATAAATTATTTTTCTCCCAAGAAACGTTGTTGGCATTTATTTTTCTTCCGTTTATTATGTGAATAATTTTCGCCTTATTTAAGTAATATTGAACTCACGCATGTTTCAACATTGCTGAAGGAGAAAAGTGTGAGAAAAAAGTATTTCATGCTGAGTCAGGATATTGCCTTTCGGTTAACGTTTCTTGTGCATGATTGACTGCTGAAGTGGACAGGTTGATTTCGAACACAAAGAAAATATTTCTGAAATCTCCTTATCGAACCCGAAAATTTCAGGAAGTTGCGATTGAGCTTAGTTTACCTCAGGAACCAGTCTTGACGAGATAGGGAACCTGGATATCAGTAGCTATATATTACGTTAACAACCTTCAAAAAATCAGTGAGGTGATAGATGCTCTTCCAGAAAATGAAGCGGCTTCAATTCGTGAAGTGAAAAAACTCCTGTGCTATTCAAGTTTACTTTTGCACATTATGGTGCATTGCCAGAGACAATTACAATTATAGCATCCATGAAAATCTTTGAGGAATCTATGCAGCAGATGATGGAAGTGCCAGGAGAAAAGGGGTGAGCTGTTGCGGAAAAGTGCTAACGGGTAGTGAGTGCAAATGAGGACTTGAAACAATTTAAAACAATTTGTGATTTTCAAAAAGGTGAAAATGCTGTTACCAAAATGAGTCCAGCTACATTAGCTTGTTGTATGTATGCTCCAATAACTTCTGTCGAAGTAGAAAGATCATTTTCTATTATGAAAAACATCTTCAAGGGTTTCTTCAAAGCTTTTGTCAACCAATTAGTCCCAACACAAATCTATTCAAAGATTAGTATTTCGCTGTGCGCCTGACTTTTTATACGAATAGAAGACAGAGTAGCCCATCAATTTCTTTACATACAACACATTCATTTGTACTCCATGGTGTCTTGTGTCTCCATACCCCTAGTCTTAACCACGCTATTTCGTCCCACATCTTTATGAACGCTTCTGGTGTTCGTTTCAACATTTCTGTTGTTTGGGGATTCTAATGATATCCTGTCTTTCTAAATATTCCAAACGCTGTTTCAACAATAGAAATATCTTGATCAAACCCCCTTCCCTCCCAGACTAGTCCCAATCCAATCTCAAGAGACAGACTTTGACTTCCCTTTGCCCAAGACCCAATTTCCCCGGCCCGTACTTGTTGAATCAACGTTTCCACTTTGACAGTGTTTCTCGCTGTTGGTAGCAAACGTAACCCAACTCTTCTCCATGTGCCCACAACGCACACCTAAACCAATGTAAGCTCTCGTACTATTTCGAGTCCCTGTCATCTCTGGAGCAAAGCCGCGCAGAGCGGTAAAAAAGGGGGGAAATTGAGTGGGTAGAGCGACGAATTTACACGCTGCTGGGAAGGCTGGAAACTGCAGTCGCTTTTCCTTCTCCACGCAATCCAATTCATTCTCACGTGTTCATTGGTGGAGCCGTCTCGCGTAGATACTTGCGCAGAGACTTGCTGTGGCTGTGATGACCTGCATGTCCATTGTAAACAGGTTATATTGCAGTCTATTATGTTTCCATATTCCTCGAGTACCAACTGACTCACTTAGTAGTGCCATTTTTGGCCAATGGTGATGATAAGAAGGAGTAATGCTCAGATGATATTCATGGCGGAACACGCAAAGAACGCCCATGTCCTCGACAAGACTTGTAACCTGATGGTTGCGTGCGTAACAAAGTAGTCAAGATTTGGAAGGAAAGCGTAGAGGTCCGTGGAAATTCAATTACTCGCACGATAAACAAGAAAACAAACCAATCAGTTACAATAGTCAGGGATTTTGTTGAGGCTAATGACAGTATTTTGGACTGTCACCTCAGTCTCTACTGAGAACCAACTTGACAAAAGTAAACGTGGTCGGAACGATACACGTAAAAAGCTGAAGTCGAATTAACTCTTTTCTCAATCAATGAATGCAATCTCTTGTCCTTCTGAGCATGATTTCTCGTCTCGTATTGTCAAAATTAAACTAACACTCTAGTTTTGTGTTATAAGGGATAATTACGTACACTTAGTTTAATTTTGCGACACTAGTCGAAATTTATTGCGCCAAAACCTCGCAACGGAGAACGGCCGGCGTTTCCAAGAGCAACAAGTACATAATATTATTCGTAACAAATTATTTCCTTCAACATATAACTATAAGTGACTTGAAGGTAGATCAACAATTCTTTGTTACCGGCAAATAACAAGATAATAAAACTAGAACACATCCGGCAACTACAAATGACATAATATATGCAATTAATTAAAATGCGTTAAGGTCAATCTACAATTGCATTTTACCACAACTCATTCGTTAATTCTCGCTACCCAAAAAAACCACCCATTTAACATATTAATTTATTTTGGTGCTCCTGTTAAACCCATCCGATACAAAAGTTATCTCAACTCACAGATTAGTTTGCGGTTTGTTAATCGTATTCCCAGCTTGTGTTCACGTGATTCTAATTGAGTGATTTGTCTCTTTTCTCTTTTCATACAAAAAGGGGGGGGGGTGACCAAGCGTCGCTTTCTTTCTCCACTATATCGATCACAACGTTACAATGTCCAACCATCAAAAACTGAATCGATAGTTGTTTTACGTACAATTCTTTATTTTGTACGTCGTGCGTTACTTTCTTGTTTCAATTATCACGTAGTCGCAAAAGAGAAGAAAAACGGAGGAGAGTGGCGTTCTTGTCCAAAAACACGCATTCACAGTTCGCTTATAAAAAGGGAGCCGTAGAGTACATACCTCAGTTCGTTGGATAACTGTTCACCTCAGTTAACTCGGGCAAATCCTCGGCATCTAGAGAAACGGGGGAACATGATCCAATTGGTCGCTTTGAAGCACATTGAACGGTATCGTCCTCTTTTCCCTCGTGCCCTTCCTTCTCACCAACTGGTCAATCCATCCTTCATATTTCGAGTTCCGCCAGGTGAACCATGGAAAGTTATGTCCGGTCAAAATGGTCAATGGTCAACTAAGTTCCAAATTACCCATCCTTGTATTTTGACGTTTGTTTTCCAAAGGATTCCAACACCTCTCAGACGCGCTAGCACTATACGTGAACAAAGCAACTTTTCCTCGTAATGTTCGAAGAACTTAGTTTGTGCCGTGCTACAAATTGCGATCGACGAGAGAGAGAAGCACTGAGTTCCACGAGCCACTACTTCTCTCGTAGTCCATGACGTCACACCAAGAAACCCCTCGCGACTCGCGAGCTGAAACGGAACTGCCGTTTTCGTCGATCGAGTTCGTGAAGCAGGGAAAGCCACTAGTGGCCTCTATCGGTCAGTCAATTAAGTAGAATTTGAAAACACTGACGCGAAGCGTACCGGAATGTATGAGGAGAGATGTGAGGATATTCGACGCGGGATTTAACATTATACTTGAAAATCATGTTCGCGTAGAAAATCGTCACAGACTCGAACTCGAGACCTTTCGGTAGGGAGTTTGGAATTCGATCACTTCACACGCACATCCTCTCACTGTGAGAACTGGTAACTTTACAATGTTTCCTCGTATGCAGGGTGTTTCCGTGACCATGTTACAAACTTTCAGGAATGATGGAAGGGGACAAAAATATCAATATGAGATAAGAAACCCCCTGTCCAGAAACGCCTCATTCAGGAGTTACAAGGGTTCCAAAACCATTCTGACATGGAAGATATGTAACCCACAAAATTTTAGGGGAACCCCACAAAAGTAAAGAGGATGTGACCTTGAGAAACTAGCAGATGCGTTGTTTGTTTATGGACATATGAGATAAGGAATCTCAGTCCGAAAATGCCCCAGTCAAGAGTTATAAATCAAAACCGTTCTTGGAAGGTTGAAAGTTGTTCTAGGCAGTCCAATTCTTACCTGTAGATCCAGTCCCGATTAGCCCATCTGAGCATAAAATAGTCTCAACAAAACCAAAGTTTAACCAAAATTTGAGACAGTAATGGAAAAGAAAGAAATATCTTCCTTTGTGGCTTTAATAAGTAAATTACTATCTCCTACCATTACTACATCATACGCAACTTGCCAAGATTAATGCATTTATAGCAGTTGTTCAAATTTGCATCGATGCAGGCATTATAGCATCGCTAGAAGCTTTATCGCATACGCTCGAACGCTGTATCGATATCACAGGCGGCAAGGATTCTTGGCAGGAGTTCTTCTTAATTATCCACAGGCGTCTCACACACAACACGTTTTACGTGACCTCACAAAATAAATCAACTGGGAACAGATCAGTTGAACCTGCTGGTATACCCTTCTCGTCACCATGGTTTTGGCTTGTAACTTCTGAACAATGCTTTTCCTGGCAGAGGTTGTTTATCTCATATTGATGCTTTTGTCGCCTTCCATCATCCCCGAAAGTTTGTAACATTGTCACGGAAACACCCTGTATATTGTCATTAGGCTTCGACCTTTATAACTGTTATTTCATTCCCAAAATTAATACTTGATTAGTACCTATTTACTTCTTCATCAATAGCTTTCCTGGAAATCAACAACATCAACTACACCTCTCTGCTGAAAGAGAAATATTTTGAAGTTCTCTCATATTTTGTTCAATATATTTTCATTAAGAATTCATAGGCACATACAGTTTCAAAGTAATGCATTTTAATCGTGTTCCAAAGAAGCATTTTTATTACTAAGAAAAGTAAATACAGCAATTGTATCCCTTGCAGGCAGAACGGCTTTGATTTAACAGTATGAAACTTGCGCTTCTGTGAACGGGAATTGCTAGGCAAGGAAAAGGAGACGGGTGGGTTGAAATCCCTAATCTAGACACGAAAGAATCTTAATTGTTTCAGCTGTGATTGCAATGACTTACCCGTCCACGAGAGGAACTTCCCGCAGGATCCTTTTCACCACTTCCAGCCTCGCCTCCAGCGCTGGAGACCCCCTCTGCTGGAACTCAAATGAAATTCCAATAACTGAGCACATGACTCCGACGAGAACTAGAATTCCGGGAAGAAGGAGCAGCTTATTTATCTCCATGTCCGGCCCTGGAATGAACAAGAGACATGTCTTAAGGAATTGCTGTTGGGACTTAATTTCAAGATCTAGAAGCAAGAAATCATGTGTTTACCCTAGCTTACGCGAGGGGGGAGGGGAGGCTGTCAGACCCACCATCTCTATTTATCGATTTTTCACCTCTGACAATTTTATAAAAAAAATGAAAATAAATGACATTGCTCCCTAGGGTGTTCCCAATAGTTCTGTATCACTTTCGTTCATAAAAATATAAATGTAATGTACATAAGAGTAAATAAGAGGTAAAATGTACCAGGTGGGCCTATCAGGCGCCATCTTTAAATGTGTGTTACTCCAGACACACATGCGACTGACAGTGTACAATTGCTTGATAATGCTGGTAATTTTGGTAATTATTATAATTAATGAACAACTACACCTCTATAACCACAAGAGCATTAATGAAAAATTATTATAGTTTTTCTGAATGGTAAAATTGGTAGCGTGACGCTCATGCTAAAATTGGTTATTATTTGTTATTAATGATGATAATTTTTATAAATATAATAATTAATAAATAACTACACATTACATACTTAACAAAGGAAGCAATAATTCAATGACAAAATGGTCATAAGTGGATTCTAATAGCAAATTTTCAATGGCAGCTTCTATCAGCACCGTACATTTAGGCAACACGCATAACGCCTTGCAGGGAAGCGAGTTTCTCCGGATCTAGGATTCCAATTTTTATTGCAAGTGACTGTACGATGTAGCAACGTTTCAAGGGGTCAAAGGCAGACATATTAAAAATAGCACGCGTTGCTAGTTGAAATATATGCAGGTCGGTGGATACGTGAAACTTGTACGATTAAATACAAGGTTTCCACATGAAACCTCCCCGATTTCGAAATACAATTGTGAGTTAACTATTCGAGATAGAGCCTCGCTCAAAAGTTTTTTCTTTAGTTGCTGAGTAATTAGCAACAATAGCAGCAGAACAAGAGAGATCTCAGCGTGTGGGATTTCTGAAAGGAAATCGCCAATTTCCGTCCTAGACATTTCAGACGTGCGTTTGAACGGGAGCCGACAGACGTTACAAAATTACGGCTCGAGATGGCAAGTTCCAAGCAACTGTAAGTGCTAACCGACAGTCAGGTTCTGACAGAAATTTCACATCTGATGATACGGTAGAGGTGATCAGGGAGGCCTTCGAGAGAAGCCCGTTAGAGTCAATTCGCAGAGCGTCACGAGAGCTGAACATCCCACGATCAACAGTTCACAAGGTGCTGCATAAACGTATTCGTCTGTGTGCCTACAAAGTGAAAATTGAGGATAAAATTCAGAATTTCATCAACTCCATCACCCCTGACATGCTAGTTCACACATGGCACGAGATTGAATATTTGCTGGACATTTTGAGGGTTCCGGATTGGAACCCGGCAACTCTGGAGTCGTAGCGCTCTGTTCTAATCAATCAGCCACGGAGGCCAGCTAAACATCAAGTAAGTAAAATACAGTGGACCCCGAGTCGCTTTTATTTTTCCCCCTTTTTAACATTTAAACAGACGAAATTTGTGAATGGCAATCAGCTCCTCCAATTGGAGCAAAATGTTTACCATATATACAAAAAATACCAAAGACGGAAGTATAGAATAATAAAGAATCATCATAGAAAGAGAACCCGAATTTGTGTAAAGATCTTGCGTAGGAGGATACTTCTGTCAGTTAAATTTAATCCAAAAGACACGATAGATAGATAAATAATAATAGTTAACAAATAAGAACGTAAAAGCTAGAACCACAAAGCACAAAAAGATGAAGGCAACATTGATATGATCCTCCCGAACCATATCAAAGATTCGGTCATATTTAATATTATTCTTATTTATTTTGCTTTTTTATTCACTATAAAACGTTATGAAAGATAAGATATTTAATAATTGACCTAATGACATAATTTTGTCATTTGAGAAGTTTCGTGTTTGTTATTTGCAAGCTTCTTGAAAGCAAAATCTTTCATTGTTGGCAATTAGTCAAAAATATGAGTTCTCAGGTTTATAATCAAACTATTATGAAAGCCATAAGAGCTAAATTTCAGTTGGAGTTATTAGTACTATAAGCCTTATGGACATTGGAAAGAAGTTTCTTTAAGAATGTGTCAACTTTGTAGTAGAGAATATTATAGAAACTTCAAAGATCATAATTGTTGTTTTAGACATAGAAAAATGAACCTTATGGAACATACTGTTTAAACTTTAGAATATTGCCATTATACACAAATTAATTATATATATATCACAGCTGTAGCCATGTTTATCTTTTGTGTCACGGGAGGCGCTCTGCTTGACATGCGGGGTATAAATACAGCTACGGAACCTAATTCTGGTGCATTTTCATCACCCACTTCGATGGATTAACATCTTAACACTAGAACAGCCGGATTTTAGACTAACCTAAAACCGCCATTGGGGTCAACTTGACTCTCATAAGAATTTCAAGCCCTATTAAGAGTAAATGATTTTTTTAATGATGAATGATGTTGAAATGACAATATATAAGATTTAACCTGTTTCACAATGTGCTTTCCCATGAGTACAAGTTATAAGAGAGCAAAAACAGTGCGATATGACTCAACACATATTACAAATTAGCACATAACATGTTTCAAAGTGAGGTCACACATGAAAATATACTATGAATGAACGTACAATATGATCCAAAGTTTGTTAGACACCAGCACAAGTTAGTGCACAACATGGTTCAAAACGAAGCTGCACATGAACATAAACTATGAATGAACGCACAATATGTTCCAAAGTTCGTTAGACATCAGCACAAGTTGAACAATATATTTTTTTGTTATAGCTGCGCTTTTATGATTTTTTTTCGAGCGCAAATAATGCTCGAAGACGCTGACAACACAGGGTGGCCTAAAGGTTCGAGAGAGGAACCGCCACGAAGCCTAGTTCAGGATGAGAGCAGCCTAAAATGTCGCGATGGATGTTTCCGCTCACTTTTCTTTGTTTCCTTCGAAGTTCAGAGCTGGTGATCGAGCGCAGATATCTTCCAGTTATGCAGCTAAGCTATGATTTTAAAAGGGTTGTATTTGGTTTTATTTTTATGATGAGCGTTTTTCCTCATCATTAACCCTGCCAGTTTTGTTAAGTATCCTTCCTAATTTTGCGTAACGCTATGCGTCGCTCCTCCTAGTTGTTCATTTGTTGACATATGCTGATAGGAATATTAGCAGCCCTGAAATGCCTCCCCTGGAATTGGAGAAAATGAAATTAAGGGAGAGAGAAGAAACCTTTCAACATAGACGCCATCATAATCTACTAAGCCCTCTAAGAGCAACAACTTTTATAATCTTTAAGTTAATGCGGATGTTACAATATGTACAGTCACGGACACTTCTGGGTTGTAACGATACCATTAGCTTTCACTTGGATTGTTACAATCCAGCAGTGTCCGTGACTGTACTATTGGTTCACACTGAAATAGAAAATGCAGTTCAATTTATAAAAAATAATAATAAAAAAATCTAATGAACTGGAGAGACCAGTTTCCATTTGGGACGAGACGGAACGGAACGGTTCCCGATTTCCACCAATCAGAACAGAGTTCAGGTCCGCTCCGGTCCATTTTGAACATTGGAAAGAACAAGAACCATCGGCTTGTGCATTTGCAAGCTACTTCTTCAACTCAACTACTGTATTTCGGAAGCCCAATTAACTGTCGAAATGTCGGCAACGAGTCGAGAAGAAAAATAAAGATGACAATTTAATATTGGAAATCATAAAAGAAGTTAAATAATCTTTGTGAGATACAGCCATTCAGCAAAATTATGCTGCTTTCGGGCTTTGACTCTTTTGCATTTTATTGCCGTTGGAAGGGTTTTTGATAGTCTCTACGGCCGAAAGCTGGATATATAATATATACCTTTATATCTTAATACCTTAATACTATACAAAAACCTATATTAAAAGTGTATTTATTTATCTATTTTTTTGCATGCTGGGGCATTAGGGATAGGTCATCATCCTGTCTCCCTCTAGTGTCATCACTGGCCTTACCAAAATGCTTATGAACCCTAATGTAGGCACAGTTCATAAATACACGTCCATCACGTCACCATAGGACGTTTCTTTCCAATCACGTAACCTACTTTAGATCTACACAAAATGGACACAGACATACAATCAAAAAGATATGCTGACCATGATGTGGCTTCTATTGATGTTTGCTATGGAGTTTGCAATTTGTGCAAATGTTTAATACCACCAAAATGTTAGTGTTTATTAAGTTCGAAGATAATAAATCAGACCTATTACTAGAAACTGAATTATACACACAATTTCCGTTTCCAAACAATAAGCTTGGATTTTAGGCCTCTTACTGCACGTTCACACCCCTTCTGAGCAAAATATTTATTTGTCCAATGACGGAATGTAGCGTCATTGTGTGTTTCGTCAGTCCTGTGCCAATACCTGGAAGAAACCTTTTCCTTTCGCGCTTTACAATAAAGCGCGATTACTGAAGAACATAAGAAAAAACAAATAATAAATTTTGCTCGTTAGAAATTTTCATGTGATGAATAGGCTACGTATATTGATGTAATAAGATGTCCACATATGATCGCTGGTTGATCAATGTACAAAACACCCGAAAGCCATAAATTGTTGGTCTGCTGAATGAAAATAATTATAAAAGATGAACTGTTTTAATAGATTATGCTTCACCAGGGAATCATATCCAGGAACTCTGTTGTGATGCGATGTGCTAACATGAATTTTTGCAATCATAGCAATATTTGGCACTAAAACGTCCATATGAATTACACGTGAGTACTATAAAGTTACCGCATGGGGTAATAAGCAATGTAAGCAGACAGGACTAATGTTACTTAAAGTACAAATGATAGCAACGATGTTTTCATAAATATTATTAAATGCATCATGTTAGTCAATAAATGACTCAAGACGCTCAACCAAATTGAGAGAATTTTTATTGGTATACAAACGCAACACAAGGGGTCCCGGGGTCGATAGCCGGTGGAGGCGCATTGTGGTTGGAATCCCACTTTAAACTGTAGGTCAAGTCCCGATTCTCATTAATGTGCATAAAGTGGACTTAAACACAAAATCAATCAATCTATCTATAAACGCAACAATGAATTTACTATGGAATATAACCACCAGTTTCGTGTCTAGTCATTAAATATAACATCAAATCTCAACATATATTTCATATGGAAGTTTTAGTGCCAAATATTGCTATGTTTGCAAAAAGTCATGTTAGCACATCGCATCACAAGAGAGTTCCTGGGTATGATTCCCTGATGAAGCATAATCTATTCAATTAGTTCATCTTTTGTAATAATTTTCATTACTAACCAATAGAGGTACAAATGCCACGTATAATAAAAATCATAATAATAATAATAGAACATTGAAATTCTCATTGGCATTTGATTAGGATAGGTAACGAAATGTCCCTATATTTTCAGCATAAACGAAGAATTTGCCAATTACGTTCATAATTCCCGTTCAAAAACTGAGCGCTCCCGTAGTAAATTCTAATGCTTTCTAAGTTGACAAAATTATACGTTTAGTTTTATTTCATCAAATCTACTCAATGACGACAAAGATAATTTCAAATAGTACACACAAGCTGTAAAATGTAAATTTGTAAATTATTGTTAGATATTGTTCATATTCCACGATACGCTAATGCAAACAATTCAAAGTTTGTAACCCAAGTACTTTGCCTTAATGAGGCAAGTTCAAGAAATTGTATAGGTTTCGTACCACTATGATATTATCTAGCCATTCTTGCTTAAAATGAAACGTTTGGTACATATATGAATACACATACATTCGTATATGAAATAGATTGTTTCGATGTTTTACAGAAACAATAGTTTTAATAACATGGCTAAAATACGTACTTACATGGTTGGAAGAGTATGTTCTGAAGTATACATGGCTATTTTACAAATGCTCTATGTGTGACCCTTCTGTAACACTACAGATATCAATGCGATAGTCCAATTCTCCTCTCCCAGGACTTTTCCCCTTCCACATCTAGTTTACTCAAATTTCTTGCTTCAATCGTAGATGGACTGCCTTCTTTGCCATACCATGTTCTAAAACTACGCTGGAAGACAATAACAAATTCGCTTTTGCAAATTCAAGCATACACGAAGCCATTTCCATTTGGTTAGCGGCCTGCTCGACTGACTTCAAGGGCGCTCACGTGAAGCTGACGTCACGAAAAATGGAATTCGTAAAGTTCAAGACTTTCCCTACAAAAAAGTGTTAATGTTAAATCTTGCTGATAAAACAAACAGTTTTCGATTTATATAGCGTTTAATTGTCTATTTATTTTAGGCTCACCTTGTATATCGTACGTATATCAAAGATAGAGTATCTTTTCATCCACATACCATAATATATAGGTGGCTCAGTGCCTTGAATGGTCTGAGAAAACGTTTGGAATCCTGTTCCGGCTTGGAGATCTGTTTTCCTTTGATTCTGTCCTTTCATCTAATTATCATCCATGCCCAACGTCAAATGAGCTTGAAAAGTTATAGGAGATAAGCTAAATAAACAAAATACGAGTACAAAGGAATTCCTAGTGAATTCATTCTACCACCCAGGTTAACCACTGCTTTTCCAGCAGTTGCTTCTAATTTTCTGGCTGGAATGCTCATGGTGAAGCCCTGAGCCGCAGGTCAGCTAATATTTGAACAAGAGCGCTTCCACAGGGCATGATTGTGTGTTGCCTGAACAAAACGCCCAGGGTTATTTTTGATTCAATACAAGGAGCTGGACTAAAAAATCGATCGTCATCTGTCTGCGATGGCATCATTCTAGTTGTGTGAAGCCCTGCCTCTCTCCCTCAAAATCCCACCAGCGGTTTTATAAAGAAGGAAAAATATACATGATATTTACATTTATTTACGTCACGTACGTTTATTGAAATTTAAGTAACTGAGGCGAACTTTTAAATGGATTACATTAAATACATTTTAATGTGAAAAGGGAACAATACTTAGTCCACCCAACGTTGAGTTTCAAATACTTAGAATGAGTGGCGACGATTAGGGGGACGAGAGGCCAGTTGCCCCACCACTTCTTGGCACTTTTGCCCCCGTACTATGCTAAACCTTATCTACCAAGGGAAAGTTAACTGTCTGTGCACACACTTTTGGTACATTGCCCTCGAGTTTTGGAACCCAATCGTCGCCACTGCTTGGAATTTGATAATTTCTACTCCCCACCCTGGAAAGATTGTTGAGGATTAGCCCCTAGCCCCTACTAAACTACGCCCTTGTTTGTCATTCCGAATTAAACGTCAATAGTAATGACGTCATTATTCCTACCTAATGAATGAAACCACTTAAATCCACTTCAGATGCATAGAAAACCAATAGTGACCGTTACGTAAGCAAAAATACAGTTTTAAAAGAAATGGGGTTAGGGCATTTTCTTTATCTGGACGGTATGGTCGGTCTATATGAATCCAACTATAAAAAAAAGTTGCTATAAAAGATCACGTTCACGAGAAATGCTCTGACGTCACGTCTATTCAATGTGTTTATTAAATATTCTTGCTAGGTCCCTCTTAGGGCACTTATGATAGACGTTACCCTTTTATGAACGTATTAAGTGCATAAGTCTTTCAGCTGATAATCGATTTGGTTGGTTGTTTTGTTGCAAGTTCAAGAGTGAAGCCAGTCACAACCCGCAATTAGATCGTGGCTATCGTAGCATCCCTTTGTAAGTAATTGCGTGCTTGTATAACCCTGACGTCGCCATACACACATCGCGAATGACGTATGGATTGGATAATTGCTACTTCTCCGAAGCAATAACTTAGAATCACAATATATATGTAAATGTTTGGCTTAGCAATCTGATGTAACAGTGGCGTGAACAGAATTTTCGTAAGAGAGGCTGTTTGGCTATGCAAGGAGATGATATGTTTTATTTTTAACCCTAGCTTACCAGAGGGGAGGAAAGGGGGTCTGTCAGTCCAACCATCTTTATTTTTTCGACTTTTGAACTGCGAAAATTTTTATAGAAAATTGAAAATAAATTTCATTGTTTCCTGGTGTGTTCTCAATATTTCTGTATTACTTTTGTTTGTAGAAACGTAAATGTCATGTAAATAAAAGGCAAAATGCAGTATATGGGCCTATCAAGCGCCATCTTTGAATGCCTGTAATAGAGGTACTCATACCAGGGAGGTTGGTAAACAATATCTTGGTAATAATGGTAGTTTTTTGTAATTATTATAATAAATAAACAACTGCGCCTTTATAAACAAAAAGCATTGAGAAGAAAATGTTGTTTTCAATTTTGTGTGTATGGTAAAATTTATGTGTGTGGCACTCATGCAATAAATGTTTATTATTCGTAATTAATGATGGTATTTTGTTTTAGATATTATAATTAATGAATAGCTGCCATATGTGATAAACAAAGGAAGCACTGATACAGTAACAAAATGGTTTCTTGAATTCTTATGATAAAAAAGTGTGGGCCTGTGAGTAAGTAAATTTCTCGTACGGCACGGCTAAGCCAGGGTTAAACAGTCAATCCAACATGTTGATTTTTGACATTCGTTCCTTTCATATTTGTAAAAATTTATCCAAAGTGGTAGTGAGTAACGTCTCCCTCCACCAACTTTCTAGTTGGCACGTCACTGGATGTATTTATATTTAGTTATACTTTAGATTTCAGCTGAGTATCAACTTTTTATGTCATATGCAAGCAAGTCATTTCCAAAACGTCATTAAAAGAGGGGTAATATTTTATTATTTTAAAAATAATACAATTCCTTAACCTTGAAAACCTTCTTTGGAATTAGATTATCTTTACAAAAGCAAACATTGCGGTACGACATTGACGAAACGTAATTCTACTTAGTTTCTATACTATTGTGTAACAGATGTAATAATGAAACTTGTGCCCACAGCCAAGTATATATTTTTCTACAATATATGCAAAAGAAATTACACGTTGGTACCATTCTGCAATAGGTGCCATAAGGCAGTGCCAGGGGGATCAAAATATATTACTTTTGCCACTAGGTGCACCATACTAAATCCGTAAGACTAAGAATTGGACGGGTGGTTGATTAAGTAAGGTGTTCATATAAGCTAAGAAAGAGTGATGTTCAGTAATATGATAGTAGCAGACACACTGCTATAACTAAATATCTTATGAAGATGATGACATGATTTGAGGGGATGCGTCATTGGCCTTGGGGGGGATAGGTACCTCTGTTTACTTGCCTTTCTAAGGTACTAAGATATATTCCTTTGTGATTGCTAACTGCTTATTGTCATTTCCTATTTTGAGCAGTAGTAAAGACACACACATAGATATTACTTTCTTGGGAAACATGGAACGAGTAGAACATTGGACTTCCAAGCGCTGAAAAAGTGGGGGGCATTATTGGTAGTGGTCAATTGAAGACATGCTGTAGGTTTATTTCAGCTACGTCACAAACAGTTGCATTGTGGCTTCTAGCAACCAAGAATGAGGCCAGTTCTTGTAAGTATAGGGATCAAGCGGGCGGGCGGGATATACCAAGACAAACATTTGTGATTTAAAACAATTGTAAACTCACCTGCAATAAAAATGGGACACCTTAATCGTGAAATGCTCGCTTCACTACAAGGCGTTATGTGTGTTGCTTAACTTTATACCGCGTTTGGTAGAACCTGTCCCTCTTCCCGCGCTAGGGAGCGCTCAACAGTTTCGGTGCCGATGAGAAACGAGGAAAAAATCGTCTGCTGGGCAGCGAGGAGCGAATGAAAGCCAGAAGAGAGGCGCTTACGTAGACGCTGTTGCGACGTTGCGTATTTTAATTGGCTGCCTGGCTTTGACTTTCCCCAGCACGGAAACTGTTGAGCGCTCCCTAGCGCGGGAAGAGGGACAGGTTCTACCAAACGCGGTATAGGGCGGGTTGAGAAATTGTCACTGAAAGTTTGTTATTAAAATCGACTTGTCATCGTAGAGTTAGGCAACACACATAAAACCTTGCAGGGAAACGAGTATTTCAGGATCTAGGTGTCCCATTTGTTTGGCCGGTGACGGTACACTTGATGCAGATGTAACGAACGCTACAAGGTGGATATTTCTTTGCAAACGACATATAAAATTGACTGCATCCTGACGTCACATGAAACCCACCTTCATAAGATTGTGAATATAAATAGATTAATTTAATATTTGAATGGGATTCTTTGTTTGAAAAAATGTAAATTTGTGAATTCCGAACAATGTAAGTACAACGAAATAATACAATTATTTTAATATAAATGATTCTGTTATAGTTCTGTACACTTCCTTTAAACAAATATTATCGTTTTGTTCAATATTATAAATAAGTATCCACATAAGATGATCCTTTTTTATTAAAATTAAAATAATATTGAATGTCTGGGTTCTTGCGTTTATAGACCAATGAATCAGTGCTTCCACCTTACGACTACTTTTTGCGATACGTCTAAGCAGTTTGAAGAGGGAGTTGTGTAACTTAATAGGGAGGAATAACTATGGGAATATTCAATTCTACTTACCTTCCGGGGAGAGGTGGGGAATCTCCCGGCAGCCGGCCGACAATAGAACAAGGTCATGAAGGTCAGAGGAGGTCAACAGCAACGAGCCTTCTCTGTGAAACTTGCATGGTTGGCAGTAACAAACGGTTTGGATTCAACACATCTGAAAAGAAGAAGGCCGTTTTGTCAAAAATACTATTTTTTATGGCGTCAACATATTATATTACACAGCATTTATTAGGTCAAGCAACATGTACAGTAAGAGGAAAAAACATGTTTTATCTTTATTGGATTTGTTTTTGCAAAGCAACAGTTCTAAAAAATTAATGGTATTAAATATTAAGGTATTGGAGACATGTTTATTGTTATTTCGTACATACACCTTCTTTTAACGGCATATTTTAAAACATAAACAGGGACGTTTCTCACCGACCACTGCGAAGCACCGGTCTCTGTGGTACAGTGGGGTCCATGAGTATTACCGTGCAAATTGTCCATCACCATGCTCGTACACTTTATTTGACCCAACTAGAGTTTCAAAAATTAAAAGAACTCTAAACACGCTGTTGACAACTTCTGCACCAGCATACATAAAAATACACTGCATAAAAACATAGGAAGTAAGAGAAAAATCAATGAAAATATTCATCCACAATTTGCACGGTAATAGTCATGGATCCCACTGTACATTCGTTGTTTGAAGCGAAATGTTTTAAGAAGGTTGGCCTTATAATCGCAGAAACCTTACTCTTCAACTAATGGCAATTTAATTGCTGGTAAATAAAACTATCCCATGGAATTTGTTGTAACCGAATTCTTGAATCTGAAGAGAGGTCACAAAGTATAAACTTTAAAAACTTTTGATGAATACAGTACAGCAATACATAATTAACGGCGTGATATTGTACACAAGTACGGCAAATGAGGCATTTCATGTGTGTGACATTCACACTTAGAATGTAAGGTTCTAGACATGAGATTGTATTAAGATAGTCATATTGAACTGATTCCAAAGAATTATAAAGTATTTTGTGGTATCTGCTAACAAATTAAAAACAACTTGAGTATGATGACTTAGCATGAATGCATGAAAGCATTAACGAAATTGTGTTACGTCTATGACTCTTTAAAAATATAACCAAATTTGACTTCATTTGTATGTGATGCATATGTAGCCTACTGCAGACGCTAATTATTTTTGTTAGTCAAATATACGTACATTCACAAGCATTTAAGCCTTAATGCAATTAAAGACATTCACCATTTTCAGATTAATTCACATTATTATTTACATGGAGTACAATTATTTTTCGTCGAATGCCCCAAATGTATTACCAAATAACGTTGCTTTGTTTCTCCGGCCTTTAGTCAATATATAAACGACCTTTTAGAGGCACAGACAGACTTAATCAACCAGCTCCGAAGCCACTTCAGACGTGGGGCTGATGTGGAACATTTTCTCCATACCATAGTCTACTACACTATTCTCGTTTAGAAATAAACTCTGCTACCACCAATACTCGTACTCTGCATTCACTTCATACGTTAAATGAAACACTCAAGGAAATAAGACACATACTTTACCAACCAAATTTCCACCAACAAAACAAATTACACTCGAACGGAACACATGCATCAAGTCTTCATTCATTCATTCATTCCTTTATTTGGAACCTAACAGCTTTTATGCCGTTCTTGTCCATAACAATACACAAATAAAATGTACACAATTGTTTACATTAAAATTATCAGTCTTCCCCCCCCCCCATATTTTACAGATATTACTTTATTTTTTTAAAGAACACTTTGCCTTTTACAATTGTATGTTACACTTCCGTAAAAATAATAACAAACTATAACAAATCCGCACATCTGGATTAACAATTAAACTTAACAAATATGTTGAAAACTGAACCTTTAGATTATTTAAGTTTTATACAAGATATTTCTCTCTATATTATATTTTGAGCATTACAGTATTATATGTTGTGTATCTGCACTTTCCTAGCCACATTCACATTTCTTATTGTTCGTTATTCCAATTTTGGATAAATGTTGCCTAGTACACAAATGGCCCGTTTTGAGTCTATTAATTAATACAATTACATTTCGTGTAGCACTTACATGATGAAACCTTGGTTTGTGTGTTTTGAATTCAGCAAATGGTCTATATGATTCTCCAACTGTTGCAAGTTAATTTCGACACCGATCAAACTATTCATTCAGAATTTTCTTCTTTACTCTAGGGATAAGATCCGTATATTATAATGATAAATTCGTAATAATGTACATCTTTGATGTCGCAATAGAAACGTCTGAATGCTATTCAGTTCTCCGGATTTAGTTGACGTGAGTATATTCTTGCTAATTCGACTCAGCACACTCTTCTGTCCACCAATATATATTTGGGAAGTGATGCTAAATACTTTTTTTCACACTGGGACAATTCAAGTCCATCGCAGCCGAAATGATTTTTACAAACTCCTCATATGTCATGTTATCAGGTTTTAATCCATCATCCTATGAGAAATAAATATTTAAAAGTTTAGAATAATTAGACCAATTAGCTTTGAATACTTTCCATTTCGAATAGTTAATATTCTTTCGTTTGTTGCATGGCAATAAGCCAAGTAAACATAACTTGTTCTCAAGTCCATATCGGCCTCCCATGTAAAGTCTGCACAATACGTTTCTGAAATTAATGTTAAGTCTATAGATGACGGATTACTTCCATTTCTAGGCATATGAGTAGGTGAACCATCATTATTATAGTGAACTGCTCAGCCTCCATCCATTCAACAACAGTTCGACCTAACTTATCTGCTGCCTGTCGACCCCACAATGGGGTCTCCAGTTATGATTAATGGAGTCTTGAATGAACTAATCATAGACCTTAAATGCTTCACTGCAATTTTTTGCGATGTATAAGAAGATGGTATTTATGTAGATCGACATAACGGTAAATATTTTATTCAAAATTTGTACTTGTATTCCCACTACTTCCACCGGATATTCTCGAACAATCACTAAATTGGGATTAAATTATATGGGTTGGAATGCCAAACTTTCATGAACAAATATAGCACTCCTTTTCCGCCTTTTTGATTAAGTACTGCGTGATATTTTTTATTTCAAGTGAAAGTTTTCCATCCCCCATACTTCACACACACACATGTAATGAGAAGATGATGCTCTTCTATCAGTTTCATGAGTTCAAGTTTTCTTGAAGGAAACGATCATAAATTCCATTGCACAAACAAAAACATATTTTGCATGTGAAAACTTACTGATTATTATATTTAATGTTGAGCATCTTCATATGATTCAAGCTCTTCAATTAGTTTTAATATCTGTGAAGTAATATTTGCACAATCGACTAGAATGTTTTTAATTCTCTGAAGATTATCATCCACAGTTACATTCGACGTTACTTTCGCCATAACTTGTAATAAACTAATCATTATTTTCTTTTGAGAGTCATATTGTGGGATGCTAGTCCGTAATTTTCGATTTTCCGTTGTTGGCACTGACGTTGGACTGTTTCGGGAATTTAGTAAAACATAATCTGGTCTTTTTCGTTTTGGATTTTAGGTTTGTCACACGGATTTAGCTTTTCAATACCTTTGTTTATCATAACTTCTTTACATTTAAATATTGTCCCAAGTCTTCGATCAACATAATTATTGTTCATGTTGTAAAGTTGAAGTTGAGAAGATTTCCAAGAATATAAGTTTCTTGATGTCCTTCATTCCTCATCTCTTAAAGTGGCCAGCACCTCATATCTGTTACCTGTTGTAATTGCTGAGCTTGGAGCTTGTACAAAGGAAGACTCTGCTTTAGTTGTTTTTAACTCTGGGAAATCTTGTAATATGTTTTCATCAGAATAATATTTTCTTTCGGTCATAAATGAACTACTAGAACTAACTTTTCTCTTTGCTTCTTGATATGAATAGCCCTCATATGCTATCACCTTCTGAATTTCTCTTTCCTCTTCCCACTTACTGCACGACCTCTCAGTTGCAAGATGATTTCCTGAGCAATTAATGCATTTAGGTACTGCAGCACATACATCATCATGTCCATAATCACACCACCTTGGACATATTGCTTTGGACTTACAAACATACTTTGTATGAGAGAAACAGAAACAATTCCTGCACTGCATCACAGATATTATTTTAGGTTGTACCTGAAATAAGTTACTGAGTAGCTTTACATGCGAGGGCAACCTTTGTGGTTGAAACGATTACGTGGATCAATTTGGTCTGTTTGAACACAAATTCCCCATTTTCTTGATAAATATTCTTCTTCATTCTTTCCATTTTGATTATTGGAATATTTCTCTCAGCCTCTGTTTCATCTTGTACTTCTTCTAAATTTATATGTAACGGTAACCCATATATTAGTCCCATTCTGTGTCAAGGACTCTTCGAGATTTCGACATTTACCTTATACTTCTTCTGAAACTCTTTGTTCAAGTAAAAGTCATTTGCATCATTGGATGTTAAAACGTATACCTATCCACGATTAGGACCCGATGCCTTAACATAATTCAACTTAATTCTAGCATCTCTTAAGTGACTTCCTAAGATAATAGCACTAAAGCTACCAACATTGTGTTCCACGACTTCAACTAAAACAATATATGGGCCTCCGTGCCCAGGATAGTAAAAGTCATTTTTATTCACATTATCCTTTGCTTCCATTGTACGCTCTAATACGTTTGCTTTGAAAATTTTTGGAGCATTTACAGAGAACACTTTTTCATTAACTCTTGCTCGATTTCGTTTTGTGTTTTGACTTTTTGGTTGCTTAGTAACCAATTCAACATCCACATTTTCTCCGTCTTAACTTCTTGAAGATGTATCCTTTTTTCCTTCCACTAATTCGTTCATGTCCATTTGGACGTCCTCTCTGTTCTTATTATTACATTCCTCGCTAGACATTTCCCTCACTTGTATGAAATTTGTTGAATTTCTTACAAACGGGAAACTTTATCCGGATGGCCCATAGCCTTCCATGCTATCTAGATTTTGAACACAGATTTATCTTCTTAATGACAAGATTATTTGATATTAACTTACGTTTCAATAAATTCACTGTCTAATAATAACACAGAACACTTTGTAATAAAAATGATACTTAGATCAACAATTTAATCTTGAATTTTTCTGTAATTATATATTACGCAACTAGGTAATATTTCACCACAGACTCAATCCTCATATATCTTCGTCAAGGCTTCAACTCAAACTCAACACAATTTTTTTGGACTAATGTTGCTAATGTTTTCTATAAAGTCTTTTGTTTCTCTGAGTGAATTGGACATTCCAAAATAATATGTTGAGTATCACCCCTTAAATTACCACAGTCACAATTTGTAGATTTTAAAATCCGAACCTCATAGTTACTGAACATCTATAGGTGAGTAAATATCCACAAAAATACGTCATCTAGTAGCACTGATGTCATTACACATGACAGGTTGTATGAAATGTTTTCTCCTTGCATTTTATATCACTAACTGCTCAATTATACCTAACACCAACGTAAACTTATTCTAATATATCTTGTTTTACAGGTTGGTTTATATTCGGAACTATGAGTGTTAGTAGCACCTTTATAGAATCAAGAGCTCCATTTTTACAGCTATCATTTTACTGCTATTACGGCCCCTCTCACCCTTTACTTTGCCTTCCCATTTCTAATCTCAGATTGATGTGCGTGCACGCAAGCGACCAAACATGGGTATGTGTGATGTATTTATATGTGTGCGCCTGCCTGAAGGTAGAGTTTAAACACTTAATACAACTCATTTCGTACTAATTTAGGATTCTTATATTAAATATGTTTGAAGGGAAAATCACTCACACAACTCATTGATTAAACACGTTCATAGAAAATAAATATATTTTATTTTTTATGTAGCCTATAGCCTATTTGCAAAGTCGTTAGTCAACATAAATAACCAAAGCCATATCGTAATTAATATTGAATTATCAGAAATAAACAAACCGAAAAATAAAACAGAAGTATATAAATGTAAAAATTGCACTGGTCCTGTATATTAAAGAAATTTTGATTTTTGCCTGAAGAAAGGTTTTATAAAGAAAACTGTACTTAACTTACTACCTTTTGTAAGAACATGAAAAAATTGGACCAAAAAGTTTGCTTGCTTACTCATCAACGTAAACGTTAAAAACTACAAATCGCACAAGTGGTAATGATAATGTAATACCTAAAATATCGGGGAGAAAAAATATATATATATATTTACAGCAAAGTTCAGTGGTTCAGTCAGTTCAGTTCCCTTGTAAAAATTAGAGTCGTCAAATTTGAGAATAACAGAAATGTGGTAGAGTATTACTTACAAATTTACTTTCCAGAGTTTCTTTGACACAAACTCTAACTTTTGCAGAACGTCATTTTCACTGGCCATAATACCGAGAGATGCAAGTCTGTTTTGCAACATTGTAGACCTATGGCAGTTTTTAATAATCTTCAGTTTTGAGTATGACCTTTCCCCGGTAGCATTGGTGATCATCAGTGACAAATATATCTTCAATGCTGTTGTTTCATTGGGAAAAGTAGATTGCAGTTTGTTTTCAAAAATTATATTGTATGACTGTGACGCTAAAATAACTTGCTTTCCATTGAAATATTGAAGCTGGGACATCAAATATTTGAAATAAACCATTTCGTTCCCAAATTCAGCTTCAACATCGTTTTCATAGTTTTGAAGAAGTTTTGAAACACCCTCTATTATTTGAGCGTTAGTAAGTGCTGGAAAGAAGCACAAAACACCAAACACTGAGTTCACGTATGCTTTCAGACGATGACACAGCTCAGCACTTATCTTATCCAAAATTGGTATATAAGTTTCTACCTTAAATCTTTCTCCGACTAGCAGTTGCAGAACAACATTCTCAGCGTCATCATCGTCAAAATGCCGTATTCTCGCTCGCTTTCGTTTTCTCTCATCAGAGTATTTTAGCTCGCCGGCTGGCTTTCTGTTCATAGTAATCGAATTGGTATCTTTGTGATTTTAAAAAATCTAACAATGTATTTAGAAGACGAACAGCAGTTTGAAGTTCAACCGTTTCACTTTGTATGGACTTGCTGACTGCATTGATTCTCTCCAAAATGGTTGCCCAAAACTCAGTCATGATGAAGATTTCGTTTTATGACATTTGAGTCAATAAACATTTTGCCTCATTATTGCATGGATGTAGTTTCGTTAGTAGTGGATTTCCGTGTAAAACCAAATTGAAATAGGCTTTGGTTCTTCGTTATTGTTTGCTCCAGCTGTCTGTCTCTTTCCTGCCGTTTTTTACGATTTTCTGAACCACTCTCATACCTTTTCTTCTTCTTATCCTCTGGCTCTGTCTTCTTCTTCTCCTCTTGCTCTGATATCTTCTTCTCCCCTGGCTCTGCCTCCTTCTTCCTTTCCTCTTGCTCTGACATCTTTTTCTCATCTGGCGTCTTCTTCTCCTTGTGTCTATAAGATAAAGAGAAAGGACTATACGGTGAATGTAGTGAACAGGAATGATTTTTTTTAAATAATGTAATCATGTAGGTACCCATCGTTTAAAAAATTACTTGCTATTATCAACGTCAGTTACATTACTTACAAAACAGTTTCAACGTAACAGAATTACCTTTTTTTAGCAATATTAAAAAAATAACTTTTAACCTAACTAAGTTATTTTTTTTAATACTAATTTAACGCTTAAAATTTTTAGTAATAAAAAGTAATTGCCCAGCTTTGGCAAACATGTGTTCGTTGAGTTGTTTATGTAAAAAAAAATTTAAGTCAAATTCGATAATGATCTTAATAATAAAAACTTATTAGTTATATCTGATTATTATGTAAATAATTGTTGGATTAACTATTTAAATTGTACTATTAATTAAAAATAATATAATCATAATTATTATTTATTATATTATGGCGGGTATAATAGTATAATAGCTAACGTTAAAACGTTCTGGTAACTCACTTTGCTTACCTGGTTTTATATTCCATTCCGGTTCTGATCGAACGGCAAGGGCATGTTGTCAGTTGTGAAAGAATCCGAAACAACATTATAACTTCACAGTTCACTCACTTCCCTGCATTTGGCAAAACGATGCACAGATCACAAAAACTAAACTACGAAATAACAGCAACCGCGAATAGAACTGATAATTTGCTACGTACACTTGGTACAGGCAACAAAGGAAGGCGAAGGCATCAACGACAGTCAGGTGTTCGTCTACGCGTGATGGCGCCGTGGCGACGCGGACATTCGACATTGCTATACCTCACCTTGCCCTTTCAAAATCAAACATCGTCTTACGCAGCAAGTTCTAATCTTCACTAACGAAAATAACGATTTTACATTAAGGACAACATTTAATAAGCAAATGTCCAAAGAAGAAGCTGTTATCGATATCAATCGTTTATTACCTATATTAAACTCTTCTTTTTTTCTGTCCAAGATAGATCTCACACGGACCCCTGGCGGGGGCCCTCCCGTGGCCGCGAAAGCTTCGGGGCCTTAAAGCGGCTGCTTTCTTTGCTTTATGGTTAATCCGGCACTGCCTAGAGCAAGGTTGCATTGTTACGTCAACTTGTGTTTTCACCTGGTGTGGCGACGACAAAATAAGTTCTTATTTCCAAGTGAAATTTTTCACTGAAGAGTTAGGGATTTTGAAGCAATTTTATTTTCAAGGGGAGCAAACCAATTTCCAGTGATGGTGGCAGATAACTATTTTGAGCAATTTGCTGATTGAAATTGATTTATTGATTTTGTTTATTTATCTTGGGTAATTGCGAAGAAAATTAGTGATGATATAATGAAATCGATGAAGGAACATTCACAAAGAACACCCAAGCACAGGTCGGGATTCGTCCCTGGCGTCGCAGGACGCTGTGCTTACCAATCCTCCACAGAGTAGAACAGAGATCCTCATTGATTAAGACTTTCATTTATTGATTGATTGATTTAGTTAATTTGACTTCGCGTTTTGTGCCTCTTGGTTAATTTGCGAAGATGGGGATGAGTGATGAAATGATGAAATTGATGAATGGACATTCATAACAAACTAGCCCGAGCGGAATTCTAACCCGCCACCCCTGTCGTCGCAGCGCGATGTTCTAACCACTCGGCCTTAAGACTTTCATGTATGACAAGTATGTGAGTGTGTATGATATGTCAAGGTATTGATAAGAAATCCTTGAGTTTAACAATGGGACATTTATTACACAATTTTTAGTGCCCTTCCATGTGAAAGTGGACAAACAAGGTTAATTTTATTTTTATTCGAAGTATCACTTATGTATGAACTCATAAAGGAAAAACTATGCAGAATTTGGAATTATTATTACAAACATTAGTTTCATGGCTTTTAAATAACATATTGTTTCAAACCTATTACTTTTTATAGTAGAAGTGGAATTTTATGTGTGGTGTCTGCACTTAATTAATTATTTACCATAAGAAAACTAAATTAATTCTAATTCGTTCTAATTGTCTAAATTGATTGTTTCTATATCTTATGTTCTCAAGTATCATACTTCATTTCTGAAGCAAACCTTACTTTGAGAAATCTAAGAATTTATAATAAGATGCATAGCCTTGGCATTGTTAGCTACGTGATCCTACAAAGTAAATAATGTGCATGATGTCACACCGGTCACAAAATTTGTGACACCCATTACAGGCAAAAAATGTTTATAAAAAAAGTGTGTAATGATGTTCTTAGAAACTAAAAGCATCGAAATGTTGAGTAAATTTTGCTTTTTGAAAATGAAATAAAATTGTTTCAGTGAACCCATACATTTCACAAGAGTTTTCTGAAAGACTGAGGAAGGTCCTAAAGTCAAGTCTCAGAAGTGTCACACCCGTCACAAGTACAAATAAATGTATTTTCTGTAGCTGAAAATTAAAATGGGGGAGATATATTCTTAATTTAAATAATTTCATCAAGGAAAATGAAACGACATGAACTTATAGTGTTACATATTTGAAGGTGTTAAGAAAAGTATGAAAGAATGAATGTACATTTATCTGAGGCAGACTTTTCATGGTTAGTATTATATTTCCTATGTTTATTTTTCATTTAGACCCACTACTATAACAATATATGTTCTAATACTATGCATTATTGTTCATTCATAACATTTTGTATATCTCTATATTTTCTTTAAGTGATTACCACATTGTAAAGATAGTAATATTCCGTTTAATGTAAGTCTGAGATAATATATATTTTTTTAAAAAAAAATGCTCTTAATGAAGCGGTGAACACAGAAAAGAAAGCACAACGTGTAAAAGTTTTTCGCTGTTCTAGTGAGTATCAAAATGTACACAGTTTTTGCCTGCAATGCACCTAATAAAAGCTTCACCTGCTAATTCGTGTAATTGGAAAACATTGCCAAAATGCTGCACCTGACCAATGTCCACTTGTTCCCCCAATTTGCGGTCCGCACCGGAAGTACGGCCATTTTTCTCTAGTTTTAATCATCCAGCTTTTTTTGTCCTCTTTTGGTTCCATATGCGCATTCATAGTCGCTCTCTCGTCTCCTTCCAACGATTTGTTAAATGGAGACAGCCACATCGTAAGAATCCAATAATCACTCGGTTTCAACTCTCGCCACTCTAGTAATGGTCTCATCAAGGTTTCAACATATTAATTTATTTCTCTTGTATCGGAGCTTAAAACGAGGAAGAACCTTTTCAAAGCATTTTCCCTGCAGGGTAAACAAAGAGACAAAATACACAAAGAACGTATTTTCAGGGAAAATAATTAAAAAAGAAAATAGGACTGGAAAACCCGTCCACGTACGTAGTTCTGTGGTGTGACTCATTTATCATGGCCATGATTATGAGAAATTCATTATTTTTCTTATTTCTTAACACCTAACATGTATTATGTATATTAGTTCTTCTCACTAGAATACGTTTGCACAAGTGTATTGATGACGAAAATGGAAAATTCAAGTAGAGAGGACCATGAGTGTAAGTGAACTGGTTACAGAACAATGTTAAGAGTTAATGGAACGAGGAAAGTAACTGACTAACTCTCTAGTCTTCTTACCCTGTGGCCGAGTGGTTGTTGACCTCCGTGGCGGAGTGGTTAGCAGAGCGCGCTACAAAGCCAGGGGTTCCGGGTTCGAGTCCTGGGTTAGGCATGGGTATTTGTGTTCGTCCAGATGATAAGAAACTGAGAAATTGTAACAATTGAAAAATGTAAAAGTATGAATGGAGGGATATACCTCCGTGTAGGGGGTGTTTCCTTTTGTAAAAAAAAAAGAAAAGTGGTTAGCACCATGGGTCCCGGGTTCGAATCCCGCTCGGGCTTGGTTGTTTGTAAATGTCCATTCATCAATTTCATCATTTCATCACTCATCCCATCTTTGCAAATTAGCCAAGAAGCACAAAACGCGAAGTAAAATAAACTAATTATCAATAAATCAATCAATCTAAGCATCTTAAACCCGAAGGTTCATGACTGCAGCAACACAGGCCTTCCATCTTTCCCTATACTGAGCAAGATCTACATACTCTTTTCCATCCCTACCGATTTCCTTTAGGTCTATCTCAACGTTATCCCTCCATCTTCGTCTTGGCCTTCCTACAGGTCTCTTACCATCAGGTTTACCAACAAGAATCTTGTAGACTCCTCTTTCCTTGCTTGGCTTGCCCACTTAAGTCTGCTTGATTTAATTATTCTAATAATTTCTGGACATGAATACAAATTATGTAGTTCTAAATTATGTAACCTTCTCCACTCACCTGTCTCCTCATCCCTTTTAGGTCCAAATATTTTCCTAAGGATCTTATTTTCAAATACTCTCAATTTATGTTCCTCTTTCAATGTAAGGGACCAAGTTTCGCATCCATATAATAATACAGGCAAAATTACTGTTTTGTATATTTTAACTTTTAGTTTCTTAGATATTAAACGAGAAGACAAAAGTTTATGAAGAGAAAAATAACATGCATTTCCTGAATTAAGCCTGTTATTTATTTCCTCTTTAATATAATTTTCATTTGTTAATATTACTCGTAAGTACTTGAATTTGGAAACTGGTTCAAACGAGTTGTTATCAACAATTAGATTTTGATTATTACCTAACACTTGGTTTCGGCCTGTAAGCATATATTTAGTTTTCTCTTTGCTAACTTCCAAACCAATCTCTTTAGCTGTTTGAAAAATATTTTAGCATTATTCTTAATTGTATTTATATCATCCCCTAATAAGTCTACATCATCTGCATATGCTAACAACTGAGTCACACCGTTTAATTTTAGTCCTTCTTTAGTTTCTTTTACCTTCCTAACAGCATATTCTAAGGCAAAATTAAAGAGCAATGGAGATGATGCATCTCCTTGTTTTAACTCATCATGAATTGTAAATTTGTCAGACACATTATTAACCACACGAATTTTACTTTCTGTTTCATTCGTGTATACTTTTATCATATTAACAAGCTTCTTAGGTATTCCAAACTCGACAAATATATTCTATAATTTCTCTCTTTTGACTGAATCATATGCTTTTTTTAAATCAATGAATACGTGATGGACACTTTGATTATATTAACACTTTTTCTCAAGTTTTTGTGTGATGAGAAAAAATTGATCTGTAGTTGATCTGTTAAGTTTAAATCCATATTGATAATAACCTATAGTTCCATTAGCATATGGGGTTAGTCTTTTCAAAAGAATGTTAGATAATATTTTATATGTTGTTGAGAATAGAGAAATTCCACGAAAATTATTGCAGTTCATTTTATCACTTTTTTTAAAAACAGGAACAATTATAGATTCTTTCCACTGTTGAGGGATTTCTTCTATATTCCATATTAAACAAATTAATTTATGAATTTGACATATTAACGTATTTCCACCATATGTAATTAACTCAGCTGGTATTAAATCAATGCCCGGTGCTTTGTTATTCTTTAGCCTTTTAATAACATCTTCAACTTCAGTTAAGTTAGGTTCTGGAACTAAAAGTTCTGATGTGTGTACTTGATTTACTTCTGATTTATCTCCTACACGAACATGGAAGAGGTCATTAAAGTAGTTCTTCCATCTATTAAAATTTCGCTTGGATCGGCCAAAGAAATCACCTTTTCTATCTTTTATCAAGTTTAGGAACGAGGCAAGTATGATGAAATATCATGTATTTTTCCACATATTTTTAATTTTATCTTGAAAAGAAAAAGTAGCGACCATATAAGAACAGTGTGGATAGCATTTTAGAATAAGGTACATGAGCCAAAGGTTGCCATAGTTCCCAAGGTAGCCCACTTCACGAAAATCATAAGTATTTAACAAAATTAACAAATGGAACAACATCAATGTACCCAGTCCCCCTCTGCTGCACCATGCAGAAGACGAACTGTCTCGGGCTGCCAGCAGCCATTTTATGTAAGTTATTGTGTCAAGCATCGAGCAGATTAGTTGTCGTTGTTATTTTAAGGTAAGTAATAAATTTGTGTGTGTGTGTGTGTGTGTGTGTGTGTAAGTTCTTGAAATTAACGAATGTTAATATTTTATACGTATTTTAAAATTTATTTCATTATATTTTTTATCACATAGTTACATTGTATTTTTGTTGAAAAACTTAGTCCAGAGGCGTTAAGGTGGCACATTCTGGGTATCATTGGGAACAGTTTACACTCTGCCTCTTGAATTTACATTTTTCACATTAAAATACGTTTTATTATTAAAGATTACTAATAATGTTAAATTTGCACAGACATTCATGAATCACTAAATGTTATTAATATGTTCGTCATTCTAGTTTTTGGACTTCTAACCACTGTTATTTTTTAAAGAGATTTACCTACGTTTCGGAGGCTGAATCTGCCTCCGTCTTCAGGGTAGCGTGTAGTTTGTTAGATCACATAAATGGTTGCCTTGGAGGATCATTCTTGGTGGCCTAGGCTCCACACACCGCGTCTGTCGGTCACAAGGACCTCTATATACATAAAGTTGCCAGGTAGGATTATGAGTGGCCCAGGCTCCACTTCGTCAGATGACCACGTCAAGGTCACGATCAAGGCTTAGTGTGGCACCGTTAGGTTTCCACCTTGATCTCCGGGGACTGGACCGCCCCGGATTTCATGATTAGCTACAAAGAAGAATTAATATGTTGTGTTTATGTGTTAAATACTTCAGTGATAAAATATTTTGCGGAAGTGTTTCTTTTATTTCGAATACAATTAGTAGGTTGGAATTAACTAAAATTTTGGTCCAACCCGGAAATAAATATCTACACTATGATGTAATTTTCTTTCGGTTGGAGGGCATGTCAATGGAGTGTGCGATGAGTGTATTTCACTCAATGAGTATATATCACTTCGAAGAGAAGTAGAAAAATTTCACTTTTGGGTAATCGCAAAGATGAAGATGAGTGATATGATGAAAATGATGAAGAGACACTCACAAAGACCACCCAAGCAGGATTCGAAACTGGGACCACTGACATCAAATGGGTTGTGCTAACCACTCCACCACGGAGGTCGGTTATACGTGGTTAGTGTACCTAATTCATGTCACCAATCGAAAGTTTGAGACTAACAATTTATCTAATAAATTATTAAAAGAATGAATAATCATGAATAAACATGTTTTCTTGAGCACAAGCAACATTTTCTACGAAACTATAAGCAGTAGGCCACTTTTGGTATCCATGGGCCACCTTGGTAACAGGTGTAACGGTTTTATAATTCTTTGTTTTTTTAAGAAAAAGTTATAAGCAATTTTACAAAGTATTTCTATGGTACATGTTCTCAATTACAGTATATATAAGTGTTATTTTTTAAAATTTCAGAAATTTATCTCTCATTTAAGATTTGTAAATTGCCCTAGAAGCTTAACTAGGCTATGGCCACCTTTGGCTCACCTACCTTATGACGTTGTACATAGTTTATGCTCTAGAAAATAACATCCTGTTGTCGAGTAGACATTTTTTCAAGATCAGATCATAGATGAAATGTAATATTAAATCTCAATTGACAGGCACCCGGGACGAAGTGGTGAGTGTAAACCGCCGAGAAACCACAGGTCCAATGTCGAGTTCGAAAACACAAGCACGGAATTGGAATTGAATTTCCACAAAATGTACAGTTGTGCCACTTTTGGAGTGATCTCAAATATATCCTAAAGAAAATAACTTGGGCTGCATCGAAAGGTACCCATGGAACTGGTTGGGATCAACCAGTCATGCCAAATGGACAAACTTTTGTTGGAACATATTTTAGTAAATTTGTGTGCAATATTCCTAAAACGAATTGCAAAATTAAAGAGTGCATTGAAGTTGTGGCTCTCAAAATGCAAAAGTTTGTAAATGTTCGAGGCAAGTAATATGTTTATGATTGATATATTACACAAAGCTTAAGAGTAACGGAATATTTAACGCCATTTTTAATGACAAAACCATGAATAATCCTAAACTAAAATTCACATTTTATGAATTCTTAAACGGTAAAAACAGATTGTTTGATACCTCTGTACATATGTATGTATTCAAATTATGACTCAAACTATACCTAAGTCTTAACCACAGAAACGATTCACACATTTCAAATAAATAAGTAAACTTATTGATTACAGGAATCCGAATACACAGCTCAACACGTTCAGTGCCGGTGACACACACCGTGTGCCATCGACTTTTACCGAGAGAAGCCGACGTCACACTGTGTGTGACACTGGCATTGTTAGTTTCCGTTCGCCAGTTTTGAGCCGGTTATCCGCGCAAGAGGTTGTAACCGATCCGGCCTCTGATAGACATACTACTGCAATGGTTCATACCACTGGTTTCGTGGTTACGGGTTTTTTGTGTTTTCTATGGAACCATAATGATGCATGGCCGTCTAGTGAAAAAATACAATGTACTGGATGGATAAACAGAGCCTTGAAAGGGGCAGATTTACATAAAATTGCCGAGGCATCATTCAACATCTCTAGTGAAAAATTTGTTGATTCCAAGCCCATAGACAATTTTTTTTAGTTGCGGGGTTTTATTCTTTATCAGTAGCTTCCACCCACAAGCGAAATATTGGAGGTATAGAAGCATTGAACGTTTATTTCACAGTATATTACAACGTATTGTACAAGATTCTGCTAGTGAAGTAAAATGAATCACCACTGTACACAATTTAAATGAGATATTTATAGGATTTTGGAGGCGGTGGCTTCAGTCCCCAAAACCTCCCTTCCCCCCACTACATGCCAGATTGATTCGGAAGACTCTTGGCATAGAACGTATGAAGTATTAGATATGACAAATGACTCAGATGGTCAAGATAATGATAGGCGGTGATACTGAAAATTTTTCTAGTGATGGTGGTATTATAACAAAAAGCTTCAACTGCTGTAGAAATTCCGAGGCTTATGGATCAGCTTCCATCTAAACTTTACAGAACACATAGAAGAAGATGCAGGTAAACAACCAAAACAAAATTTGGAAGAAATCACAATATTTCTGCGCCGACTCTGAATATCAACCTAGACTGTGTTTTGAAAACTGTCTTGCACAATTCCACAAGAATGGAAGAGTTATATTATTGCCTGTGCAGTAAAGTGAGTAGGTGTATATGGTTATCATTTTGAAGTGGTTTTTCACTTTCATTGCTCTGGAAGTTTTATTAATTCTCTTTGCACTTTTATGTGTGCAAAAATAGAAAGTTTCGTCTGAATTTGTACGAGTAGATTACAAAAGCAAGTGTATTTCTTAGAAGACTGTATGTTATTTGTTGTAGTAATAATAAAGTTTCTTGTATATCCTTAGCGATACCTTCTTTTCTGACGTTTTGCAGTTAGATAATGATATAATACCATGGCATACACCGTGTGTAACCGTCCTCTCTCTCTCAAAAAAAAAAAAAGGCTATGCTTAAGGCCGGTGACACACACCGTGACACTCCCTCCAAAATCTCGTCTATAACTACAAAAATTCATTGTACATTGACAAAATACAAGTATAACAAATACTTGTGATATAAACCAAAACAACGTAAAGGTTTTAATGTGTGTTATACATCCAGATAACGGCCTGTAGCATACGCAATGCAAAATGGACCGGCAGTGAACTTAATTTATTGGGTTGGTACGATGTCCAGCAGAGATCTCGTATATCGCTTCTACATGCTATGTATAAATCATCAGTGTCTTGTTACTCAAAGTGGACTTGCACTGTATCCAAACACTTTTGTCACCTCTCTCTCAACGACTGATTTCCAACGAGAAAGAAATGATTCTGTGATGCGAAGAAATAATTAACAGCGTCTCTTTTTGTCAGCAGAGAGTTTTATTTTTGCCAGGAAGTGTTCACGATTGCTGAAGAGGTAGTCATTAGTGGGAGATATGTCAAGGGTTCGTATATGATCCGTGGTCAAGGGTTTAATATTGAAACTAACTGACGGTCTGTACAGTCTTTCGAACAAAGTGTGGCTTGGCATTGTCATGCAATATGACGTCACCATATCTCTTGACCACTGATGGATGCCTGCGGAGAAGTCGATGATGCATTCTATACAGTTCAGCATTGTGATCATCCACAGTGACAGTCTAGACAAGACGGAGGAACACGTAATGAGTCACTCTAAAAGTAGACCACCAGACAAGCAGCAAGATCCTTAGTGGGTGTAGGGCTGGGTTTGGACAACTCCCGTCACGCTGATCGCCATCCACACAATGTTCCATGTCCTTGTTTCGTCAGACCTGACAATCTGGTGCATAATTTTCTCTCGTTTATTACCAAGAGTAAGAGAATTGCAAATTTCTAGGGTTACACATACTGACAAATTGAGTAAAGCATTGATTTGCTTTATTTTACTTAGCTTTTTCTGCCACTTTTGACTAATTGCGAAGATAAGGATCAGTGATTACATATTGAAAATAATGAAAGGACACTTGTAGAGAACACTTATAGCTAGGCCATGATTCGAACCAAGGACCTCTGGCCTTGTATCGTAATGTGCTAACAACTCAGCCACGGAAGCTGGCAGACTGGGTAACAAAGTCTGTCTGAGATATTGCACATGCAATTTTGGTCAACCAATGCTTATAGTCCGAAGCGAGTGTTCCCACCATACGTGCTATCAGACATTTGAATCGCATCAAGCCGGGCTCCGTGGCGGAGTGGTTAGCACATCGCGCTACAACGCCAGGGGTCCCGGGTTCGAATCCTGCCTGGGCATGGTTTGTGAGTGTCCATTTATCAATTTCATCATGGCATCACTCATCCCTATCTTTGAAAATTGGCGAAAAGTGACACAAAAGCGAAGTAAAATGAAGCAAATCAATCAATCAATCGAATCAACCCGATACATCACAGAGATAACGACTATCCCATATCCCAGTATTCCTGGTGCAAGGTCGCGCATAGCGGCAGAGAAGGGAGAATCGAGTGGGCAGAGCGAAGCAGTATCAGCTGCTGGGAAGGCTGGTAACGGAAGTCGCTTTGACCCCTCCGCGCAATCCCTTTCTTTTCACGTGTTCATTGCTGCAGCCGTCTCTCGTCACTACCTGCGCAGAGACTCCAGAGATAGCTGAGACAGTGTGTAAAAAGTCAGTTTCTGTATTAATAAGCTCTAACGAGGTAATATCGTAAATTTTCCTAGTTTATGGAATGATCTTAACAGGAGAGTTCTGTGATAAAGCAAGGAAATAAAATTATATAATCATAACCAGTATCCAAGAAAACAAAAAGAAAATACAGCTAAACTATACATTTAATAAACTCACTGTCGATCACTGTGTAGGTATACATGTTTACGCTGTCTAACAAAAAGTTGCAATGGATACAAATTGAAAATTCTATAACAGAATTAACAGGGAATATGATGAAAAGTTGAAATCAAACGTACCTCACAGCTGTGTCGAAGTTGTTTTCCAATTATTCCGCAAATCCTTTCGCCAACAGAACAAAGAGACTGCAAAAACAGTGAATTACCTATGGGGAATCTGTAATTGACAAGTCAATCTAAATTCCATTACCTTGAAATTCTCAATAGGAGCTGTGAATTTGGTCAGTTCGTTGTTAAATACGATTCACAAATTACTTTCACTGAGCAGGTACTGATATGTATTTCATTGTGAACTGCAGACTACTCACAATTTTGACGACTCAGTTTTGACATCATATGGTTTGTAGGAATGTAGAATTCAAACAGAAAGTATACCTTTAGCATGTATTAAAATTTTGGTCATACGTGGAGTGACAGTGAAGAATTTGTTACTGCAGAAATATAAGGTCAAGAGATCTAATTTTATGGCAATAATTTGGTGAAAACATTGGTGATTTGTGACTTCAGTTTGACCGTCCAATATTCCAAACAACTCACGGTAGCTAAAAGCTAGACATTAACAAAGAAACGCTTAAGTAAATTAAGTAAGAAAATTGATACCAGACACGTTCTTAATCTATGAAAATGTAGACTAGAGACAGTGTTGGAAATATAGCCAAAAAACCTTTGCCAACCAAAAAATTGCAAATTTAGCACTGTTTTTCCATATAGGACATGTACAAAAATGATAAAATGCTACTCACAAATTACATAACCCAGGATAAAAAATCCTCAGACATGATAATACACTACACCACATAACTCTGACAATACAGTGGAATTCATTCAACCGTTGGGACACATAACATAAACAATATATGGTTTAAAAATAGAGACACATGAAAAATTAAATAATCACTAGACAACTGACCCGCACCACTCATTCCACGTGCAAAGTTACGAGTTTTGGGGTTTTGTTTGCATTAAATTAATGCTCGCAAACAGTATCAATGCAAGCAGAACGTAGAGCAATATCAATATTTACATGGAATGATATTTTATTAATTGGAGCGGAGCGAATGTATTGTAACCTCACTTGGCGTTCGATATGGTAACAATCAGAGCTAGAGTTAATCCAATTAAAGAATATAACCGGAACTAATCTAAACCATAAAAAGTGGAGTGTCATTAACGTGTCACAGTTCTTTGTTCAGTTTAGCGTTGCCGACAAGAGAGGGCAGCAGCTGGTGGAATTATCCCAAAATGGATTAAGCGAGAGAAGATTAACGTAGAAGGAATTGACTTGAAAGTACAAACTGGAAAATGGATTAGATCTGACAAATGTTATTGCCAGGATGATTTTGTGTGTAATTTGTACTGTGCCATAGGGTATCAGCATGGATACTCTAGTGATTCTTTTAGTGACGAGGATATTAAAATATTGGTCTGGTAGGTATAATATGTGTCAATATAATGTTGAGAGTATTCTACCGAAAGTTTGGTGTATACCCTTGGATGTCTTCAGCACTTAAATAATATATTTTTATTGATGGTACGTACAATCATGAACATATGGAAGATATGAAAAACTTTCTTTTTATGCACAGAAATATTATAGAAGTACTAGAATACACAAGAAATAGCGTTCATAAATACTAAATTGAACAATAGGCTGGACTACATCTAGCGTTTATATGCATACATCCAAACAATTTTTGCTGATCGGATCCACATTATCATCTAATTGTTGTGAATTGTGTATTTATTTGTGTAGTGACCACTAGCGTGAGTAGGGCAACTGATGGAGGGTACAGCCTCTCCAGAAATTTTGATAAGGATCAATATTTAAAAATCAAAGCACTGAAGAACTCGAAAAACTAAAGTGGTAAAGTGGCAAATATAAACTCCTATAAAATGTCTCTCCACTTCAATTTCTGTCTTGGAACAAGTTTTAAAGCGAAAGCTTGAAATGGAAATTAGAAAAAATATTTTTTACGCATCCCCCCCTTACTTAGAACGGATCAGTGTTATATCCACATTTACAATTCCAGTCCTTTCCGCTAGTTGTAGCAAGTATGACAAACCTTAAAAAATGCATTGTTACTGTCTTTTGAGGTGACTTTGACGCACTTGTTGGTGTGCAATTGTTACCTATTTACTGTTTTAAATCGTTATTTTGTAGGAAACTGTGATTAAGTATTGTTGGATTCAGGTGAAGAAAAAATGAAGATGCCAAGAGATTACCAACGTATGCTAAAAGTCTAACAATAAGGAACAGGTATCGGGAATTTAGAAATTCCACGAAGTACCCTGATAAACTAGGCAATTGGAAATCATGAAAGTTTACATGTGGACAGAATTTGTTACTGCAGAAAATGTAAGGTCAAAAGATCTAATTTTATGGCAATAATATGGTCAAATATTTCGATGCAATTTAAATGCTCTGCGAGTTATATAAATTTAATGTATTGCATTATGTAGTTAAATCTGCATAGTTTGTAACACTTTATTATGTACACTATTTACCGACATATAACGATATTTCTTGTACACATTTTTGAGGATAAAGCTTTGTTACTGAATATCATAATTAATTTTAAGTGTTTCAAATATAAAGTAACATGTAGGTCTAATTTCAACAACTTTAACTATATCTTTTGACCAGTTTTACGGCGGGCGCTCTACATGCTGGCAAGGGAAGTGTGGAGCGGGGAAGCGACAAAATCCACAGCGATAAGAAACGCAGTAGCCTGTAGAACGAGGTTCACGTAGTATTCTTCCCGTCGCGTCGTAACTTTCGGTGTTGTCTGGTTGCTCTGCCGATCTCAACTTCCCTTGTCAGCATGTAGAACTCCCACCGTAAGAGTAGACAAGAGTATATGAAAGAATGCATTTAAATCTTCGTCAAAAGCCAGATATTCCTCTCCAGAGATACATGAAGAGTCACTTGATAGCTCTTTTAAATCAGAATTCGAGTACTTATACAACTAATTGTCCTCCGTACCATTGCATTACTAATGTCACACTTCTTAAATGATTTAACCAGTGCATTACTTTACACAACATCCCATGTTTTGTGACTCATTCACAAACTTTCTTCATTCTGATGGTGTAACCTGACGCACTCTGTTATTCAGACCTATTTGTATGAGGTAAAAAGTGAGTCTTATACGCCAGCAAATACGGTAGCCTTGGCATTACAACTGAATTAATATAAGAAGAATTGTAATATAATTAAGCCTTGTTTTTTCCATATTAAAACCAATACGTTGCTGACCAAGGCAGTTTATTAAGATAAAACACTTAACACGTAACGTTTCGACCCTGTATCAGGGTCTTCCTCAGACGAAGAACTAAACTAAGTTTAGTTCTTCGTCTGAGGAAGACCCTGATACAGGGTCGAAACGTTACGTGTTAAGTGTTTTATCTTAATAAACTGCCTTGGTCAGCAACGTATTGGTTTTAATATAAGAAGAAGAAGAATTAGTAGCAATAGTATATTTCAGCTCATTTTTATATTTTATTAACAACGACATTTCATCCATGTTTTTCAATACTATGTAGAAGAATGCCTGACATATTCAACACAAATAACCATCCATCAACGGAATATTGCATGACCTTATATGAGAGGGAAAAAGGTCAATGAAATGGAGGGAGTGTGTGAGGCACAAAACAGGCGGAAAAATGAATGAAAGACTGCCAGAGAATATGAATGTCCGTGAGCGAAATTGATGCAAAATTGAAGATAGGGTTATATGTACTCACCAACGAATCTCGCACGTTGATTTGATGATAAATGATCATGTGAGGCCAGGCAGGGAGAATGTAGGTGCTCGCTTGCAGAAACCCACATAGTAAGGGTATGGTACAGTTATAAAAAATTGGTGCATGTCAAACACATGCAAGTTATAAATCTTGTGCGCCTCCAAGAAATATTGTAGCTTCATAGCTCACACACTCCATATAAATGCAAATTTCCTCTACGCAGATGTATTCCCCCTCTCAGTTTCTCCCCTGCTTTTGAAGCATAAAATTTGAAAGTCATATGAGGAAATTTTACATTCTGTGTTATTTCAGATATTAGAGAGAAGAGGGCCATTTTCTCACTGTGCGATTTATAGCAGTACTCATTTACTAAGATTATGAGCTTTTTCTGAAGTATTATCAGGTACTACAAGAAAATCTTAAATATGCTTGGAAATATCTCTGGTAAAGGGCCGCATTTCCTTTTCGTAGAAGTTTCTTCCTTTACCGCTAAGTGTGGAACAAGCCATTGTCTACTTGTGGTGATAAATGGTACAAGGTAGTTTTGTATATCAACTTACATGAACTACAGGATTTCGGAACGGAATGCTTCGGAAATTTCACTCCCCTGGAAAAACTTGTTCAGTTTTTTAATAATATAATATCACCAAGTATTAAAACAATGCCTCGTTTACAATTGTAATGATTTTTGTCTACTCATCTTCTCATTTTGTTATCTTTCATTCCTAAGTCGACCTCCGTGGCGGAGTGGTTAGTACAATGCTCTACGATGCAACGAGTTCTTTGTCAGTGTTCTTTAAGCATCATATTATCGTCCATCCTCATCTTCGAGATTAGCCAAAGCGGAAGAAAAGCGAAGTGAAATAAACCAAATCAATTTTTCGCTCTCGTACATTTGAATTTTGGAAAAGGCCAAACTAGGTGTCATATCTTTCGTTGTGCAGTTTCTGTGGGCCAGAGTTTATAACATTTGTCCCTGCAATAATCAGAAACGACAATAATTGTGATTTTTCTTCCATTCTTTTACAAATTGCAATGATATCAATGGATTGGGAAGTACATGAAATCAATGAAGGTATATTCATAACTGGACAGAATATCTGCATTTTGAAGAAATAATTTCTTCAGCCACTTTGGTCCGCTGTTGAATATTTACTTAAAAACAAACGGCAACAGTCTCTTTTGATAGGTGTAGGGATATGACTAAATATTTTTTTAAAAAGAATCGTGTCATTGTGTTTTAAACCATTGTAAACACTTTAGCAACAAGATACTATGTTACGTCCAACCTGTTTCCATATATTCGTAGTGAGAAACTAACTAAACTAACTCTTATCATGATTGAAGTTACGGGACAAGAAGGAACGTTAAAGAATTTCGCTAATCACAAAACGTAGACACAATCATTTACACGCACAGCAAACTACAACTGTTAAATGGGCCTCCCCCATGGCGCAGTGGTAGCGTCATTGCATTGAAATCAAGGGGTCCCGGGTTCGATACCCGGTGGAGGCACAAGTGGTTCGGATCCCAATTTAAACTGTTGGTCCAGTCCCGACCTTACTGTGCATAAAATGGACTTAAAACAGCAACACAAACCAAACAACTGTTAAATATTGAGTCCACAAGTTCAAGACCTAAGTCTGAAATAGTTAAGCCACTGACCACCAGAACTCAGTTGTAACTTGCTGACATACAGCGTGGGGTCAGAATATGGTGCACTTTCTCTCTCTCTCTCTCTCTCTCTCTCTCTCTCTCTCTCTCTCTCTCCCCATACACACAAATATTCCATATACAAGGAGAGAGAAACACAAGGATAAGTACACACAAGAAAGTTTATCGCGCATTCCTAAAAAAATAGCACACCCCTTCTCTTCGTTTTGGTTCAATAAAATCATTTGCCAAATTATTTTGGTGCAGGCAAAAAATCGCAGAGAAATGTTTAGACTGGGACAATTTTCGAAAATTCTGACTGAAGGAAGCATTTTTGAGGAAAAGCGGGCAAACAACATTTTCTGAATGTATTTGATGTGCTGATTACGAATATTTTGTTTGCCACTCTCAATTTTCTTTCTGCTCCTTCAAAAGTTAATAGGAACTCATTTCTTATGGCCGCCATTTTATTTTTTAGCGATTTGAAGCACATAACATCAAAATCGAGAGTGGTAAACAAAATATTCAGAATCAGAACATTCAGAAAATGTCGTTTGTCTGCTTTTCCTCAAAAATGCTTCCTACACTTTTTACAGCCACATTTCTGAGAATTTGCACCAGGCTAGTTTGTGAAGTAAGGCATTTTTTAAAATTCCTTCCTCATGTATTCTAATTGAGACTCGATCTTCAGTTATAGGTGTAATCCAACCAAGACAGTAACCTCCCCCCCCCCCCCCAATGGTCCTCTGAATAAATTATTAGAGGCATGATATTAGATATTTAATACAAATTTCATAAAATGATTGTGCAAAGTTTAGCTTGATAACAGTTGTTTCTCTGTTAATACCACATTTAATTAGACTCTTAACAGAATACCTTGGGGTACCTAACTTTCACAGAGCCGGTGTGATAGACTGTATTATGCTTAATTTACATATGAAGTCGTATGTTGTAGATTTTAATCTATGATGAGCCTGGTGCCTTGGAAAGTCCACGTATCATTTTAAGTGAATTGCGAGTAGACGCCATCGGTTCAACGGTCAGTGTCTAGTTACGACATAGAAAAATTGTACTTCTCTCAAAACATTTGACCAAAATATCTAACATCTAATAGCCTATGTTTCTATTGATGGAGTGGTTAAAGGCACTCACAAGTATATACTCCTTAGGATTCAAGCCCTGGACGCCTACAAATCTACGCATGTTGATGTGATATATCTTTTGGTGAGTTCAACTTTCCGTTCATCATCCACTCATTACCATCGTCGCGATTAACCCACTGGTAGAAAAAAACCGTTAATTAACGAAAAATCATTTTGAAAGGTAAACCCAACCCCCTATTCTGTGATAGATGAACTACGCAATTATGTATTTTAAAATCGTTTACTATATTAATACAAAGTTTTAATTTATTGCCTCCTCCAAAAATGTTCCTCTCACACAGTATACGGACACTTTGGAGAGTATTAAACCTAAATAAAGTGATCCTTTGAGAAGGCAGGTCTTCCAAGTGGTTTTTCCATTGGCTCACGTGTTGTCTTGTTCCTCCATGAATTGACTTCCTAATCCTCTAGAGCTACTACACTTCCTCATGCTGTACTCAGTTATAGCCAGTATGCTGGGTTAACAATGAAACTCTTGAAGCACAAGTCTTCTCAAAGAAGACAGTTTTGCTGCAATAAAATAATTCTGGAACTTAGAACGAAACTCAGGAACCTCGACTTAAACTTATCCTCTTTAATAACAAGGCCATATTTTCTACTTTATTATGTCTATTGCATACACCACCATATATTTAAACGAAGGTAAGTAAATAAATAATAACAATGAATTCATTACTTGCTATTAAATAATGTAAGGTATAAGGACACTATTTGCGACTAGTACAGATGCAGATAAGCCACTTGGGAAAATATAAAGCAGGTGGGAACGGTAGACGATTGACCAAGTATTAAAAGGAGTCGATTCGGGAGTAGCAGCCACAAGAAGCTTACAAATTCTTGCAACAGGCTTACGGGACAGATGTTCTGCCACAGACAAATACATTTCGTTTGCGGGAGTCCGTGCATCGACAGCAAAGGTAAGCGGTCCGACTGCAACGTCATCTTTCATTGTTCATCTAAATGCCAATGTTGTTAGGTTAGGCTTGTAAGGTTTAGTTCTTTTAGCATAAATAATATATTTGCAGTGTATTTACGCTAAGAAAACCAAACTTAACAGAGTTAACAACCCACGTATTCTGCGTCTGATGTCAGAATACGAAGTTGGTCTCTCGTTGTACGATAAAGGAGGCCCTGTTGCTTATACCTGACCAGAAACAGTTGTGAGGTTAGTGGATGCGTGTGTAAAGAGCTTCAGTGTCTGGTTGATGAGCATAGTGACACACAGTTTTCACCGGTGGTGAAAGGCGGCTACATTACTGCAAGCCCGAAGTGAATCAAACCACACACACCGCTTTGATTTCATCAAATTTTTTGACTTCAAAGATGGCCACAACACGAGAGTGGCTCAACAATGGCTAAAATAGAAATATATATATATATCTTCCTTGTATTCCACGCCCTCATTATATTGCGTTGTGTGCGTATGAATGTAATGGAAGAAATTAAAGGCTTTGCAGGGTAGTCGTACACACATGTTCATTAGCGATATTTTCAAAGGCCTCGCTACTGAGAACTGAAAGCTGCAAAATCCATGCCTCTGAAGTGCATCTCATCACAAAACAAAGTCTTAAGAGAACTAAATTTGGCGTGTCTAACGTACTCGCAATTTCATTTCTTGTATGAAAATTACTAGTCGTGATCCCTTCCTATACGCTTACATGAGTACGATAGGCCGGCCAGACGTGGATCTCCTAAAGCTTTGTTTTTGTGGTGAAATGCAACGAAGGTTTGCTTGTGCTACTTACCGTGTCAAACATGAAATATCTATACAATATCACATGTCAATTGTTCAAAATACGTAACAAAGTTCCTTCTATTCGTAACATAAATCATACCTTCTAACAAAGGTGATACACAGGATGTTTCAGTGTTTTTAATCGGATGAAATTTTGTGGCTGCAATGTTAATCACACTCAGAAGCCAAGTTATTTTTTTCTGTTCTCGGAATATGTAGCAAGATAACGTACACAGCGAGTATTGAGGACTAAAAGTGGTAAACGTTGTAAAAAAATCTCATCGTTCCGCAATCAGCCCGTAAAACGTGCACACTAGCGAACTTTTTACACGCCCTTTGAACTACTTAGAGAGCAACCAGCCGCACTTCACGTTTACCACATTATAAAGCATGGCACATTTTACGGTTTAAAGTGGAAAACGGTGTTTGAATTATTGTGGCACTTACAGCGTTTACCAATTTTAGTCTTCTATTAACTTTCTAATACCGACTTACCATCGTCTTAAAAAGGGCTTGTGTTGGTGATAGATCAAACACGATAACCACGATAACGATAACGATAACGATAACGATAACGATAATCTACAACATTGAAAAAGCACTCGCAAGAACATTCATGATTGTCTTTTTCGAAATCCATCAGCCGGCACTTAACTATCACTCTGCATGTTTTGACTCTTGCATGTGTAGTTGATCTTTGAGGTGAGCAATTTTTTTGTTGTACAGCGACCAAAAAACTACTAATTGTGAAAAAACTACTACACCCTGGGCACTTAATCAACGCGTTGCTAACAGCTGACGAATGAGTGACTACTGGGAAAAACATCATGCTCAAAATTACCATACCCACAGAAAGAAACAGTAATTGGAGCACACGTCATGAAGAAATTTGGAAATTATCGTTTAAATCGAAGAGGATTACTCAAAAAAATGGTAACACACTTAGCGTAAAAATTACGTAAAAACTTCCTCGTTTCATAAGCTCACCAAAACAATACAAATGTTGTCAACTGACACATGGGTTGGGGGAAAAATCTGAATAAAAATAAGAGAAAACGCGTTGTAGACCCCCATCATCTGACGAGAATTCTGTGGACGGACGAATCCAAATTCGACCGCGATGGTATTACGAATTTTCATAATGCGCATTTTTGGTCCCCTAAGGGTCATAACCCCAGAAAATCTAAAGAAAAGGCCCACCAGAGAAAATTCTCGCTAAATGGGTGTTCGCGCCCGTCATCCAACAAGAAGACTCTTTTCTTGTTTCGGCCGCTGTTTGTAGCATTTCCAGGAAGGTAATTGTGCTGTAGGTAGACTAATACACATAAATGAAACACTCAATTACATCAAACTGATGTATTCGTTGCAAAATCTACATTATTTGCAGCCAACCTGCAATACATCTCTGGTACAGCGTCGCTTCTCACTTCACAGACTCTTGACTCTCTCACTTTCAGTAGGCACTAGTGTCCAGAGAATAACATGGCGGCCATCTTGGCTCCAAAAGCATAAGGTACGGAACATACCGCCCACCTTGAAATGATTAATTTCAACAATTTACTAAATACACAATATAGAACACATTTTTGATGAACAAATGTAAATTGAAAGCCAATTTTCCCAAAATTTCCTACAGAAAATGACAACACAAAACTAAAAAGAAATTGAACAAACTAATGATTGCCTTTTATGCATAAATTTGAAAGTTTAAGTTCTTTCTCATTGGTGTTCAACTTCACTCACTGGTAAAAGGGACAGCTTCACTGCTGGCCTCTTGTACGTTCCATCACTGGTTCTCACTGTTGCTGCTCTAACCAATCCATCTTCACCTGGATGAACGTTGATTACTCTGCCAAGTCTCCACTGTTGAGGTGCAAGTTGATCATCTCTGACCACAACCAAGTCATCGACCTGTAGATTCCGTTGCTCCCTTCTCCACTTAGGACGTTGTTGTAACTGAGAAAGATAATCCCTACACCATCTGCGCCAGAAATGCCGTGTCAGCCTTTGCACGAGCTGCCACTTCGACAGTCTGTTCACTTTTATTGTAGCAAAGTCCCTATCTGGAGTAGCTATCAATGCATCTCCTATTAAGAAATGGCCTGGAGTAAGTGCCTGCATGTCGTTGGGATCACTGGAAAGAGCAGTTAACGGTCTGGAATTCAAACATGCTTCTATTTGTGTTAATACTGTATACAATTCCTCAAAGGTAAGTAGGGCATTCCCCACAACTCTTTTGAGGTTGTATTTAACTGATTTGACACCACTCTCCCACAACCCTCCTGCATGAGGATTACGAGGAACATTAAAATGCCACTGGATGCCTAAGCTGCTTAGAGCACTTGAAATAGTTTCATTGTGCTTTGGTTGTTTTGCCAATCTCACGAATTCCTTTAACTCTCTATTAGCGCCGACAAACGTTGTCCCACAATCACTGTAAATATTACTGGGTTTTCCACGACGAGATACAAATCTCCGAAGTGCAGCCAAAAACGTCTCTGTAGTACCACTGCTCACTATTTCTAAATGAACTGCTTTCGTTGCGAAACAAACAAATAAGGCAATATAACCCTTATACTGCTTACGAGAGCGTCCAGCCATTTCCTTCAACAGTATGGGCCCTGCATAATCCACACCACAGTTTATAAAAGGACGAGAAGGATTGATCCTAGATTCTGGTAAGCTACCCATTAATTGTTCCCCAGCTTGTGTACAAAAGCGATGACAAGTTACACATTTCTTCACAATGTTACGCACTGTATCTCGCCCTCTCAGTATCCAGAATGTTCGTTGCAATGAGGACAACACTAACTGAGGACCAGCATGAAGATTAAGTAAATGTTCATTTGTAATTAATAAGTGAGTCAATTTGTGCTTTGCAGGTAGCAACCTTGGATGTTTATGGTCCACTGTTATTCTTGCTTTGTGTAGCCTCCCTCCAACACGAATGACACCTGCCTCATCAACAAAGGGAGCCAAACACAATAACCTGTTTTTTGTTGGCAGGGGAATTTTAGCTTGTAAACAATGTAATTCTGCTGAGAATTAACTTTTCTGAGCTTGTTTTACAAGAGAGATCGTTGCTGTCACAAGCTCTTTAGTTGTCAATGCTCCTTGCCTTCTCTGATTCACTGACTGACGAGCATTGAACACAAATCGTTGGATCCATGCCATTATTCTCTGCATTTTAGAAAAGCTTGAATATCTGATGATCAGATCTTCTTCTACTGTACTGTACATAACTGTAATGGAGATCTTCTTCTCTTCTTTTGTAACTTCTTCCAAAATTTCGTTGCTTGTCTCATGATGATCAAACGTTGCCAATGAAGTTGCTCGTAAGAACTCTGGTCCCGCCCACCATAACTCACACTGAGCTAAGGCTGAAGCACTGATACCTCTTGTAGCAAGATCTGCAGGATTTGATTTTCCCAGGATGTGAGACCATTGTTCACGACGAAGACTCTCCTGCACTTCTGCCACTCGATTTGCTACAAATGTTTTCCACCTGCTTGGTGTTGAGGATAACCAAGCAAGCACAATGGTAGAATCAGTCCACACACATGCATCTTCCAATTTGTAGGATAGTGCATTGGAGATTACTACGAACAATCGTGTCAATAAAACTGCCGCTGATAGTTCTAGCCTTGGTAGAGACATTTGCTTGATTGGAGCCACCTTAGTCTTTGCTCCTACCAACCTCACTTCAACATGACCATCGACATAAACTGAGCGAAGGTACACTACCGCACAGTATACTTGTTGTGAGGCATCACAGAAACCCACTAATTGAAAAGCAATAGCATTTGCAGATAGAATAGCACGTTTGATTTGTAATTGTTGCAGTACAGGAAGTTCACTACAAAAATGTAGCCACAGTTCGCATGTTTCCACGGATAATGCCTCATCCCAGCCCAACTTTTCTTTCCACAATTCTTGAATCAGTATTTTTGCTTGTATGACTGTTGGGGATAAGAAACCAAGAGGATCAAACAATTTTGCAATGTCAGATAACAATAGTCTTTTCGTCAATGTATGACGTTTTGGTGGTAAAGTCACAAGAAAAGTGAAGTGGTCAGCATCAGGATGCCATCTTAGACAAGTTCACAAGTTCACTGCAATGGATATCTAAAGGCACATTAGTTTCTCTCAACTCTACAGGTACTGCTGTCAACACTTGTGGCTCACTAGAGGACCATTTACGTAACTCAAAACCACCCTTTGCTAGTAACTGTATCAATTGTGACTGCAAATCGATAGCTTCTTCCACATTGCTGGCACCAGATACCAAATCGTCAACATAAAAATCATTTAATAACACTGGGGCTGCTAATGGAAATGCATTCATTTCATCAATAGCTAACTGCTGAAGACACTTTGTTGCAAGATAAGGTGCACTGGAAGTCCCATACGTCACCGTGAGTAGCCTATAGTCCCTTATCAATTCTTTAGGATTGTCGCGCCACACTATTCGCTGAAAGTCTGTATCTGATGGATGAATCAATATTTGTCTATACATTTTGGAAATGTCTGCACACAAAGGAATTTGATGCTTCCTGAACCTGAGTAACAATGGAAAGATATCACCTTGCAACTTTGGCCCAACTTGAAGCTTATCGTTGAGACTAATCCCTGTTGAAGTCACTGAACTGGCATCAAAAACTACACGAAGAGGTGTACTGGTGGAATTTGGATTGATTACAGTATGATGCGGTAAATAGAAACTATCGCATGGTTTCTTTCTCACTTCACTTGCAGGAACAGGCTCCATATGTCCCAAGTCTAAATATTCATGCATGAATTCTGAGTACTTCTGATGAAAAACAGGAGACCTTGCAAACTTCCGTTCCATTTGCTGTAATCTCGCCACAGCTGTTTCACGAGAGTATCCTAAGGGAGGACTGTCTTCCTTGAATGGAAGGCTCACACTGAACTTATTGTTTTCTCGAACATGAGTCACCGAAAAGTGCTCTTCACATTGTTTCTCCTCTACTGTCAGATGCCTTTGCCTTGGGACCTCCTCTACCTCCCAGAACTGGCGAAGTGCACTATCAAGACTACAAGATGCATGAAATGATGCTACTGTCCTTACCTTGGGAAAGTCCACACTGCCACACAGAATCCAACCAAGAACAGTACGTAGTGCAGTAGGTGTTCCCTTTGGCCCAACACGTTTGCCACTTTGCATAAGAAAAGGAAACAAATCTGCTCCAAGTAAAATGTCCACCGGTTCCATCACATCATCACATAAAACCTTGGATCTGCCAACTTCAGTCCTTGAATATGTGTCCACTTCCTGAAATCTGGTAAAGGTTCCCTGGGAATGTTTCCTGTTATTTTAGGAAGTACGATTGCCCTTGTGGTGAATGTTTTCCTTCTGCTACTGGGTTGGAATTGTAGATCCACTACTGCACTGCCTACACCTACGCCTGTTGCTGTAATTCCATTCACAGTGATGTCTGCCTTATGCTGACGTAAACCTAACGTTTGCACACAGCGTGAGGTCACAAAAGAAGTCTCGGAGGCACAGTCTAGGAGCGCACGAACTGGTTGATAAACACCATCTCTTCCCTGCACATAAACAACTGCAGTGGATAGCAACACTGGCTTTAGTCCCTTGTCTCCTTCTCCAGCCACATGAGAAGAAACTTCTTGGGGGGAAGTTGTTGTTTCACTAGAGTCACTCTGCTTATAATAGTGTAACAACGTATGATGCTTTTTATTGCAAACGCGGCACGCCCCTGAGTCACATACCGATGCCCTATGATGACTTTGAATGCAATTATAACACAAACCCTTTTCTCTAACAAATTTCATTCTGTCCATTACCGAAAGGCTTTTGAAGTCTTTACACTTGTGTAGCGCATGATGCAGTTTACATTTTTCACAGGTATCATCTGACACTGCATGATACACACCCTGGAACTGGGAGCTATTGTGAGTCGACTGCTTCAATCTCTGAGCACTGAGATTTGAAGCTGATAATGCACGAGAACGCTGATCAAGAAAGTCACTCAACTCCTGAAACGTAGGCAACTCGGTTGTCTTTAATGAAAGTTCCCATTGTTGTCTAGTATCATTGTCCATTTTTTCTGTCACATGAAATACTAGGATAGGATCCCAATGTTCTATGGGCATGTCCATCACTTTCAACACGCGAACACACTCGGTAGTTGTGTCTAGCAGGCTACGTAAAGCTGCTGCGGATTCACGTTGAACTTTGGGTTGCGCCACTAAACTCTTGATTGTGTCCATAACAATTTCCCGTTTGTTTTGATAACGCGAATTTAGAATGTTCCACGCCTCTGCATAGTTATCATCAGTCACCGACATGGACTGGATAAGCAATGCAGGTTGCCCCTTTAACGAAGCTTTCAAGTACTGTAGCTTTTGCGCACTGGATAACTGTTTGTTTTTGTCCACCGACGCGATAAACAAATCACGGAAAGAAAGCCACTCTTGTAATTGTCCCGTGAACACAGGCAGCGAGAGTTTCGAGAGACGCACTTCACTTGTTCGTGCTTCTGTCGTTGACGTCACCGTAGCTTGAGTCTGTTGCTGCTGCAACGAACAAAGCCTGCACATGGTTGCATCCAAACGGCCTTGAATACAACCGATTTCACCGTCATAACTCTCAAAAGTTGCATCATCACACGCACTAGCCAGGTCTAATAATAACTGTTTACAATCGTCCGTTAATTGTTTGGCTTTGTTTACCGATAACGCGATTGTCACATTGTCCAATAAACCCGCGTTCACTTTATTCTCAAGGCGAGTAACTTCTCGCTTGAGCACAGTCTTTGCTGCCGATATGGCTTCCATGTTTATTGAGTCGCGCACGGATTGTTGTTGTCCAAACTACAATGCACGCACGAAACACTTCCTGGCACTACAAAAGGTGCACTGAAATTGGTTACACGTAACAAACTGTATGTCAATGTATTTATTCACAGTTCACGAATGCACGCTAACACAAAAGTTCAACACAACACAACGAATGCTGATCGCAGGCAACATCCGGCACAAGGAGGACCATGTTCGCGCCCGTCATCCAACAAGAAGACTCTTTTCTTGTTTCGGCCGCTGTTTGTAGCATTTCCAGGAAGGTAATTGTGCTGTAGGTAGACTAATACACATAAATGAAACACTCAATTACATCAAACTGATGTATTCGTTGCAAAATCTACATTATTTGCAGCCAACCTGCAATACATCTCTGGTACAGCGTCGCTTCTCACTTCACAGACTCTTGACTCTCTCACTTTCAGTAGGCACTAGTGTCCAGAGAATAACATGGCGGCCATCTTGGCTCCAAAAGCATAAGGTACGAAACAATGGGAATCATCCACAATCATGAGATCGGGCCATTCTATCTGCCACAAAACCTAAACGGCATTAGCTACGAAAACTAAGGGAAGAATTGACGACGCTGCTGGAGGATGTGCCGCTCGCCACAAAAAGGTGTATGATTTACCAACATGATGGCTGCCCAGCTCACTATTTCCGGGGTGTTCGACAGTGGCTGGATGACAATTATCCCATGCGATGAATTGGTCGAGGCGGCCCGACCCCCTGGCCGGCGAAGAATCCGGATTTGACGCCATGCGACTTTCACATTTGGGGTCACAAGAAAGAGTTAGTCTACAGTACACCAGTGTATTTCCAAGACGAGTTGAGAGAGAGAATTGTGACAGCCGCCCAATACATAAGAGACTGAGTGTCAACGCGCGTGACTGTGTCTGAAGTACGCCGCTGGCTGCGTGCTTGCATACGTAACCGGGGACGCAATTTGAACAGGATTTGTAGTTTTCGTAACAGTTAATTCTGACAACCTGGAATCATTAGAATGGTAAATAACATTATTACTTCACTCATTTCCGTTCCTTTATTTCTCACAACCGACAACTTCTTTTCACTTTACAAAAGAGGTCTACAACGCGCCTTCTCCGCTTTTTATTCAGATTTTCCCCCCAACCCGTGTGTCAGTTGACAACATTTGTATTGTTTTGGAGAGCTTATGAAACAAGGAAGTTTTTTCCGTAATTTTTACGCTAAGTTTATTACCATTTATTTGAATTATCCTCTTCGATTTAAACGATAATTTCCAAATTTCTTCATGACGTGTGCTCCAATTACTGTTTCTTTCTGTGGGTATGGGAATTTTGGGCATGATTTTTTTCCCAGTAGTCACTCATTCGTCAGCTATTAGCAACGTGTCGATTAAGTTCCCAGGGTGTAGTAGTTTTTTCACAATTAGTAGTTTTTTGGTCGCAAGTCGGAATATGTCACGAAAATCTACAAACTGCAATAACTCGAAACCCATTGATTTCCAATGATTTAATAGGGTCAAATTTGTTGCAAATGTGCTCTAGTATTACCACTTTCCAGGAATAGGTCGAATTACCAATCACCCTGTATATACTTATATTTTCCTATGTAGCTCATGACAAGGTTAGGTGACAGAGCAGCCCACGGCTGAACCTCGCCCGCTAAATAAAGGAATTATTATTATTATTATCCTGTATTCTGTTCTAATCGCATTTCTAGGGATAGTCCCGAATCTCCTCAGAGTGAGTAGATTCTCTTCAAAATCTAAAGTTACTTTATGCCCAGCATCTCCACCATGTATCATACCCTTAGGTATGAGGGATCTTATTGGGAATGTAACTCACTCAATCATTCATCATTGACAGTAGAGCAACTTGTTGCTCATAGTGAGCTTGGTGGTAAGTTGCAAGAGGTATTAATGTAACAAGATACACTAATCAAAAACTAGAAATTGCAACAGTTAACACTTGGATTTTAAAACCTTGAAGCCTGAATCATACCTGCTGAGGGTAGGTTAATTTCCTGTCTAACGTGAAGTCTGATGATTCGGATCCAAGAACGAAGTGTAACGCGTACTGAAAGCTTGCTTCTCAAGCTAAGTCAGGAAGACTAACTTTGTTCGAAGACAGAACTAAAGAGCGCTGTTAACTATTCCAAATCAATCCAAAGAGTGATCCTTCTACCTTTCTCCTCTATTCCTCTACCAGTGGAGACTTCGTCCATGCCGATTCGTCACGTTTTGACTTCCTATTCCCTTAGCAAAATTACTGCCTGTTTACCTGTTGTGAGCTGTTTTCTACACCAGTACTCCAGGAAGTCTGTTTACACTTGTCTTTGCTTATTCGACATGCCTAAGAAGAGTAGGCAGCTGGTAGAATAAGTGAATGACCCTTGGTCAAAAGAAGCTTTTAGAAAATCTACAGGCTCAAGCTTCGTTACGATACCTTTTAACGGAAAGACTCGCATCAAGCGTGCTAGAGACAAGTTCCAGTGGTCTGCTTTTCACCTCAAACTGAAAGTCCATGTTAGCTGTTCATAAAATTATCATTACCAAATTGTATATGACGAAGACTCGCGTAATCTCGACGTGGCCTCCGGCCACGTCTTGTACGCTCGCATGCGTAACCTTCACCCACGTTGTGGGCGTAATCATGTTATAGATGGGGTGAAATGTCTGCATGTTGTATTGGAAGACGTATTATACAAGTGTATAAGTAAGTTAGCTAATTTGAAAAGTTAGAAAGTAAGTTTATGTGTGTATGGGTTCAAAACAATATTGTCTATTCTTTAATAATAAACTGAGTAAGTAATAACCGTTTCAGAATTATTAGTTGGATGTTTTGCATGAACGAACTCAATAGCGACACTAAATTGGAAATGCAATATTTACGTCTATTGTTATTTTCACATTTTCAAATGCAATTGGAAAATATTTGTTTGCTGTCATTCCCCTAAAATTCCTACCTTGCCTCCGTAATAAATTCTTACGCTCGTATTTTGAAATACGAAGAGTCTAGTATAATTCATTTACAGTAGTTTTCGGGGTGAAAATAAACTTGCTTGAAGTTCCCTAGGAACGTCCGTTTCCATGGTGAAGAAGGAGCACCTCACACTATCTAAATAATTGTTTGTTATTATACCTCTAAACATTTAATTAAAACAACTACGATATAAATATTTTCGCATTGAGTTTACTAATATATACGTAATTGTATCTTGACTGAAACTAATTATTATGTAGATGACACTCTTGTTTGAGTGTCAAAACCAGTACTTGATACATCTGTGTGTGATCTGTGAGAAATATAATGCAGCTTGACAATGAAGAATTGAAGCAAACAATATGAGGGAAAAGTGCCCGTGGAAACGGTTGCTAAGGACATTAAAAAAGGGCATTTTTACCCTCAAAAAGGGCCGATTAAGCGATTTTTTAAATTTTGTCTTTTGGAACAATTTCATGGGGGGGGATTAGGGCTATATATATATATTGGACTAATTTTTAATTCACATTTGCATGTGAGGTAGAATTAAAATCAATTATTGAACATTGTATTGATTTCATTATTAAAAATAATATATATATATATATATATATATATATATATATATATATATATATATACAGGGTGCTCGGAAATTCTCCTTACAAACTCCTAGGGTAAGTAGAGGGGACTGAGTAGACAATATTTGGAATAGGAACTCATGTCCGGAAACTTACCGTTTCCGTGCTACAACCATGACAATGTGTCGGATGTGCCTGTGTTGGTATGCAACCGGGTAGGCAGTACATGACGTCAGAAGATCACCTGATGGCACGTGACGTCTACAAATTGTTGCGTTCCACTGTCGACAGAGGTGCTGATTAATGAATAGTACGTTTTTCTTTGTTCCCTTGGCATTGTTACCAAATAAATTTGTTTGTATTACGGACTGAGTCACACGTCATTCATTTCTGCACCTTACGTAACACCTCATTTGACATGGTTGTAATAAATGATTACACTTTAGGTCATACACACGTAATAGTTTGCAACTGTGAACAAGGCAGTATATTTGCTACTGATTCATCATTACATTGTTACTGTGTTGTACGTGTTTTCGCCGTAATGTATTAATGTGAACCTCGGATACTTCCGTTATCAGCACAAAACTACCACAAGGCATCTAGTATCAGAAGGATGAAGTGGAAAGATTAAATTGTAGATGCCAACTTGGTAACTAGATTTGCAATTATTTGACATGTAAGCTGCGACAAAATTCGATATGACCACTTCCACTTGAATTCCATTTTCTTTCTACCATTTTTCGTATCGTTTGCTTACTTCCTGTTAGGTTACAGAACGTGTTTTCTCGTTTTGTTCTATGGTACATAATGTGGCTGGTTGCAGCTATGTCACTTTAAACCGAATATGTGTGTCTCTGGAAACCTTGGAACACATTGCTTCGCGACGGGATATGACGTCACAAATGCCATCAAATGATGTGTGTGGTTGCCAGCACTCAGGCACCAAAACGGGCTTTTTTGAACAACTGTAGCGCCGAAATGATGCACCAACGAGAAAAATGTTACTGAGAAAAGTTGTTTGTTTTGATGTCCTCTATACGTTTCCGTGGTCCGTGGGCGCCATTAAAATGACACCCTGTATGTGTGTTTGTGTATATATATATAAAGATAAATTTGATGGAGGGGTGAAAAATTTATAATTAAAATTTAAATCCTTAATTCGTGTTTAATAACACGACAGTGACCAGTTAATCAACACAGAGAAAGAATTTGCAACACTAACGTAAAGAAAGAACAACATTCAACTTTGGGGGAAATTGATAAATCATATTCTATTTTGTTTATTTTTCATCCATTAATATCCAAAGAATTGAAGGCATTTCAATGTAATGTAAATTGCAAAGGGGTAGAAAAATAATATTAAAACATTCCGGGATTATATATATAGGATTATAAATCTAGGTAGTTTGTCATTGTGTTAAAGCTATGGGATTTCAAAGCTTGTTGATTGTTCTGATGAATTTTTATGCCGGGATGAGCCTCAATCAGCATTGGCAGATGCGTTTGTCACAAACGCACCAACAGAAGCACCGCTCAGCATGAGTGGGGAGTTAATTGCTTTGGGCAAATTGTTTGATTTGAACAAACAAGTTCTCGCATCAATCGGGAATTAAAGGCGTCGTCATACGCTGAAAGTGAATGAGAGAAACAAGAGGTGCAATATGCTTTGATCTTTACACAGTCATATCATCATGTGTTTTTGTATATTCATAGTCTCTGAGAAGTCAAAAATTGAAAACAAGTTGATTTCTGATTGAATGATAGTTTTTCGTTTGTGGTATTACTCTCGTTGTGATTTGAAGTCACTTTATAACAATTTTCGTGAGATAGGTTTGAACTGTGTGTGCAAATTCTACGATACCGGAGTACACTGGGGTTTTTCGCAAAAATTGAGCCAACCTCAATGACAGAATGGTCAGCACGGAGCGCTAAGAAGAGAAGGATCTCGGGTTCGAATCTCGGCTTCGACACGCCTTCATGATTTCATTACATCATCATCACTCATCCTCATTTTCGCAAATAGCCAGAAGTGACAGAAAGGCAAAGTACTATAAACCAACCAATTAAAGCAATGTTAATTGACGAAGGTTGAGTTTAACTAAAATGGTTGATAGGAAAGGATTGTTATTTGAAAATACTTCCTATTGGGATTACGTTTATTTTTGTTTTTTTAGTTAGATGATATATGTTAAATCAAGTTGATTAACTTACGTGTCATTCAACCCAGGAAGTTTTGTATTTGTTGCTTTGATATTGAACATATGAAACTTAATGGGTTTTTTAGACACTGACGTAGAGACCAATTGAAATAAGTTCTGTCCAAATTAAGTTAGTAAGTGCCACGTTTTGAAATCTATAACATTTTATATTCTCATATTAAATTTGTCTCTCAATATCAATCGGCCTGGTAGATGGCTGAACCGAACGTGCAAATTTATGTCGCAATGTGCTGTTTTTCCAATGAATTCCGTATTGTCTTGGATATATTTATAGTTGTACACATAAAAAAGTACTTGAACTATTCAGGAAAATCTTGAGCACAGGTCTATTAGAAATTAAGCTATAATATCTTAGTTGAAATAAAAATATTGTCTCAAATGTGCATTTATGCTATGCATTCACATGCATTTCCCTTGTGAATGGTAACAGAAAATTTGAACGGAAAATACTCTTGATTTCCTATAAACAACATGACTGACGTGTTTGCTCTACTGCGTTTTCCTTTAATCTCTGCATCCCAAACACAAATATTATTTAGCCTTTACCACCGTATCAAACCGCCAAGTTTATTTTTGTTTAGAGTAAACGGTTTACTCAAAATTCCAGTATGGATAAACTTGAGTGTTAATAAACTTCAGGTGTCTATTGACAAACATGCATGACGGAGTGTAATTGGTATTTATCGTTGGTGATATAAACTTTAGATTTCATTATCAGAAATATACATTTACTTTTATTTGGTTTCAAATGTTTGTTGATGTTAAAGGTAGAAATATATTTAAATAATAATCAACCAGACACTACGGGCGTACCGAAGGAGAAGCTGATGAGGCTGCAGCGCTCTTAAATGAATAAGAAAGAGAATAACGTTTTGTTGGAAGAGAGTGACTAATATTTCATTTACAGGGATGAGGATAAATACCTGACGATTTCAAAATGTCAGAAATAAGACGAACACGTTTCACTAGACCATATTATGTAAATGAAATCAATCCTACTCTTCTTCGAGATTAATTTTAAAAAACAGAAACAATTAATATGTTTAAAACTACCAAAAAGTATGTCTTTCAAGTGGACACAAGTGTGATTTTTATATATATATATATATATATATATATATATATATATATATAAATGTAGATATGTATGTGTGGAAAAATATTTTTTAGTTCAAAATATTTACCCTGGCTTTATTCGGATTCAGGATCAGTTTGTCCAAAAATAAAATATTAGTTACTTTACTGTTTGAAACAGCTAGAATTTTAGACATTTTCAAAGAAGATTCAACCAACTCCTTTACACAGAGAAAGAGAGAGGGGGAGGGAGTGAAGGAAAGAGAGATAGAAGGGGAAAGAAGGGAGGGGGAGAGAGAGAGAAATAAGGGGTAAGAAGGTAGGGAGAAGAAACTAGAGAGAGAAACAGGGACAGGTGTGTGTGCGTGTGTTCGTGTATGTGCTTCGTGGTTACACCTTAAAATATTAATATTCCGTTTTCCCAAGACTCATTTGAAACATAGATAAAAAGATTCACTAACACTGATTCAGTTAAGAAAATTTTGTACTTAATTCCATCAGTTGATGATTTCATCATCCAGAACACGGTCTCCTCACAAAATTATTTTTTATTAAAAATTATGTTAGGTACTTATTCAGCATCTTTAGTATCCAAACATGTGACGTTTTCTCTTTCCATTCTTAGATCCTTCAAACAGTTTTGACGTTTTCATAATCGTATACGTGTACCAGGAAAAAAAAATATATTATTTCATTATTCAAACTTGTCCTTCTCTTCTAGGTTATAGCAGTTTTTAATACTAACATTACAATATATATTTTAAAAAAATATTTCTTTTCAGTACAATAGCAAATTGTCTTTTGTGATTTACCTCATGATTGATTATGACGTGGATTTACCAAGCGCACGAATTTCGAATTGAAATTCTGCCACTGAGCGAAATTCCAGACTTATTTATACAATCGTGCGGTACGACCCGATTACCTTATTCATGGAGAGTAAATCTCAATTCGCAATGTTCACTACAATGAAGTCAATCAAGCTTCAGTTTGACCTGATTAATGGCTCATGAACGAGATTTCCCTTGAGCGACACATGGAAATTCTCTATTCTGATGCTTCAATACTACTCCGTACATTTTCTTCCCGAACAAATTAATCTGCAGCAGCTGCTCCCTTCATATTGAATAGGAATACAATTGCCTGATAGATACACTAGAAAATCCAGGTTCATGGTCTTTGTTACGTTGCCTTTGATGAGTACTAACGTAAGTAATGTCATCTTTACTAAATAGATTCGAATTATGAGCCACTACAACAATTTACTTAATAAATAATACTTGAGACCACTATTATTCTGTACATATAAAAGTGATTAGACAGACACATTTATAAAAGGAGTTTAAAATAAACACAAAAATTATACTGGTATCATATATACTAATCACCACTTTACGGAGACCAACTATCCTGATACAAATTCGTGAGTTACTTGGAAAGAGAGCCGCTCTCCGTGGAGAATGGCTAGCACAACGGGATGCGAAGCCAAGGACTGAGAAAAGGTGTTCTTTGTAAGTGTCCCTTCATCATTTTCATCATTTCATTACTCATCCTCGTAGGGCGTCCCCAATGGAGTAAGTCCTCGCCTTGTAATCAAGGGGTCCCGGGTTCAATACCGGTGGAGGTACATAGTGGTTCTAAACTGTAGGTCCTTATTTGCTATATCGTGCATAAAGTAGACTTAAGACTTCAAATCTATCAATCAATCAAAGCAGCACATTGAATTTCATCGCCAGTGTATTCTGCAATCTCTGACTTGAATCTACAACCTTGGTGACAATGAAGTTCGACCAGAAAGGAATACGTGATTAAATGCACAGAGGCATAGGCGGTGGAATGGGTGACCCGCAGAAGTGACGCATGTGTGTAAGAGGAGGCGTGTGAGCAGGCAAGAATCGTGATCCCAGCATGTTGCACCCAAGGTCACGTAAAGAACGAAAACGGGGAACTATACGCGTGACATTGAACTTCGACCAGGCACCAGACCCATATGGAAAATTTCAGATAGTGGCGCATTCGACGGAAGCATGACGTCACGGACACGATAAGAGAGTCCGCCGTATATAAGCGCGTGCTGTGCACCGAGGAACCGCAGTGCATCATCACCATGGCCAGGGGCAAACCTATTGACAACACCGTGTGGAGAAGAGTGGTGGAGTTGCAACGGGATGGACTCAGTGAACGGGAAATAGGGCGACAACTGAACTTACCCACGTCAACCGTCCACTGCATCATCAAACACCACCAAAATACGCGTACTACAGAGCCAGGTAAGGCCCCCGGTCGAAAACGTCTGCTGAGCGTGTGTGACCTACGGATATTTAGGCGCTATATCCAGACCAACAATCATGTTTCTGTGGCCGAATTACGACTGTGGACTCGAGAACGCTTTCACATTGAAGTGGCAACCAGAACCATTCGCCGTTACCTACAGCGATGCGGTTACCGAGTGTATAAGGCGAAACGTAAACCCTTCCTTTCCATGTTGAACAAAGGCAATCGACTACGGTGGGCACGAATGTACCGGGGATGGACATTTCGGCAGTGGAACAGGGTTTTGTGGACGGACGAATCCATTTTCAATGTTGTGTACGGGAAAATACGGAAAACAGTCATTTGTCGGAAGGAGGAACAGAATGAAGCAAAATGTTATGCACGTCCGGTACAGAAACCTGCGTCAGTGATGGTATGGGGATGCATGACGGCATCTGGGGTTGGCCCACTACACGTCTGTGAGGGCATTGTGAATGCACACGCCTATACACGCATACTGGAGCGGCATCTTCCCACAGTGCGAAGGCACCTGTTCCACAGGCGGCGTCTCATCTTTCAACACGACAATGTCAGGCCTCATACAGCGCGGCTGACAAGAGAATGGTTGACTCGCCATCACGTGCGAACTCTGCCATGGCCACCATCGAGTCCCGACCTCTTGCCCATTGAGAATGTGTGGCGTGTTCTTAAGCGACGTGTGCAACAGAGGGGACCCACGACAGTGGCTGCTCTTATCGCCTGCCTGCAGGAGGAATGGCACCGCATCGATGTGGAATACCTTGAACGACTCGTCCGCTAAATGCCCCGACGCATTGCCACAGTTATTCGCCGACGGGGCGGCGTCACACCATGGTAAACAGGATCCCCTCTAACAGTGGTCGAACTTCAATGTCACGTGTAGATGGACGAAAATGTTTTATTTTGTGTGGACACCATACATTGCTGCGTTGCAGCGGAAATTTATGTTTTCCTTTGTTCCATGTAGCCTGCTGAATAAAATATGTTCAGCATATGCATGTGTTCTCCTTCTTTCACAACGCACTCCTATATTTGTGACTGGTCGAACTTCATTGTCACTAAGGTTGTACTTTTTTCTTTCGAAGTTAATTTGTTTGATCTTATTTTAGCGTAGTTTCTCGTGGTTTCAACATTGATGTGGAGCTCAATATTTCTCATGGTACTGTGCACAACATTGGCAGACATAGAAACTCGGATACAGCAATCTCATCGCCTTTCTGGACGGTCTTGGTTTTTTTGTTGTTCTAATGGTATGTATGGATTGATTACAGGATGGAACAAATGCTGGGACAAATTTTGTGAATAAATAAAAATATAGTATTTCCACATAATCACAGTAGTAATTGTTGTAGTTTAACATTTAATTCTATATTTTCAGATGACTTGATAACAATTAATATTAAAATTTTGTACGAAATTTTTTGTTAATCCATGAACCCGAAACCCCTGTCCTCGTACGACGCTGTGCTAACTGCTAATCACACATCGGCTTACACGCACATACGAGTATATATGATATGGAACAATTTACAGTTGAAGGAAATGTGTCTTCTTTGTCAAATTTTGGTGTATTTTGGAAGGAATGTTTCTGCAAATGGTAGCGTTTTCTTTTTTTCAAATGCAATGGCTACATATAATTCAAGAATAAACAATCATCATAATCTAAATTACACGAATATTCTTCAGAATAAGGGTATTGCAAGCAATCTCTTTAAAGTTCTAACGATTGGAATTTCATTTCAAGTTTATACTTTTATGAGACGTATATAATATAAAATATGATTTCAGTAACTTTGGATATTTTTATATCGATTGATTGAATTGAAACTGTTGCTGGGTGGGCACATGTGGCGACCTTGCACCCTTCAATATATATGGGGAAATATACTCTAAACTTCTTACTTAAAGCTTCTCCAGAAGTCCCTGGAGAAAATTTAAAAGTGTAAAGTTGTAAAGGGACCTGCACAAGACAAACACATCATATTGGAAAGTAAGAATAAAGTAAAAAGTTCCTCACAGCCAATGTAAGAGACCAGCTCTCCGCAAAAGGTTAAAAACGCTGTCGTCATCTCCCAACAGGAATGACAAACAATGGGGAAAAATAAAACTCTGCCAGAGGAAAGGAAAAAATCACATTTAACAAGAATATGCCAAATAATTATGGCTGTGTCCAATACGCAGTCGAGTGAGATGAACTTCTTCCCGACGAGAGGGATGGGGACTATGTACGCCATGCATCTATGGTTGTCTTAATAACGTGATGAGTGTTCCCCGTTACCGTATAGCACTCTTCCTGCATTTCAAAAAAATACTGTGAAGTTAGGAAAAATCAGATTTGTTGCTTAATCGGAAGTCCTGTAAACTCACGATAAACCATGAAAAAGCAATTACCGTATTTTCCGGCGTATAAGGCGCACCTTTTCCTTGGTCCGAAAAACAGTCAGCGTTTTATACGTTGAAATCAGTCTTTGATTGCGTTCATTTCTGGGAATTTTCTCTGTTCTGAATTAGACGTTAACTCTCTTGCTTTCTTCCGGTGTGTGACAAAGAAGATTAAATATATTCTTTCCTAGTAAGATTAGGTGTTATATGTTGAAAGTAGACCGACATATTACTCTATATTTGAAATATTGTAAATTAATTATAAATTCAGTAATGAAGCTTTTTCCTCAAATTGGTGTACGAAAAATTGGCTGCGTCTTAGAGGCCGGAAAATAGTATTTTTTTTTATTTTGCTCTGCGCCTTCTAAAGCGCGGGACCTCTCTACATGCCTATTTAATTAAACATTGTTTTATCAAATTTGATATTCATATGCCACAATTTTCTCGTAAATAAATTGTGGGTTTTTCTTTGTAGTAGACTAATTGGAAAGGTCTCGTTAATATTTGCTTTAGATTTACAACATTGCGACAATGCTCCCACCATCGTTACGTAAATCTGTGCATTTTAACTTCCATTCAAATTTCTTCCGTAACCGAAATTAAGCAGTCTCAAGCTGACAACCATTCATTGTCTCTGGGATTAAACTACCTCATAAAAGACGAACCATAAACATAGCCGTACAGCGCTGGAGCCACTGAAAATATCAAGTCTGAATTTGTGATTACCATTCATTACACAACGGTCGTTTCGTTGCCATTGTTCTGCCAAGTCGCAGGCGTTGAAGGGAACAAAATCAACGGAATATACAATGCCAATACGAACATGCACGTATATCTTCCAGCTACCCTTAACCGGCTTGTGCGTTTCCCGCATCAACACACTGTCTGAAATCTAATAAATTAGATTTCCTAGCTGCATATCCATTCCGAGTTATTGCAAGAATTTCACAGCTGGTGTTATTCAAGCTCACCTGCCACTGTTCAGCCTATTTGAAACGACGTTCTTATGCTTCATGTAATTGCAAAGGGTGGTTACGGGAACCGTGGCGATAAAAACTACCTTGCCATTCGCTCCAAAGAAAAGTTCCATCCCCCAAAACCAGCCGGGGGGGAGGGGGTAGGAATTCCTCCCTCACCTTAACTGCTCTAACTGAGAGATATTTTGGGTAATTGCGTGATATAGAATCAACTTACCGAGCAAAGATTTCTCGTACATTCATCTCGTCCACAGTAATTGCACAATGTGCCTAATAACATAAAGTGAAATAGATGTTACACGTTATGGCACCACTTCAGGAACTGCATGCTTATTTTGCATTATATGTTTACTTACTGCATGTGCTTTTTTTCAAAGACGCTGCAAGGGAACAAGTAATTAACTGCAGTTACTACTTAGTTTATATTTACAAACATTTAACATTCTGAAAATATTATAACGAAAAAAACTAAAGTTGCCTAAAAGTAGGGGAATTTGCCACTAAGCTATTCTAGGCTATTGTCTAGTGGGAAGTCCAGGGGGACCACACGAAAAGGAGATGCTGAAGGGGAAAAAGTGGCAAAGACCATCGACTATTAACTAACTAACTAACTCTCTAGCCTTCTTAAACCCGAAGGTTCATGGCTGCAGCAACACAGGCCTTCCATCTTTCCCTATTTTGAGCAAGTTCTATATATTCTTTTCCATCCCTACCGATTTCCCTTAGGTCCATCCCAACATCCATCCATCTCCATCGTCTTGGCCTTCCTACAGGTCTCTTACCATCAGGTTTCCCAACAAGAATCCTGTGAACTCCTCTTTCCTCTCCCATTCGTGCCCACCTAAGTCTTCTTGATTTAATTATTCTAATAATATCTGGAGATGAATACAAATTATGTAGTTCTAAATTATGTAACCTTCTCCACTCACCTGTCTCCTCATCCCTTTTAGGTCCAAAGATTTTCCTAAGGATCTTATTTTCAAATACTCTCAATTTATGTTCCTCTTTCAATGTAAGGGACCAAGTTTCACATCCATATAATACTACAGACAAAATTACTGTTTTGTATATTTTAACTTTTAGTTTCTTAGATATTAAACGAGAAGACAAAAGTTTATGAAGAGAGAAGTAACATGCATTTCCTGAATTAAGCCTACTTTTTATTTCCTCTTTAATATAATTTTCATTTGTTAATATTACTCCTAAGTATTTGAATTTGGAAACTGGTTCAAACGAGTTGTTATCAATAATTAGATTTTGATTATGACCTAACACTTGGTTTCGGCCTGTAAGCATATATTTAGTTTTCTCTTTGTTAACTTCCAAACCTATTTCTTTAGCAGTTTTGTTTAATATTGCTATAATAGCAAAATAAATCATGCCAGTCAAGATCTTTAACTTCCTTCTATCATGAAATAATGTAGAAGGAAGGAGTTTCTAGTGTTTAAATAATTTTGATTGGCTTGATTTTTTTATATGTAGAAGTAGGTCATGAGAAATGAACATTGTGCAATTTTGAGACCTTCAAAAAATTTTCCCATCCCTGTAGAAAATGTCAAATTTCAAAGTCAGACCGTCCATTTTTCATGAAAAGTGAGACATGCGTACGTTCGGAGTGCTGTATCTTTGGAAATCAACAACATCCTAAGCTTTTGTTTTGAAATACTGTTAATATAAGACCGTTTGCTTATGTATGATCAATTCTTTTGATGGGACATGATTGTTATACGGCAACAAAAATGATCCAAAACGCAGTTTTTTCCTGTTTTCGGCCCTTAATATCTTGGTTAAGCAACAGTACCCCAGTCAAAAATGTATAGCCCCTTCCCAAATTCTTCGTACGCCACTGTATAAATTGCTTAGTAGGGCTTTGTTTTTAAGCCCACTTTATTCACAAGAACTGGGATATCTTAATTACAAGGATGCGACATTACCACTACGCTATTCATCAAAGAAAGAAATACGAAAACTGTCCCACAACTTGTCAAGACATGGGCTGTTCCATTTTGAACAAGGAAAAGCAGGGGAAAAGGCTGTTCCACCTTTTGATAGGGGAGGATCTCAAAAATGGGACGAGGCCCCAAAGTTTTCTCATTTCCATGTGTTGGTACATATATTCAGCTACAATATGGCATACTTAATTTATTTCTTGCTTGATGCTGTTTTCAGATAAGTCTCATTCTAAAGATGCGGATTTCGCAATTTTTTAGAATTCAAAGGGTTATATCTGCTAACAGCATCAATATCCAAGTAATATGCTATATCAGGTAGCTTGTCCTCATAGTGAGCTTCAATGCCCAGCTAACAAATCTTTGGGGTACTCTTCCTTAACCAAGATATTAAGGGCCGAAAACAGGAAAAAACTGCGTTTTGGACAATTTTTGTTGCCGCATAACAATGAAAACCAACAATGTACCATCAAAAGAATTGAAAATATATAATCAAACGGTCTTATATTAACAGTATTTCAAAACAAAAGTTTGGGATGTTGTTGATTTCCAAAGATACAGCACTCGGAACTTACCCATGTTTCACTTTTAATGAAAAATGGACGGTATGACCCTGAAATTTGACATTTTCTGCAGGGAAAGGGAAAAGTTTTCAACGTCTTAAAATTGCACAATGTTCATTTCTCATTACCTACTTCTACATATAAAAAAATCAAACCAATCGAAAAATACAACTATCCAAATTTCTCTTTTTGTTCGAATTTCAAAATAATGGCTCTTATAATAATTAATGCATATCAAGCTGCTACTTGCATCCAACCTCCATAGAGATACAATTTTAGTAGTCATAATTTAAAATTGTTAATTATTAATAAATAATTAGCAACAATTAAATTACATCGGTTGATATTCTACTATGCGTTGGCTTCATTAAGTTGAACACACTGATTATTTCCAAGATATTAGTGTATTTAATTTTCTCACTTTTCTGTATATTTCTACGGATCTCATTGTATCTAAGAAAATTCCACTTGTGTTATGGGTTTATTCTTCATAAATTCACTTTATGCACACAGGGGTTAATTACAATTACCTTTCTGATTTTCCTACCCCAGAAATAAATAATATTCTTCACGTGATTGTCACAGTGAGTGGTCCTAAACTATTGTCGAGAATAAACGTTTCACCCAGACGAGAGAATGTACACCGTAACAATAATGAGTGCATATAAAGATATGGAGTTCTCAGATATATGAACACAAAGAAACGTTATTTTTTGCTGAAAATATGATGTTCACAAATAAGGGAGATAATAAAACTTTGATTTACGAGTTGAAATCTATGGTGTTTGGAAAAAGGCACATAAGTCAGAAACTGTGATTTCCTTTTATTTTCATTTAAGTCGCAATGGATCAATTATTGCAATATTACAAGTATTTTTTTCAACGAGCATGTGTAAAGATTCTAAACAGTGGTGTATATCATTAATGTTACGCTTGCTATTAAAAAATCAACATAAATAACAGTCTGCTCTAAATTTGCATTTCTTGACTTAAGTGCTTTCTCAACAAAGCCTAGAAATAAAAGCTGAGATTTAGCAACAAGGAATGTTTGAGTAAATAAATGATTGCACGGGTTATGATTGATACATGATGGACAGAGATATATTGATGAAGGATAGATTTATTGCAACCATATGAAGAAATCAGTGTTCAACAGATCCTAGCAGACCGTTAAAAGAAAAATATTATTATTAATAAAACAATACTTAAGAGGACGTAAACATATGTGGGTTTGTTTAGAACAAGGTAAAGAGCTTGGGTGTGAATATAATTTGACTGATTGATTTGATTTATATTACTTCGATTTCTGCCATTTCTGACTAATCGCAAAAGTGAGGATGAAACGGATGAAAGGTAAATCACAAAATAAATACACTACATAACACAGGTCCTACAGAGGATTATACTGTCTGTAGGACCACGCGCCAGAGCCTCGTTAGTCTTCTAATTGCAGTCCATAGTGTGCTGCATGGAAGTGAAGTTGATGTTTACGTGTCTTGAGTAGATGTCACCCCTTACACCCCCAACATAATTCGAATGAGAAATGCTAGAAGGTAAGAGCTGACGAAAAAGTAAATGTTAAACATTCAGCACATGTAAGAACTGGGAAAAGACAACAAGGTTAAAAATTCCTAAATTGCAAAAATGAAACATATTGGTTGATATTGAAGGAAATAGTGAGAGAGATGTATCAAAGAGCAACTATCCACACATATTGAACTTACAAATAAAATGAAGTAAGAAATTTCAAATTCACAGGAAGTGATAAACAGAATCAAGCGAATCCGGAAGTAAGCACAAACAAAGTTAAGATATACGTGAGAAATAAACTGTGTAAATCAACAAAACAGACAATGAGTTTACGGAAGGAATGCATGGACGGAAATGTTTGTACCGAATGCAATAAATCATTATCTTGCTTAATGAGTTTTGTTGGAATATGTACTAGGGTGAATCAAATATAAACGGGAATTTATTTTCCTTAATTTATTGAAACAAAATACAAATACAAAACAAAGTAATTACTTTTCTACATAGCTCCCTTCAACTGAAATGCACTCTTGCCAGCGGATAGGAAGTTTGGTAGAAAGTTCTCGGTCGTGTGTGTAGTCAGTTGCACACGAACTCTTCCACTTCTGCGTCATCCTGAAAACGCTTACCTCCGAGTGCTTCTTTCAGGGGTCTAAACAAGTGATAATCACAAGCGGATAAGTCTGGACTGTATGGAGCATGTGCAAGTGATGTCCAATTAATTTCGTCCAGTTTGTCACGTGTTGCACCAGCTGTGTGAGGTCTGGCATTGTCATGAAGCAGCAGAACACTTCTGATGGGTGTACCACGTCGTTTGGTCCGATAAACAGCCTTAACACTTTCCAGGAGTTGACAATAGTAAGCAGCATTTACTGTTCTTCTTTCATGAAGATAATCAATAAAAATGACACCTCCGAAATCCCAAAAAAACTGTGACAAAAATCTTCCCAGCTGATGCGTGGCTTTTGGCCTTGACTGACCCAGCCTCTTTTTTTTCCGCCACTCCTTGCTGGCCTGTTTTGACTCTGGTGGACCCAAGTTTCATCACAGGTGACAAGACGTTTCAAAAATTCATCCCCATCTCTCTCATAACCAACCAGGAGACTTTTGAGAGATTTCCAGTCGAACCTTTTTCAGCTACTCAGTGAGGAGGCGTGGGACCCACCTCGAAGCGATTTTTCTGTAGCCCAGGTTCTCATGAATGATCGTGTGAGCACTACCATAACTTATGCCCACTGCAGATGAAATTTCACTGACTGCCAAGCGACGGTCACCTTCAATCAAGTCCTGAACAGCCTGAATGTTTTCTTGAGTGATGCTTTTCCTTGGCCTCCGTTGATGTCTTTCATTTTCCACAGTTTCCCGTCCTCCCAAAAACATGTTGTGCTATTCACACACACGGGTCTTTGAAAGGATGGACTCACCAAACTGTGCTCGAAGTCTGGTCAAAATTGCACTTGGTTTTACCCCTTCGTTTGTAAGAAATTTGATAATGATGCGTTGCGCAATGGACGGTTGTACCTCCTGCTCACTCATCGTGCTACTGACTGATGTTAAAGGTTGACAAAGACTCCAGACCCCATATCAATTTAAGCTGTACAGATGAAACAAAGTGTTTGGATTACCCGTATTGGGATGGTTACAACGAGGAGTGTGTGTGCGAGAACAACACTTAGAATACGCTTCATGCACCACGTGGATAGAGGTCAATTCTCCGGGTTTTTAAAAGATACTTTCGACACAATACTACAAAAATAAATAACGAAAAAGCCTCTTCGCACATTAGTTACAAGTTTTTGCGAGATTTCTGTCAAATAGATGTGTACTTGTTACTTGTGGGGAAAAAAGGATTTACAAATTTTTCTTGACATTGTTACGAGGAATTATGTCAAATCATTATTTCAAATATTTATTGTTGAAATTTAATAACGAAAAAGTGCCATAATGGAAATAGTTGTCACAACATTCAACATTTAGGCATGTAGCAATATTTATCATGAAAATATTCTTATGCGTCCTTAAATTTCTTCACACATAGTTATCGAACGTTCTCGATTTTATCGACCAGAGTCCCAGGTCGACTTTCACTCCGTTCTTTAACAATCTCTTAGGCTCCTAAATGCGATCCCTGGAGGGGAAAAAAGCTCCCCCCATTTCTCCACCTATCAGGGGGAAAGCTCTTCGTGGCAGAACCAACTCCGGAACCTCAGATATGATGCATGTCTGGCGTTAGCACGGCTTATTGGAATTCCTGCGGCCAGTCTCTGGAAAGCCATCATAATTCTCCCACTCGGAGAGGGAAGGGGGAAGTCCGGACCCTGTGTCAAGGTCACGTGATGTGACCTCGATATCAGCTCCCAAATCCTCCTTCCAAGCCGCAACCCGACATCTGCAACGGAGAGGTCAATCTATTCAATCGCGTTCAATCTATGACCTCTAATTCAGTGTCTTCCCCTCCAGTTCCCCCTGCCATCACAGCTACGTGCGTTATCTATGTTCCGTAGCTCGAGGGCTATAATTTCAATGCTTCTCCATGAAAGAGGAAAGGGCGATAAGTTTTATCTCAGTCCATTTCCCATGATTTTGTGGAGTTTCTGCGGTTGGCATGGAATAAACCATTGGTGTTGCGTTGACAGAAAAATTTTCATGCTTGTAATTGTCATCTAATTTGCTGTGGCAATATCTTGTATATGCTGAATTTAGAGTTTCAGCGGAGCTATATTCGAAAATATTTCGATTCCTTTATAGATTACACAGTTCAGTCGTTCTATTGCTACCGAACTTTGGAATTCTCTTGCGATTTTCTATGCTACATTATTCCAGTTTCCTTAATGCTTAGAGGTTACAACACCATTAGTGTTTATCGCACACAGATAAGCGGAAGTTTTGGAAAAATACAAAAATTATTGACCGTCGATAATGTAATAAACAGTAAATAATTTTAAAGTTTACGTACCGTATTCTTTACACTCGCACAAAAGAGGGCTATAATGATTTCTTTATTGATTTGCAGTAATATAACGTCGAATTCCTACATGTTGGTTAATCGGGATGATAGAAATGGGTGAATGGTTAATGAAACGTTGAAGGGACTCACAACCTAAAATTCCTTGTCCAGTATTAAAACAAAAGAATCCTGAGTTTCGTATGGATCTTGCGTTCAAACTTTAGACAGTGGATATTTCTTTGCACCCTTCAGCATTTAATTAATCATAGGCAAACTGTAAAAGGTTATTTCTTTCGTCCTCAATTTTTGAAAGTAGTTCAATTCGGGTATTTTGTCCAGGCACACACTGTTGGACACCTATCTGTTTGCCATTGACTTCCAGGTTATTTACGTGAAGAATATTACAAAAAATTACAAATCCATGAGCACAGGAATTTGGTTGTATTGTTTTTTTCATTGATTGATTTTTCTTGTTTTACTTCGCTTCTCTTCCACTTTTGGCTTATCACAACATGAGTATGAGTGATGATATGATACATTTATTGAAGGGATATTCACATAGAACAACGGACGTCATAGTGTTCTGTGCTAGCCACAGCACATATTGTGCTTTTCGTGCCTTAATATTTAAAGAAAGGAGTGGATAAAATCCTAATAAAGCAATCCAAAGTTGGTACAAAGGATGCAGATGCTACGTGAGGACGAGAAACCACCAGTCAGAGGAATTTGAAATAACAACAGGAGTTAAACAGGGAGATATACTATCACCATATCTATTTATAATCTTATTAGATGAAGTAATAAAGGAATGCCATATAAAAATGAAACAATTTCATAATAGCTAATACACAGGCTAGTTTACAATATAAACTAATTATTCTTAATGAAGAATTAAAGAAAAAGAATATGGAAATAAATACAGAGAAAACTAAAACAATGATAATTAGCAGAGAAAAGACAAACCATAATATAAAACTGAATAACAAACCTTTAGAACAAGTGACAAATTTCAAGTATCTTGGAGTAATTATAAACAGTCAAGGAAAAGAAGAGGAAGAAATAAGAGATAGAATCATGAAGACAGGAAAGCTATATCAAATGATAAACCGAGGATTTATAGGCAAAAAAGAAATATGTACCCAAACAAAATTCACTGTATATAAAACAATTTATATACCAACACTTACATATAGCAGTGAAAATTGGACAATGACCGGAAAACACCTGCAAAGTGTACAAACAATGGAAATGAGGTACCTTCGAAGAATAAGTGGGAAAACCAGGAAAGATCGGATAAGGAATCAAACCATTCGGCAATCTTTAAATGCTCAGCCACTACAAGAAACAGTTGAACGTAATCAACTCAGATGGTTCGGCCATTTGAGCAGAATGAGTGAGACAAGACTGCCAAAGCAGATATGGGAAGGACGTCCAGAAGGAACAAGTCCAAAAGGAAGACCCAGAAAGACATGGAATATGAGTGTCAAAGAGATTTTGGAGAAACGAAGCATAAGATGGAAAAAGGCACAGGAAAAGGCGTTGGACAGAAACGTCTGGAGAGCTCTCTGTAACCCCTCGACACCGGCAGGTAGAAGAGGACGCGACTAAGTAAGTAAGTAAATAATATTAAAAGAAATGTTCTATTAACATTTTCATAAGTGACTCTATATAAAATAGTGTTCAGAATGTAACGAAAATGCAGGGTAATACTTCAGGAATATATTCACCATATACATAGAGTAGAAGAAAACGTTACATCAACGTGAGTCCTAAACTACATAATTTGTGAATAATTCCAGCTAATAAATGTAATGAAGTGCGCTACGATCGTACCTCCAACTCGTATTTCTCATATTTGAGCATTCTTCACCTATGTTGATGAAACCTTTTTCTTGTCTACAATGAGGAATTGCTCCCCGACGCTTTACCCTGCATGTAACACACAATTGTAATTTTTGCAATATTTCAGGTGTATATTTAGTAGATATTGATCGATATTTTTGAATTCTCAAATATATTATGGTTGACTGAGTCTATATTTTTTGTGAGTTTCTCTCTCTCTCTCTCTCTCTCTCTCTTTCTCTCTCTCTCTCTCTCTCTCTCTCTCTCTCTCTCTCTCTCTCTCTCTCTCTCTCTCGCTTAATCTCTCGCTTTCTCTCCAATTCATGATGTCCACAAGCAACTTACTACAAACATACGATCGTTTTACTTTCCTACCATACTGAGTGTCCAAACGAAAGCCATCATCAAGCAACCGTACCTGAAAGTAGAAAAACACAAGAATGTAGGACATGTCATGTATCACAAATACAAATAACTTGTAAATATTATTTAAAAGCTTTAGAATAAAAATTCTATCTTTGCGTCCGAAAGTCTTTTATACCAAGCACAATACATTTTATACACTCTATTTCTAGCCTGCATTTTGAAAAAACTCTCTACTGCCACATGCTAGAGAAACTAACAAACTGTGTAACGAGTCCTCGGAATTAAATTTTGAATGTGCTGCTGTTACAATAGATAATTTGAACCTTGTCATACTTTCGGTCTACCGGAGCCAATTAGGGTCTTTAGAAATATTTCTTGAACGTCTTGAAAATGTACTAAATAACATATCAAATATTCATAAGGAAAAAGTATTAGTTTGTGGAGATTTCAATGTTGATTTTCTAAAAGACTGCCCTGCGCGAAACCGTTTGTTGACACTAACTTTATCGTATAATATTAACTATTTAATTACAAAACATACCAGAATAACATCTAATTCCGAAACTGCAATTGACAATGTTCGTACAAATCTCGATCACGGTGACATCTCATATCACATTAAGAACGGTCTCTCTGATCACACATGCCAAATCATGCACGTAAAACTACACGTATTACCAAACAACCTATTATGCATGAAAATAGAATATATAGTCAAAGAAATATGTACAAATTTAAATAGAAATATAATCTTGAAGCCAAATATATGTAAGTCAAATAGACAGTGATGAAAAGTTCACAATTTTTACAAATACACTCTACAATATTTTTGACAAAGCTTTCCCTAAAAGAAAAATACAAGCAAAAACTGGAAGGAGAAAACAATGGATAACACGAGAGGTAAAACAATATAGCAAAATAAAAAGATCCCTAATAAGACAAAGTCAACGCACTTCCATAAATAAATCAGTAAATAAATTTTACATAAATTACTATAAAAAACAAATAAGAGATGCCAAACAAAAATATTATGCGAACAAAATTGTGTCTTCAAACAACAAAAGCAAAGCAATGTGCGACGTAGTAAATGAAAATACTGTAATGAAAGAAAGAAAAACAAATAACAGTATAAAATTATGCACAAATGATATTGAAATAGACGATAGATTTGTAGTGTGTGAAACATTTAACAACTACTTCACCGAATTAGGAGATAACTTAGTAACAAATATAAATAAAGCAAAAAACCCATTGTAAATTTTGTGTAACTCTAAACCGCGCACTCTAGAAAGCATGTTTTTAACACCAAACACAACAAATGAAATATCGAAGGATATATGTAATTTAAAGGACTCAAAGGCTGTAGGAGACGAATTTCCAATTAGAGTAATAAAAGAAATCAAGGAGTTGTTAGCACCCATTTCAGAATATCTCTTTAATGAATGTATCGCGAATGGTATCTTTCCCACTAAGCTAAAAATAGCAAAAGTCAACCCAGTATTTAAAAATGGAAGTAAAAACCTGGTTCAAAATTACAGACCAATTTCATTACTACCTGTGTTAAGCAAAATTCTAGAAAAGTTACTAAAACGTCGCCTTCTACAGTTCCTTAATAAACACAACATACTATCAAAAGAACAACATGGATTTATTGAAAATAAAAGCAGAGCAAGTGCAACACATACATTCATTGAAAACATCTTGCAAGGTATAAACGATAAGAAAATAGTTCTCGGAATATTTTACGACTTGACAAAAGCCTTTGATTTAGTAAAGCACAAAATATTAATTTCTAAAATGGAACACTATGGGATAAGGGGTAACGCACTTGAAATTGTGAAATCATACTTATCAAACAGAATGCAATCTGTTGAAATTAGCCACGAAAGAGAAGGAAACGTAAGAAAATACAAATCCACTCTAAAGACATTAAAATATGGAGTTCCCCAAGGATAAATATTAGGCCCACTACTTTTTTCTTTTGTACATAAATGATTTACCATTTAATATACAGAATACAAAGATGTTGTTGTACGCAGACGATACTAGCGCAATAATAAAGGGAAATGATGTGAACGAGTTAGAAGCCAACATTGAAAAAACAATGGAAGAAATGAAATCTTGGTTTGACAGTAATAAATTACTATTGAATGAACAGAAAACAAATTACGTGCTATTTCACACTAAACAAAACAATAAAATTAAAGATGTAGCAAAGAATAGCCATCTTCCAGTAATATTAGTTAGAGAAACAAAAATTTTAGGAGTTACTATAAATGAAAATCTAAATTGGTCAAACCACGTAAAAATACTTGTTAAAAAACTAAATTCCAAAATATTTGCACTGAGGTCATTAAAACAAACACTTCAAACAAATTCACTAATTCAGGTATATTATGCAATGTTTCATTCAATAATAAATTATGCAATAGAATTTTGGGGGAACTCACCGGCAAGTTTAGAAGCATTTAGAAAACAAAAGCAAGCCATTATTATTATAGCAGGTATAAATCCTAGGGAATCGTACAAAACGTTGTTTAAGAAATTTAAAATATTAACCCTCCCTTCTTTGTACATATATGAAATGTCATTATATGCGAGAAAAATTATTGCGCTGCGAAGTTCAATAGAACACACATATAACACCCGAAATAAACAGCTCTTAAAGCCTTACTCCTTACTTCACCAGGCTAACATTAGTTCAAGAAGGACCCCAACATATGGCAATTAAAATATTCAACCATTTACCAAATGATATAAAAGCAGAAAGTATGACAAGTTTCAAAAATAATATAAAGAAACTATTAGTTAATAAGGAATATTATAGCGTTAGTGAATATCTAGATTGTAAATTATATAAATTTTGTAATTATATATTTTTTTATATGAACTGTACTGAACCCTCCAAATACCAATGTATATGGTTTACATGGAGTAATAAAATTGAAATTGAAATTGAAATTCCCTAGTATCATTTCTTTGCCGCAATTTAATATTTCTCTTTCACATTTAAACTTCTTGATGTTGCACTGCTTTCAACATATTGCGTTAAGATGCTTTATTTTTAAATTGTGTTTAGTGGTAACATGCTGGGGTAAGTCCGGGAGAGATGGACTCCCTCTTTAAAAATCGCTTTAATTTTGTTATAAAGGCAAAACTGAGGAGAAAATTTAACCATAGTATTTCTGCGACATATGCTAACGATAGGTGATGTTATAATTGTAAAAATTGTAAAATATATTGTTATATATTTTCATACATATTTCTTTTAAATCAATTAAAATTATGCCAGTGGTCCATCTATCCCATACCATCCTGGGTTTGATGAACCATTCTATACGGAAGAGATGGACCTCCGAAAAGTGAGAAAGGAATAGGACACTACATAAGTTTTAAAGACTATATTATGAGTATAGTATACTGTATTTGAGGTGTTTCCTCCATATAAAATATACATTTTTGACAAAATATATATCGGATCACAATTTTTTGTAAATTTTAATAATTTTTGTTTTTAAGTTTTATATTCCTTCCTTGCACACAAGTTACATTTGTGATTATATTTTTTTGAAGTTCTTATGCAGCCAATAAGATCAAACGTATTTTAGTTTAAAGTTGTAAATTTTTCTTCACAAGAAGTCACATTTATTTTCATACTTTGTTCAGTTATCATGTAGCCAAAGGGAACACGTAATACATCGAATCCAGTCTTCAGTGACAGTAGTTACATATACATAAACACACAGAGACAAACACAGGCACGTTCACCCCAACACAGAAACACACGCACATACACACAAACGCACATTGTGTACACAGGCACACACGCATGCACGCGTGCATGCTCGGGCATCTATATCCGAATGTCCGGAAGAGGTGAGCCAGGCAGCCATGATGACACCGCTGATGCCAGCACAGAAATGACACAGAATAACTATTGGGTGATATCATGTTAACTATATTATATGGGACGCTGGTTCAAAAGTATTATCAGATAACACGCGTAATACCATTCCATGTAAATATTTAAAAAAACTTTGACCCACGTTATTTTAATTTAGACAGTATATTGGCTAAAAAAAATTCCCAATGAGAAAAAAAACTCAACATGTCACCAATCTCCGCCATTACCAGTCAAGATCGTCACTGGTGCATTCTAGCAGTTAGTTCCAGAACAAACAAAGTGGTTCATCTCACAATCTGGTCCATCTCTCCCGGAATTATCCTATATTCATATTTATAAGTATTATTTTAAAACATATTAAATTAGTTCGCTGTAAACTTTATTCATGAACTTGTGACACTATTTTATTTGTATTTTCATATCGAATGTGCTTCTTATACATTTGAAGTTCAGCCGGCATGATAAGGACAAAACGAACAAGTTATTGCAATCAAGGAAATCGGGTTTGGCACCACATTACACTATACAGTACAAAACAGTTCGTTGCTTTGATTTGTTTAAAATCATGCTTATTCAGGACGGAACTGCACCTACAATATAAAGTGGGATTAGAGTCATTATGAGTCTCAATATGAATATGTTCAATTACTGTGGTGTAGTCAGTGGCGTGCTCAGGATGTTCGAAAGGAGAGGGATTAGATTGGATTGATTTGGTGTTTTAAGCCCACGTTTTACACAGTAAGGCTAATCGGGACTGAACCTACAGTTTAACTGGGATCCGAACCAATATGTGATTCTACCGGGTATCGAACCCAAGATCACTTGATAACAATGTTTGGACTTTGAAAATTCGCCACCGGGGAGGACAACTTCACCCAATGGGGGTTGTGAGGGTCGTATCCCCTCTATAGCTCAGCATTTCTAAAAAGAATAAGAACATCAAAGGCAGGAAATGATGACAAAATATGGAATGACTACTAAAGAAATATACGCAAACCCTCCTCTTTCGGGCCTCCCCGATGGCGTAGTCGTCGTTTTGTAAGAAAGAGATCTCGGGTTTCGATACCCGATGGAATCACATATTGGATCGGATCCCACGTTAAACTGTAAGTTCAGTCCCGATTAGCCTTACTGTGTATAAAGTGGGCTTAAAACACCAAATCAATCTAATCTAATCCCTCTCCTTTCGAACATCCTGAGCACGCCACTGACTACACCACAGTAATTGAAAATATTCAGTAACATAGACCTGTTTATTTTCAATGCAAAATATTTGTTGCTCATCATTTGTCATTGCACTGTTGTTCCCTGGATCGGTAATAATAAAATGTGTAATTTGAATGTTAAAATCTCGGAATCTATATAGATATTAATTCTCAAATAACAATTTATTGACTATCTGTAAACATTTTACAAGTAAGACGTTTACAGTTTACAGTTTTTTAAAGCAAGGAATCCATAAACACTGTGACGAATTATTTGAATTGTGAGAGGCGAAGAGTAGGTGGTAAAATACTGATGTAACCTTGTTCGCTGGTAGAATCTGCTTGTGTTTTATGCATGTGTGCTTTTAAACTTGCACGGTCATCGTTATACACGTGGGGTGTGGATGGTGACTGTTACCTGTAGGCAACCAAATTGAGTCAGAGTTGGTTGGGTTGCATAACAAACAGGATAACACAGATATACAATTTCTTGGCTGAAGTCAACAGAAATTCCAGATTCGCTTTACTTTGTGTGAGGTGTAATTTGTTCCTCTTTTAGTAAATGTCTTGACTGAAATCAGTTGTGATAATCACCTGAATTATGAAAAATTACCGAATGAAGCTAATTCAAAACTAGATACATACAGTATTTTTAAAAAAGAATGACCCGATTATAAAACCTTATATCTGTGCAACAATACACGCCAATAGATTAAACTTATACTACTTCAAACGCCGTGGCCTAGAGTTTAAATGATTGCCGCTAGATACCACTATCAGCGCCCAAATAGACGCTAACTTTAGTCGTTCACAAGATGGCGTCTATGCAACAGAACGCGTTTTGTGTTCTCCAATTCAGCAAGAGATTATACCCTGTGACTTTTTCTTCTGAGGATATGTAAACAACGTGTTTTTGTTCCACCATTTCCCATTGACTTGTATTATCTGAAAGACATAATCGCGGATGCTGTCAATTCTGTGGAAGAATACACTCTCAGACGCGTTTGGAACGAATTCGGCTATCGTCTTGATGTTATCCTTGCAGCAGGTGGACTCGCACAGAGCATTTATAATATGGTGAGTGAATCTCGAGGACTTACTTAATACTTGTAGTTCGTTGTGTAACAGTAACACATTTTCATTACTAAATATAATTATTTGAAATCGGGTCATTCTTTTTGAAGCACAGTGTCTTACTTCATATGGTTTTGGCAAGAAGTCAAAGTTCATTGCAACTAAATTTGAAAGTAACAATTTGAAATAACGTAGCGGATCATTCTGGATACATTTATTCGTGGTTTTGATCAGTCGTAGATTTCGTTGTAATTGCGTTGTAATTAGGGACAAAAACTACAATACCAGGCAAACAGAAATAAAGCATTCTATTTCGAACCCGGCAAAACCAGCAAATATAGTAACTATGCTATTGAGGCTGTTATATTATCTACAAATATGCAAACATAACACAGTAAAATGCTCAGAATTGTATTCTAATTCTGTTTCCTAAATGGCATACTGAACTCGATGCTGTAGACAACATATATTCATCAAGATTATAATTTGTCAATTAGCATCGATTCCCAACGCTTATATTTATAGTAAGTTTTGAAGCTTTCCTGGCGACGAATGATGAAAATATTCTCTCGGGCTTCGACCAGGTGAGTTGTGGAAAAGATTCCAAACTTTCGAGAGCTAATGTCACTCTCATCTTCTACCCTGACGTTAGCTTTGGAAACCTTGGAATCCCTTTCACAACTCACCTGATCGATAGCCCGAGAGAGACTATAAGCTCTTATATTTGTGTTTATATCTGTCTTATGTTTTTTGGATTAGCAGATCACTTTCTGCTTAGGGTAGAACATTTGGTAAATAACAACATGAAAATTGATTCACTGATGATCTATTGTACTGCAATTTACTCTGTGAATCATTGCGTTTTAGTAATATTTCGTTATGTCTTAACTTAAGAAAGAGTGGTACATTTAGGATAAACTTCTCTTTCTAAAGTATATTACTCAGCTCTGGAAACATCTTTCCCTTGTGGGAGTCTCCGCGTTTTCTCCAAAAAGATATCGTGAAACAAAACGCCATAAGGTAGAGAAATGTTAATACGAGGATTTATTTTCCAGTCTTCCACTGCGTACGTCACGTTCAAGATGATCAAGAGAGGAAAGCGGCGAAAAATATTTCACTCTGGTAAGGATCATCTCTTCATAGACGTTTATCTTTAAAAGTGGTTCAGAGAGATAACAGATGGCGCCTCAAGGGACACGGATACGTCGTGCTGTTATTTTTTTAAAACAATCAGACTATTTTGATAAATTTCTAAAACATTAGCAAAACTGTATTTTCAAAACATTGTTTTTGATTTGTAATATATGCAGATAGTGATATAAGTAGAAGAAATTTGCATACGTCGGATAGATTCCATGTATAAACATGTGAGGCAATCCATGTACGTACGAGTGGCCCTGAATCTGTTTTGTAAATGGAGTAATTATACTATCATGTGAGTCAACAACCTAAAATTGTCATTTGGATAAAAATTCAAGTAATATGCATAATAAAGGTAGAAGGTATTTTACATATTGTTCGTTAATTTTTAACATTTTCGTTTACTTTTGTTTTGTATTGTGTCCTATCCATGACACAAGGAAACAATTAATTTATGCTTTAACTGTTTCGCCTTCATCTCCAGTAGAAAATTCAAACACCTTCTCTTTTTGTTATAAATCATTTTTTTTTCATAATTAGAAAATTCATAGAAATTTAAATAAATTGCTTATGAAATAAAGAGATTATGTACCAAACGTAACATAAAATTGTTCATTATAGCTGGGAAATTTAATCAACAGTGTTTAGATTCATAATTAATGTGGAGAAACTGTAAGAAAAATGTTGATTAACTATTAGTAGAATAGTTACTTTAATGTAAAAAATGTAGTCTTTGAGTCCCACCTGTGACAAAGGAATGCCCAAATATATAGATGTACATTTACTAATGTGCACATACATGAAAATATTCTTTGTAATGTTAATCAAAAAATTGTTATAATTGATATATTCTACGTATATTCTCCTCACTATGGGGTCCAGGGTTCGATACCCGGTGGAGGCACATAGTGGTTCGGATCCCACTCTTAACTGTAGGTACAGTCCCGATTACCCTTACTGTGCATAAAGTGGATTTAAAAAGCAACTCAATCAATCAATCAATCAATTCTTCTCTCTTTAAGAGACAATCGGTAATACACACAGTTTATCTGCGTTAAAGTTCCGTGTCTGTCTACTTTTGAGAATTTTCAGTATGCATCCATAACGATAGCCTTTCACATAAATTGAAGATAAAGGGTTAAAATTATGCACATATATTCTGCCACTTTTGTATATTCGCGACGCTGAGAACGAATAATGATTAATGAAAGAACACGCACATGGGTAAAACTATTCAGACGATGTGGTTAAGTGAAGACGGAAATTTGACATGAGTTTGCAGCGTGCGCAATTAAATTAATTATTATCAGTGTTTATGAATTATGTTTCAGCATTAATTCCATTTGTTACGTTTATATACTTTATAATAGTAGTTAAAGTTTATAGAAAGGTTTTTTTTAAAAAAATGAACCAACAAAGGTACAAACGTTAAGTCTGTTTTTGCATCTCTTTTAATTTCTTCTTGGTTCCACACAGTTGTAATTGTACCTTATATAATATTTTTATAATTGGAAGTCGTTTTTATGTGCGATTAAGTCAGTCACAGGCATAATGATAAAATATGATTAGACGGAATACATCACAATGGAACACTAATGGTATTTTGAACACAGGACCTGTAAAAACGCAACCATCTGCAACGTAGGCGGTTAGATTTATTGAATTTGGTTTTTCTATATCGATTTCTACCATTTACTGCTAATTGGGACGTTGAGGATGAAAGGTGATAAGATGAAATGTATGAAGCGGCAATCGAAAACAAAGGATGACACAACACACTTCCTACAGATGATTGTTCTGGCTGCAGGTTCAGGCGCCAGTGCCTCGTTACTCTGCAAAACGTAGTCCAGAATGTCCTACGTGCAAGGGAGGTTGACATTTGGGTTCCTTGAGAAAAAGACACCCCTTATATTTCCCCACCTAGCCGGAATCAGCAAATGTTGGTCATCAGCTTTAAGAACGTTTAAAGTCCACAACATTTTTTGATGATTTTTTTTAAAGGCATTTTTATTCTTCTGATGCAAACCCTCAGAGACAACATTTTATTTTTCTTGTTTTCAAGGAATTTCATATAAACCCAGTGTTCGTTAGAGTACTGCATGAGACCACTTCTCCTCGTTCGTACTCGTGCGAGTCTCTCACCCTCTGGCGCTTACAATGGAATGTCATTTTCACGTGACAAGGAAGCCCACTCAGCAGCAGTATAAAGATTGGTTCCTTTACTTAAAAGATTACAAGAAATAAATTAAGGCATTTCAGTCATGTCAAAAACGATCCAAGTTAGTAGTTACATGGATGACATCACCTCATTTTTTAATAGTGAATGAGATCTGGAGAATGCCCAAAGGTACTTGAAACCTTTTGAAAATGTGTCGGGTGCAAAGCTAAATCTTGTTGTTGCCTTTTGGAGTTAACAATTTTTTTTTGTGAAATCAATAGTGTACGTGTCGCACAGAAAGTAAAAATATTAGGCATACTTTTTTACAGAAATATAAGATACACCATTGAACATAACAGTCGGTTAGTTACCGATAAAGTGATATATACTTTACTCGTACGTGCAAATCAACTTAGGTGTCTTTGCTTGAAATCGCATGTGCGATACATAAATATTTATGCCTTGTCAAAGCTTTAATACATATCCAAAACATTGACCTTGTCAGCGACGCAAATAGCTCGGGTGAAACAACAGGTTGGCAAATTCCTTTGGCATGATTCAGTGTTTCGTGTAGCTATGAGCGAGCTTTACCTTCCGGAAAAGAGGGGAAGTATGAACTTAAAGAGCGTGAAACTACAATCAAAGGCTTTATTTATTCAAAGCCGTTTTGCAGCGATATATTCTACTATGGACTCCACCACACAACAAATAATAATTCCCTTGTTAAAAGATATACCATTAACAGCACCAATGGATATAAAAATAATTCCCATAGAATTAACTTCCTATACTAACATCAGTGGCGTAGCGTTATAGTACGCCCGTACGTCCGGCGTTCCCAGATTTAAAATTTCAAAAATGCTTAAATGCTGTGATTATAAAGTAAAACGTGACTAATTTCATATATGTTTGACCTTCATGGCATTATAATAGCTATTTTTCGCGAACCGCTTGCAACGCTCAGCTCTCAACACTCGTTTTAGCACCTCTTTTCAATGCCTTTCCCGGCCGGACGCCGAGCAGGTTCGGCGTACAGGACTCTATATTCCTTGCTGCCTTTCTGGAGGGAAAGCTTCGATTTCTACAGCAAGCGCGTAAATGCTCTCTCTTACGCCAGCGTACGGAGAAGAGAGGTCTACCGTGATTGGTTCATGTGACCCTTCCTGTTTTCTGAAGCAGACGACAGGGGTAGAATTGGTAGAATTTCTACCCGGTTCTTCGCTCTTCGCGCTCATGCAACTCGTGCTATGTTATGCTACAATACGCAATATTGACTGACGTAACTTTACCAATCTCGAATGTACTGCTTCTTAATGGCCACTGCATTGTATGATTTATCGCACGAACAGCGATGTGCATTAGAAACTAAAAGATCAACACAGTTTTTGTCAAGTAAGTTGGTGAAGTCCTCGTGGTAGAAATTCAGCCTATGGCTGCTCTACCACTTAACCCGCAAAACTATTAATTTTTTATTGTATTTTTTCGTTATTATCTAACTACTTAATATTGTGTCAATGGAAATGTTTAGCATTCATTTGAAAACTCTTAACATCGAATGGTCTCTGGACAAAATTATTTTAAATTTTTATCAGCATTCTCAAGATGTCATAAACACTGGTCTGAATTACTAATCGGCACTGTTACGTCAGTAGAGTGTACGATATTTGGATCATCCACCCTGCTTTTCACAGTGCGCCAAGACGACAGAGGTCTCTGGTTCGAATCCCGGCGTGAACACGGGTGTTCTTTGTCAATGTCCCTTCATCAATATCATCACTCATATTCATATTCGCAATTAACCAAAAGTGGTAGAAAAGCGAAATAAAATAAACCAAATCAGTCAGTAGTTGGGTCATTCACAACAATGACGTCTACTGTTGTGCAGAGGCGCTTATGATTCAGGTAGGTTTTTAATGACTTGCGTCATGCAGAAAGGTATAAAACACCAGAGCTCAAAACATTTGTTGCATAGTGAGGCATCTCATTTTCTAGCTAAAACATGCATGGATGATGTTTTATTGAAAATCCAGCTGACTTCAGGCAAATAAACAATACCTGTGGCGACTAATACCAAAGTAAATTATTAAGCAAGAAAGGGCCGACCCTTCCTTCGGACTTGGCGTTCCCACCCGAAATGTCCATGCTACGCCACTGACTAACATTGTTATTCATATATTTTAGAGAACTGTGCAACATATGTATGACATTCCATCTGTTAAACATATTTACAGAGAGAAACTAATTGCATATACAACACCCGTCCGAATTGAAAGAGAAAACCCAAAATGTAATTGGAAGCAAATTTGGAATAATTTAATGGCGACACATCTAAGGAATAAGGCATTATCCATATGGTATAAGGTGATCCAACAAGTACTTGTAACAGCAGACAGATGCTATTAATACAGCTTTATTAATTGAGGGGTCTAGTGAGAGAGGGAGCTATGCCACTTTGACAAGAAATGTATATATATTAAGTTTTCTAAAGCATTGCGTTGAGTCATAATTTGTATAACAAAGGGTATTTTTTTTGCTGAACATATTGTTAGGTAATTATTCAAAAGGAAAAATATGAATTTCAATATAAATACCATTTATTATGTACATGTATGGTATATTGTTGTAGTATACCCATGTGAAAAAATCAATCTAGCACATCAAATACTTTGAACAAGGCTTAAATACATTTGCCTGAGTGTAAATCATGTTCACAGCGTTACATATGATCTACATAAAGACAACTTCATATGTCTTCTGGAGGATCTTCACTGTCCATTGTTTCTGTGGATTTTAGTTTTTGGTAAACACCAAGAAGAACTGGAGGCATTATTGCCATGAGATCTTTTAACTTCAGGGATGATATTGAATCTTGCATCTGTTACTGCAACACAACGTCTGCCACTCCTATTGCAGACACCATCAGTAAGTGGCATAGCTCCTTCTCTCACTCAAAATGCTGATGAGGACGTATTCAAGAACTCAGAAAATCTGCTGCAGAACAAGCGAGAGCTATGCCACATGGTTGTAATTCACAGAAGACTGAAAATGGCCAAAAATAAAATTTTCAAGATTTGTGGCATAGCTCCCTCTCTCACTAGACCCCTCAATTCTCCAGAGTGTTATAATTGTCATGTCCCAGATTCGATTACTCACAAGATCACAGAATGCAAAAGAGCAGCAATAGCTTGGTCAAAATTAAGAATAATGCTCAGTACAATTTCTCGTACTTCACCAAACCAAGTATTAGCAAAATACATTATCTTACAAGAGTTTCATTTTTATGCAAGTACAAACCACAAATCAATTCAATGGTTAATAACACAATTCCTAATGTTTTTATTTACTACAGGGAAAAATGATAATTACTTGGACTTTGGACTAACTCTAATACATGAATATGAACAAAAGTCTTAAGACTACAGAAAATTACATTATGCCAACGTTTTAAAAGTAATTTATGAATAACATAATTGTAATAATTGTGTAAAAAATTATTGTATTTGTATCCTTTAAATAGGAAATAAAAAGAGAGGTTAGCACCTCGCGCTACGATGCCAAGGGTGCCGGGTCGAATCCCGGCCTGGGCATGGATGTTTGTTTCCGAGTGTTCATTCAGCAATTTCATCATATCATCATTCATCCTCGTCTTCGTAATTAGCCAAAAGTGGCACAAAAGAGAAGTAAAATAAAGCAAATGAAATCATGTAATTGTATTGGTACCATAGATAAAACTACATTTTAGCATGGAAATAATGACTATGTTCACTTAAGTTTTAATTTCACTACGTCTTTCAATTCAGCATCCATATTTGAGGGCCACTACCACAGACAAATTACGGCTTTCGTTATTGGAGTTATAGTGTATACCGCTCGTTCAGCCTGTCCAAGTGATATTCGCTCGGGCGATAAAACTCTCGATTCCGTACGCACTATTTGGTACTCAAGCGAAATGCTCTTCCTGCATTACTCTAGTGTTGGTTTATAACAGATCTCTTCTAGAAAGTGCAGATACCCTAATATGTTCTAAACAGTGTAGTTACGAACATTGTAAGTGAATTTCTGAACTGGATATTTGAAAGGATATTTCATTCCTAACGAAACACATTATATCAGGTTTGATAATGAGTATATTGTTAGTCTATGTTCAGTGATATGTTCATGTTATATAAAAGTACGTCGCTTCCCGATAGTGTAGTTGTAACGTCGCCGACTTGCAATCAATGAATAGATACACATAGTCGTTCAGATCGTACATTAAATTGTTGGTCAAATTCCCATTAGCTTATCTTTACATACGTGACTCTGAAAACAAAATTCAAACTTCCAAAAATTATGTTTCTTTTTTCACTAGTGTAGACGATCTGCAGTCAGAATTTCTTCAATTTGAGAAACATATTTTATACTTGTGGAAGTTATACAATACGTTACTCAGAATGCCATTTCGGTTGTCGAAAATATAAACATAAACAATATGACCATTGACACGTGGAAATGGTTGCGTGCATCTACGCGTAAACAACGACAGTCTACATTTACACGTAGATAACATAATCTATGTAAAAACATGGAAAAGATGATAACTTAGAGAAGGGTGATGTGGAAATAAAACAAAATTATACTGCGCATAAGTTACTGATGTGTGAGAATAACCTTGTGTACTCTTCTTCACAATTGCAAATATTTCTTGTTGAGGACAAAACTACAATTTAGGAAATATTCTAGTTCATTATGGGGAAAATACTATTTTTTCCCATGAATTCCATCTGTTTTTTTCGTAAATTTAGCTTTTCTCACAGTTGATGATAGAAAGAGAATAGTGAAATTTTGTTGTAAATAGAATTCTTGTCAGTTCGTTAGGAACACATATAGCTGAAAATATCGCTTTCCTTTCATGAAAGCCTTGAAAATTAATATTAATATAGTTTACATTGTCTACGTAGACTACAGCCGAACGTATTCTACGCGTAGATTACGTGTAGACAACGCTTGTAGACGTAAACGTATAGTATACTCCACATCAATGTTGCACACGAACAGCATGAAAGCCTAGTTCGAAACGAGACTTCAGAAAAGAATAGAAGTTCATTACGTTGTTCGTGCTGTGAAAAGTTATAAGAGGACATCCTGTAATGAGCTAAGATACAGAGACAGAAAACAAAAGTAGAAAAGACACCATGTCTTGGATGCAAATGAGGTTTTCTAAGCAAGAACAAGATTCTCAAAGCAAGGTCAAACTTTAAAGATTCCGATGAAAATGGCGCACACTTCTTTCTCAAATGCTATCAAACTTGCCCTTAATTTTTGAGAACCCATGTTCCCAGGGAAAGAGCATGCTAATACGAGCTCACTTCCAGCTTGTTGATGCCTTCGAAGAAACTCTTTCAGGTACTTTCAGCGAAAGCTGAAAAAACAAGCTGAAGGGCCGAACATAGCCAAACTCTAAAGAAAAGCGAACTTTGCCTTTCTCTGTTGACAAAGAGAATTTGTAATTTATGCCAAGTAGAAGCGGCTCCTTTTAACCTGGAGTCTCATGCAGTAGTACTCTTATCTAAAGAACGCGGTTTGGTTGTGCAAATTAGCATAACATTAACAGGTTCAATCGACCAAGGAATCCCTTAAAATTAAGGAAACAGGTCCTTTTAGACCTCCAGTTGATTAATATTTTTCGTGCTTCCCTCATTACACATTACTCTCATTGATTAGACAATTTCACATTCTCAATCTTATTGTTATTGATTATTATCTTCAGTAGAAATTAGAGAAGAGACACAAGTTGTTGCCTTGTAATCAATTTCTGGGTGTTATTTCCTGTTGAGACACATTTCTGGCATTTGAATTCAACTTTGACCTTTACTTATAAGTCAAAATATGACTATCTGGGTATAAAAGTTGGCGTGAGAAGCACACAATTTGCTAGCAACAGTGTCAATAGTAGGGCTTCCCTGATGGCGCAGTGGCAGCGTTGTTGCCTTGTAATCAAGGAGTCCCGGGTTCGATACCCGGTGGAGGCATATAGTGTTCGGATTCCACTTTAAACTGTAGGTCCAGTCTCGATTATCCTTTCTGTGCGTAAAACAATAATTCAATCAATCAATCAACTGTGTCAATAATATTAGATTACTCAAAAAAATGCAATGTTTTTCTTTTCTTCCGTAGGTTGGCTGTACAGCTTTCTGCGCTCGCAAGCCGATAAATAGTATCGTTGTCTTCGCCTGTGGCAGGTTACAGCGTCATCACTTCAGTTCGCTCTGCGGTGTTGCCAAGTAAACATGGCTGCGCCACTGTCAATGTGCACCACAGAAGAACAGCGTTCTGTAATCCGTTTTTTGTGGACTGAAGGTGTACCAGGAGCTGAAATCCATACAAGACTTTCAGCACAATACGGTGACAATGTTTTACCGCTGCGAAGTGTTTACCAGTGGATTGAAAAGTTCAAAAGAGGTCGAACAAGTGTGATGGACGAGGAAAGACCAGGTCGTCCAGCCACATCCACTACTGATGACAACATTGAGCAAGTCCGTGAGTTAGTTCTGAATAACCGACGACTGACTATTGATGAAGTGGCAAATGCACGTTAGTCATGGTTCTGCATATGAAATTATCCATAACAGGCTCAACTTTCATAAAGTCTGTGCGAGATGGGTCCCTAAAGAACTCACTGACGAGAACAATCGAAATCGTGTGAGAATCTGTCAGCAATTATTGGACAGACATGCTAAGGAAGGTGAAGCCTTTTTGAAACGAATCATCACTGGAGATGAAACATGGATCCATCACTTCGAACCTGAGAGCAAACGCCAGAGCATTGAATGGAAACACCCTGAATCTCCAGTGAAAAAAAAGTCAAGCGTCAACACTCTGCAGGAAAAGTGATGCTCATACTTTTTTGGGACTCAGAAAGGGTAATTATGGAACATTATGTGTAAAAGGGGACAACAATAAACAGTGAACGATACAGTGATATGCTTTCGAACAAGTTGAAGCCTGCAATTCGAAGCATACGACGAGGTCGATTTGACGGAAAACATTCTTTTGTTGCATGACAACGCGCATCCCCATACCGCCGCCAACACAGCTCAAACTCTTCAGAATCTGGGTTTCGAGGTGTTAGAGAATCCTGCATACAGTCCCGATCTCGCCCCGTCGGATTACCATCTGTTCGGTCCACTTACAGATGCTTTAAGAGTCCGTCGATTTGACACAGATCAACGTGGCTTGCTGCTCAACAGAAAACCTTTTTTTTCTCAGGGTATCGGAAAGCTTGTGGAACGTTGGACCAAGTGAAATTGAAGTGCAGGGGGACTATGTTGGAAAATGATATTGTAAGTTTTCTATTTGTTGCTGTGAAAATAAAAAAAATTGATTGCATTTACTTTTTGACTGACCTAATATTTCCCCCTTCTTGTCAAATGTCCTCTGATTCTAGATATATACGTAGATAACTGATACAAAATCGCACAGTTGCTACATGTCAAGAGAGTACTTAAAATACTTGATAGTTACATAATGTGCATTTATATGTTGATAGAGAATTTCAAATAAATACCCATAAAACGCGATAAGTTTGAGGTTATATAATTTGAAGGGCTCAGGTGTAAAACATTGCAAGTGACATTTTGGTTATTTCTGAGTTCATTAAGAAAAAAGGTTATAACAAGCTATACTATATATAAATAGTTTTCGTGTTGTGTTTACCAATTCACAAGGCTTCACTGAGTCCAATGCATATTTTATGGCATGGCAATTTCACTCGAAAATTGAAGGAATGCACATTTTACTTTGTAACTAAAAAAAATAACTAAAATGTCACTTACCGTGTTTTACACCCGTGCCCTTCATTAATTTAAGATATTAAGTGCTAGCTAGAAATGTTCTACGGTGCTAATCTCTATGGTGGAGTAGTTAGCACAGCACGCTACAACTAGCACGGGTATCGGGTTTGAGTACCCGGGCTGGGCAGAGGTGTTCTTTATATGTGTCCCTTCATCAATTTCATTATGTCATCACTCATCTGCATCTTCGCGATTAGCCAAAAGTGGTAAAATTGAAGTAAAATAGCCCAAATCAATATACACTTTTGCAACATCCCACGAAGGTATATCCGTGTGTGCGGTCATGTGTAGTGGTGATGTGACCATCACCACGCTCCAGCCACCTTTACCCCCCCCCCCCTTCATGTTGCCGTCAGGTATCCATTTATTAGGGGTTGAGTGAACCTCTAAGCTGCTCATGCAGATACGTTGCTCGAAAACTCCGACTTCAAACTTACCTCGGGAATCTTCCATGTGTTAACCAGACGCCTTATATACTTTACCGAGAAAGTTTTTAATAAATAATGTCATATTGTAATGATTATATTACATCTCAAGGATACTTTAAATTTTTCAATACAGTAGGCTAGTGCATAAAAGAGTTGATGGATAGAAATCTATTTATTCAAATGTGAATTAAAATTGTGATAGTAACCTTGACGTAACAAATTGTAACTGGTATTATATATTTTGTCTTTGGAATAAAGTAATTCACACCAATAACTCATTAGTGGGGATTCAATTCGTAGTGCGTGAGTTTTACTACTATATATACGTATTTTGACCCTAGCTTACCAGAGGAGGGGATTGGGGACTCTCAGGACTCTCAAGCACCCCCTTTGAATGTGAGTTCTTGATGACACTGATGCCAGTGCCAGTGTACAATTGATTTGTTATGGTAAACATTTTTATAATTATTATACGTATAATTAACGTACAACTACACCTATGTAGAAAACGAAAGAATTGATGAGAATTTAATGTGGTTTTCAGAGATTTATTGAATGATAACAAATTTGTGTGACACTCTTTGATTATTGCTTTTTATTCATGATGTTTTTATAAACAAATATTATAATTAATGCATAATACATAACCGAGATAAAAAAGGAAGCAGTGATTCACTAATCAAATTATATCTTGAATTTTAGTGATTAGAAAAAGTGTGAGCCTGTTAGCCCTCTCTCAGGTAAGTAAATTTCTCGTACGGCATTTAACCCATTAGTGCATAGTGTGAAATATATTGTACATTCATTAATATTCTTCTATTCTTCTATCAAATTGTATAAGACGGTTTTCGGAACATCAATAATCACATTTTTAATATCGTCCTGGCAATTGTGATTGTTGAAGCTGAAGAAGAAGAAGAAGTTTTAAAAATGGCTCAAAGAGATTTTCAAGTAACATCACTCGGTAAGCAAATTTCAAATTACAAATTTTATTTTACATTTCATGTAACTATTTTTTGTTTACCAGGAAGCTGTGTATTGCATGTTTGTGTACAGTCAATATTTGCACAAAGAATCGGTTTACATAGATATCTGGAAACAATAAAAGTTAGGTGTACAATATATTGTACGCTATGCATAGCAACCTCTTTGAAAGCCATTGTTTCTTGATTGTGGCTTGCATTCTGCTTGAAATGTTGCACTAGCTTTTCCTTCACGATATCTTTATGTAATTGTTGAGCCTTGTTATACAACAATGTATGTAGCTTGTTATTGTTTTTTGTTAGAAAATAATGAAATTTATTCATAAAGAGGGCATATACTGTTTTCGTTTTTTACTTCAAACACAGATTTATCAATAATAATAATAATAATAATAATTCCTTTATTTAGAGAGCGAGGTTCAGCCGTAGGCTGCTCTGTCACCTAACCCTTGTCATGAGCTTCATAAGAAAATATAAGTATATATAATATAATATGATAATATATGAGTAAAGATCGAAAGCTTGATTACATTAAAGAGAAATAAAATAAATCACATTACTACAATTACGAATATTCTCATTTCAGTAATATTAGTCATAGGATTATATAAATGTAAAAGAACAAGAAAATATTTTTAAAAAAATACAAATGTGAAAAGAAAAGAAATATAAATGTAAATGTTAACATAAGGTTGCATTTAAGTAAATAATAATAATAATAATAATAATAATTTGAAGATATTAATAAAATTCCAATAGTTACAGTTATACGTAGAATATGAGTGTTTTGTCGTTTGTTGAATGCCAGTTCATTTCTAGTATGTGCTACTGTTCTGCTGCTGTTCCTGTAGAAGCATTTCTTTCAATTTAATTTTGAAACTCTTATTGAGTTTTATGGATTTAACATTTGTTGGTAGTGCATTCCATGCTTTCGGGGCAGATATAGAAAAGGATGAGGTATATAGTGTAGTCGAATGGTGAGGAATGTCAAGTTCGTTTTGACGACGTGTCCCATGTCTGTGAATTGTGTTGCGATTACATAATTTTTCAAATAAGTACGCGGGTTTACGTTCAGTTTGCAGATCATGAATGAAAGATAGATAGTGTAGTAGCCTCCTGTTGGCCATTGTTAAAGTATTATTTCTGTTTAAGATGAGAAGGATGTGATCGCGTTTATCCAGGCCAAAAGTATATCTGATGCATGCATTTTGTGCGATTTGAATTTTTCTGCTCAGTTTTTCGCAAGTTTGGACCCATACACAGTGTCACAATAATCAAATAGTGGAAAAATTAAAGATTGAACTAGTCTAAGTTTACATTCTGCAGGTAGTTGATCTTGGAAACGGTAGAGGTTTCTCACAATAAAATATGCTTTTTTACATTGTGCATTGATGTGGTCCGTCCAGTCCAACGTATCGTTAACAATCAAGCCAAGATTTTTTGCTGAATTTTTACATGGAATGGTTTCATTATTAATTTTAAGTTCAATTGGCTCAACAATAGAATTTTTTTGCGAGTGTTTTGTTCCAATTAGCATATAAAGTGATTTTTCAGGGTTTATCTTAAGTCCATTTGATGTACACCATGTGTTAATATTATTTAAATCGGTGTTGAGTGAGGAAATACTACTTTCTAGCGCTGCACGTCTAATCGAAAAATACAGTTGTGTATCATCTGCATAGAAATGTGGTGTGAAAAATTTTATAACTTTATTTATGTCTGCGGTGTAGAGGGTGAAAAGGAGAGGCCCTAAAATTGATCCCTGTGCAACCCCTGCTTTTAAAACTACAGCTTCGGAGATCTGCGAGGGTGAATTTTGAAGTAATGTTCTCTGTTTTCTATTAAGTAAATAGGATTCAAACCACCTTACGGCTACAGAGTCAAATTTATAGTATTTGAGTTTAGATATTAACAAATCCTGTTGGACTGTGTTGAAAGCTTTACTAAAATCCAGTAATACGAGAAGTGTAGAACAACGGTTGTCAATTTCGCAAAGAATATCGTCTGTAACTTTTGTTAAAGCTGTTGCTGTGCTATGCCGTGCACGGAACCCAGACTGAACTGTAGGTAACAAGTTGTTCGCGTCATCATAACATATTAGTTGCGAAAATACAATGTTTTCTAGTACTTTAGAGAGTACTGGCAATAGGCTTATGGGCCTGAAGTCATCGCAAGAACTGATCTCTTTTTTCTTTTGAAGAGGCAAGACTCGCGCTTCTTTCCATGTTTCTGGAAACACGCCTTTGGACAAAGAATAATTGATTACATGTGTTAATGGAGTCAGTACATATGGTAGTGCAATCTTTAACATCTTAGTGTTTATGCCGTCTGGTCCAACACTGTTTGATTTAATTTTATGCACTGCTTTGTGCACATCAATTTCGGTTACTGCGTTAAAACAAAATAATTTATTTTCATCGGTAAAGCTACGGCTTTCAAAGTACTCAATTTGTTGGGTTTTTAGTTGAGTGGGAATACTAGATAGATTGCTAATTTGCCCAAAATGATTATTGAGAGCATCGAGCTCATGTACTGTGTTCACAAGTGAGGATAAGTTTGCATTGATATTTTTATTATCCAGCACGCCTCACTGTTTTAGTTCACGCCACGTTTCCTTCTTATTTAATTGAATGGCGCCAAATTTAAAAGAGAAGTATGACTTCTTTTCCTGTCGGATAACGGTAGTCGTAAAATTTCGGAGTTCTTTGTAGTGGTTCCAATCGGCAACGTTGTTCGTACGTTTGAATTTCCTCAGAGCGTTGTCTCGAATACGCATTAATAACTTGACATTAGGAGTTATCCACGGAACGCGCTTCCTCTTAACTCGGGCGGTTTTCATAGGTGCATGGCAATCAAATAAACGTACGATATTGGAGCTAAAAAAGTCTACTTTTTCATCAACGGTATCAAGTGATTGCAGTGTTTCCCACTGAACGTTTGATATGTCTTCGGCAAAATTGTCTATATCGAAAGAGGAGAAGCTTCTGTAATTCAGATATTTTCTCTCATTAGCGGGTTTCTCATAAACTAAGTCGATGTACTTGACACAATGATCCGATTTACCGATAGGCACTGTGACGTCGGTTGCATGCATTCTGGTAACATCATCTATTACTATAATATCTAGCAGCGTTTCGCTAGTTTCAGTTATGCGCTTTGGTTTTGTTACAACTTGTGTTAGCCCGAAGGAAGATATTATCGATTTTAGAAACCGCGTTTGTGATTTACTTGGTTGTAAAATATTGCAATTTAAATCACCGAGCATCAAGAATCTATCGACGGACGGGTATATTTCAGATATCACCTCCTCGAGTACCGACAGTTTTGAGTACGCTACATTGGGTGGCCGATAAACAGCGCACATGCCAAGTCGCACATTTTTGTAATATAATATGAAACTTAGCGTTTCGACATCATCGGTGTTCACTCCGATCTCTATTTTCTGTATCTTTAATCCATATTTGTAATACACAAGAATTCTACCTCCCCTCTTGCTACTTCTGCTTTGTGTGATTACTTCGTAGCCCGGCAAGCTAAATGCAGACTGTGGTGTGGAATCGTTTATCCAACCTTCCGTGATTACACATACGTCTAAATCCAACTTACGTATTACATAATTTAATTCGTCCAATTTCGGAAGCAATGACCTCACGTTAGCGACTCCCGCGCGGAAGAAGGAGACATTTGGCAACGTCTGAGCAACATTTGGCAACGTCGCCTGGTGGGTTGAGCGACAAGAGGGGTGCCTTGTTTACAGTTTTGGAATGTCAAGGAATGCAGGTTGCCTTCATGCTTTTAAGTGCTACCAACTATTGAGTGCAAAAAAAGATTGCCAAGTTAGCAAAGACTTACCTCTGCCAAGAGCATACAGCAGATGCGACACCATACCAAACGTAGTTTTACGAATTTCTAGCATCACTGACACATAACACTTAACACTATGATCACCGATTTAAACTTTGGTTACACACTTTTGCTATTGGAGGGGGGGAATAAAAATGAAAAAAATGAAATTAAAATAATAAAAAATAATAATATAGAAAAAAAGAGTAAAAATGTGAGAAAAAAAAGATATACACATACACAGATAGTTGTTAAATAATGTTTTTAAAGTATTTTCATTCTTTAGCGGCTACGGATTGATACGATTTCAGGTCGGTAGATAAAGATGAAGACGCACTATATTTAATACACATTTACACTTAAGCACCAACACAAACTGTTCATGAAAGTAGGGTGGGAGGGTACGATCACAGTTGATCCAGTTCTCTCATGCACGTGATGGTGTTCTTTCTGCCGTTCTCCGTACGGACGACGATCCTTCCGTCCTCGGTGTAGCAGTTTCGTCGGCCGAACTTGTTTTTGGCCGCACGTAAGATCTCTTGGCGTACGGCTGTGAGGGACTCCGTGATGAATATGAAACTCCCTGCTTCCTTCAGTTTCCTCTTGGAGGACCATGCATGGAGAACATGCATATGTTCTTTTTTCTCAATATTTTTTTTTCCTTTTTTCAGGTTGAATGTGCACGAAATTCTACCGAGTGATCAAAAAAGCCACGCAACCCATGTAACATTTGTTTCAATCTGTGTTATCTGGGCGCATCATTACGAAGCCACTATGGCCGCCCAATTCTCCCGATCTCACTCCGCCGGACTATTTCCTCTGGGGATTTCTGAAGTCTGCGGCCTATACATATTGTGTTATCTTTTATAAAATCACCTGTTATTCCTCCAAATGCAGGGCATAAAGTTTTTTTTTGTTTTTTTGACAATTATTTCACCTCTGTAGCTCTTATGAAAGAGCTATCTGCATATGGCAAATGCGCTACAGGGACAATACAGGATGGAAGTTCAATGAAATGCACTCTAGTGGAAAAGAAGAACATGAGAAAGAAGGATAGAGGAGAGCATGATTATTGTTCGTGTGGTGATGTACTTCTTGTACGGTGGAACGACAATACCGTCGTTACCCTAGCTACAAATTTGAGGAACTCTCAATTAGCCAAGCCAATCGTTGGTCTCGGGCAAAAAAGAGCAAAAATTACAGTCAAGCAACCGATTCTTATATCTCGCTACAATAAAGGTATGGGAGGAGTGGACCAAATGGACCAAAATGTAGATGTCTACCGCATACGAATTAGGCAGAAAAAGTGGTGGTGGCCCATATTTGCATATTTTTTGGATGTTTCTATTTCCAACGCTTGGATTTTGGCTAAAAAGGTGAGTTCAAGAAACAGTACAGAATCCCTTCTCTCTTTTCGAAGATACATAGCTCTTGCTTTGTTAAAAATGTTTGGAACAGCTACACACCAGGGAAAGCAAGCAGCAACACCATTAGTCGATGAGCGGTATGACAGGATGAATCACTGGCCAGTGAAAATACCTAAAGTCAGGAGATGTGCAAATGAAAAGTGTTCAGGGAGAGCTAAATACGTATGTAACAAATGTAACGTGGGACTCCATTCTGAGTGTTTCCTACAATACCACGTGAAAACTGATAACCAGTTATAATATATGATTATAATTATTGTTATTATTAAAAAAATGTTAAAGTGAGCAAATGGTTAAAGCTTGTAAGAATTTGTAGTATTAAGTAAAGTCATAGGTTTCAGTAAAAAAATGTTCTGAGTTGAAACCAAGTTCTTAATTGTGATGTGAATAAACAATACACATGTTAGCTATGCATAGCGTGCAATATATTGCACACCCCGTAGTTCCATTGTTACCAACAATAAAACTGAAATTATGGTATTTGTTTCATATTTGCACCCCAAGAGTACCAAAATTATGAAAAAATACAAAAAACATTATTAGTAAACTTTATGCACTAATGGGTTAAGCTAAGTCTAATTAAACTGCGATTCTAGGGTGGCAACACTAGCATTTATTTTCTCACAATGAAACTACGACCATTATTTTGATCAACCATACAGGAACATAAATTAAGAGTAAAAATGAAATCCTTAGGAAAATATTTGGACCTAAAAGGGATGAGCAGACAGGTGAGTAGTGAAGGTTACGTAATTTGTAACTACACAATTTTTATTCCTGTCGAGATATTACTAGAATAATGAAATGAAAAAACTTAGGTGGGCAGGCCATGTGGCATGAATGGGAGAGGAAAGAGGAGTTTGTTGGGAAACCAAATGGTAAGAGACGTGTAGGAAGGCCAAGTCGAAGATCGAGGGATGACGTTGATATGGACCTAAAGGAAATCTGTAAGGATGAAAAAGATTGGATTGATCTTGCCCAGTTGTGTTGCTGCAGCCATAAAACTTTGGGTTTAAGAAGTGTAGAGAATTAGTTAGTTAGTTTGTATTTTGTAATGAGAAATGGTTGCCATAATATAGCATGCAAAATACCCTTTGGAAGAGAAGTATCACTCCACGTTGGAAACTCGTGATTATAACGCTCTGGCCTGGACGCTACGTTCGGGGAACATTTCGTGTGCTCCCTTTGCCCAGGCGAGTTACGTCAATTCCACCCCATCCTCTGAATCTCATTTCACTGCTCGTTCCCCAAAACGATCTCTGCGACTCACTAGTTAGGATCATTTGCCTGCGAGGCTGCTTACGTAGGGAAGGGTCACATTGGCACATTTCCGTCTTTCTGGTTGTGTCTTGAAACTAACGTCTCTTCTAACTAACTTATACATCTAGCAGATATTTAATCGATAATCCTGCTGAAAGTTTTCTCAATTTTTAAAAAATATAAAACAAAGATATATCAAACACCAATAACAACTAGGTATATTTATATGTGCGTCCTTTGTGAATTGTGTGTGCCTATGTGCAAGCGCGTCTATGTTCACACCTTGTAATTGTTTCTTTTTTCCTTTTTTATGTGTTTTTAGTATATAGTATTTGTATCCATTGGGATTTAGTGGCAAAACTGCAGCAGACTGGATCTTGTCCCTTAATATAGAATACAAAATTGAATTGCACTGACTTATTAAAACTTACTAAAACATGAGGAAGCTGGACTGAATTAATTTTGTATTTGTAAATAAAAATCTATAAATATTATATATTATCAATTTTTTCATGACGGTGTACTCCAGTAATATATGGTTCCGTCCGTCCCGAGTTCCAAAACCTCTGCCAGCTCTGTAGCTGTTCCAGAATCGTGTGGACAATGAGAGAGCTATTTGAAAGCAATTGTAGAGGACTTGTGCCTTGAAAGTCAGAATCAGAGGCGACGGGACTCGATGCGCTGAAAACGTATCACCCAATGAAAAACAGATTGGTACGCATTTGACCTTAAAGGGTAATTGCTATCAGCGTTTCATTTGGGAATGTGCTACTAATCGAGGTAAAGTTGTAAGTGAGTGATATATATATATATATATATATATATATATATGTATGTATGTATGTATGTATGTATGTATAATATATTCACAAGAAAACAAGATATCTGCTGAAAATAGTTTAAGATAATAATAATTCCACCAAAATTGAAATATGATCAGTTCCAGAAAAATACTGGATTGATTGATTTCGTTTATTTTACTTTTCTTTTCTGCCACTTTTGGTTAATCCGAAGATAAGAATGAGTGATAATATGATGAAAGCGCACACAGAACACACACATGCCAAGGGCCGGGATTCGAACCCGAAAACTATGGTGTACTATCATGGTGTGCAAAACCACTGTACCACGAAGGCAGGCAAAAACATTACTGGAAAATGTACTCCAAAACAACATTTGATACATTCAATATGCACCATTATTTTGTACCTTCATAGTAGTGCCATAGTTAAGATGTGTTTTGGTTATATCGACAACATCGGAGTTCGAAACAAGAAGGCATTTTAGTAATTATAAATACGGTTACGAAGTGAGTACTATATAAACAAGCACAATTTGTTATTTTCCAAAATACATTTTAGGAAGATACAACATCAAAATGTAAACGAATCTTCTCAGTCGAGGTAAAGCGGAGATGAACGGGTAGGAACTACTTCAGGTCGTGTCTTACCGTATCGTCGAATAGCCCAGACGCGCATTATATCAGATATCGCACCTAAGTAAAACTTTCGGCGTGAGAGAAATTCTCGTTTAGCCTAATCACCTCTCGCCGAATATTTTGAAGGGAGGGAGTTTTCCCTCCATTGGGAAATTTCATATGTAAAGCAACAGACCATTTTTTTAGAAAGTGATATGGTAAAAGATATTTAGAGAAAGTACGTATTTATAGTTTTTGTGATCTGGAGAAAGCATTAGATAGAGTGAATTGGATGCAACGTACAGAGATTATGAAAGGATTACTGTAGATTGGAAAGAAGGGACACTTTTTAATCTTTACATGAAACAATGAGTTAGAGTAGGCGAATAAATTACGGAGAGAAGTGAAATTGAGGGACAGGGCTGATGCCGATCATCTGAAATATTCAACATCTATTTAGAAGAATTGGTAACGAACTTTCTCCAGAATAGGTACAAGGCGAGGGAGGGGAGGGAGAGGTTAATAATAGAAAGAAGAATACAACGAATAAGTTTACCAGACCACCTGATATTACTAGCGGAATACCCGAGAACGGTGAATACCTGAATGCCCAATGTTAACATTCTGGATGAAAATAAATATAAACAAGAGACAGGGTACGGTTATTGAAAATAAACCAAGTAAAATTAACGTGCGAATTCGAGGAAATAGCGAAGAAAAAGTTGACCTTGGATGTATCACAAGCATATGTATGAGTTGCAGTAAAGAAGTGAAACATAGAATAGCAGTGGTAAAACAAGCCTTTAATAAAAAAGATGTGTGTTTGTGGGTCTTTGAACAAAGAAAGCGACTAGTGAAGTGTTTTGTATGGAATGTAGTTTTGTATGGTGCAGAAACCTGGACGGTACGATGAAGTTTGGAAAACCAAACAAGCTTTAGAAATGTAGCCATGGCAAGGAATGGTATAAAAATGGTAAAGTGCTCCCCTGTGTTTAGCACCACGCCATGAACGCGTATAGGGGGTGTAGGGATAACGCCCCACACTTTCTTGATCCGGTCGTGAGTGGGGGTGATGTGATCAGCATCACGCCCCTGACCGCCTTTACCCCCCAGGGTTTCCCCCAGGTATCCATGTCATGCAACGCTAGGTAGGCGCCGGTGCCGCTTCCAACGTTAGAAAAGTTCCCGGATTTGAACCCGGGACCTGTAGCATGATAGTCAGACGCGTTACCGACTGATCATGGCGAAGAATTGAGTGTGCGAAATTGAACAGACAAAGTAAAAAATAAAACCGCGTTGGAAAGATTTGGTGAAAGAAGAGGAAACCTGGAAGCGATCACGAAAGAAAAGGACATTGGTTTAGACACTAGCTAGGAAGTAAGTACCTCCTAAAATACGCACTGGAGGAAACTACTACTGAAGATACACTTTCATCAGCCAATGGAAATGTAATGTACAATTAGTTTCTTACTTGGTTGAAACAATTTTTCACTTCAGTTCATGAAATATCCTTCTCTCCCTTCAAAATATTTGGTGAAAGGGAATTCCGTGAAGCGGGAGGTCCCGTTTTCCCGAAAATTTTGCTTAGGTGAAATATTTATCTGGAGCATTCGGCGAGACGAAAATAAATCCTTCAGGTATCGAGGTTAAAAAATTAGACGTAATCATTTCCCGTCTTGGATATCTTGAAAAATAAAATGTAATTTTCGATGCATAAACTACTTGCAATTGTTTCCGAATTGGATTATTTTTCTTCAACTTTATTTTGTATATATGTCTAAAGCAGCATTGCATTTTTAATGCTTGTTGGGTATTGTTTCAATTACAGCTGTTTGGTTTAAAAATATGCTGATTAAATTTCCTCTAATACGTGTGTAGAATACAATCAACGAACATGTTTCACCAGCCATGATTATATATGTAGTGTATCGCTTTCAAGAAAAGAATACACGAGCAAATCAATCCTTTCATGTATTTATTCAACGTTCTGTTTTCATTTTTCACAATTCATAAATTCATATTTAGACAAATGTCGGGACGAATTGTAAACATAGATTGTTTTGCATCTAACTAATCTAGTCGTCAAAAGTTAAGTCCAAAGTAGATGTCATGTAGAATTGAACAATATGCTAGGTGAGTTTGCAACACTGTACACCATATGCAGGGTAAAGCAGCGGGGGTGAACGTAAAAACAAATAAGCATGTTCTGGTGGAGGTGTGAATACACATGGATGTAATACAATTTAACAAGGACATGTGTCGATGACGGTTCATTGAACGTGAACGCATGACATCGAAAAGAAAATAGAAATTATCTATCTTGGGGGAGTTTCTTCCACACCAATAAATACTGGCGTGTTATTAATGGTACAGTTACAACACCTCCATATAATGGGATAATTGGAAATTTAAAATGCTCGTATTAAAGTCTGCTGATGTTATGGTGTCAATTATAGTGTATGTCGCGTGTGTGTAATATCACAAAGTGGATATTGCCTAACCTGTTTACATACGGTTGCTAATGGATTCTTGTTTTGGATTTTGAAATGAGTGGGGGACGTTATTTGTTGTGTTATTTGGCTTGTGGAAACTGTAATTGAAGAAAGAAAGATTTTTTCATATTAACATTCGAACTGCCAATGGCGTAATGGTAAAGTCGTTGCCTTGTAATCAAGGGTTCATTTATGGAACCCACATAATGCAGTGCATGGAAGCCAGTATTTGAGGCTGTAGGTGTCCAATTTTTTTTCCCGATGACTGGGAAAAAAGTGCTGATAAAATGCCTTTATTCAGGTCTAAACCAGTTACATTAACATTCTTTATTCAATACTGTAGCAAATAACATAATTAGTAATAATTACATAAAGTAACCAGTATTAAGGAATTAAACGTTGCATTTACTGGGTTTCAAACAAGTTGCTTTACTGGATTACACTCAGCATTTCTATGATTCCCTGTAAGTCGCTCACTCTTTGAGCTCATTAGATTCTTATATGTGGAGAAACTACATTATCTTGGAAACTATTCGGGCTGCAATGATTATATTATACCATTTTATAGCTCTCGGTCTGCTCCACAAATTGAGACTATAGGATTTTATGTAGATGCTCAAAAAGAATGACAATCATTTATTTTTCTGTCCATTTTTTTTAACAAAAAATGAAATAAAAGAAGGAAAAGGGTGCTGAAGCATGAAAGAGAGCTGAAAAGGGGATAAATGTGCTAATCTCACGAAAAGGTGCAACAAAGTGTGTTCATTTTACTTGATTTCATGTCCTAAAATACACATCTCAAACGATCGGTATGAACACAGCTATATTTTAGGGAAGGTGCTGCACCTTAAAATCCGTTCCCTACTAATAACTAGAGCTCGGATTTTTATGTAATACCAAAGTACAAAATATGTACATAAATATGTAATAAAACTTGATAAAATATGTACCTAAATATGTATTATTAAAGGGATATGTAGCTAAATATATAGTAACATAGAATATGTAATATTAATAATAATCGAGTATCCAAGCAATTTCAAGAATTCTGCTATACCCTGTCCCAGCTAACTGTGGAGCAAGGCAGCGCATAACGTCAGAGAAGCGAGGGAAATCTATTGGCCAGAGCGAAGCAGTAGACACTGATAGGAAGGCTGGTAACTTCAGTCACTTTCCCCCACTTCACACAATTCCGTTCCTCTCACGTGTTCATTGGTGGAGCCGTCTCGCGTCACTACTTGCGTCGAGACTTGTTTTCGTTTGCCTGTTCCACAGTTAGCTGGGACGGAGTATAAATATCTATTTTATTTGAACATTTTAAAGACATAAATTGTTCAAATTAAAATTTGTATCAAATTTATAAACTCAAAAACGCACAGCAACGTGCACATATTTAAGAAACCAATTTTGTCACTATTAATTAATTTTTACAACGTAAATTATTGTAGTAATGTATGTAAATATGTACGAGAGCTCTTTGTAACGTTCGAAACAACTTGTAAAAAAGTTTCTAAAGAAAGAACAATCGAATGAAAATACATAGCTACGTTTGTGCTTTTTTGTACAAGGGAACATATTGCGTTACTCGCTAAGTTCACTAAAGTACATTTCTTCTCCAGCGATGCCAAGTGTCTGGGTGCTTTGCCTGAACCTAAAATCGAAACGAAAATATGTAACCAAGAAAGGGGTGGAGAACTCCAGCATCTTTAGATAAATAACAATTGCAGTATTTTTTTTCCTTCAGCCTGTCTTTCAACTTGGCAGTCAATTTTAGGTGATCGTAAGCGCTATGCATCTCATTGATTAGAAAATTTTCTTAATCATGTTTCAGGGATCGAATATACAGGAAAAAGGATGAAGATAGGAAAAAATTGCCGAAAAATGTTGTTTTATGTCAAGTATATTAGTAAATATGTAAAATATGTAATATCCTGGCAAATATGTAAAAAGATGTAACAAAAAACTTATGCAAAATGATGTCAGTTACATAATTCGTTGACATTCTCGTGTTCAAGGTATGTATCTAGAAAGAAATAGAATATGACATTAGCTTGAAAACAAAAACAGGAGGATCTTGAGAGGGCAGTGAAATCACAACAGGGCCTCTGCACTCTGACATCTCTCCATGGAGAGTAAGAGTACAGGATTAAGAGAATGAGAATCATCATATGTGACGTCATTATTCCTTGTTTTACGCATGCAGAGACATCTGTGTGACAAATCATTAGTCCCATAGGGACGAGGAACGTTTTTCTTTCGCTACAAGGTAAACCAGAAAGAAATATCTTTATTTAATGTGACAGCGGCGAAGTGGAGAAAAAATACACCAGTCGTGTTCCTCATCCACACGTAAACGACTTTCGAATAATGAATAAAGAAGGAAGGTTGGAAGTCTAGGAACTCGCTAATTACGCACACTTTGCGTAGACCATTACAAGGGAAATGGTATAGGGTGGCGCCTCCTCGTTACTCAAAGCGCCGGCGCTATCATTTCCGTAAGGGGTAGCAACCCCCTTTTTTGCAAGAGGGATGAGGGTGGGTTTCAAACATTCATACCCATTTGTTGTTGCTGTAAGTCTTCTTTTTTACGAGGAAGATTACCGTGTGGAAAAAAACTCCAACCGACAGCGGAGTGAGAGAATAATTACGTATCCGAGCACTGGTAACGCCATCCTTTAGAACAAGCTTTGCTGCCAAATGTAATGCTAACGTCTTTCTCTTCTGCCCTTGGTTTTGGTCAGTTAGAGCACGGCCAGGCATCCCACGGGGAGTAGACAGCCGTGCCAAGTGCTGGAGCGGTTTATTTATCTCAAACAGCAAAGGCATCGGGGATGTTGAGCGACTGAGGAACCATCTGCAATGTGGCAAACTCCATAAAAGCCTCTAAATATTGCTTTTACTTATAGCATCGTATGTGTTGGCTTCCTGGTGTAGCGTTAATCATCGATAATATTTGCTAGCAAACGGATTTGGCTCTAAATGTGTCAGAAGTGTAAACCTTCCTGTAAATGAAGTACTGTTAGAGAAAGTTTGCAAAAGTGTAATGCCGGTACTAAAACATAAAAGTTGGTGTTATTAAACAGGGTATTGTTAATGGCCTCCGCTCTGTCGTCTTGTAATCAAGGGATCCCCGGTTCGATCCAGGGTGGAGCACAATAGTGTGGTTCTGATCGCACTTTAAGCTGTTTTAGTCCCGATTAGCCTATCTGCGCATAAAGTAGACTTAAAACAACAGCTCATTTAACTAATACACTAAGATGATTCATAATAGAGATGTTTATTATACAAATCTAATTTGATATAATTTCCGTAAACATGAAATTTAAAGAAATGAATAGGGCATCGCTGAACGAATGGTTCGAGTCCTTTGAACGGTTCTTTTGTTTTAGTAATTAACATACAGAGCCATAAAATGATGTAAAAGAACCAAATATGACATATGTAAGCTATATATAATATAAAATTTGGAAAAACAATGCTCTCACCCATTCAGTCAACCTGATATAAAATAAAATAAACTTTATTCCTCAGTCAACTAGACAATCGTTTCTGGCACCAAGTTTTACATTAATTTCAAATGGCAATACTATTCGTAGCTTACTGTGTGTTGTCTTGAGTCCTGTTTTAGTTAAAAGGTCTGCTTTTCTTATACTCTGCTTACTCTACAGGGTGAGTCAAAAGTCCCTAAAGACCCTCTAAAGAATGATAAGGAGTTATGCTGAGTACAATTGGTCACGATAGAAACAGGTTAGACCCAGGGTTGTGTGTGCCAAGCTGAAGTCCGCCTTATTGTTGGCCGCCGTCTGTTTATTAACATCCCCACGAACATAAACAATAGCTTCGTCACTTCGAAGTACTTTTCATTCCAATGAAAGCGTGACACTGTAATTGTTCGATACAAATGCTCAACTCTTCGTGGATGTATCTGATTGAAATCATGTGCAAAGGTACGTGAACTTCTCACCCTACACGTCAATATGGTCTCGATGCGATTCTGGCGCATTAGATGTATTTGAAGGTTTTCTTCCCTGACACATTGAAGAGGAGGAAATGGGTACAAACATTCATGAATTACTTTTTACCGGTTAAAGATAGGTCGAAAGACCTTCACCACTTTATTTCTCGTAAAATTGTATAGACTCATTATGCACATAATATTACCCCTTTTTGTTTAAAATTTTGGAGTTGAATTCAATAAGGTAGCCAACAAAATGGCGGGCTTCGGCTTGACACACACAACTATGATCCCCCCTCGGTTTAACCTGTTTATATCATGACCAATTGTACTCAGCATAACTCCTTTACATTTTATAGGGCGTGTTAAGGGACTTTTGACTCGCCCTGTATGTAGATTTTCTGCCTTTCTAGTTTATTTCCGACTATCATAATGCATGATGAACTTATCAAAATTGAACAAACGAGTAACTACGGAGGAAACAGACTAAAAATTCTTAGCACTGAAAACCATGCGCTAACAATTTCATAAACTCGTTTATCAGCAGTAAAATCAAACAATTTTATACGAATGTAATCGTTTGGCGTCCTTTACATTATAATTATAACAATCTATCCAAAACGGATTTCTTGTTTACCAACTGGACGGGTTAAAGTTACAGTGGTGTAAGTCACTTTCTTAAAAAGAAAAATAAGTCTGACTCACAGGACTTTGCTGATCAACACAACAGCTGTTTCCTTTATTACTAGATCTTAAACTGTCATCTGTTGACAGTTGAATGAATCTCTGATTTACTTCACGATTTCTGTTCACAGATTGACTTGTATAGATCTGGTTTCTGTGTATAAGTCTTTTTCTTAAAAAATTGACTTACACCACTGTAACTTTAACCCGTCCAACTATGAAATAACCGTTTATTTATGGCTATTTCTTTTATCAACGGTAAAAATTTTGCAATAAAAGCTCATGATTTACTTCAGAATCGCAATCATATAGCATTAAGGTCTAGATTGTCTGGGGTTATATGTATCTGTCAATAATAGGATAGTGTAAAAATAGTCAAAAACATATTTAGGTTTGCTTTACATATCTGGACGGAATATACAGTTCTGACTAGGATCGAATACGAAATATTTTCATAACTAAACTACTCTACTAGGGGAAAGGTGTAAAGTTCATGAATCACAATAATCTCTCTGTATTGGCATTTTTTCAGGACACGTAGTTATAGTTCTAACTTGATGCAAGATTAACCTAATTTGCATAATTATAGGCTCTGTTGAAGACAATTATATACATCCAGCATCAAATCTGCATACGTGAAAATAGGCAATCCAAATTACACTGAAATACTACACTCTGTCCCGGATATATCTGCGCAAGTAGTGACGCAATGAACACGTGAGAAGGGGAACGAGATTGTGTGGAGGGGAAAGTGACTGCAGTTACCACCCTTCGCAGCAGCGTGTAATCCTTCGCTCACTGACAGGGGCACACACGCCCGCGCGCACACACACACACCTTCTTTGCAGCTAAGGTTGACCTTTGCCCACAGATTCCGAAGATAGACTTAAGAGAATGGGAGAATGCGTGTAGGAGGAGCAAAGACTATTAGCTGCAGATGCGTTTTCCCCTCAATCAACTCACTTCACCTCTCACGCGTTATTTGGTCGAGCCCTCTCTAGTCACTTGGGCAGAGACTTTTTTCGTTCGCTTGCTTCAGATTCCCGGAACAGGTAAAGTAAAAAAGGTAAAGTACTCCCCTGTGCTTTAGCACCACGCCATGAAAGCATATAGGGGGTGTGAGGGTAACGTCCCACACTTTCTTGATGCGGTCGTGAGCGGGAGTGATGTGATCAGCATCACGCCCCTGACCGCCTTTACCCCCCAGGGTTTCCCCAAGGTACCCATGTTATTCGACGCTGGGTGGGCGCCGGGACCGCTTCCAACTTTAGAATAGTTCCCGAATTTGAACCGGCCGGGGATCGAACCCGGGACCTTTGGCACGTTATTCAGACGCGTTACCGATTGATCCATCGCGGCCAACAGTGTGTGCCTATTGTAGCCTTATTTAGAGGAGTTTGAATGTTAAGTTTAATTTATGCACGGAAAGGCTAATCTGGACTGGAACTATAGTTTTAAGTGGGATCCGAACCAGGATGTCCCTCCACCGGGTATCGAACCCGATACAATTAGATTAGAAGGCTTCTTAAGAGGACACCGCAACGAAACATAATTCTGAATTCCATTTCGTTTGCTAAACCACAAATAAATTTGTACACCGTTTGAATTGTTGTTTTAAGTCCACTTTTGGCACAGATAGGCTAATCGAGACTGGACTTATAGTTTAAAATGGGTGTGTCTCGAACAGGTATCGAACACAAGGCAACGACGTTACCACTATGCCATCGGGAGGCCCTAACTTTCTATACCGGTAACACCATAATAGTAATAGTGATGCCTTAGATGTGGAGAGGGAGATTGTGTGAGAGAGAGAGAGAGAGAGAGAGAGAGAGAGAGAGAGAGAGAGAGAGAGAAGAGAAGAATAAAAGAGCGAGGATAGGAGTGCTAGGAAGAAAATACCGCTTTTCAAATCACAGTTCATCTACCTGTGGTAACAGTTATCTCTTCCCCATGGATTTTGAGAGAAGCAGGGAAAATCTGGATTCACCATTATGTGGTTAATTTATTGCAGTGCCGCGTGCCCAATGGTTGTCAGCACCACGTGCCACGTGCTGCCTCCTGGCGGCGTTTCATTGTAACAGCATTGTGAAGGTGGAGAGGGTATCCCATTCGCCACTGGCTCAAGCTGCGCATATAATCTCCACAATTAATGGGGATGAAATTTCTCCTGCTCTGTTATCTCTTATTGGTGCTCTCAAATAAGATATACATGTTCAGCAGCTCCGTACATACGTTACAAAACATATTTTTTTCTTTCAACATTATATAGGGAAAATTGGTGTGAATATTAGACCCCGTCAAAGTTAAAGTAATAAAAAGGTAAAGGGAGCCCTGTGCACACAAGCCATGACGTTAAATGGGGTGATGTGGAGGCAGAGCGCTCCACATATTCTTGATTCCGACCATAGTTAGGATGATGTGATCAGCATCATGCCCGACCTCCTTTACAAGATTACCCCCAGGTACCCATTTATAGGAGGCTGGGTGAGGTCTCAGAGCTGCACGGAAACAGGGAAATGACTGGAAATTTAACTGGTCCAGATATCCTGCCCCAGAATTCGAACCTGCAGCTCCCCCTGTCAAATTATGAAAGGAATTTAACGAATGAACAATATTTGGAAATCTAGTGGCAAGACATCTGTATACCGCGTTTGGTAGAACCTGTCCCCTTTCCCGCGCTAGGCGATCGCTGACTTCTCTCTGTACTGGGGAAAGTCAAAGCCAGGCAGCCAATTAAAATACGCAACGTCGGAACAGCGCCTACGTAAGCGTCTCTCTTCTGGCTTCCATTCGCTCCTCGCTGCCCAGCAGACGATTTTTTCCTCGTTTCTCATTGGCACCGAAACTGTCGAGCGATCCCTAGCGCGGGAAAGGGGACAGGTTCTACCAAACGCGGTATAGAAAGGCGAATAGTTTGATTCTTTGATTCATTTACTTCACTTTTCTGCCACTATTGGCTAATCACGAAGATGAGGATGAATAGTGGTGAAATGGATGAAGGGACAGAAGCCCTACAGAGGATTATTATACTGGTTGTAAGCCTAGACGCCAGAGCCTCGGTAGTCGACAAAATGCAGTCCATCGTTTTCTCCCTGGAAGGGAGTTTAACATTTGTTGTCTTCGGAAATTATCAGTTGTTACGCTCCACGAATATGGAATGACATTATTAAGATAGACCTCAAAAAAGTTGGCAAGGTCCCAAGTAGGGACAGATGAAACACTTACGTTTGTGTGGAGATATATTTTAGGGTTTACAGTAGAACAGTCAAATTAGTCATATTTGGAGGTCAATTTGGAGGACATTAAAAACATGATTCGAAACTTGATGGAATATGTAGTACTAAGAGTTGTGTTTGTTACAAAAAGTCCAAAAGAATCCCGTTGCGGGTAATGGAGAAATGACGTCATCTATATCGCCGCCATCAGAGTCTGTAGTGCAATCTTTAAACGCGTATAACTTCTCACAGAATAATTAGACAACGTTCGTTTTTGCATCAAATTAAAGGAAATAAATTGGACAATTTACAGAATCAAGAATATGATATGTACTCGACAGTAATTCTGAAATATACTAACAAACAATGAAGAAAATTAGATTTTTCACTGCCTGTTTTAACGTTTTGGCGTAAATTACTTAATAATTATATCGTCCTATTTAACATTTTGACATGATAATTGTAAAGCGTCTTAGGAACGGTACCTGAATCTTTTATCTACCATTAACCATAAGGGACTTATTGCCTTAATGTAATGCTGGTCTGCTAGCCGATGTGCAGTCACGAACACTTCTGGTTGTAATAATTCCATTGAAAGTCAATGGTTTTGTTACAACCCAGCAGTACCCGTGACTGTAGAGCCCTACTATTGGGTTGAAACGTAAGGAAAATGATAGAATATTTTTGACTATATAAACATATATGTATGTAAACTAAACTAAACTTCGAGGCGCAACAGCTCTCAAAATGCTTGCAATAGCGGCTTTTCATTGGGTGACGCTTGTTGAGTACATCGAGTCCCATCGCCGCTGTTTTCGTGACCGGGGAAGCTAGTTCTTCTTTTCTAGTAGATCCGCAATTGTCTTCTCAACGCTGGGTCAACGCTGAAATCTTGGGAGCGCAAACACACACACATATACGTACATACTAGTACATAAAGAATTTTAATCACAAAATGCTCAAAAGAATAAAGTGATTTGTTACTGATTAACATATTCTTTTAAAACAAAGTGGAAGAGAATAGTGTAAGAAAATCAAAACTGCAATGATTAGGATTTAAGGTCCGTCTGTAAGAGTCAATCAAAATGCACTTTCTCCCAATTAATCCGATTTCTCTGTAAGTGTTCTTCACTCTCTTTCCTCCACTATAATTGCTGAGATGGATTATCAGGCGGAAATATGGAGATCATAATCTATTGACGATCAATAGACCCCGTGGGGTAACACTGTGATAAGCAATATTCTGTGATCACCCATTAAATGATAACGCAGCCCTAACTCAAACAAGATGCAAGCGATTACTCACACTGCCTGGCCTCGGCAAGCAGTATGAAAAATGTTTTCGTTTATTCCTGAATTCTTAACATGAACAATCATTTTGGATTATCTTTTATTAAGAAAACAATTCTTCAATTTTGTAAGAAAATTAGCAAAATGTTACGTTTTTTTTGCGTCTGTCTCAATAGATTTCCATATTGTTTTAATAATGCGATATGTAAGTAAAGGGTTTTCAAATAAAAATATCACGAATTGACGAGTGATAAATAGACATAATTGATGAAGGTATACAGTAGAGCGTCGATTATCCGAAGTAATTGGGGGACATGGGTGTTCGGAAAACTGGTTTGTTCGGATAATCGAACTGTACATGTTTATTTGTCAAAAAGAAGTACTGTACAGTAAATTTATTCATAAAAACAGGCATCTCTTTAAGTATGTATTACAAAGTAACGTACAAAGGCAACTTTAGTAGGAATATATAGTATGTGGTACAGTTTATTAAACAAAAATATGTACATATTACATACACATTTTGCATGAACAATACACACAGTACACAAAATTAACGTTTAAAAAAATCCTTTATTTTGGTCTGTCTAAGCAAGCCTACACGCTTACGAGCAGCTAAGTCACGTACTTTTTTCATTACAGATATCTGAAAGTGAGCGAGTACACAGTTCGGTTAAGCGGTCGTTCGGTTGACCGACGTTCGGATAATCGACGCTCTACTGTATTTATAAACGAATGCCCCCCCCCCCACACTTTATGCCACTCTTGCCCCCGCACCATGCTAACCGTATGTACCAAGGAAAATTTAGCTGTCCTTGTCCCCCCTCACTTTTTGCATCTTGTCCCCATAGTTTTGGAACCCAATCACCGCCACTAGTCATGCTCGTGCCTCAACAATGATAAGTTGCAAACAAATGTTGTTTTACGGATGTTTCGTCTTATTGTGGTCCTTTGTAAAAATTAAGATAAAGTAATTCAAGTGAAACAAGTGAGACATGAGAAATTATTTCAAACCTACAACATAAATTTTCCTTAAAATATTTTTGACAAGTATTATAGTGATAATAATTGTATAATGTTATGGAATGCTGAGCACGACAATGGCCAGATACAGCACCAGGTCTAAAATTTCTACAATTTGTTCACAAAACATCATTGTTTAAATTATCTGAAATACTTTTATTAGTCCACCACCATTGTTACTATTTAGAATTGCGCATAGTCATAAATTTAGAAGCTTTTGTAAATATGTTATTAATATATTTTTAAACATATTTTTAGATCTTGTAATCAATAGATGAAGGGGTCGATCCTAAGTGGAGGCACAGTGTTTCAGATTTTACTTTAAACCCTCTGCACAGTTCTTATTATTATATCTCAGCTCAATGAGAACTTCGGTGTTTTGACAGTCACGTGTCGTATTGTATTTCTTCCTTTACCGCCTTAGGAGGGACTCCCCGCTGGTGTAGTGGTGGTGTCCCGTCGTTAAGGTATCCCGGGTTCGTTACTCGGTGGAGGCGCATGGAACAGCGGTTCGGATCCCACTTTAAACTCTAGGTCCAGTCCCTATTAGCTTTTCTGTGCATAAAGTTGACTCAATACAACAATTTTTTTAAAAAATAAGATCTACACAATATTCATTTCCATTTCATTTTCCCATTTCCTTCCTTTTCAAGAAAATTCTGGCTTCAGGAAAAATTTAAATTACTCCTCTCCCTCTTCTTCACTCACAGTCTTTCTACAATTATAAAAGGAACTTTCCCATTTCAATCTTTTCCTTGTTTTCTTTCTCCCCTCCGCGTTTCACAACTGAACAATTTAGAAAATGATGTTCCTCACATCAGTTCCTAGTATTTTCTGATTCTCGCTCATATTGATGAAAGGAGGCGATAAACATAAACAGTAATTTTATTTTCCTGAACAATATACTAAATATAGTTACATAAAAAGATGATTACCTATTTTATGTATACGGATGGACCAAAAAGTAGTCAAACTACTTTCCGAGGTATGCGCTTATGCCCTGGTACCTGAAAATTAACCCAGGGCGTCAGTTCCGCAAATTTTTACGGATTCCCTGCTTTTCTTTGATTCATCCTTTATTTTCCATTTTTGATTACAATAATTCACTGTGATATTGGCAAGAATGCCCCAGTGTGAAGAACCAAATTCGTTCGGTTTTCCTGAACAAAGTTGGTTTTACATCATTCTACAAGGTAAGAAGATTAAGATAAAGGTTAGTAATAATAGTAGGAAGTACATATGTGTTAGTGTTTAACATTAACATTATTTATGAATACAGATACGAAATTACATAAGTGTGTAATTGAGTGGGTAATGTTTTGTTAGGATACGTTTTGTTGTGTATCGTGTGCGTTAGTGTTGATGAATGATATGAGGGATAGACATTACACGATTCTATGAATGATAAACATGTTATGTTTGAGATAGAGAGGTATTATTATTGGCTTTCAGATGTAAGTATTAATACTAGGAAGGGATATGAAACAACGAGTGGTGCTTGATGCAGGGAGACTTGCGGGAGACCAGCAAGAGTTGGTCGTACTGGGATGAACATCGGTACGACGGTTGGTACCTGGGACATCATCAGGATGGAAAGAGGTAGGGAGGGATTTCCTGGGAAGTATCGGGTCCTTTAGTATGTTCGGTAGTGGAAATTTGGATAATTGTCAAGAATTAGTGAGAGGAGTATGCAGTGTTTAGTAAAGAGAATTTGACAACTTGAGGTGGCCCAGCCTTTTTCAAACACTTAAAAACATGAACTGCCCAGGTACACTCTTCCTACTTCTGAAAAGTTATTTCTCTAACAGAAAAGTTAGCATCAAATATCCGGATCCACAAATGAGTAAATTCACGTCAAAAGGTTGTCCTCAGGGTTCCATTCTGGGACCCGAGCTTTGGAATACTAACTTGGAGCCTGCGCTTATGAAACTACAAGACCATCCAGACATAGACCAGATCATAGCTTATGCGGATGACATTATCATGCTCACTTTCGGTAACTCAAGAAGGGAAATCGAAGATAAAGCATCTACTGCAGTAGGGCACTATACCCGGTTCTAAGCCCTCATTTGGGGCTCGAATCATCATGTGGGGCTCAGTGTTGCCAACTCACCCCACGAAAATTTCACCAACTGATATTTTGAAACCTTTCACGGTGTATGTTAACCTCACAAGCAGTGTTGCCAACTCGGGTGAGGCGTAGCCTTTCACGGTGTATGTTAACCTCACCAGCAGTGTTTCCAACTCGGCGTAGCCTTTCACGGTGTATAATTTTTTAGCTTTTTTTTTTTTGTGTGTGAGTGTACATGTGTTCGGGCGAGGCGTAGCCTTTTACGGTGTATGTTAACCCCACTAGCCTCAGCGTACATGAGAGTTCTGAATCTTTTTTTGAGGCTCGAATCATCATTTGAGGCTCGTCGTAGCCTTTTATGATGTATATTTTGAGGGCACAGAGTTGGCAACACTGTGGCCTATTACTGTAGCTTTTTATGAGGGGCCTATGTGCGCCCAGTGTTGCAAACTCTGTGGGCCCTTGTCGTAGTTTTTTATGATGTATATTTTGAGGACAGAGTTGGCAACACTGTGGGCCCTTACTGTAGCCTTTTATGAGGGGGGTCCATTGCCCTCTGTTTACATCTGGCAACACTGCCGTAGATTTTCTGACAGTGTTGTCAACCTACTGGGTTTTTCACTGTAAATTTTCATTAAAGGGCCTGAGGGGCCCATGTACCCTTTATGTTTGGCAACACTGTTGGGGGCCTAGTGTTGGCGACCTGTGGGCCCTTACTGTAGCCTTTTATGAGGGGGGTTTATTGTTTTTTTTTTTATATTTGGCAACTCTATTGGATGTTTTTTTTTTGAGGCTTGGGTTTTGCCAACCTATTCGAAGAAAATTCCACTATATGATCTTTCACTGGCTAAGCTAACCTACAAATAGGAATTGGCAGCACTGACGAGGCTCGAATTATTATTTGAGGCTCGAATCATCATTTGACGCTCGAATCATCATTTGAGGCTCGAAATCATCATTTGATGCTCGTCGGTATTGCCAACCCACTTCACAAAAATTCTACTATATGATTTTTCACAGGCTAAGCTAACCTACAAATAGGAGTTGGCAGCACTGACTTATAAACCCACTGGGTCCTCTTGGCATGTTTTTTCATGATGTGTTGCTAGGCTATTGGGCATCTTGGCGTATACAATGTATATATTTTGAGGGGGGGGTTATGGCTTTTTATGCTGTACGAATACTGGGAGCTTGACAGTGACAACCAACAGAGTAGGTAAACCTACATCCAGGAACTGGCAACACTAGTTTCTGACAGTGAATTTGAAATAAAATTTTAAACAAAATACATGAGTAAGCACTGTGGGTATTTTTTTTTAAAAGAAGAAACGGACAAATAGTACCAGTGTTGTGCCCCCAACTCCAACTGGGCAACTGGGGGAAATAATTGTACAACAATTTGTACCTAATTGTACAATACTTGTACCTAATTGTACAACATACATATACACAGACATAAAAGAGAGAGCCTTCTCGCAACTTACTTTATGTACAATTTATATGATTTTACAACTGTGAAAAGAAAGCATATGTGTTCCGTATGTACACATCTATTCTTATTTTTCGAAGTTGAATGAAAGCACATGTTTTTACGTTCTCGTAATACTAACCTTGCTCCACTGATTTTAAATTGCTTCCATCCGCTTTTTTTTTTCTGTGTTATTTTCGTATGCACGCAACATTCGCTTTCAATAGTATAATGAAACACAGAAGGAATGTTAGTATAACAGGCTCTGAGTTTACAATTTATTAAATTAAACAATAATTTATGTAAGAATATACTTGTACTTACCGAACACAAAATAATAAAAGCACATGTGAATGTTTGCGTGTGTTCATGTTATATGACGACTGAGTAAAAAAATAATGTTGACTCCCCGAAAGATAAAGTTCCTAGTTCGACCTTGATTTTATGTTTGTGCTATTTGTCATACAGCAGAGGAAAAAAGAGGGGGGGTACTATCAGCGCCATCTATTAGCAAACAATAGAACTATTTCCGTATGCACGCAACATTCGCCGTCAAACTTTTTCAACACCCAAACATTTTAAACGTCCTCGCGTAGTAATACGATCTAGCTGAAGACGTTTAAAAGAGTACTCTTAGTCGACGAAGCTAATTGCTAGGGCCCTTATATTACTAAAATATTCTTTAATTTGCATATTTCTCATACCGCCATATGTTGTTCTAGTTGACTTCTTCCAAAAAAATGCTAATTAGCGAGAGTTAATTAAGCAAGGCAAGTAAAAGAAGCAAAATAGAACAACATATGTGCCGGCGTGAGAATATGTAAAAATTCGATTCAGAGGTGGATCGAATTAAAATTGGGGGATATTTTGCATTTTTTCCCTATAATGTACAAAACATTTACCGTACATAATCTTTTCCATTTACAACAGTATAAAATAAGAGGAATGTGTGACAATATCCATATTAATTAGGAAGGTATGTTGTATGCTAGGTTAGCTAATTGCGTTTTTTTTACAGCTTCACTGTATAGAGGGAGGATGGAAAAAGAGAGCTCTACGGAAACTGACGCTCTTAACAATATTGTACGCCCGTGAAAATTACATATAAATAAGACTTAAGCGTATTATCTGCTTTCATGTCAGATTTTACCAACCTGTGAGCTGTAGTGTTTAGGTGACAAGCGACCTGCTCAAATATGATACTGTTGACAATATTGTACGCCCGTGAAAATTATATATAAATAAGACTTAAGCGTATTATCTGCTTTCATGTCAGATTTTGCCAACCTGTGAGCTGTAGTGTTTAGGTGACAAGCGACCTGCTCAAATATGATACTGTTGACAATATTGTACGCCCGTGAAAATTATATATAAATAAGACTTAAGCGTATTATCTGCTTTCATGTGAAATTTTACCAACCTGTGAGCTGTAGTGTTTAGGTGACAAGCGACCTGCTCAAATATGATACTGTTGACAATATTGTACGTATATTGTATTGTATAGGAGACTAGAAGCATATAATTTGGCGAAAAAAAAACCCAAGTAAGGTCATAGAGAATAGTTAAAAAAAAGTGAACAATTATATTTTGCATTGCACAGCATTGGATATTAAATAACATACCCCCAAAAAATCTCTGCATTATGCGTTCTGTAAAAAATTGCCCTACGTGCCAAACTGCTGTGTCAAGTAAACATTTTCAAAGGCACTGTCGTACTTGTGTGCCGGGAAAACAAATATGTGCGACCAAACTGTGCTCTAAGTGTGGAAAAAATATTTCTATTGCCAACTTCAAGCGACACCAGCTTACTTGCAAGAGCACTGGAACATCTCTACCGCAACCTTCCAAGCGAAAGGTAGAAGTAACCTCCCTCGATGCATCGCCACCTGCCAAACGCGTCAAGCTGGCGAAGAAAGCAGACCGATTTGCGTTTGAGCATTTATTAGAAGACTTTAACATAACATCAGACAGCTTCTGTGATGTGCGTAGTTTTCTGGAGAGCGAGCGAGCTAAGATAATATCCATCCTCAACGATGCATTGGCTACACACTCCACTAAATTCTATGCTGTGCTATGCTGCAAGTATAAGAAACCCTCTGATGAAATATATAAATTCTTCCATGCCACAAAAGCAAAAACACTGCATCAGGTAGATGTCACTGACCTCGACAGCATCTACGACAAGTTTGTCGAGGAGCTTGTGGCAAAGCACGAGGAGCATCAGGCTGAAGGCTCGGGCGGTTCGCTGTGTGGCGACCCCCACGAACTTTGTCTGAAACTTAACAAATTCCTGCCACTGGCAGGGTCTAGCTATATTGCCCTGCCACCCGAGGTTGAAGCAAGGAAAGCTGTTCTCAATATTCAGAACAAAGACACCAAATGCTTCCTCTGGTCGGTGCTGGCAGTATTGCACCCTGTTCACTGGAAAAACCACTCGTACCGTGTTAACCACTACACGCAGTATGAGTCGGAACTGGAGGATGCAATGGCCGGGATTGCCTACCCTGTAGAAGTCTCGCATATTCGCAAGTTTGAGGTTCGTGCTCGTGACTTGTTGGGCCTGCAATTAGCCATCAATGTTTACGGTCTCACCGAGAACAAACATGAGGTCCACCCCATCCGGGTGAGCAACGTGAGCAACAACAACGAGGCACGAGAAATCAACCTCCTGCTCATCAAGGACGAAACCCATCACCATTACACCCTTATCCGTTCCCTCTCTCGGCTTGTTTCGAGCCAACGGAGCAGTGATAGTCACCATGTCGAGGTGTGTCGCAGGTGCCTGTCCACTTTCGACAACCAAAAACAATATAAATTCAAACACTCTCGAGGACCCAACATTGCTGCTGAGAAGCTAGCTCGCCACATGCTCTACTGTGGTACCAACAAGCCTGCACGAACTATCCTGCCCGAACCTGGTGCAGTAGAGTGTTTTCGCATGCCAGTGCTATGGTGAAGCATCCTGCCTATATTGTAGCAGACTTCGAGGCCTTTCTTCAACCTCTGTCTAACTGCCATCCCAACCCCGAAACATCCTCTACTATTCCTTTCCAAATCCACGAGGCCTCGAGTTACTCCTATGTTGTGGTGTGGCGAGACCAACATATTGCCTCCGAGCCCTATGTGTATCGCGGTCCCGACCCGGTCAAACACTTCCTGGAGAGAATGCAACAGGAAGCCATCAAGATAGGGAAGGTGCTGTTGGCCCCCAAGCCCATGCTGCCTCTGTCTCCCAAAGACAAGCATCAGCACGAAATAGCTCTAAATTGTCCTGTTTGCAACTCGGTCTTCACTGACGATAACAAAAAGGTCCACCACCATGACCATTATGGGACCGGAAGCTACATTGGCCCGTGGTGCAACAGATGTAACTTGAGAGCCAGGGACCCGCGCTTCATACCGGTCTTTTTTCACAATGGCTCGGGATATGATTTCCATCACTTGGTCACACATCTAGGGTACGACAATGCAAGAATCAATGTCCTGGCACAAAACGAGGAGCGTTATATTAGCGTCAGCAAGTGGGTGCCGATCTCCGACTCAAAAAGCAGGAGCATCGAGCTTCGGTTCCTCGACTCTCTAAGGTTCCTCCAGGCAAGCCTGGATGCTCTTGCTGGGAAGCTCAGAGACGACCAACTAGCCATTACCACATCAAATTTCCCGAACTTAGATGTCGCACTCATCAGACGTAAAGGGGTCTACCCCTACGAATACGTCACCGACCCTTCCAAGTTCGAAGAAGAGTTGCTGCCTCCCCAGGATAAGTTCTACAGCCAGCTGAGAGGTTCAGGTATTACCGACGAGGAGTACAAGCATGCTCAGTCTATGTGGGTCAAGTTGGGTTGCCGAACTTTTGGTGATTACCACGATGCATACCTGAAGCTTGATGTGACGCTTCTTGCAGATGTGTTCCAGGCGTTTCGGGCGACTGCGATAAACATTTACAACCTGGACCCTGTATATTTTTACAGCCTTCCTGGACTGGCATGGTCGGCCATGCTCCTGCTGACTAAAATTAAACTTTCACTTATCTCCGATATTGATATCATGCTTTTCATCGAGAGTGCTATCCGGGGCGGCATGGTCCAAGTGTCGCAACGCTTCGCACACGCCAACAATCACCACATGGCCACTGGTTACGACCCCTCCCAACCATCAAGCTACATCATGTACACTGATGTGAATAATCTTTACGGGCACTCCATGATGCAGCCACTCCCAACAGGACAGTTTGAGTGGGTTGATCCTTTATACCACGACATCGAAAAAGAGTGCGACGAGTTTGGGTTTTTTGCCGAGGTGGACCTTGACTTCCCCGAGAAGCTACAGGATACATTCTGTGACCTTTCGCCTGCTCCGGAATTCAAGTGTCCACCTGGCTCGGATCAACCGAAGCTCGTCATGGACTTGGAGCCCAAAAAGCGTTATGTGCTACACTACCGGAACCTCCAGTGGTTAATGCAGCAAGGGGTCTCGGTCAAAGCAGTTTACCGCGTGCTCTTGTTCAGGCAGTCTCCATGGTTGAAGCCGTACATCGAACTGAACACCAACCATCGCACTACTGCCACTTCGGAACTTAATCGCGATTTTTTCAAATTAATGAACAATGCGGTATTTGGGAAGACCATGGAGAATGTGCGAAATCGCGTTGATGTGAGGTTGGTGACGAAGAAAACACAGTGTCGTCGACTTGTTGCAAGCCCGCTGTTCAGGTCTCGAACAATTTACAACAAACAGATGTCTCTGGTTCACATGAACCGGGGCGAGGTGCTACTCAACAAGCCCATCTATGTGGGAGCTGCAGTTTTGGATCTGAGCAAGTTGTGCATGTTCGAGACATATTACGACATACTACGTGCACACTACAACCACAATATCTCGCTCCTCTACACAGACACAGACAGCTTGGTGTACCATGTTCGCACGGCCGATGCGTATGGTGATATAGCCAAAGTTCCAGCTCTTGTCAAGATCTTCGACACATCGGGCTATCCCCAGCTAAACCGGTATGGAATTCTGCCCCGGAACAAAAAAATACCCGGCAAACTCAAGGACGAGAAAGACGGGGATGTGATTGTGGAGTTTGCTGGACTTCGTGCCAAAGCCTATGCGATCCGGGCTGAGGGTTCTGTAACAAAAAAGGCAAAGGGTGTAAGCAGGCAAGTGGTTCGGGAGCACCTCAAGTTTGAGGATTACCTCGAGTGTCTCAGAACAAAATCGCCCATTCTACAAAAAGAGCATCGTATCCAAAGCGTCGATCATGTGCTTACAACTAATATTGTCAGGAAAGTTGCTCTGGATGCACACGACGACAAGAGGTGTATTCTTGAATGTGGGGTCCATACACTTCCGTGGGGCCACTATCGCCTCCAAACTAGTAAGGCCTGCCCAGAGTGCAACAAAAAGTAATAGGCAATGCAAAATGAAAAAAAAATCAATTTTAATTTACTTCAACTTCCTCGATTACATGCATGGCACAGCAAAATTAAACTTCTGGGAAACTGCTTATTGTAGTTTGTACTTGTGTATATAAAATTCCACATTTCTTATTATGTGCTATTTTTTAAATTTTTTTTTTGTATCTAAAACTGTTCAGTTACTCTTTCATTCTTGACGTCATACACAAATGTTTTCTCTGCAATAAGAATGACGCTGCACAGAGTATCTGCAGGCAAGGCGTCGTGGAACTCGCATACGATCTTTATGTTGGTACGATCGTTGACAACCACCTGCTTCCTCTTAGATGTGTTGATGACGAACATGGGTCTGCGAGCTATGAACTCGTTGGGGTTGTAGTACACGTCCACATTGCTGGAGGTCACTCTCTTGTAAGCTGTGTACGCCTCGTAAAGTTTCAGGTAATCGTTGTTCGTAATGTTTAGATTGTAGTTCTCGCGTGGGAAAACTTCATTCCTGCCATTTTTGAGGTAAACATTCTTAATTTTGCAATTATCGAACTGGCTAGAATCTTTCTCTTGGTTATTATCTTTCCCTGTCTGGAAGAGCACGACGGTAAACTCTGGCATATCGTACCGGATGCTGTTGAACTGCGTAGTAACACCAAATTCAAAATGGTTGCCGGAAGCAGGTTTCTGCACGCACTGGTAGCCGTAAAATTGGATGGGTACTTGGGGGTTCTTCAAGATGTCGGCTTTGTACTTGAGACCGTAATTAGATTCGTATTCTACCACAGGCATGCGCAGCTCCATGGACTGGATGACGCACTTGGCAGCGTCGGGTAGTGTGTTGGCAAGTGCTGTACCGTCTGCACCCAAGGTGCTGTAACGCATCAGCACATCGTTGTCGTTGGCGCTTCTGCGAAAAGTGACGCGTAAACCACCCTTCCACATAATCTCCGTGTAGTCGGAGAAAAAGCCTGGAAGCAAGCGCATGGGAAACAGTACTGTGTGGCTTCGAGTTTTTATTTTTGTACCTGCTTCGAATCCCCCTGCCTGGTAGTATGCTGCATCGGTCTTGGAGAGCTTCAGTGTTCCCACAGCTGTAGAAGTAATCCCGGGGTAGTCAACCCTATCGATGACGGTGCCATGCTTTCTAACTTCCACTTGCGAGAACAGATGCGGTACAAAATTGCCCACAAGTTTTAAATTTGCATTGGCGTTAAATGCTTCCCCGTTGTCTCTCTTCACCACATCAAACTTGATATACAAATCAGCTCTGTGAGGGTGAATGAACCCATCCCCGACGTCCACATCGTATTCAATCTCCCTGTTCGGTTCGTTCAAATTGGCGAACGTGCGACGATTGGGTGGGAAGGACTGCAACTCGTAACTTTCGATTTGCTCCATGATTGTTATTTATTATACGTTAATCTCCACGACGGCGGTGGTAGTAGCTCCGGCAAAATTCACCACCTCCCCCTTCTCGTTTGTCACTGCCAATTCTATGTTGTCTATGCGATTACGAGATATGGGGAAGTATATCGGTGGTGAGGGTGTGTATATAATCGGTTCCATGAATTCAGAGTTTGGTTTGAACGTAGCGATGATACCTGTCTGCTTGTGGCTGCCTGGGATGCCATCCGAGGATTTGGTGATCATGCCTTCTGCCACGTTGCAATGTATGTTCAGAGTCTCGATGGCTAGAAATTTAGGAATGTTGGCACCGATGTGCTTGATGCCAGGTTCGAGCTTTGTGTTGTTCTCGAATCCCAGAAGCTCTCCAACAGTGCCTAGGTCTACTGTTTCCGTAGCAGACACAATTTCAACTCTGTGAGTTACAGAATTTTGAGATAGCAGTATATTTCTTGGCAATTGGGCTTGCAAGGTAGACAGATTGTACTGTCCTGGCGTGATAACTATTTTTTCATTTCCAACAGTAATTTTGTTATTGTGCTCCGTGACATTGGGTATCAGGTACATGCTGTAGAATGCACGAAGAGCAATAGATTTAGGATAGATGATGTCGTCATGCAACGCGAGTTTCAAGACCGAAGTCTCGCTGGTGAGATGGAACACTCCCATGGTGTTTTAGGTACCACAATGCTTTCTGAAAATGCTCCACTGAGGGGTTATTTATTTTAGACATGTATGCGAGAACGGAAAGGCATAGGTGGCCGCAGTTAACATCGGTGAAACCCTGGATGCGTTCGTCATTGTAGTAGAGGTTGGCAACACTGAGATACCTCACCAACCTGGCAGGCGATGTGCCACCGAACGAATCGAAAACAAATGCTTTGTCATCGTCAATTTTGAGGTAGCATATCCAATGTGTACCAGGATTTTTGTAACTGTCCAGGTTGTCCACGCCATACTCCTTTTTCTTCACAGCAGAGGGTAGAGAATCGGACATGAAAACACCCCTAAAGTTCCTTATTCCCTACAGTTCGATCAGAGATTCAATATCGAAGTTGGACAGGGCTTCTTCTTTTTTTTATATTTCTTCAAAGCATCGAGGTTGTTTTTTCGCTTTTTGGTCACACCTTTCCCCTTCTTTTCCATAGCCAGGTTGTGACGTTTCTGTTCTTCCAGCTCGGCCTTGTTCTTTTTTGCATCGATGACGGTTTTGGCAATGGCAGCACTGCCTCCTGCCAAGCTGCCCACTGCACCCAAAGCTGCCAAGATGGCCGGAATGCTGAATATGAAACCTCCAATCTTCTGCTGCTTCCGCGAATGCTGCAACTTTTTCAATTGTGGAGTGCTGAGCAGCAATTTCATTCCGTGTCCTTTAGACAAGCATGAACGTTTCTTCTCGCGTTGTTTCTTGGTGAGTAACCCATCGAGGGCACCCAGCGTTTTCAGATTCGAATATGGTATCTGGTACACGACGCCCTTGGCCTTCATGATGTAATTTTTTTTTACGGTATGTTATTTTGTATATGTTCAGATATTTTTTTGTTTTCCCTCTCGTGTAATTTTTTTTACGGTATGTTATTTATATATACTTTGCAGCTATTAAACAAATTCGATTATGTGCTTTGTTTTCTTACCAAGAAGTTCTTTTGTCCCCTTGTACACGATTCGAGTTGTGTTCTCGATTAAAATGGATAGCTTCTCGTCGGATAACATGCTAGCGTATCGATCTGGTAAAAATAGACTGTATTGTCCGTTGAGCAACAGACGTACTTTAGGACCAAACTGGGTTGCAACAATTGAACCAGAAGTTATTGCATAAGGTTTGTCCACTTCCAATTCCTGAATTTTTATATATTCGACTGACAAATTTAGCATTTGTTTTAATGCCTGGACGTCACTAATTTTTTCATTCATATCGAAGAAATATTTTTTTTTGGTCTCGTAGATTTTTTACAGTGTGTTATTTATAGAAAAAAATTTCGGCATTGCCTAATGCGATCAAGTGATCGATGATCCTGCTGGTTTCAGCATTTGAAGCATACCAGTCGTCTGTATATCGTCTCCTCCCCTGTCTCCACTCGTGAAGTTCGTCCATCTTATCAGCCAATTTTTCATCAGCAGCCCGAAAAAGAGCATAGGGAGAAGAAGAAGATTTTACACCGCTTATTATTCTCAGATGATCCAGAAGTAGCATTTCACAGGGCAAGCGAAATTGTGGTGTTATTTTAACTAAATCAATAAGCTTTTTAACATCCTCGTGACTATCGTCGAAAGTAAATGTAAATATTTTGTATAACACTTCTGTTGGTAAGTCTGTTATATGCGTAGACATTTTTTTACTGTATGTTATTTAATTACAGCCCCCACCCCAATTTTCGTTTTGTATTCATGGCAATGGTCGTGCCTAATGCTGCAACCCGTTCACCCAGCGAGGCGTCTCTGCTGACGAGTCTCCCGAACGCGGCATGCTCCAATTTTCTATCAGCATCGTGACGCGCATCTAAATTCGTATATGTGTTGTAAGCAATGTCGTGATCCTTGCATGCAGCATCCAGCAGATTTACCCCCTTGTCTCCTCTCTCCAGTCGCCGTTCCAGTTTAGTACCCGGTCCGCAGTATTGGTAACCTGGTAGGTGCATCTCGAAGGGTAGCTTGTTGATGATGTCGTTCACGAGACCTCGACCCTCGGCCACATTCCAGAATTTGGGAGGCAGGGTGTTGATGATTTTGATAAGGTAACCTATACCTTTGTTGTCGTTGACAATAAAGTTGCTAAGCTTGGTGCTAATCATGTCCATGATGCCCACCTTCTCGTTGTGGAAGTTGCGATTGCCTGCATTTTCTTCGCCTGCGATAACCAGCAATCGATCTACAAGCTTCCTTACGTCGTCTACCCAAACAAACTCTTTAGGTAGGGTATTGTAGAGTTTGACACCGCTGCCAGTCTTGAGCTGGTTCCATATTGGCTTGATGAGGTTCCTGTATTTTTCTCCACTGCTTGATTTTACGCGATTCTGTGTTGCATCGTTGTTTTGGTACAGGGCATCCGTCATGATTAAAATTTCTGTGTAACTTTGGTAATCCTCGTCTGGGTAATCTTTAGGTTGCTTTTTGGTGATAAGTTCTCACAGGCCCACAGTGCCAGGATACCTAGTCCAGCTGTTCTTCTCGCCCAAATTAATTTTCACGTCGTCACCTTCGAACATAACTTTTGACTTTCCAATTTTCCAAACCACACCCTCGTTAGGTTCCACAGAGGGGTACAATCCAAACACCTCGTCCTTTTCAAATTTCCCGGTGCTCAGGTAATCTCTCGCCAACGGACCTAATTCAACTACCTTGTCCGAAGAGGTACTGCCTAGAACCTGACGTCTCAGAGGTGCAGCTCCAAGTTCGAACGGGGTAGTGTGAATACTGGATATCGGTGTAGGCACAGCATAATTTCGAGCAGCAAGTGGCACGAGCTCGTTGATTAAATCTTTATTTTGCTCGGTAACATCTTTGATGTCTTTACCTAGTCCACTTATAGCATCAATAATAGGTTGGTCCTGTCGCTTTTTCTCTTCGTAAATTCCGCGATTCTCTGATTTCCAACCCCTGAAGCGTTTGGCCAGGTAGTCGCGCAGCTTCAAGTTGTCGTCTGCGAGTTTGCGTTTCATTATTTGTTATTTATAATACGTCAAGACGTTTCTTGTAACGTCGCAACGTTTAGAAAGTTGTTTATTTTGTTTCTGTATTTTCCGTCATTGGGTTTCCTCGTCATGTCTATCGTGGCGAATCCGAAATCATCTTGATTCCAGCATGAAGAGCAAAATTTGGAAAACTGATTGTAGTTCATGTCCCCGCCTACATAATCATCGTAAGCATGTTTTAAATTGGTGTGGTCTTGACGAAACAAGCAAATAAAATTAGCGTTGTCTCGGAGAAGCTGCTTGGGAATTTTAGAAAAAGTCTGAGCAAGGTAGAAGCAGTCCATGCCTCTGTGCCGCCCCTGTGTAAAAAAATTGCGAATTTCGTTATGGTTCTCCAGGATGACATCGTCGAAGACCACCACCGAATTTTCATGGCAGCAGTCTAGTGGCATTACTTCGGAGGCAAAAGTAGCTATGCTCAGCCCTTCGTACAGTTTTGTCAGCTGTTGATATTTTGCTTGCTCCAAACTTTTGGAAAAAACATACAAGTGCCTGTTCTTCCAATCTAACCAGTCGGGAGCAAGAAGAAAATTATCAATAAGTAAAGTTGTTTTCCCACACCCTGAAGGTCCGACAATAAGGCAGCGAATGTTGTCCGGCAACAGTTCGCCGTTTTTCCTAGCCTGACGCTCCGGGGGAAAATCTGGCAGTCGCCTCACCACATCCCAAGCACCCGTTACACAATCACCTCGTTTGCGTCGATCCAACTTTTTTCCGCGAGTCCCAACCATTTCACCAACAGTTTGTCACCTTTTCTACGTAATACTTTTTCGATAAGATACGTATTGGGGTATTTTGTTTTAGAGAGTTCCTCCTCGTAGAATCGCCCTTTCAAAATTTCGTCGCGATTATCTTTTATTATATACGTGTGACGGTTACCGGGTAACAATCGAGCAACAGTGAAAAGTTCCGTACTCCAGTTTTTGGTAAAGCCTTTTTCAAACATGCGCTTAAATTTACTAATTCTTACTTGGTCTCCAATTTTGAATTTCGGTTTTTTGTTAGTGGGCCGGTACTTGGGGCAATAAACAGTAGAGATCAATTGTGCCTCATCAGACTTGCTGACATCGGCAGGCTTCATGCGTATCGTGCTATGCAAACTGTGATTACAGTCGTTTACGAGTTCCGGAAGTACATTGACCCACTTGTGGTTACCTTGAAGCGTGAATCGTTTCCACATGCGTGTTTTGAGAGTACGGTTAAAACGTTCCACTATGCTGGCTTTGATGTGACTGAAAGTCGAGTAATGTTGAATATTTTGCTTCTGAACAAACTGTTGAAATATCGAGTTGTAAAATTCCTTTCCGTTATCCGTTTGAAGAAATCGAGGTCGCCTGCCACTTTCATTGAAAATAGTTTTGAATGCTTCCATTACGCACACACCTGTTTTAGCCTTGAGGGGCAAAGCCCACGCAAATTTTGAAAATGTATCTATAACAGTAAGAAGATACTTGTATCCTTTGTTGATTTTATGTAAATTTTTTAGGTTGCCGCTACTCATTTCCACAAGGTCAGCCTGCCAAAGGTCATCCACGCCTTTGGTCACCACCGCCAGTCGTTTGTAGTTTCGTCGTGCAGGTTTATGCAGCTCGTTCACGATACCCTGCCTAGACATGGCGCGAAAATAAGAATATAGCCTGGATGGGATTTCTGGCTGCAGACAATGCTGGGTTTTCTATATACAGCTTGTCACCTATTTCTATGTCGATAATTTGAGTGGCATCTTCGGCATAGGCAGTCTCGCGACTTTCGGGGTGTGTGAAATCGACCAGCTCAACTCCTCTTATTTTAGGCTCGTCGCTAATGTTCGTTATGGTCATGGTTGGGTAGTGGGTTGCATGAGGCAAAGACCAGTAGGAAACCTTGACGAACTGAAGTGTGCCAGCAAGGAAAAATTGGTGATAGGCTTTTGCAGGAGTCAACATGTAGAGTTTGTAACCTGGATTGAAAGGTGAGGAGAACTCTCTGTTTGGTATGCTGTACAGTTCGATGACAATCGTAGACTTGAGATTGTCGATGCTGGCGTTCAGAGTATTCACGTTAATTCGAACCTCGGTCTCTATATCCTCCAATCTGCCGTTTACCGATTCCAAGTGTTCCTCGATAGCGTGAACAACACTGTCGTAGTCAGGTTTGATCTTCACATCGACAATAAGACTTTTAAATTTTTCATTTAAGTCATGTAGTTGGGTGCTGAAATTGGCTATAGCCGATTCCTGACTCGCCTCGATACTCCCAATTTGCTCTTTCACGCTGGCAATAATCTGCTGCAGGCTTTCTACAAGCGTCAACTTGGAGCTCTGTATTACAAGGTCGTGGACCTGGGTTCTAATTTCCGCAAACAATTCATGCAGCTCGGTGATGTTCTGGTTGGTAGGTAAAGTCGCGACAGACCCCCGTATCGATTCAATTTCGGTTTGAATGTTTTTGATGTCGTCGGATTTGAGTATTCGGTTTAGAGTTCTTTTCACGCTTTTCAGTTCCTGAGAGGTAGGTAAGGTGGCCACCGTGTTTTGGAGCGACTCCAAAGCTTTTTTCACCGCGTCCAACTCGGAGGCATCGGCAGCAGCACGTATGCCTTTTTGCAGTTGTGTTATGTCATCCTGGGTGGGGGTAGATTGCTGCAGGGTTTCTAACTTAGTCTGTATGTCGTCGATCAAGTGATGGAAATGAGACAACTCGGATTCTGCATTCAGATTTTCCAGTTTGGCGATTTGCTGTTGAACGTTGGCCAGTGTATCCCTGATGTCCGGCAGTTTGGTTTCCAGCTCATCGTGAACGTTCGCCAGATCATTTCTAATGACAGCAAGTGCATCCTCAATATGGGTTATGGTGCCTTGCAGCTTCCCGAAATCCTCGTAGGTTTCAAGTTGGAGTTTGATGTTGGCCACGCTACGGGCAATGGCGTTCAGTTCGCTAGACGACGGTAAATTGTCGATAAAATCCTCCAGTGTTTGGAGTTTAGTTTTTACTTCGTTGATGGCCGCATGCAAAGCGTCCGTTTGTAGCTCAGCCTTGATGCTTTCCAACGTAGGGATTTTGAAAGATTGAAACTGTTCGCGCAATTTAGCAATACTAGCGTTCACGCGATCGTAGTCGTCTTGTGTTTTAATGCTCTGGATGATAGTTTGCAGTTCGGTCTGGATGTTGCTTGTTTGGTCCTGCAAGCGTTGTTTCAGCTGTTCAACGTCTGAGGTTTGCGTTTGTTGCAGCTTCAGAAGTTCGTTCTGCAGATTGCCCACACTCAGTGCCAGCTTGTCGAGATTGTCTATCGACGCAAGGTCAGTGTATTTTTGCAGCAGCGATTTTAGCTCTGCATCAATCTTGAGTACAGGGTCCAGGCACTGAGACTGCAAGCTGGCTATCTCGGTCTGGAGGCTGGAGTTGAGCGTGGACTGTAGGGCCTGCAGGTCGCTTCGCAGCTTTTTAACCCTGACGTCGAGCATGAGAAGCTCGTCGCCATGGTCGTCGCGTTTCGTGTAGCCAAAAATATCGTTAGGCATTATTGTTATTTATTATAGGATAGCTAATTTTCATTTCTATGAAAAGAGGGATGAGTTTGTCGTAGTCGTCCAAGAGCTCTATATACAGACGATCGCCAGCAGATACATCGTACGTGGTGGCACTGTTCATCCTATCGTGTTTGATGCGATAGATGTTCCTGCCAGAAGAAATTTTGGCCTCTCCTTTATTCTCGGGATTCATGTCAAACTGCAGTTTGCCGGAGATGGGAAACTGGTAATAATTCAAGTTGTTGTTGAATATGTAGAAAGTCTTGCCCACATCCTCGTCGTACTGGGTCAGAATGCTATTCAAGTGTATAATCAACAAACCGTTGAGTTTAGATAATAGGGAGGGCAACAGGTCCAAGCTCGCAGGTGGCGACGGTGCACTTTGGGCGAATGCCTCCATAGCCTGCTTCCTGAAGCCAAACAGGTTCATAGGCATTGTTATTTTATTTTATATTTAGCGATTCAATTTCGAGCCTCAAATGATGATTCGAGCGTCAAATGATGATTCGAGCCTCAAATAATAATTCGAGCCTCGTCAGTGCTGCCAATTCCTATTTGTAGGTTAGCTTAGCCAGTGAAAGATCATATAGTGGAATTTTCTTCGAATAGGTTGGCAAAACCCAAGCCTCAAAAAAAAAACATCCAATAGAGTTGCCAAATATAAAAAAAACAATAAACCCCCCTCATAAAAGGCTACAGTAAGGGCCCACAGGTCGCCAACACTAGGCCCCCAACAGTGTTGCCAAACATAAAGGGTACATGGGCCCCTCAGGCCCTTTAATGAAAATTTACAGTGAAAAACCCAGTAGGTTGACAACACTGTCAGAAAATCTACGGCAGTGTTGCCAGATGTAAACAGAGGGCAATGGACCCCCCTCATAAAAAGCTACAGTAAGGGCCCACAGTGTTGCCAACTCTGTCCTCAAAATATACATCATAAAAAACTACGACAAGGGCCCACAGAGTTTGTAACACTGGGCGCACATAGGCCCCTCATAAAAAGCTACAGTAATAGGCCACAGTGTTGCCAACTCTGTGCCCTCAAAATATACATCATAAAAGGCTACGACGAGCCTCAAATGATGATTCGAGCCTCAAAAAAAGATTCAGAACTCTCATGTACGCTGAGGCTAGTAGGGTTAACATACACCGTAAAAGGCTACGCCTCGCCCGAACACATGTACACTCACACACAAAAAAAAAGCTAAAAAATTATACACCGTGAAAGGCTACGCCGAGTTGGAAACACTGCTGGTGAGGTTAACATACACCGTGAAAGGCTACGCCCGAGTTGGCAACACTGCTTGTGAGGTTAACATACACCGTTGCAACGTTTAGAAAGTCGTTGATTTTGTTTCTGTATTTTCCGTCGTTGGGTTTCCTCGTCATGTCGATCGTCGCGAATCCGAAATCGTCACTGTTCCAGCAAGAAGAGCAGCGTTCCGAAAATTGATTGATCAACAGACCGTTGAGTTTAGATAACATGGAAGGTAGAAATTCATGATCTGCCGTGCGGTGTACAGTCTCCATTGTTTGCTTTCGGAAACCAAAGAGATTGATTGTCCTTGCTAGTTATTTATTGTGTATGTGATAATTTGAGACAGTTAAAGTTGTTTTTTTTAATTTTAGTTATAGTTATTTAAGTTCTTTTTTTTTTTCATTTGCATTGCCTACAATTTTTACTAATTTCTAAACGATAGTGTCCCCAAGGCAACGTGTGGATTCCACAAGACAAAATACATCTTTTATCGTCATGCGGATCTAATGCTACTTTCCTCACTTCGTTTGTTGTAATCACATGGTCTACACTTTGGATTCTTTGTTCTATACTTAGTATCGTCGATTGTGAGTAAAGGCAATCGATGTAATCGTGGAAGGTGAGTTTGTTCTCCACCGTATTCTTGCCCACACCTTTTGCTTTCTTCGTGACGCTACTCTCTGTTCTCATGGCATACATCTTCGAACGCAAACCCGCGAACTCGACAATAATATCACCGTTACATTCATCTTTCAGTTTACCTAGGACTTTTTTGTTACGAGATGGAATTCCAAATCTGTTGGGTTGAGGATATGCAGAAGTATCGAAATACTCGAGCATGGAAGGATTTTTTATGTCTTCATAGAGGTTAGGTGTTTGTATGCTGTAAATGAAGCTGTCGGTGTCCGTGTACAAAAGTGATATCTTATCATTGAAGAAGGGTTTCATCACGTCGTAATGAAATTCGAACATGTAAAGTTTCGACAAGTCGAGAACCGTTGCGCCAACGTAAATTGGTTTTCTGAATTTCATCAATTTTATATCTAGATTGAAAAGTGCCAAATTCTCGTTGTAAATTTTTCTCGACTTGAATCTAGGATCGGCTATCCACTTCCGACATTTATTCTTATCGGAAATTAATTTCACATCTACGTGCTTTCTAACATTCTCCATGGTCTTTCCGTACACCGCGTTGTTCATTAATTTAAAGAAGTCCTTGTCTAAATCGGAAGTGGCAGCTGTTCTATGTTGTGTGTTAGTTTCTATGTAAGGTCTTAACCACGTGGAATGTTTAAACTTTAGTATTCTTCTAACATTTACTATCTGAACACTCTTCCCAATCAAAAACCGAAGATTCTTGTAGTGGACGACGTATCTCTGTTTAGGGTCCAATGTTAACAAAAGCTTGTCTTGAACCGAGTCGGGTGGACATTTGATTTCGGGAGTCGGAGGCAAATCCGAAAACGTGTCGTGCAGGTGGTCGGAGAATCGGAGATCTACCTCTGCGAAGAAACCACACTCGCTATCGTCGAAATGAATAATGTCTATCGAAGTGGGATCTAACCATTCGAATCCCCCGTAAGGAAGTTTCTGAACCATGGCATGTCCGTAGAGATTATTAACGTCGGCGTAGAAGATGTAATTCGATGCTCGATTTGAATCGTAATCTTCTTTCATGTGTACGTTATTAGCTTTTGCATGTCTCTGTACGCATTGCACCATTCCACCTCGTATCCCTCTTTCGATAAATAGCAACATGTCAACATCCGATATCAGTTCCAGCTTGACCTTTGTCTGGAATAACATTGCCGACCACGCTAATCCCGGTAGACTGTAGAAATACGCTGGATCTAATTTATAAATATTCGTTGCCGTTTTCCTGAACGCTTGAAAAACATCCGCGAGTATCGTCACGTCTAATTTTAAGTAGGCGTCGTGGTAGTCTCCGAGTGTCCTACATTCTAATTTCTCCCACATGAGTTGCGCGTGTTGGTATTCTTCGTCCGTGATTCCTTTCTCTCTGAGTCTGCTGTAAAATTCTCTTGGAGGTGGGAGAGCGTCGTCGTTAAATTTAGAACCATCACTAACGTATTCGTAAGGATAAACCCCTTTACGTCTAACGAGTTCTATGTCTACGTTGGGAAAACTAGCTCTAGTTATTTTAAATTGATCGTCGGTGAGTTTGTTCGCTAAAGCATCCAGACTTGCAGACAGAAATCTGTACGAATCCAGGAAGCGCATCTCGATTGTATTTTTCGTTCCCGGAATCGACACTTGCTTGCTGAGACTAATGTAGCGTTCTTCATTCTCGGCCAAGACACCTATACGTTTCGGATCGTAGCCAAGATGTCTCACCAGGTGGTGAAAATCATATCCGCTTCCGTTGTGAAAGAATATGGGTATGAATTTAGGTTTCTGGATTTTAAGATTGCACGTGTTGCAAATTCCACCTATGTAGTTTCCGCTGAAATGATCGTGGTGGAATATTTTTTTGTTCTCATCAGTGAAACTTTGATCACATACCGGACACACCTCAGTGGAATTGTAATTTTGAAGTTCATTTTCAGTTAAAGGTGCCATCGGTTTTGATGTAAGCAGTACGCTACCAATTACCTCAACCTCCTCCACCATTTTTTCCAGGAAGTGTTCGATTACATTTGGTCCGCGATATATATATGCTTCATTTATTTTATCACGTCGCACAACAACATAGCCGAAACTATTAGGTTGATGAAGCTGGTACGGCGTTGTGGAGGAAATTTCAGGATCCGGTTCGCAGTAGGATAGTGGTTTCAGGAAAGACTCGAAATCTGCAACGATGATTGCGGGATGTTCCGACAATGCCTTGTGCATTTTAAATTCTTCGACTTCGTTCGTTTTGGGCATCAACATTCTAGTCGGTCTGTTGTCACCGCAATAAATTTTATGTTCGGCAAGTTTATCGATAGCAATTTGACGACTATGAAGATTTTGATGATCACGTCGGTCACGATCGTCGAACGTGGTTAGGCATCTCGGGCAAACTTCGATGTTGTTTGCATACTTGGTAGTTTGACTTCTGACCAAACGTGATAGAGAACGAATTAGCGTGTAATGATAGACATCCTCGTTGGAAATAAGAAGGAGATTTATTACACAAGCATCGTCATCGTCGATATCGCTTATCCTGACAGGATGCACAAGATATTTATCTGACGTGAAGGAATATACATTAATAGCGATGCGTTTTCCTGCACGATTTTCGAACTTTGTTATATCCGACAATGTCACCGGGTATTCAATGCCAGACATTACACTTTCAAACTCGGACTCGTATTGCTTGTAATGATAAACCCGTTCTGGATTATTTGACCAATAAATCGGATGAAGTTCTGCCAATATACACCAGAGAAAACACTTGTTATCGCTGTTCTGTATATTTAACACAGCCCTCTTGTGTTGAATGTTCGGTGGAAGAGGAACGTAGCTGGATGCACGAAGAGGTGAGAATTGGTTCACGTAAACAGTTAACGTGTGAGGACTTCCACATAGAGACCACCCCGACCCTTTAGCCTCGAAATCGTCATGTTTCTTAACCAGCTCGTTGGAAACTTTATAATAGAAGTTGTCCAAATTTTCGACGTCAGCAAAATAAAGAGTCTGGTTTTTTTGTACGATGATAAAAAATACTCGTTGTGCCATCAACTTTCTCGTATTCAGAAAACAAAACAACATATACTTTTATAGAGTTGTTTTCAAGTTTATCTTTCAAAATATTTAGTACAGATGTTTTTGTTTCATCCAAGAAACTTAGAATGTCACGGCCTGGTTCTGACTTAATTGAAAAATCCTGGAGTTGGTCGTTGAATGCAGATCTAATTGGTTTGCGTTCATTAGATAATTTAATTTGCTTGGAAGTGGAAGCTTCCGTTTTTGAATTATCGATTTTCCTTTTCGATGCTTGTCCGGTCGATGGTTTGCAAATTTTGAGGTGTTTACTTAAATGTGCAATGCTGATCATCTTTCCGCATCGAGCACAAGACTTAGAAGGTAACGAACGATTAATTCTCGAACCTGTTTCGCTACATCTTGTCCTGTGTACCGATAAATTGTTCCTTGAGATTAGCTTCCCACAAGTAACACATTCAGTTTTATCATTTTTACGATTGAAACTGGTGGTGGATGCCATTGCTTTCTCCAAAATCACAGAAATCAAAAAGTCTAGTATATAGCGATACAATTTTCAGGTATGTTATTTTATATAGAATTTCTTGAGGTGATTACAAAACTAAAAAAATCAATCTACTGTGAATATAATTTTCAGGTACGTTATTTTATATCGAATTTTCTCAGGGCGAATACAAAACTCAAAAATCCAAGACAGTTCAGTTTTAACGTGTTCATATTTGAAAAAAAAAAAATGCAAAATACGCCTTGGAGATTTCAACCAATCCACTTTACTAGATTGGCGAAACTCTAACTATTGTTATTTGGAACCTTTAACCTTTTTTGGTGACGTAGAGTACGCATAGAGAGGTTGGGTTTAGTGTGTCGGTCGAGTCTCGGTGTCCTCTGTCCTCCCATACCAAAATAAACATAGGTCGTCATGGAACAAAAAAAATATACCGAAAATTTTCTAAGTCCAGCATTAAAAAAAAATCTTAAAATTGCAAATATCTCAAAAATGGTAAGAGTTATCGAAAAAATATATCAAAAAACACCCCCATCTAAAAAAAAAAAAAAACAATTATTATTTGTTTGTTTGCGTCACAATACGGAAATAATAAAAGGCGCGCACGCGTGTGTGGCACATCGTTCCCCCCCGAGAGGTGTTTACAAAGGTCACAATATATATAAACATTGGCCCCCGGGACTTGGAAAAAATTTAAAATAAGGCGCATTCGCTCACCACTGTTGCCAGCTATAGGTCTCTCTCTTTATCTTACAGCAATGTTGGCATCTCTATCTTTTTTTAGTTGCAGGTGGGTTGCCCACACACTCTAGTTAATAATGCTACATATTATACACACACACACACATACTGTGTTGCCATCCGTCCATCCATCCATCTCTCTCTTTTACGGCAGTGTGTGTTTGTTGCCGGCTCTCTTTGCCCAGTGTATGTATGTTACGCCAGTATATAAATTAGCTAAGCCCTTGCCAAGTAAAAAAAAGCTGTAGGTAAATATTAGCAACATTGTCGGTTGTTTAACTTTTCCCCCTCTCTCTCTCTCTCTTTTTTTTTTGTAAAAAGCTACAGCAAAAATACCAGTAGGTTGGTAACACTGCTTTATGCACTGTAAGGCAAGCCTCAAGCAGTATTGCCAGCTCCTTGCTTTAGGTTAGATTAGACCAAAAAAAAACCTTGGTGATTTTTCGAGTAAAGTGTTGGCAACACTGCAAGCACACAAGTGCCAGCTCCTTGCTTTAGGTTAGATTAGACTAAAAAAAACCTTGGTGATTTTTTCAAGTAAGATGTTGGCCACACTGCAAGAAAATAAGGCCTATGCCTTACAAGAGCAATCCATTAAAGCAAGCCTCAAGCAGTGTTGCCAGCTCCTTGCTTTAGGTTAGGTTAGACCAAAAAAAAAAAAAACCTTGGTGATTTTTTCAAGTAAGAAGCTGGCAACACTGCAAGAAAATGAGGCTCATGCCTTACGAGAGAAATCCATTAAGGCGAGCCTCACCGAGCCTCATTTTCGGTCCTTGAACCCGGCCACCTGCACTACACCAACAGTAAAACTTAGAAAAAATCTGTTTGCAGATTCATCACGTACGCCTATACATGAGAAAAAGTATGAATAGAACCTATGTTCGGAAATCCAAAATGGCGACCGGAAGTGGGGTTATCTTGGAAACGGTAAGACTTAGAAAAAATCTGTTTGCGGATTCATCACGTACACCTATACGTAAGTAAAATATGAATAAAACCTATGCTCGGAAATCCAAAATGGCGACCGGAAGTGGTGTTATCTTGGAAACGGTAAGACTTAGGAAAAATCTGTTTGGGGATTCATCATGTACACCTATACGTGAGAAAAAGTATGAATAAAACCTATGTTCGGAAATCCAAAATGGCGACCGGAAGTGGTGTTATCTTGGAAACGGTAAGACTTAGGAAAAATCTGTTTGGTGATTCATCATGTACACCTATATGTGAGAAAAAGTATGAATAGAACCTATGCTCGGAAATCCAAAATGGCGACCGGAAGTGGGGTTAACTTGGAAACGGTAAGACTTAGGAAAAATCTGTTTGGTGTTTCATCATGTACACCTATATGTAAGTAAAATATGAATAGAACCTATGCTCGGAAATCCAAAATGGCGACCGGAAGTGGTGTTATCTTGGAAACAGTAAGGCTTAGGAAAAATCTGTTTGCGGATTCATCACGTACACCTATATGTAAGTAAAATATGAATAGAACCTATGCTCGGAAATCCAAAATGGCGACCGGAAGTGGTGTTATCTTGGAAACAGTAAGACTTAGGAAAAATCTGTTTGTGGATTCATCATGTACATCGCTAAACGCTAAAACATCGACAAAAAAAATTGTCAAAATATGTCAAAAACTAATATTCAATTGATAAAAAAAAGAATATCTACAAAATACTATTTTGAAACAACAAGTAAGAAAAAAAGGATAGGTTAAGTTATATCACGTAAGATCGTGAAATACCTACCAAGTGTGAGTAGGAAAAAAAATAATACATTAAAAATTGTACTAAAAACATCGCTAAACGCTAAAACGTTGACAAAAAAATTGTCAAAATATGTCAAAAAGTGATATTCAATTGATAAAAAAAAGCATACCTACAAAGTGTGACTTTGAAACAATCCAATTACACTACTCCCATATGATGATTCGAGCCCCAAATGAGGGCTTAGAACCGGGTATAGTGCCCTACTTACTGCAATCAATATGCTATCCGATTGGTGTGATCATGCTAAACTCAAAATAGCTTCGGAAAAGACTCATTATATTATCCTTAAGGGGAAGTTACAAAGAAACCCTCAAATCAAACTCAGAGAAAGAAACTTAAAAAGAGTAAGAGAAGCTAAATACCTTGGTATTACTCTTCAAGAGAAGATGTTTTTTAACAGACACATAGCCCTGGCAACATCCCAGGCCGAAACAACTATAAACACTCTAGACACATTGGGTTCCGCAAACTGCAACCTTCCTATCACACATGAAAACATATCTCATTACCATATATAATGCTATCATTTCCTATGGCTCGTCCCTGTGAGCCATGGAAACTGGTTAACAGTACATTAAAAACAGATTGAGATCTTCACAACGCAAAGTGACACTTCGCCTCACTGGTGCATTCAGAACAACCTAAATCCTGGCTCTTCTGATAATTGCGGGCCTACAGCCTATTGAAATTGTAATTAAAACTAGATCATCAAAATATTACTTTAGAAATGGACTAGAGGACGAAATCTATAACCTAATTGGAATACGCCCTGCCACGGCACCAGAAATTCACCACCACGTCTTTAGCGTCTGGCAACAGGAATGGACACAAGCTACGCAAGGAAGGAGACTTCACAGCTTCCTTCCAAACATAAAAGAGCAACTATCAATGGACCATTTCCACCCCACGAGAGGTCTCATACATTTCGTAACGGGACACGGTCCCTACGGTCAACACCTTCATAGACACAACCTCAGACAGACTGATAAATACCTGAAATGTAATATCGAGACGGACACATAAAGCCTTCTTTGCCACACATCGAACAATCAAATCGAAGATTTAAGACAAAAGCTACCAAACTTCAACACGTACCAGTTAATAAGAAATCCCGAGCACTTTACATTACTAAACGACTTAACAAACCTGGTGTCGAAAGAGGACCTTTCCCTCTTCAAATCCGCCATCACTCACCTCCCCATTCAACCCCTACCTCCGGAATGTAATATACCCCCAGAATATCACAAAGAATCCACCTTCGACAAACTCAACAACAACAACAGGACATCCCTCCTTTTGACTAAGATCATTAAGAGGATCCCACTTTAAACTCTAGGTCCAGTCCCTATTAGATTTTCTATGCATAAAGTCGACTTAAAACAACAATGTTAAAAACATGAGTTCTACACAATATTAATTTTCATTTCATTTTCCCATTTTCTTCCTTTTCATGAAATTCTGGCTTCAGGAAAAATTTCAATTACTCCTCTCCCTCTTCTTCACTCACAGTCTTTCTACAATTATAAAAAAAACTTTCCCATCTCAACCTTTTTTGGGTGTTGTCCTTGTTCTCTTTCTCACCTCCTCGTTTCGCAACTGAAGAATTTAGAAAATTAATGTTCCTCTCTGCAGTTCCTAGTATTTTCTGGTTCTCATTCATATTGATGGAAGGAGGCGTTAAATAACTCAGCCCCCATTCCTGAAGGTTGCTTCTCTAATCTATAGATGGAAAACATGCCATGCTTCACTGAAAAACAATTTACAGGCCGCCAGCGACAGTTCGTAAATTCTCTCCTTCTGTTGCTCTTAGCGAATGTGGGAAAGGACGCTCCCGGACAATAAATAATTGAGAGTTGCTTTCTGTTGCTTCGTGCATTGTCGATCCAGTTACGTTCCTCCCTAAAAAATTCCGTCGTTACATAAAGTATTGACAGCTACTGTTGAACCCTGAGTGAATGTTAACAACTGCTGTGGTGTACTGCTAGTTTCTTTGTTCACAATTTTCCTGATACTACAATACTCTGGGTCAATGCTTATGTACTGGGCCCTGGCATATATTGTATTATACCAGGCTGCAACAAGTACGGAATTTTTTCCAGTTTTTATAAACATATGTTTTAAAGTAGAAATAATCTGATTAATTAGAATTTTTCGTTGTTTAAAATGCAACCAAATTATGTTAACGATGTTGGCCTGATTAAACTACATTGCAGTGTTTCCCAAAATTGAATATCGAGGTTTCATAATCGTTTAATTTCCCTTATATGTGGGGTACAAGGACAAAGGTTACGTGGACATAAACAGCAACTCAACAAGTTTTCATAGTGTATCTTGTGAGCACCTTTCGTGACACGGCACTCCAGGAATGTACCCAGGATTCTTTTGAGGCGGGGGCCAGATCCAAGAATGTGAAACAAAGAGAAGAAGAATCCTGTGGGAGTTGATTGAATTACGTTATTTTACGTTTTTTTTCTGCCAAGTTTGTCTAATCGCGGCGACGAGGATGAGTGATTATATATTGAGATTGATGGAGGAACACACACACAAAACACCTATGCCATGGAAGAAATTCGAACCCAGGACCCCTGGAGTCATGGCGCACTATGCTAACCACTTCACCACGCTGGTCAGCGAAATGCTGTTGGAGTGTTAGATGTGACCACCGATGGAATGGTAATATTACAGCTAGAGCTAAAAGTGCAATTGCAGAGTTGAAATATTTTGATCCAAAGTAATGGGAAAAAACTCAACTCACCGATACCCCCTCTCTCCCGAACAATCAGTAACACAGTTATTTACAAACAAAGACTGTAACACGGTGTACAGGTTAGCGTTTATTGTTTACATTCAATTCTCAGAAGTATTCGAATATTTCTGTGTTCCGCAAATTAAAAATATCTTCAAATTTCCTTCAAATTTCTTACACCAGCTCCGTTGAACACCGAAACTTTTACAAATTTGAAAAATTGTTGATGTTATTTCTGTGGCTTTTTATATGTGCACATTTAAATATTTCATAGTTCGAGGAGAGAGGGCCATGGCTTCTTCCCTGGGTACGAGCCTAAGGCGAAATTCGTTCCTTGTGAGCTTTTGTAGCCAAATATTGAGAGGACGATGTAATAGCAGTTTATAATGAGAATGAAGAAGGTGACAAGAAACAGCGTAGTAAAGTAACTTTCACGTTATTAGTCACCTATATGTAGCCTACGTGTGTGTATATACCTATATATTACTAGACATGGAATTGTTTTTTGTCAATATCCCTTTGTCAGGATGAACGTCACTTCTGATCTGACTTCATAACATAATAATTACAACTAAAATACAATTGATTACAAAATCAATATGCAATTTACTTATGCATTCTGCTTGTCAGGTAATTCCAACGCATGTTTAACGAGTTATCACGTGTATCATTATGCCCTTTACAATACAAAAAACATCATTAATAATTCATTGTAAGTTATCTGTGACTTGTTTTCTTGGACTCTAGTCTGAACATTGCATGCGATGTTAAAGATAAAACAGATTGTTAAGCTTTTCTCACAGGCAATGTCGTGTTCGTTTCTTAGTAAAAAACGGGGAAGTGAAGTGAATATGTTTAGTTTGAAATAGTATCGATTGTGTTAACAACTTAAGAGGACGCTATAATGTAACAATACCGTAAGCCTCTTCTATTATTATACTATTGTCTCCAGTGCACACTAATTGTTTCTTTGTTCTATTTTGAACTTTTTATTAAATCGAAGCAATCCTGGAAGAACCCAGTATGTTGGCCCCCCACAATGTACTTGGATCCAACATGGCGGCCAAGACATTTTTCTTTATATTTGCCAAGTAGGTGTTGGCAACACTTGTCTTCGAGTGCGCAGCAAGTATGGCTGCATTACGTCGTTTTGTGTCTACAGTTTTATCTCTTGTCATCTGTGTGACAGGGAATGTGTAATGTATGTAAACATATGCGTGTGTCATTAAACATGTAGTTTACATAAGGTGAGTGTCCTTTGCAAATTCACCTACCCAACTTCCCACTTTTTTTCAAGTGTCTGTCTGATGTGAAAAATTTGATTTGTAGTTGATCTGTTACGTTTAAATCCACATTGATAATCAATCACCTATAATTTCATTAGCATATGGGGTTAGTCTTGTTAAAAGAATGTTAGATATTATTCTATATGTTGTTGAGATTAGAGAAATTCCACGGTAATTATTGCAGTTCATTTTATCACCTTTTTTAAACACTGGAACAATTATGGATTCTTTCCACTGTTGAGGGATTTCTTCTTTATTCCATATTAAACAAATTAATTTATGAATTTGACATATTAATGAATTTCCACCATATTTAATTAACTCAGCTGGTATTAAATCAATGCCAGGTGCTTTGCTATTCTTAGGCTTTTAATAGCATCTTTAACTTCAGTCAAGTTAGGTTCTGGAACTAATGGTTCTGCTGTGTGGACTTCATTCACTTCTGATTTATCTCCTACATGGACGTTTAAAAGATCATTATTGTAGTTCTTCCAACTATTTAGAATATCGCTTGGGTCAGCAAGAAAATCACCGTCTTTATCTTTTATCAAGTTTACTTTAGGTTGCCACCCCTTTCTAAACTCATTTACACCTTTATATAAATCTCTGATATTTTTATTTTTGCTTGGTTGTAGAGAAAAAATAGTGTTTCACTTGATTTCCATCCGCCAAAGCAGCAATGGCAAACGGAGATAACACGTTTCCCGAGCCCCCGAGGATCTCGTCAAACGCTTGACAGGAGATAATTCAGAGCGGGGAACAGACAAGGGATAGGAGCTGTCTGTGAGATTACTCCGAGGTTCTGTGAAAGGCGGTAGACAATAACGGAGGGATAATTTGTGACAATCGGAAACTGAGGAAGCGCCTTCTGAATCCGAAGAATTTGTTGTCAGCCGTGATGGCGTAGTGGGAATCAAGAAGCCTTCACCTGGTATCGAATCCAGACACTTGTTTTCAGCTATTTATCTGGCGTCAAACAATGGATATCACGCACGAAGTCACCCTCCCTTTGCCAATATGCACGTTTCAATTACACTGCTTCTATCTACGTACATAAGTGAGCAAGAAAGTTTTACATAGATGTCAGTCAGTCCTCCCTGCGTACGTTTCATATTGAAATCAATAATATCAATCTACTATCGAAAAAAGTAATTTTACAGTATATGTTTTGCACATGTTTTGTCATATGACAACGACCGAATGTACTAAGTATTGCTGTGCATGGTACTGTGGCATATACGTGTGTCTGATAGGAACATGCCCAAGAGTAATGCGGAACAGTGTTCCAACCAAGGACCATGAGGACTCAAAGATAGGAGCTGCACCAGGACAGTGTCGCCCAGGAACCTGTGGAGTGGGTAGTGTGTTTGTGTTTGTCTTGTGTAGTAGTTGTGGTGTGCTTGTATGTGGGTTTGTCTTGTGTAGTAGGTGTGTTGTCTAGTGTGGTTGGGATTGTCTTGTGTAGTAGTTGTGCTGTCTAGTGTGTTTGTGTTTATCTTATGTAGTAGTTATGCTGTCTAATGTATTTATGTTTGTCTTGTGTAGTATCGGTGATGTGTACGTATGTGTCTTGTGTTGTATGTTTGTGTAGTAGTTGTGCTGTCTAGTATGTTTGTTTTGTCTTGCGTAGTAGTTGTGCTGTCTAATTTGTTTGTGTTTGTCTTGTGTAGTAGTTGTGGTGTGTAGTTTGTTTATGTTTATATTGTGTAGTAGTTGTGGTGTGTTTGTGTTTATATTGTGTTATAGTTGTGATGTGTTTGTGTGTGTCTTGTGTAGTAGTTGTTCTGTCTAATGTGTTTGTGTTCGTCTTGTGTAGTAATTGTGCTGTCTAATGTGTTTGTGTTTGTCTTGTGTAGTAGTTCCTCCATTCATATTGGGGGTTAGGCGTAGAGCTGACAACTCTGCACTGTAAAAAAATGTCAAGAAACAGCAATATAAGGCCATGGATGTTCCCAAGGTAAAATATTCCGGAGGTAAAATAGTCCCCCGTTCGGATCTCCGGGAGGGGACTACTTTGGGAGGTCTCTGGACTAAGGATAAGATCTACATTAGGATTAAGGATATTAAATTAGGCACCTGGAATGTTCTGAGCCTTTACCGGCCTGGGGCATTTCAGTGTACAGTTAATGAGATAGTTAAGTATAAATTAGATGTAGTAGCTGTCCAGGAAGTTAGGTGGCCAGGAGAAGGGAATTGTAAAACTAAAAATTATACTTTTTTCTATGGTGGTACTGAAAATCATAATTTTGGAACAGGCTTTTTCATAAATAATAGAATTATCTCGGCTCTTAAAACAGTAGAATTTATTAATGATAGGATATCATATGAAGTTTTACAGGGTAGGTGGTGTAAAATGATTTTAATAAACATACATGCACCAACGGAAGATAAAGATGATAATACTAAAGATGATTTTTATACAGAGTTAGAACAGGTCTTTGATAAATTTTCTCAGTATGATATGAAAATTCTGTTAGGTGACTGTAATGCACAGATTGGCAAAGAAGAGACATTTAAACCCACGATTGGTAAAGAAAGTCTTCATGAATTAAGTAATGATAATGGTATAAGATTGATTACTTTTGCAACCTCAAAGAATTTAATTGTGAAAAGTACCACTTTTAAACATAAAGATATCCATAAAAATACCTGGTCTTCTCCAGATGGTAAAACTCATAATCAGATAGATCATATTCTCATTGATAAGAGAAGGCATACTAGTATAATTGACGTTCGTACACATAGAGGTGATGACTGTGCAAGTGACCATTATTTAGTAATTGCTAAATTAAGAGAAAGACTCTCAGTGATAAATCATAAGCAACAAAATCTAAAAGTTATAAAATTTCATACAGGAAAGTTTACTGATGAAAGAATTAAGAAAGATTACCAATTAAACTGTCAAATAGATTTGATGTTTTGCAGGATTTAAATGATGACGAAAATATAAATGAAACAGATGTAAATAAGAATTGGGAGGACATACGTAATGCAACAGAATCAGCAGCTAAAGAAAGTATAGGTTACCATAAACCGAGAAAAAGTAAGCCATGGTTTGAAAATGAATGTCATAATCTAATAGAAATAAGAAATCAGGCTAGACTTAGGTGGTTAAATAACTCTGATGATACAAAACTAAACAATTATAATAGAATAAAGCAAGAAGTTAACCGCACGTTTAGAAGTAAAAAAAGAGATTACTTGAAAAGCAAAATTAACGAAATTGAAACAAACAGCAAAAGTAAAAATATCAGAGATTTATATAAAGGTGTAAATGAGTTTAGAAAGGGGTGGCAACCTAAAGTAAACTTGATAAAAGATAAAGACGGTGATTTTCTAGCTGACCCAAGCGATATTCTAAATAGATGGAAGAACTACTTTAATGATCTTTTAAATGTTCATGTAGTAGATAAATCAGAAGTAAATGAAGTCCACACAGCAGAACCATTAGTTCCAGAACCTAACTTGACTGAAGTTAAAGATGCTATTAAAAGGCTAAAGAATAACAAAGCACCTGGTATTGATTTAATACCAGCTGAGTTAATTAAATATGGTGGAAATTCATTAATATGTCAAATTCATAAATTAATTTGTTTAATATGGAATAAAGAAGAAATCCCTCAACAGTGGAAAGAATCCATAATTGTTCCAGTGTTTAAAAAAGGTGATAAAATGAACTGCAATAATTACCGTGGAATTTCTCTACTCTCAATAACATATAGAATAATATCTAACATTCTTTTAACAAGACTAACCCCATATGCTAATGAAATTATAGGTGATTGATTATCAATGTGGATTTAAACGTAACAGATCAACTACAAATCAAATTTTTCACATCAGACAGACACTTGAAAAAAAGTGGGAATATAATCAAAATGTCCATCAGCTATTCATTGATTTCAAAAAAGCATATGATTCGGTCAAAAGAGATAAATTATATAATATATTAGTAGAGTTTGGAATACCTAAGAAGCTTGTTAGTATGATAAAAATATGCACCAGTGAAAGAGGAAGTAAAATTCGTGTGGGTATTAATATGTCTGACAAATTTACAATTCATGATGGGTTAAAACAAGGAGGTGCATTATCTCCATTGCTCTTTAATTTTGCCTTAGAATATGCTGTTAGGAAGGTAAAAGAAACTAAAGAAGGACTAAAATTAAATGGTGTGACTCAGTTGTTAGCATATACAGAAGATGTAGACTTACTGGGGGATGATGTGAATACAATTAAGAATAATGCTAAAATATTTTTCAAAACTGCTAATGAGATAGGTTTGGAAGTTAACAAACAGAAAACTAAATATATGCTTACAGGCCGAAACAAAGTGTTAGGTAATAATCAAAATCTAATTATTGATAACAACTCGTTTGAACCAGTTTCCAAATTCAAATACTTACTAGTAATATTAACCAATGAAAATTATATTAAAGAGGAAATAAATAGCAGGCTTAATTCAGGAAATGCATGTTACTTTTCTCTTCGTAAACTTTTGTCTTCTCGTTTAATATCTAAGAAACTAAAAGTTAAAATATACAAAACAGTAATTTTGCCTGTAGTATTATATAGATGTGGAACTTGGTCCCTTACATTGAAAGAGGAACATAAATTGAGAGTATTTGAAAATATGATCCTTAGGAAAATCTTAATCTCATCTAGGGATGAGGAGACAGGTGAGTGGAGAAGTTTACATAATTTAGAATTACATAATTTGTATTCATGTCCAGATATTATTAGAATAATTAAATCAAGAAGACTTAGGTGGGCAGGCCATGTGGCACGAATGGGAGAGTAAAGAGGAGTTTACAGGATTCTTGTTGGGAAACCTGATGGTAAGAGACCTGTAGGAAGGCCAAGACGAAGATGGAGGGACAACGTTGAGATGGACCTAAGGGAAATCGATAGGGATGGAAAAGAGTATATAGAACTTGCTCAAGATAGGGAAAGATGGAAGGCCTGTGTTGCTGCAGCCATGAACCTTCGGATTTAAGAAGACTAGGGAGTTAGTTAGTTTGTTATGTTTTGCACAAATTTATGACTAATAACTGGTTATGTAACAAACTTATGTAGATGTTCAGGTTGTTCACTTTTTATTGAATGAATGCATCATATTTACTTTCAAAAAAATTATAAATAGTGGGATTTCGTCTAATGTAAGAAAGAAGTGGCCACAGAAGAGAGAAGCGGCTTACAAAACTACATCGGTATACCTGAACCTGAGCTAAGACAACGATGTCCTTCGACTTTATGCGTGTTTCGTCAGGCAATTCTTGTGTGGAGATACCCAGAGTATTCAGTCTGTATTTTAGTGGGTTACCATCTGATAGCCACCGTCAGTGTGTATCCCCAGAGCTGGTTGTGGTTATGGCTGTCTTATTGTCACTTAGGAAAGTTGAATCCTTGCATGAATTCAATGTTTTACAGTCTGCTCGCTTGGTAAAGTTTTGAGACATGTTTATGGTCTTTGAGATCAAATTTCAAAATTCTGCACAGGAGTTTTTTTTAGTTTTTAAACGCGTGTTCATTGCGTTGATCGTTCTAAGCGTCAATTTCTAGCAGCGGAGAGATTCAAGCATCGTCTGACGCCTTCATTAAAGAGAATATCGGCCACATCTCATGGAAATTCTTATTCACTAATCCACGAAGTCATCACTAATCAAATTGACTGCAGGAAACGTTTCCAGGTTGTGTCCCACAAATGTTCACTGGTCATATAAAAATAAGCACCTTTTCTTTAGAAATAACGATGTGACAGAAATTTGTTTCTGAATTCCATTCTCTACTTCAGAAATTACACTTTAGTTTACCATGCTACGCTATTACACAGTTCAAACAAACATATCTTGCCATATGAGACAATTAGCTATGTTTAATTCATGCAAAGGTCATAACAATAAATTGAGATGTGCACTGTGCAATAAAATTGAGTCTATGGCTACTATTTCGGACAGAACGTAGTTCTCCTGCATGACAATGCTTGACACCATCCAGCTATAAAGATAGATAATTCTCTCAACGATTTTCATTACAAAGTGTCAACACCGTACAATCATGACCAAGCATCGACTGGCAATATTCTGCAACCTGAGCATTGTTGGAGTATATTGACAATAATTGCATACTAATATACCATCCATTTATATTTTTCCCTCCTCTGTAAGTGTCCTAATGTTTGTGGTTGCTGTTTGGAGATACAGCTAACTATGAATATACTCGTACTTAATATCATCTTTTCAATACGATCTCCCTTGCTGATCATTTTTCATTTTTTAAAAAAATCCTAAAACAGTATGTGCACACAAATATATATATACATGCATATACATATACATATACTACATATAAGTTCTTATGGCAATGGAACAATAGATATTTTTTCTTGACGAAGAAGACCAATTTACCTAACTCACTGAAGATGTTTCTTTCATGCGTGACTTAAAAAACAAGGTCCTGGTTGCGAGTTCGGTATGAGATATTCTCCATTCCAAGCCTCAATACATTGTTCATTATTAAATGGAAGGCTTTTATGAGAGCAATCATATAGGTGGGTTTCATGTGACATCAGGATGTGCACAGCCGACATGTTTGCGACCACTTTTACCACAATGCAGCAGTTTGTAACGTAGTTGAAAAACACTTACAGCAAAGAAATCTTAACTCATCTAAAAGCATTTAATAGTGTATTAATTATCTTGATATGATCCATATTTTTATGTGACGTCATCAGTAGAAAATATGTCACTAATGTATTTATTTTTGTAAAAGAAAGCGTAATTTCTTTGTTATTATATGTAATAACGCACCTGGTTTGTAATATATATATTTTGTTTAATGTTTATTGCATTTTATGCTTTGTTATGAGTAGTTTAATATATATTCATGTTTGCAAGAGTGCACTATACGAATTTGTATTTCTAAAGATGTATAGATGTCAGTTTTGTTGATAGTATCCTTTTGTAGATAGTGAATGATTCATCTGTACTTTAATCTGTGTTCTCGAAAATAGTATAAAAGCGAGGATATCGCGTAAGAAATATCACACTTTCACCCAAGGTTATTAGAAGTATAGGTTGGGCCAATCCGTTGTTTACTCGTAATGACGAAACGACGGTAAGAGGTGAATTTATCCATGAAATGAATTCCAAATTTATGCGCTAGTGTTGCACTATGCAGATAGGAAACCATGCCAGAAACTGAACACACGAAATCGAGTACACAAATGAGCATTTCCACCCATTTACATTTTGTGGCTTCAGACAAATTGAAAATAAATATAGATAGTTATTTATTGTTATCCGGGACAGAATATTATTGATCGAACGGGAATTTTTTTAAAATCCCGACATTCGGGACGGGAAATATTCGCAATTTCTCGACTAGTCGGGAAATCTCAAATTCTAATTTTCACCTTAAGTGATTTTCTTTGCATTTCTGGAATGAAAACTAACAATTTCCGATAAGTTCCAGACACTTGTAATGCAGAAAACGTCAAGAATTATACCGTTTTAAAATGACCATTCGGTATTTCCCGACTGTTCGGGACCCAGAAAAGTAGGGAAGTCATTTGCTGTAGTCGGGATAGGGACGGAATTTTTCTTTCCGATCCCGGTCCCGACTTTTCGAGATACCGCACACCACTTGTTATTATTATTTATTTTAGTTCAGCACAAGATACATCTTCCAAGTACGTTGAACATAATATATACGTTTTTCAAAAGGATTCTTCGGTCACCGAGCTTTGGATTCGTGTGAGAACGCTAACGTGAATCATGCTAATGCTAGAATCTGCAGTGCGCATTTCTGCCCAGAAGATTATGTACGTAATCTGAAAAGTCAACTTTTAGGTTTACATCGAAGAAAGATCCTTAAGCAAGATGCCTTCGACTCTTTATTATGAGCAGGAATGTAGGGAGTATAATCCTGGTAAATACTTCGCCTACTATTTCTTTGCCATTGGTGTACAATTCTCTCTCGCTTTTTCCCTACATATTCACATAAAGCAATAAAAATACAAACTGCTAACTTTTCATTCCATTTTGGTTATTTATTAAACGGTACGTGTTTGTATTTATATTTGATAAATTTACTTTGCTCTTCCGGCCATTTAAGTCAATTGAGATTATGAAGAAGTGATAAAATAGATGAATGGCCAATCACAGTTCCCTTACTTACAAGAGCGACCACAAGAAAAAGAACCTTCCTCCTCTTCTGTTCAACTCGGACTATAAGTGAGCATGCTCCACTCTACCCCTCCCCTCCACACTGGAGTACGGTGCACAGGAGTCGCGAGTCTGCGCAGGTTTCTTTGCTTGTGGTTCCACTATAATAGTAAAATAAAATTGTACACTCAGCTCACTTAGTTCTCCGGCAGTTTGTTTCTTTATACATCATATTTGGAGAAGATACAATCATATACAATTCAATCTATAGTTGTACGTACACTGTATATAACACACCTGGATGTACAGGGTCAAGGAAAACAAAGAAATGAGATGTTGAACCTAAACCAAAAAAACTCAAATAATGAATTCGACAATGTAAATTGATGAGATTTAGTAAATCATTTGATGAAGTGAACTAATTCTGAGTGGACTAATCGCAAAGGACATAATCAGCTCAGACCCTATTACTTCTTCATGGTATGTGACGTAAAGTTCCCGCCCAATCGTTTGACGGCGTTAGTGGTTATCGCATCTCCTTTTCCACAGCCTGTAGTACACATCCTCATCTAGATATTGTTCTTGTTCTGGTGTTTAATATCTGCATACTGCAACACTGTCGTTTAGTCATTTCACGTGACTTCACATTGAAGTGATGAATTCACTTGGCCGGTCGCACGTCATCGCACGCAAAAACTTCAACCGTTACCATGGTTTTGGGCCAGGGCTGCTTTCACCACGGATCGTCGAAGCTTTTAAACTTAAAAAGAACTCCTTGGTATTGTGCATACATCCTGGTATGGTAGTTCGGGGCGCAAGCTAGGCCTATGTGAACATAGGTACGCCGATAGCCATGCATTGATGATATGCACAATACTGCAACCATTCTACGTTAAATAATAAAGCTAGCCTAAAGATTAATTTGGAAATAAAAGGCTAAAGAGCAAATATTGGCTCAGTTATCATTGCATATCTCTTGGTGTGGTAGTTCGGGGCGCAAGCTAGGTCTATGTGATCATAGGCTTGCCGATAGCCACGCATTGAGTTTATGCGTTTTAGTTGAGTCAATTCATCGACAAAGCGAAATCCTCGCTTTCATCTCAAGTATATTTGCATTATAATTGCAATGAATAAAGAATAAAACCTTTCAGTTTATATATACTGCAATAATGTGATTTTATTTCTCTGTGCTGTGAATATTGTCTTTGCCTAACACTATCTCTGTACCTGAGAGGAGTCTGTGTACTTCACCGAGTCTCATCGTTCACCGCTGAGTATTATTAAGTTAATATTAATAGTATAATAATACGACGCGTACATACATAAGTTAAGTTTGGAACGTGTCAAGTGGCAGCTCAACGTGTTGGCTCGATTTTGTAGTGTACAAGGGCAAGACAATTGTTTAAAGTTGAGATTTATTGTGCAAGAGCACTGAACTTTCATATTTATAGAAAAGCACAGAGTTATTTCTTTTCGAAATGGAAAAGAAACATTTGCGTAGTGCAAATAAAAATCTTACTTCGAGTTCAGGACTTAATGTTCCCGATTGTTGTCGGGACATTGATAAGGATAAACCCACATTTGTGTGCAAGAAATGTACAAAGCTTCTACATTATGAATGTTGTGGCTTAGATGTTCGATCTGAAAGCCACGAAGCTACCGATTTCGTTTGTAAAGAATGTGAATCATTGTCTACAACTATTACATCTGATCCATTAAATATGTTTGAAGCTTTAAAATCCATGATTGAAGGAATTAGCAAGCAGCAAGTAGAAAGTATGGAAAAATTACAGACTGATATTAAACAGCAAGCTGATTCCATTAATAACTTGAAGGCTGATATTAGCAATGATATTAGCAAACAGTCTGAAACACTGCAGGCTGATATTAAACAGCAAGCTGATTCCATTACCAGCTTGAAAGCTGATATCTGCAAACAGTCTGAAACCTTACAGGTTGATATTAAACAACAAGCTGATTCCATTACCAGCTTGAAAGCTGATATGTGTAAACAGTCTGAAGCACTGAAAGCTGATATTAAACAACAAGCTGATTCCATTACCAGCTTGAAAGCTGATATCTGTAGACAATCTGACATATTAAAGGAAGATATCCTCAGACAATGTGCGTTGCTAAAGGATGATATCGGTAAGCAGCACGATGAATCTATAAAAGTATTAAGAGCTGAAATAGGCGAGATGGCCTGTGAGATTCAACAACTGAAGTCTGAGAATGAGGAAACTAGGGCGCGATTCTCTGAAGAAATCCGGCAGGCTAGAGAGATAGACTTTGATGACTTCCGGCGTAGCTTGGCAGCCGATGTAAATAAAGCCACGGAAAGTGTTCGCATCGATGTAGAGGATATAAATTCGAGATTCACTGCGGAGTGCAATAAGATTATTGAAAAACAGCTGACAATGGAACAGATATTGACCGAGGCCGAGACTGACAAAATACGATTCCGATCTGAGGTTCAAGAAAATATTGGTCAGATTTCCGTTGTTGTATCTCAGAGAAGCAAGGATGTTGAGGAAATAAAGACTCAAGTAGAACAGCTTACGAATCAGTTAGAGACCATGCACGTCACCCGGCAAACAGAAACAGAAACTGGATCTCGAACAGCTGGTCATCCGTCTGCAGTTGCTGAGAGTGCAGCGTTGCCAACCATGAACATTGAACTAAATGAAGCGATGGACAGAGCCGGTGGAGAGAGAACTAGGGAAGACAAACAAGTTTGTCGCCCACGAGTTACTGCTGGTTCAAGAGCTAATGAAGTGGCGTCTGCTGTTCCACCTACCTTTAGTCTTTCGGGCGATGACCGAGGTTACAGAGAGCGTGAATCTCGCAGGGCACGGTATCGTCATTATGAAGAAGGGGCAAAGAGGAAACGTCTAGAAAGGAAGAAAGATCGCAGTTCCTCCTCTTCCAGCACCAGCTCTGACTCTCAGTGTCAAGCAAAAATCAGGAAGCGAACACGAAGGCATGGAAATTCAAGGAGCGGGCCAGATGAGTCGCCGCCAACAACTCAGCGATCAACAATGACTGGAACTCCAAGGATGGCAGACCTTAATTCCTTGTCGAAGTTCAAGGGAGACCTGGAAGCCCAGAATGCTGAGCAATACTTAAAAGAACTTAATATCAATTTTGATTTAATGCAGATTCCATACGAATACCGATTGGAAATTATTCCTCGGCTTTTCAAGGGCCAAGCTGAGCATTGGTTTCGAGCAAACCAGTTAGAGTTCAAGTCCTATTCTGATTTCTGCCGTCGTTTTCGCAAACAATATGCTTCAGAAGAGGCCAAAGAGAGGCAGCTGACAGCAGTGAGATCTCGCCGATACTTAAAGCAGTCCGGTATGAGCATGGAGGAATATGCCCGGTCTATTTACTCAGCCTACCGCAATCTGTCTGCCCATTACATAGAACCTGATATTGTGAATTTAATCATCTCCCAGCTTCCATATAGAGCTCGCAGTCTGAGTCTAGCTAATTCTCCTCAAACTGTACGCCAGCTAGCCGACTTTCTGAAAAGGTTCGAGGTGGTGCTTGAGGAACAAGACAGTTGGAAACCTTCGTGGAATAGAGAAGGTGCTGGCCAGGGAAATGTTCCTAGACAAAATAGAATTGGAAACCAAAACCCCCGGGTCAGACAAGTTACGCAGAACCATAGAAATGGTTATTCCAATTACAACAGGCGGCGTAATCCTCCTAGAAGGGAAGGCAGGAACAACTACGCACGTGGACCGCGTCGTTCCAGATCTGATCCAGAAGATCATTCCCGTGACTCTTCACGTAACGTCTCTGAACCCAGTAACTTCAGAGCGACGGCGCCTCCGTTTGAACCTTCTGCTTCACGTTTGACGAACGAGCAACGTCAAAGCGTCGCCATAACAAGAGACTTTTGTTGGGCACCCTCGACTAGTGCTAATCCGAGTGGTATGCAGTCGGATTTAGCCAGTCGCCCAACGTGAATTCTTCGTTCCCCATCACGGTTGGGCTAAAATCTTGGACTTCTCTGGGAACAGATGACAGCGTTATAAATAGTGAAGACAATCATCTTTTTGTTGTGCTGACTCTCAATGAAGGAGAACAAAGTTTAGATAGAGCACTACAACAGGCAGTTAGAAAGGAAAATTTGCCCAGGGCTCCGTTAATTAAAGCAACTGTAACAGGCGTCGATTTTATTTGTGTTCTGGACACTGGAAGCGAATGTAATCTCATGAGCTACGCCATTTGGAAGAAGATTAAAGAGAAGCTGCCGTCATTGCAGTTACAACCATGTCCAGATGTTAGGCTGACTGATTTCACTGGGAGAAACAAACTAGAGTTGTGGGATGTAGACAAGTATATCTAGAGATTGCTGGAAGAAATTTATTGGAGGACATGTTTGTCTTGAAAGGTCTCGAAGCTGACTTTATTTTGGGCTACCCATTCCTCAGGAAATATGAAGCAGGAATTGACCTACAGCGCGAGAAGTTATCCCTCACCGTAGACGGAGTTCCGGTAGAGCAGGACCTCGTGAATAATGGATCTTTGACAGGGACGTATGTAAGAAAAGTCCGTGAAGATTCCCATGTCGATCAGTGGACGGCTAGTCCTGACGACATTCTTCAGAAGGTCAATGCGAATGAGATTTTATGCGAAAGGGGTAGAAGCCAATTGAAAGAAGTCTTATTGAAGCATAGAAAAGTATTTTCCGAGAGACCAGGTACTATTAAAAACTTCCAGTGTGAGATTGAACTCACCACCACAGAACCTGTGTATCGATCTCCATATCCCATACCTATAGCAAAAAGGAAACTCCTGGAGGAAGAATTAGAAAAGTGGAGACAATGGGGTGTTATAATGCCTTGTAACTCCCCTTACTTGAACCCTTTAATTGTAGTCGACAAGCCTGACGGTACAGTACGCCCATGCATTGACTTCAGAAATTTGAATAAAATTGTACGTGTTCCACGGAATTCAGTAGAGCCCATTTCGGATGCCTTACAAAAATTTAAAGGTGCTCGTTATTTTACAAATCTGGATCTGGCTTCTGGGTATTTGCAGATCCCTGTAAAAACTGACTGCCAACCATGTACTGCCTTCTCCTATAAAGGACGTCAGTGGATGTTTGCTCGAATGCCTTTTGGTATTTCTAGTGCTGTGTCAATTTTCATAGCTGCCATACATGCTGTATTTGGTCCTGAAACCGAAGAGTATCTAACTCAATATATGGATGACTTGCTGATTTTCGACAAAGAACTCTCCAAGCATCTCGAACATCTGGACGAAGTGTTGCAGCGACTCCAAGAAGTGGGGATGACTGTAAAGCTGCGAAAGTGTGAATTTGTCAAAAAGGAAATTACCTACTTGGGTCACATTGTTTCTGGAGATGCTATCAAAATCCAACCAGACAAAAATTCAGCCGTTATTTCCTAAACCTAAAACTAGAAAGGATGTTCGGAAATTTCTTGGCCTCGCCAACTGGAGGCGGAAGTTCATTGAAAAATTTGCAGCTAAATCTGAACCGCTCACCAAGCTGTTAGGTAAAAATCAACGTTGGATTTGGCGAGATGAGGAAGAACAAAGTTTCCAGCTACTGAAGAATGAACTTGTAAGAGATGCTGAATTGGCACAGCCTGATTTTGAAAAGGATTTCTGTATCCAATGCGATGCTTCTTGGAAAGGATTGAGTAGTATTCTTTTCCAAATGGATGGTGAAGAGAGAAAAGTCATTCAGTATGCAAGCCGAAAACTGAAGGAGAACGAACGCCATTACTCCATCCATGAGTTAGAATGTTTGGCCATAATCTTTGGAGTTGAGAAGTATGCAGTTTATTTGAAAGGTAGGCCCTTCACTATCTACAGTGATCATAAAGGGTTGGTATGGTTACAAGACGCCCGTAACTGGAACAGTCGTTTGACTCGCTGGTCTCTAAAACTCTAACAGTACCAGTATAAAATAGTATACGTCTCTGGCAGATATTTTATCTCGGTATCCTGCTGATGATATACCCCAGATTCATCCTGAAAATAGCCAGCAGACATTCAGAATAAACTACCTGTGGGCCGAAAGAGGATTTGATTTTTTTTGATTTGATTTAGTTTATTTTACTTCGCGTTTTGTGCCTCTTGGCTAATTTGCGAAGATGGGGATGAGTGATGAAATGATGAAATTGATGAATGGACATTCACAAACAACCAAGCCCGACCGGGATTCGAACCCGGGACCCTTGGCGTCGCAGCGCGATGTGCTAACCACTCGGCCACAGGGTCGGGCGAAAGAGGAGAAATAGATGACATCGACAAGTGGAGAGAGGCACAATCTGAAGATGAATTCTGCAAAAATTTACTCCAATCTCTAAATTCTCAGGAACCTAACCTCAGATTGCATCGTTCCTATCGCATTCAGGAAGGGATTTTATTTAAGAAAGGGTCGGATAATCAGTCCCTTTGGAAACTGTGTGTTCCGGTGGTAATGAAGCAACCTCTCTTGAAAGTAATTCATGATGAAGCTGGCCATTTTGGAGTATCCAAGACATTGAAGCGACTTGCAGTACGATACTTCTGGAAAGGCATGAAGGATGACGTGATACAGTACATCCGAGATTGTGAAATTTGTGCCCAGAGTAAACAAGACAAATTGGGGATACTCAAGGAGACCCTTCATATCAGTCCCAAGCAACCTAATGAGATGCTTTCTCTGGACTTGATTGGGAAGCTTCCTCGTTCTAATGGATACCAGTACATCTTGAGCCTTATTGATGTGGGTACACGTTTTGTCTCCGCATATGCTTTACGGACTGCCAGCACCACAGAAATTATAAATACGCTTCAGAGAGGATATTTTGCTCACTATCCAAACGTTACGTTTACCCTGAGCGACAGAGGAGCTCAGTTTACCTCTAAGCAGTGGAAAGAATTTACCAAAAGCCGTGGTATCCATCATGTTTGCACAACAGCTTACAATCCATAGGGGAACATGGTAGAACGAGCAAATCAAGAGATAGTCAGATTACTTCGTTTATTTTGTTATCGAGAACATCAGACTTGGTCGCGATACATGTCAAAAGTTGTTTGGTTAATTAATTATTCTATTTCCGAAACTACTGGATATTCGTCTGCTGAACTATTCTTCAATCATCCTATACCCAGAGAGATCCTAACACATTTCAATTGGCCCGAACGGGAAGAAGCCCAACTTGATTGGAAGTCCAAATTGTTCTTAGCCCAAGTCAGGGAGAAGAAGAAGCTGTCGAAGGATTTAAAACAGAAGGGAAACGCCAAGACAGTGACAGTTGGAGACTTCGTGATGGTTAAAAACCATTCCTTAAGCTCCTCACTAGATAGGACCATTCAAAAGTTATTTATGTTGTGGATTGGACCTTATATAGTGGACAAAGTGGAAAATAATGTTGTGACATTGCTAATTCCAAGGACTAAAGAATTATATGATAAGGTTAACTTGGATAACCTAAAACTAGTGCGTTTTTCGGAGGATAAAAATAAAGAGTTTGTACTTTAAAACTAAGTTTCCTCCAGGTAGATAACTTCCTTCCTGAAACTTAGTTTCCGAAAGGAAGGGGCAGATGATATGATCCATATTTTTATGTGACGTCATCAGTAGAAAATATGTCACTAATGTATTTATTTTTGTAAAAGAAAGCGTAATTTCTTTGTTATTATATGTAATAACGCACCTGGTTTGTAATATATATATTTTGTTTAATGTTTATTGCATTTTATGCTTTGTTATGAGTAGTTTAATATATATTCATGTTTGCAAGAGTGCACTATACGAATTTGTATTTCTAAAGATGTATAGATGTCAGTTTTGTTGATAGTATCCTTTTGTAGATAGTGAATGATTCATCTGTACTTTAATCTGTGTTCTCGAAAATAGTATAAAAGCGAGGATATCGCGTAAGAAATATCACACTTTCACCACGGATCGTCGAAGCTTTTAAACGTAAAAAGAACTCCTTGGTGTTGTGCATACATCCTGGTATGGTAGTTCGGGGCGCAAGCTAGGCCTATGTGAACATAGGTACGCCGATAGCCATGCATTGATGATATGCACAATACTGCAACCATTCTACGTTAAATAATAAAGCTAGCCTAAAGATTAATTTGGAAATAAAAGGCTAAAGAGCAAATATTGGCTCAGTTATCATTGCATATCTCTTGGTGTGGTAGTTCGGGGCGCAAGCTAGGTCTATGTGATTATAGGCTTGCCGATAGCCACGCATTGAGTTTATGCGTTTTAGTTGAGTCAATTCATCGACAAAGCGAAATCCTCGCTTTCATCTCAAGTATATTTGCATTATAATTGCAATGAATAAAGAATAAAACCTTTCAGTTTATATATACTGCAATAATGTGATTTTATTTCTCTGTGCTGTGAATATTGTCTTTGCCTAACACTATCCCTGTACCTGAGAGGAGTCTGTGTACTTCACCGAGTCTCATCGTTCACCGCTGAGTATTATTAAGTTAATATTAATAGTATAATAATACGACGCGTACATACATAAGTTAAGTTTGGAACGTGTCAATCTTACTGCTTCAGAATCAGATATTAAAGTTGTTTTTCGAAATTCAAGTATTTACGGTAAGTATTTTGCAAAATAAAGAAGTAATTATCTGCTTTACGTTTGCTATTATAAATATGTACTGAACGCACTCACCCTTGACTTTGAATTTCGGGATAAAAATGAAACGTGCAAATTGGGTGACTTCATGCGTGATTCCCATTGTATGAAATTTTCATTGAGCTTGCCTATTAAAGTGATGAATAATTTTCTTCATCAATGCGAATATTCGCCATTGAATCTGATCTCCCTGATGGTGTAGTGGGAATCAACAGATCCTGGATTCGATACCAAGTGAAGGCCGATGTCAAAGTGGCTCATATCTCACTTTAAAGTGTAGGTCCTATCCCGATTACCCTTTCTGTGCATAAAATGGACTAAAAACAATAATTCTATCCATTGAAGCTGCTCATTTTACGTATCTTTTCTGCTTCTTTAGGTTAATTGAGGCGATACAGATGAATGAATGTGTGGAAGACATGAAGATGGATTGATTGAGTTAGTGTTTTAAGTATACTTTATGCACAGTAAGGCTAACTGGGACTGGGCCTACAGTTTAAAGTGGGATCCGAACCACTATGTCCCTCCAACGGGTATCGATCCCGAGACCCCTTGATTGCAAGGTGACGACGCTACCACTGCGCCATCGGTAGGTCCTAAGAGATGAAGAAACAAACACGATTGAGATTGGGCCTAAGACTCCTACTTCGGTAGCTATTTCTATTTAAATTTTGCAGCAAAGGTCACGTCTTTAATTCACGCATATTTTTTGTATATTCTCCACACATCAAATTTACTTACTGCAATGGCCTGTTGGGACGAAGCTACAAATGCGACAACGAAACGAAAGCAAAGAGGGGAGCTGGGAAACGGATCAACTTGAAGCTCGCATTTCTGTGTCACACAGGTACAGTTTCTACCTGTATGTCTTCCATATCCGACCCGATATGACGTTTCAATGATGGTGGTTCGCATGGAGAAAAGCTTGTAAGATTCCTTTTCTTCTTCCACCGTTTTCCCAACTTCCCTGTTCTCAATACAAAGGCAAACAAAGGATGTAACTCAAAGAGATATTCATCTAGCTAATATATCATGCACGTTTTATGCGACAGAGTAATCAGAACTCCGACCATTCTGACGCATGCGCCGTTGCCTTTTACGTGTAAGACAATGAAGTTCGTAACTCAGTTTCTCACCTTACTAACGACGGAACACAGTTTCGACAGGGGGGACAAAATTATTAGCTTGCAGCAAGTTATTAAAATCCCTTTTCCTTATTTTTTTTTTTAAACTGAACCTAATTTACCTTGTCTGTTGATATGTTCAATTTTATAATACACTTTTCTCGTGTTGGTTAACAAGATAACTAAATGGTTTTCTTGTCCGTTTTATTCACAGGCGTAAATTGCAAATTTATTTCGAAAAGTTAAGCACATGAGGTTAATTTTATACCCATCAAATCGATCTAGCACTTTGTATTTATTCGTTCTAAACTGTAGGTCCAGTCCTAAATAGCTTTTCTGTGCATAAAGTAGACTTAACCCTCTACTGCCCATTGTAACTTTGATGTCACGTAGTGTATATTTCGTATAATTTGTGTGTTTCTCAACTGATCCCTTCCGGACCGTTGTGTATTTCAAGTCACAGTATGGCCGCTCTAATTTCTTCCTTTATGGAATGCAAGAAGTGTAAAATATATCCGCCAGATGTCAGCTCAGTCAGTAACTCAAGCATGTGTGTTTGCCTTTGTTTATTGCATTTTTCGTCAGAACTATATAAATAAAAATTCATAGAAGAACAGGCAAGTGTTATGGAATGCTAAGGAATTATTTTACATATTGTGCACATTTTACTCATTTTATTACAAACATCTGCCATTGTACTTTTAAGTCACATTGGGCATTGGTGGAAAGTCATATAATCCACGAGTACGTGTCAAGTGTAAGAATCCACTCCAATCATCACTTGGAGTGTTTTTTTTACGTGAAGTAAGAGTGTAGATGCAGTAGAAACGTCTAGAAGTCTTAGGGTCGTGTGAGTACGACATTTCCTATAATGAATAAGAGGAGTTTCACCAAAAAACCCAACAGATTGAAGAAGAAAGGCCTCACTATACCTATGCCCATCAAGGAGATTAGATAGGATGAAATGAGTCATTGGCTACAGTTTGTAGAGAAAAGAGGACGGTGTAAGAGTTGTGATGGAGTTCCAAAAGTTATGTGTTCAAAATGCAAAGTTCACTTATGCTTCACTCCAGTGTCTAATTGCTTTGTAGACTTCCACACTCAGTAGTGCTGATATAGTAGTGGATTGAGAGTTTATAAATAAGTAATAATAATAATAATAATCCGTGGCTCGACAGCCCTGAAAGGGCCATGGCCTATCTCCCGACTGCCAGTCTCCCTCCCACAATCCTACCTAGAGGTGTGTAGATCTTTAACCGATAATGGGATGACGTGTGGTCAGCACGTCGAACCCCTAGCCGTTGTAGGAGATTTACGACACCGGATTACGCTACTCACTCGTAGCTCCTCAATTTCCTCACGATGGTGGGTTGCACCGGTTCTATACACAGGCCGAAAATTCCCGGAGACTGAACCCGGGATCGAACTCATGCCGTCACGCAACCGCCGCCCAAAGCATGGTGCCTATGGAGGAGGACTTATAAATAGGTAAATATACAAAATAAAGGGAGGATTTTTAGATTTATTATGTGCAACACATTGTATTAATTTCATATGAGTAAATTGTAATTCTACTTGCACATAAATCGCCAAAATGTAATTTCACATAATGATTTTATTGTAGAAGAGATTAAACTGCCGTGTAGTTTATTTCATGAAGGAAATGTAGCTAACTATAAGAGCTCAATGTAACCTAAAAGTAACAAACCTATTTTGATAAATTAAATACATAAAATAATATATATTTTTTTCCTTCTATTAACTCCCTCCGAAGTATGAAATTGTGAATTGCTAACTTTTTTACTGTTCCGAACATAATTTGGACAGTAGAGGGTTAAAACGCCAACTCAATCAAGACAGAGAAATCATTTACAACAAACCGCATCATCTCGTATCTGATTCATCATTCAACATGTGGCCATTTTCATCTTTCATTTTAGGCCTCCCCGATGGCGCAGTGTAATCAAGGGATTCCGGTTCGATTCCGCTGGAGGCACATAGTGGTTCGGATCCCACTTTAAACCGTAGGTTCAGTCCTGGTTTGCCTTACTGTGCATGAAATGGACATAAAACACCATCTCAATCAATCAATCAATCAATCAAAAAAATTGACTCTAGCTAGAAACGCACAATGAGAGGACAGTGCTAAAATGTACTTAACAGTAATACACACACACACACATACATTCAACTCCCTCCCCTACATAGACGCTCCCACATACACACACACAGAGAATGAGGGGAAAAGGCAACCCGGCTCCATCCATAAATATGAACACCTTTTTTAATTTTACTCAACGTTTTTCAGTAATATTAAATCACTTTATTAAAAATACCGTAGTGTTGTTTCATTTTTATTCTTGACCGAAAAAGAAAACATCCTCGAAAGAAAGTTTTTAATCAATAAATTTAAAGTTTACAACATTCAGCAATGACTAAATTTTGTACTCGAAATTTCAAAAAAGAAAAAGTACTTTAAGGTTTTCATGTTTTATTTGGAATATGACAAATTTTAGTTTATTGAAAATATATATTTATTTATATTTAAACTTCTTGTAAGGTTAATATTATTATTATTTGCATTTTTATACTAGTCTCCTTTATATTTTTGCTTGTGCCAACAGAGTGAGAACTGTATCAAATCAATGGTGATAAATTGACACAGTAATCGTGTAATTTTGTTTCCTTGAAATGATCGTGCCTGATCTTCTCATGCACTCTTAGTGCATCACAAGGAATAACCTGTAAAAGTACATTTTATACATTCTAGTGTGTATTTTGGTGCATCAACAATGCATCATTAGTAGTTCATGCACTTCAGAGTGTTACTCCAGTCAACATTCTTGTGTCAATTGACACATTTAGGGTTCGGTGTATATATATGATTAATTATTCATTAGACTTAAGTAAATTATATTCTGGAACCAGGTCTTTACTCTAGGGCAATAGTATTCAAACTGTGCCTATTTGGGCAGGCGCCGTAGTTTTGCAAGTGAGTCACTAGAACTATCGAAATATTATTATTTTTTTTCTGAAAATTCAAAATATGTTTATAAAAAATACATAAATCTTTCCATCATTCGTCATCATTTTGAAGTGAGACGGGAACTACGCTCGCACTCTTCAGAAGGAAACCACGTCAATGCTGAAAACTTCATTGAGAGTGCCTTCGTACAGAAATTGGCAAACCTTTCTGATATTTTCCACGCACTGAATGTTCTGAATGTACCTCTACAAGGTACAAGAGAATCCTGCACCTTTCAACAAGTTGGCAGTCTTTAAAATGAAGTTGCTGCTTTATAAGAGAAAGATTGAAGATGAAATTATTGGTGATTGCTTTCGTACATAACGCTCATTGTTAGATCTAACAGAACTACAATGAAGAAATCCAAACATTACTGTGTGCCTGTTTTTAACATGTGTAATCCGGCTTTTCTTAGCTTCTTATCTCATGAATATCGTATGGCTGAATGAAATGACACCAGCTTACAAACATTAAAAAACTGTATTAATCACACACATTATATCTTCATTTCTTATTTGTATACCAACAGTAAACACATGAAGAAATTTTGTGCTGACTTTTCATGGTCACATCACATGTATTGATCTATTATTATTATTGAAAGGAGATATTGGCAGCGGATGGGAGTTTGGAAACCCCTGGTCTAGGGTATATACCCTCTGGTTAACCTTACTCAATAGAGTATATGGTACACCTTCTCCTTTAGTGCATATGTCTTCTGTTTTCGAGTATTGTAGCTTTCATGTTTAAATGTAATAATTAAAATACTTCTCATGTATAATTTTAATATTAAGAATAATTATCCAACCTATTTTATTCCAAATATGGGTACATTAACATAATCATGATTACTATTCTATGTATCATGACATTCATATACTATCAATAACATGTTTTCTACAAGTTAAATGATTTCTGAATGCAAACATGGTCCTTACCTAAAGTTTCATGAAACTTAGCGTAAACTCTGTGGAAATATCTGGACTAAATAATTGTCTGTACTTAAGTAACTCTCTAATACTCTGGCATTCCTAAACCCAATGGTCTCTTGCAGTAACATAACTTTTCCATCTCCTAATTCTGCACAAGACAAATCAACTCTTGACCACCATTAATAATTTCCTTTAGATCGGTGAATATTGTTATTCCAGATTCGTCTTGTATCACTTTAAGATTGAGTTTGTGTTTAAGCCCACTTTATGTACAGACAGGCTAATCGGGACTGGAAATGCCCGTTTAAAGTGCGATCCGAACAACCTGTGCGTCCACCGGGTATCGAACCCCGGAGCCCTTCATTATAAGGCGACGACGTCACCACTGCGCCTTCAGGGAGGCTTTACATTACATAAAGACTCAAATTTTCAATTATACTAACACGTTCCACTTGACGCACGTTTCGTTTCTGTCAAAGGAAACGATTTGTCATGGCTAAATTATAATCAAGAAGTGTGGAATAAGTCACTCGCTAGACTAATATTAGCTTAAAATTTTGAAGGCACGTTTCGGCGGCTTCAAACTCAGCTGCTAAAAACATTGCACTCAAACATGCAAGAGTTTCAGCGTCCTCTCAGTCAGAATGTATATTTCTCTAATCCTATTTCAACTTATGACTCGCCCCAAAACACCAACTTCCATATTACACGGCCCACTGTATGTTATTAACCGTAGCGTGACTGCCAAGGGAATAGGTGGCAGTGTGTGTTGACACGAGAAAACGCATAGGTGGATTTGGGAGACCGATTCGTGTGTGTGTGTGTGTGTAAGTGTGTGTGTGCCTTTGAGAGACGCAGGACCTGCTAACCGAGGAACGTGCGTGCTTGTGTGTGTGTATGTTCTTGAATGAACGTGAGTGATTGACGCACCACGGTCACGTAACACATGCTAAAATTTCAACGCTGGCACAAGAGTTTTGCTCAGCAGTTGTACGTAAGTCGATTTTGAAAGAAGTTTCCACGTTGCATATTAATAAGCACGCGACGTGGCGTGCACAGAGGAGGGGATGGGAAATTATGAAAAGTTGGAGGGCCTGGATACGGTGGCAGTCAATTTTTTGTTATTGCCAGGAAGTCTTTATGCTGTATATTTTCATACAGCACCTATTCTGATCCAATAAATGCGAAGCTGATTGAAATATTTTAAGAGCAGCATTTTGGCTGCGTGATAATACATTCTGCAATTCAATTGAACGGATATAACAGGAAAATTAGGCTAATATCCATTCTTTCCGTATCAGTGCCCTCAACGTACCGAGGATGAAAATTATGTTGACGTCCACTTACAGGTCCTTTCAGTTCTTTCGGTGGGCGTTCTACAAGCTAGCAAGGATAGTGGGCAGCAGGGAAGCGAGCAATCCAGCGCGCGAGAGCGCGATAAGAAACGCAGCAGCATGTAGTACGAGGTTCACTTGGTACTTATTCCCGCCACGTCGTATTTCTTGGCACTACCGATGTTGTCTGGTTGGTCTGCGGCGAATTCCCCGCTCCCCACTTCCCGTGCCAGATTATAGACCGTCCGCTGTAAGAACTGAAAAGACCTATAGAAGATACCAAGTTTTCAGTTGTGACTTGAAATCATTCGGAGAAGCTTTCATAAATTATTTATCTCCATTGATTTACTGCAGTTTAACTTTGATGATTGTCTAAAGCTTCCTGCTTCTTGGTAACATCAAATAGATACAGTATCTCTAATTCCAGCTACTAATCTGTCTGGTAACGATTCTCTATTTTTTCTAAATGAATAGAATGCCAGGATATTGCTAAAGTTGGAAAACTAATGGAAAGCCAAGCCCAGCGACATCCCCTACTGTGCAGTGAGCTTAGATATCTTTCAAATAATTTTGGATACACGGCAATATGTCGAGATATATTGAATGAACTTCTGAAATATAGTTATATTCTAAAAAGTATGATATTCGTGAGTAAGCAATTACATATTGCTACACCATTTCCTAAATCTAATCATTGTCTTAATATAAATATGGTTAATGAATATATTTGAAGTTGTCTTAATAATAAGGAAAATTGTCACATTATATTTTTAATGTTACAGCTTACATGCTTACAGTACATTCTGTGCCGATGTAGGAGAAACATTCCAGATCCGGCTATCCCCTTAAAATAAGTAAAAATTCCCTAATTCTCTTTCCATCCTCCTCTTTCATTTGTAACTCTTTTTGTCTCCTTTTCTCCTTGCATCTCCTTTATAGCTTTCGAACTTCCACTGGATCATTTCTTTTCTAAGTTTCCCTCCTTTTATCTCTTTTCTCTATTCTTTATCTCTATCAATTTTCTGTTTTTCTCACCCTTCTCTCTCTTCTTCTTTCTTTCTTTCTCTTTCTCTCTCTCTCTCTCTATCTATCTATCTCTCCCCCTCCCTCTCTCTCTCTCTGCCGGTTTTTCTTTTAAATTTATCTTTTCTTTCCCTTTCGTTTTCATATTTTCTCTGTCTCTTGTTTCTCATTCATGTATCTCTCTTATTTCTCTCTTTCTCTCTCTCTCTCTCTCCCTCTCTCTCCCTCTTTCTCCCTCTCTCTCTCTGTCGCTACTATAATTCTTTTTTCGCTCATTCTCTACCGCTTCTTTCTAATTTTCTATCTCTCCTAAAGCAGTTCTTTCGTTTTATGACACGTAATCGTGATGTCAGTACAGTAAATCCTTGATAATACGGACTAATTGAAGGGGAGGAAAGTTTATCGGTTTTACGAAAGTCCGGATTAACTTAAATAACGTAAAAGAACAGTAGAAAGTGCATTAAAATCCCGTTTATAGCAACAAAACACGTTTCTTCTGGTGTATCTAAAGGGCATAGGCCTAAATACGCTATACAGTACAGTAAAATGTAAATCACGTATTTTTAGCCGTTACGAAGCAATATGACGAATGCGATTGTTGTCTTCTAGCCACATTTCAAACCTTCCATTCTGTTTTTTTTTTTTTTTTTTTTTTTTGCCTGTCCGGATTAAGCGAAGTCAGGCTTATCGGGGTCCGGATTAACGAGGTTTTACTGGACGCAGCTTTTCCATTTTTTGTGGAACTAAGAACTAAGAACTATTCAAAATATTGTTCTATGTTGTGCTATGTTCAGAAACATGTGCACTCATACACACAGACAGACACACACAAACACACAAAGAAGGTGCCGGTACGGGGTACCGTGCTGTGGAGGATTGATTGGCAATGAGTCAATATTCGAGTCCTGGGTAAGGCACAGATTTCATTTGAACCTGTTCTTTTATCTATTTCACCTTTCCTTCTTCATCGTCTTGATTAGCCTACAGAGGTAGAAGAGTGACATAAAATAACGCAAATGCAAATAGCTATATGCTTATTTTGGTCGTACGTGTGGCTAGCATCTTATGTCGTGCGTAGTTTGAGGGAAATAGATGTAGCAAGGGCAGGTAACTTCTACATCGAATGGACCAAAATTACAGCAATGGAAATGACTTTGCATGATGCATCTGAAGGCAGTACAAAATGACAGATATTGGTAAGTAGTTTTAAGAATATGATGGGATGCTCATGGAAAATGAAGCATGTCAGTTTTCACAAAAAAATCGATCGAAAAGAGTAAATGATGACAAAATATGGGATGGAGTCTCAAAAAGATAAGGCATATGGGTGTGTTTTGGACAGTGGAGCAATCGAAGGGTTAGAAATTTCTCTAAGCTGCCAGTCTGCCAGCCGCAGCCCCTAGAACAGAGGAGAGTTTTCAAATATTTTAAGCCCGCCTCCGTGACGGAGTGGTTAGTAAATCGCGATAGGACGCCAGAGTTCCTCTGTTCGAATCCCGTCCTAGGCATGGGTGTTTGTGAGTATACATTCATCGATTTCATCATATCGTCACTCATAACCATCTTCGCGATTAGCCAAAGTAGCTCAAAAGAGAAGTAAAATGAAGCAAATCAATCAATCAACCAATTTGCAAGCACCGAAATCTTATCAATTTTGCAAACAAAAAAATCGGTTTCAAACCAGGAATATGTCTTGCCTTGATGGCCATGGTTTACCATGCAATATATTTTCAGATTTGCAACATGAATGCAGGGAAAGAGGCTTATGCTTCTGTTCTACTAAAGAAGATATGCCACTTTTATTACCACAAATCTACACGAATATTCTTAATTTTTAAATTATACTGCCTGCCCCATGGCGGACTGGTTAGCATATCACGCTACGACGCCAGAGTTCCAGGGTTCGAATCCCGTCCTGGGCATGGATATTTGTGAGTGTCCATTCATCAATTTCATCATATCATCATTCATCCCCTTCTTCGCGATTAGCCAAAGTGGCAGAAAAGCGAAGTAAATAAACCAAAGAAATCAATTTAAATTATTTTATTGCCCTAAGGGAAAGAATGTATGATCCAAATGTAAGCAGTAAATGTATTTTAGAGCAGTATTGCCAAGCTTCAAATAGTGTTGACCCTTTCAAGAGCAAAATGATTTGAATACCAGTAAAATATTTGTTTATAATTTGAAGGTGATGAGTTGATGAGCTCGTGCGTGGACCATATTCAAACTCGAACTGAATGTAAATATGTATGCGTGAAATCAGATGGATTTTTTCTCTTTTTAGTGAGAGGTTCAATTACTGTTTGTCAACCTCTTTTGTTATCCCCGAAATAAATCTTACTTCCAGGAAAATAAAAGATAATAAATTGTGATTTTCACTTTTCCTTTCATATATTTCAGCTAATAATTAGCCATTCTCATTGTTGCGGTTAACCTTAAGGAGCAGAAAAGGAAAGTGAAATATGATAATCTAATATAATTTATCTATAACAGTCATACTTAAATTAGTTTCTAAAATTCGACAGTAGATGGCGGGGGGTCAATGTCTGTGTCAGAAAAATATTAGTTTTACTATTCACTCTATTCCTGAAATAAATAAACTTGAAATTTATTTCGTAAATGTGATGTCATGTTATATCTTTACTCTCGTCTATTATTGTAAATTAGTTATCCTTTGAATTAAGTTCCAATATTGCCAATGCAAGTTCAAAGTATGTGGTGGTGTTCCAGAGAGCCATTATACGAATTCAGTTATACATCTTGTGTCATCTTGCTTCGAAAAATATAATGTTATTCAGTGTATGCTGTAAAAACTCGACGAAATATTTGAGAAGTTTGATCTCAAGTTCCCCTCATTTTTTAGCATTATTGCGTAGTTAGATATTAAGTTCATATGTGATCCTATAACACGATTAGGAAAAACATTAGGTAGAGAAATATACATAAATAAAGGGTGTCTCAATAAAAGCGACGGATTTAAAATGCTTAAGAAAATACTGTATATTTGCAAAATTGCATTTTTTTTACATCATTATAACGGGTAAATATTCCGATTTAAGCACTGTCACGCATTATAGCGATATTCTCAACAGACCTGCTAGATCGAGAGCGTGGTGTTTCAATGTCTGCTGTCAAAACTTGTTTCCTTGAATTTCTTGATCAACTAGGAAACTGTACTCTAACTAGGTGCACTTTCACGTTCAAGGATTGCACGAAGCTTCCCAACAAACTCTGCTTATCACACGCCATTCCTTTAATGAGTTTTGACTATAAAAACTCATTGTTCCATTATGTATCACTCAATGTCAACTTAGCTGCAACAATCACTGATAAAGGAACTTGTAAGAACATGTTGCATAAATCACACTTGGGATTTTAAATCGGAACATTTACCCGTTGTACTGATGTAAAAAAATTGTCACTCTTTTATTAAAAAGTATTCTATTAAGCAAATTAAATTCGTCGCTTTTGTTTGGACACCCTATTCATTCACCTTTACAATAGCCTCATTTCACACACCGGACGTGGAAAGCAGAACAGAAGGAAGTGAAAAGAGAATATAAGAGTAACAATAATGAAGTTGCAGAGGAAGAATCATCGTGATATATCATTAGATAATAAGTTATTTCCACCCATAATTCCATACGTCACAATTAATAGTTAAAGGATTGACGTTAGTCGCCATTCGATATATTGACCAGTAACAACTCTTCCTTGTTAGTTATAATACAAAATAACTTCGTCTTCTTTCGCGATTTTGTGTAGACTATTGTTTGTATTCATTTCTCATTTCGTATTTTCACATGTTGTTATACGTCTGCACATTCTGAAGACTGTGATTCAGATTATCACGACCTCCGTGGTGGAGTGGTTAGCACAGCGCACTACGGAGCCCGGGGTCAAATCAAGTGCAATCGCGATTACCTAAAGTTGCAGAAAAGTAACAAGACTCAAATCAGAATCGTATCGCTGGTACATATAAAAAAAAATTAAAAAATGTCCAATCTTATGAATTTCTGGAATAATATCGTCAATACTTCATTTGGTTTATTTTACTTCGCTTTTCAGCCAATTTAGGCTCCTTATAACATTATGAGCAATTGTGTTTCGCCCTCAAATATGTTTTATTAATTTCTCTGTACATGCTATTTACTGCACACATAAACGGGATTTCACGTGAATGTTCGTGGAACAGAACTGCCTATGATACAATAGCAACTCACAAACGTCCACCATTGTTGTACACCGCAATGGAGTATAAAATAATGCTGCACGTATAAAATATTTGGTATTCGTGCTGTGACGACGTAAGTCTATCACATGCAACTCGATACAGGTTAGATTCTCGGAAAGGGTTTCCCTCTTGCGGTAACAAAATTATACACGCCTGAATTGTATTTAAGCCAGGAGCTATTTTAGGAAAGCTGGTTTTTTATATCAGCTGTGCTAAAGGTGCAACTATTTCCTCGATGAATAAGTTAATTGCAGTTCTTTACTTTACTTTTAAATGTTATTCACAATTAGAGTTACTAAGTCCTTAATTTTGAATTATTTTAAGGAACTATTATACAGTCCCTGAAGTCACCATCTATTTCGGCGAAGGAAGGCACAGTTCATTGACATGTTCATTTATATACAGGGACGTAACTCAGCGGGATTGAAGTTATGTTAAAGTTGAAAAAATCTATCAGTTGTGTGTAGTTGTAATACGCACAAGTAATTCTCTAATTCTTATAATGAGTAAATATATGTTACTTGATTTTAAGATCAATTCACACAGCTCCATTATCTACTGGTGTGTCTGTTCTCAGGTTTTTTTATTATTTAATGTTTTTAGTAAACGATTCGCCCTACAGGAACCACCCTTTTTGTTGAGAATAAAAGTAGAAGAAAAGATTTTTTCTGAGAGAGAGAGGCTACATGAATGAATTATCTTTTATGAAAACCATAGTCCGCTACGATTCTTCCACGCTATCTATGTTTAGTATCCCTTACCCTTATGATAAACTTTCTGAAGCAATTCAAGAGTACCGCATATTGAGTTTTTTACTTGAAGGCCACCCTTTGCACAGACTGGACCTACAGTTTTTTGTGGGATTCGAACCACTATGTGCATGCACCGAGTATCGAGTCCTGGATTCCTTGATTACAAGGCGACATTACCAACACACTTGTGTGTGTGTTGTTCGACGAGTGCTGTCCAAGATGTGTCTAACAAGCCGTGATCATAGCCTTGTCAGAGTTCGTGCTTTGACTCTGAATCACGCTTCCTCCGTTATCCCGCACTAAGCGTATCGATGGAAGCTTGTAATCAAGTGAGCGACGTGTCCTTCCGGACTTCATCTTTATACTGCTCCTGGACTAGAGGTTATTACTCCTCAAGACATCTACCGGTGAGGTGTACTTTCGTCACCTCCCGTATAACCTCAATAAGGAGGCATTAGGAAATGCAGCACATTCCTGGGATAACTAGAGGCAGTCGACGGAAACGTCAGGTTAATGAACAGTGTAAAGAGAGCAATAAACGAGCCTCTTCTCTGCCTTTATTCATTATAGGCTAACTCATCAATATATACGTATATTTATATATTTGGTTCGATGCCCGGTGGAGGTGCATAGTGGTTCCAGTTCGATTAGCCTATCTGTGCATAAAGTAGACTTAAACACCAAATCAAACAAATATGTGTATATGTATCTTGTATATATATATATATATATATATATATATATATATATATATGTATATATATATACAGTGTGTTGCAAAATACCTGTTACAACGCTTGGGAGGTGATTCGACAAGTAAAAAAACAAGTAAAAATAAGGAAAAAATGCCATGTGAAAAAATGTCGAAATCGGCACCGTTTTCAAGTGACAGGCGTGCGAAAATCGCCTCACACCATGTTTATGGCACAATAACTCAAAAAGCAAGAAAGATATCAATGTCGGATTAAAAGAATACAAAGAAAGTCGTACCTGACGAATACAATGGTGCAGCAATTGTGGCCCAGTGTAAATTGCGCAAGGGAACTCTCAAAGAAAGTGGGGAATCCCCTGATGGAAAATACAGGAAATTTACTACTATTTTCTACATAATGTTAAGATCGGAATGTAGCCAGTTAAAAATGACGACGTATGTCCACATGTCCCACTGCTGCTGGGACACTGTCCCACACTCGGAAAATAGGAAATTCACCCGAAAATGACGCTATGCCGTCAGATTACGCTGAGATTGATTTCAGCCAAGTGATACAGAGAGTCCCACTAGAGGCGCTGGGAGTGTAGGTCACCTGTTACGTATTAGCGTCGACCGTTTTTCTTCCTGTCTGGTCTGCATGTCGCAGCGTGGAGTTTAGTCTGACGTGTATGTGTGGTTGAATTGTGCCAAGGAGTATTGTACGTAGAGTACGTATTCGAGTGTTCTTTCTCGGTTTTCAACAACTGCGTGTACAACTGTGTGACATTATATGGGTGCTAATCACAGTAGTTGCGATCCGTCACTCAGAGGGAAAGTGACCCCCGTTGCTGGTCATTTCTCGAACAGAACAATAGCGGAGTACTCTACCCACGAACTTGCTGATATGCATCTCGTTTATGGAGAGGCAAACCGAAACAGCCGTGAAGCACGGCGTTCGTATCACGAACGTTCTCCCAATAGACGGTTACCAGCACATTCACTCTTTCAAAGACTTGATGCTCGACTGCGTGAAACCGGATCTCTACTACCCCGTAGGTGGGATTGTGGAAGACCCCGCACTGTGCGCACTGTGCAATTTGAAGAGGACGTGTTTGACGCGATACGAGACCGTCCTTGCACCAGCACACGTGTCATTGCTCGTACGCGACAAACCCACCATAGTAATGTGTTTCAAGTTATTCAGGAGGAGGGATTGCACCCGTACAGATTGCATAAGGTGCACTACATACTGCCCACGGACTTTCCTCTAAGCATGGATTTCTGCCAATGGTACGTGCAGTAAACCTCTTGCCATTCCAGATTTCCCAACAATAGTTTTGTGAGCGGATGAGGCAATGTTCACCAGGGACGGCATGTTCAATATCCACAACAGCCACGTCTGGGATATGGACAATCCGCATGCAATCAATGTGTGCCATCATCAACATAGATTCGCAGTGAAAATGTGGTGTGCCGTAGTAGGAGACCACTTGATAGTCCCGTACATTTCGGCCTCTAATTTGTGCGGTGGGAATTAAGGGGTGTTACTACATGACGTATTCCCTTAACTTTTGGAAAACGTGCCACTGGCAGGTAACGTATCTGGTTTCATCACGACGGCGCCCCTGCGCATTTCAACCTGGGAGCCAGGGCCTTACTCAACGATATTTTCGGCGATCGTTGGATTGGCAGGGGTGGACCTTTGCCGTGGCCACCTTGCTCCCCCGACCTCACACCACTGGATTTCTTTGTGTGGGAAGAAATGAAAAGGCTCGTGTATGAAAGCGCTGTGGAAAGTGCTGAGGACCTCGTTGCTCGTGTTAGTGCCGCTGCTGGGACAATTGCTGACATGCCAGAGGTATTTGCGCGTACCAGACAATCAGTGCATCGCCCATGCCATCTTTGTCTTGAAGTCAATGGCGGACATTTTCAACAAAGTCTCAGAGAATACCTGTGTTTGTGACCCCTATCAGCACCGCATAGTGTCCTTTAGCGAAAGGTGCGAGTAAAGATCGCTGTACTACATACCTGTCGATCTGAATGTGCGGAGGTTGTGCGCTTCTCAGGGGAATCCCTTCAAGATGTGCTGTGCCTGGAAATGTTACATGCCATTGTGTGCGTTTTCTCGCCATTCTCCGTCTTCATTCCTTCGAGGATTACCCACATTCTTTGGGGAGTTCTCTTTTAGTATGTACAGCCTGACGATATGTAGCCATTGTTTAACTTTAATTTTTCGTACTGCAAAGTGGTGTGTCTACATTAGGGGATTGGAAACGTTTTTCCTGTTTTTTTCCCGTATTTTTTTCCAGTAGTAATAGAACATGCGACAAATTGGTTTCCTTTCTTCTTCGTACCGCAATGTGAACCGTGTGCAACAGGATTTTTGCAGTTATTTTCCTATTTCCCGAGTGTGGGGCGGTGTCCCAGCAGTAGTGGGACATGTGGACATACGTCGTCATTTTTTACTGGCTACATTCTGATCTCAAAATTATGTAGAAAATAGTAGTAAATTTCCTGTATTTTCCATCAGGGGATTCCCCACTTTCTTTGAGAGTCCCCTTGCGCAATTTACACTGGGCCCCAATTGCTGCACCATTGTATTAGTCAGGTACGACTTTCTTTGTATTATTTTAATCCGACATTGATATATTTCTTGCTTTTTGAGTTATTGTGCTTTAAACATTGTGTGAGGCGATTTTCGCACGCCTGTCACTCGAAAACGGTGCCGATTTCGACATTTTTTCGCATGGCATTTTTTTCCTTGTTATTACTTGTCGAATCACACCTCCCAAGCCTTGTAACAGGTATTTTGCATTTTGAATATATATATATATATATATATATATATATATATATATATATATATACATACACACATCTACATATATTTGTGTATGTAACCCCTACCTATCTTGATGAAACCTTAAATGGTTATTGCAAGACCATCGCACTGAAGTATCCCTATGATTGTCCCTCAATCTATTTCATCATTCATCCTCGTCGTCGCGATTAACATAAAGAAGCATACAAGCGATACGATAAGAAAGTGAAATTTAGAAGTATCAGTATTGAAAAATTCTTCCAACTTAAGTTTTGTTACTATAATTTAGCGCCACAAATGTAATTTATTTCTGTGAGATTTTAATTACTTTTACAGGGATAAGTCATTTTAAATGGCATGCACAAATAGGCTAACTACGAAGCGCTACTGTTAGCCAACAAATCTATAATGTATGTGTTGCATAGAAAGAAGCCAAACATTAACACAAAATATTATTTATACCTAAATGTGGCGCTTATAAGACTATTTTAGTAATATTTGTATTTCCGAACTTCACTTGTCTCACTCAATAATATTGTCTTCATAATTAGAGTAGAGCGTTGCACCATCTGGTACCTTTCTCCTCTTTTCACTTAATCTACTGTTCTTTATTGTATCTCTGATCCATGTTTTTACGTGCCGAAGGGTACTGTAAGAAAGTGATAATTGGAAATGACGTGATGTCAGTTATCGACGTCAGATCCTGACTTCTGGAAATTATGTCTCGGCTTCTCGTAATCCCAAACAGCAGAAACATTCCAACCGATCTTTTTAAAAGGAGGTTAATTCTTGATATTTTTTGCGCTCTAAGTGTCTGAAATGTCTTAAATTACGCAGATGTGCAAAAAAACAATCACTTGAAGAGGAAATAGTGTGTTTCATTTGAGAGTTTCACCGCATCGGGAAAGTTAGAAAATCCCGCAAACCTCTAGTTAGGTCAGTCAACGTGATGGTCTTTTGTGAAAATGTTATCTCTTTATTTAGTTGGATATGGCAGTTTTTGCTGTAACTGGCAGCCTGTAAATCCCAGAAAGCAATATTATTTGTTATAAAATATCGCTACAATTTTACCGTTCGAATCACATGAACTTTTCCAGAGACTCAGAGAGGGCGCTCTTGAATACACAGCAAGTATTTGAAGTAAGAATTCTAAATAAAATTAGGCAATGGTAATTATAATTATTTTCCTAAAAACGTAGAGTTGATAGTTATTAAAATATCTACTTCGCAGCTCACATCGACTGTCGGTAACCGATATATATACACGATCCTTCACAAGTGCTTAGCTTCCTTTGAATCTAATACTTACTTCATTGCTCTGAATGCTACGAACTATTTATAAACAGCTAGGCCTTTGGTTTAAATGTACAAACCGCTCATCCAAATATATGTATTTCCCCAAAACGCACGACTAATCCTTTGACGTCATCAGTCCTTTTAGCATCACAAGTTTCGGCCCGTATACGCATCTCGGAGGCACCGAATGATGGAAGCCTTGAGGGAAAGGGGGTGAAATATAACCGCCGTCTTGGGCTGCAAACTAGTTACAAAAGGGAGAAGGGGGTGCGCAGGACACAAGCTCCTCTCAAAGCCATGCCTAATTAATATGAAAAGGGATAACATTGTTAAATAAAGTTTACAAAGAAACTTCAAGCAACGCAAAATAAAATCAAGCAGCCAAAGACTAGAAATAATTTCAATTTTCCTAACGTCTCTGCCTATATCTACTTTCAGTCATCACTCGCTACGTTTCATGTCATATCATAGCAATAAATTTCAATTTCAATTTCAATTTCAATTTTCCTTTATTAAAGGGCGAGGTTCAGCCTGCGGCTGTTCTACCACCTAACCCCGATGGATACATATACATACTAAATACATTCTACCTACTAAATGTTTGTACAATAACAAACAAAGAAGAAAGAGAGAAACATAAAGAAGACACAAAAAGAACAAATACAAAATTGAGAACAAAGGCTCGTCTACACACTAAAAATAGTAATAATAATAAAAAGATTGAAAACAAATACACAAGGATACACAAATTAATTAACACAATTGTGCTTGGTGTGATATGGTTAAGAATAATACAAATTAATATTAATGTTATGTGTAAAAAACATATAAATATTCTTAATATGCGAGAAAGGACAAAATATTGTTAAGGGTTGGCAACATGTAAGGGGAAAAGTAAACAAGCAAAATGAAGATGAAAATACTCGTTATTAGAAATTTGGTTCAGAAATGAGAGCTATTATTCGTGAGTGCTGGAACACAGATATTGTTCATTTAACAATAGAGTTTTTAGTTTGTCTTTGAAGTTGTTGCGATTAGTGAGGCACGTCGTGGAAGGAGGAAGTTCATTCCACGCTCTTGCAGCTGAATACGTAAATGATGATTCGAAAAGCACTAGTGTGTGCTTTGGAAGTTCAAGTTTCGATTTTCCCCTTGTTTTGTAATCATGTATTTCCCTTCTGAATTTTAATTTCTGGACTAGGTTTCTAGGTGTTTTGGTTTGTAAAAGATTATGAATAAAACAACACAGATGTAATTTTCGGCGTCTGGTCATGTTCAACATTTTGTTTGCGTTTAGGGTTGGGAGGATATGATCGTATTTTCTTATATGGTACACGAAACGGAAACATGAATTTTGGACTTTCTGGATTTTGGTTTTGTTTCGAACGGATAGATTTGGTCCGAAAATTACGTCGCAGTAGTCCAGTAGAGGAAAGATAAGTGATTGGATTAGTCTCATTTTAATCTCTGTTTTTAGGCATTCTTTAAAGCTGTACAGCGATCTTAGCACGGCGTAAGCTTTTTTAATTTGTTCTTGTACATGAATATCCCAGTTAAGGTGTTCATCGAAAATGACGCCTAGATTTTTCACATTTGTTGAATAAGGTATTTTAGATGTGTCTAGTTTGATGCATATCTCGTTAGGATTTATCAGAGAGAGACTATTTCGGGAACCAATAAGAGAGAAAGTTGATTTTCGTGGGTTTATTTTTAGACCGTTACTTTTACACCTGGTATTTATGTTGGATAAATCATCATTGAGCAAAGCTAAGGCTGCATCTGGCGATTTCGCTGGAAAAGGAATTTGTAGTTGAGTGTCATCTGCGTAAAAATGAACTTTACTGTGATTGATTACGGTAGGTAAGTCGGCTGTAAAAATGGTATAGAGGAGAGGGGCTAGAATGGATCCCTGTGGGACACCAGTTTCCAATGGCAGGGTGCGAGAGAGAGGGGGCGTGGCAGCGTTTATGAATACTCTCTGTTGTCTGTTGTTCAGATACGATCTAAACCATTGGAGAGCGGGAGGTGAAAAATTGTAGTATTTTAATTTGCTCAAGAGCAGGTCATGATGGACACTGTCAAAGGCTTTAGTGAGATCCAGTAATACTAACGCTACTGCCATTCTCTTGTCGATTGATCGTAATAAATCGTCAGTTACTTTAAGTAAAGCCGTTGCATGCAAACCAAGGTCAAGAGCAAAGCAAGCGTGAAAATGTTTATATCTACAAGTATTTGTTTGTAAACTAACAATACTATTAATATAAAAGACACTAACAGTTTCACAGAGGTAAACATTTCGTCTTTATTACAAGGCCCCGGGGCACCTTTACAGCTACACTCCTGCGCCTGTTGCTTCCTCCACCTTCTACAGGTACTTCGCCATCTCTATATACATTACCTACTTCTCCACGCTACAGTATTTAGTTATCAGAATGATACACAATTATGTTGCAGATAATGGGTAGCGCTCAATATCTAAACCAGTTAGTTGAAAACAACCATGGACATTGTTTCTAAGAAATGACAGATATGTTGGCACAGTTCTAGTAAACAATGTAAATGCCAGCAAAAGAACTTTCTACCTATCCTTGCATTAAAAGGTCAACTATGTCATGGAATAATTTAGAAATGAATGCAACAATGTGAGCAGTTTGTACATAATGATGTGTTGCTAAGCAACGGAAATAACATTGATTTCTATTTAAAACTAACTTACAGGCACTGGATTTACCAGTTCAGTGCTCTTCGAACTAAGCTGATAGATGACTGTGTATCAGTATGGAGAATTTATATATATTCTTTGCGAAAACGCAACGACGTGTATTGCCTTATGCAAAATAGCGTGCATAATGTTAAGGTGAATAGTAAGGTGCCTTTGTTGATCAAATGTAAAATCAATATCTAGCACGAAACTATCTAACTCGCTTATAATATGGACCAGAATATAAGATATAGTATTGAGTCTGACATAATTGGTGGTTACTACGTATGTTGCAACAATAATTGATAGTATAAATAACATACGTGCCATTAACTCTGATATTGAATATATCTATTGCTTAGAAATTAAGTTTTTCACTAATAGCGCACAGTCAGAATTATTGCAGTTTGCAGCTAACGAAATCATATTTTCCAAGATACACAGTAAATTTCGCAATTTTAAGTTGCTGTGACGGTCTGAGAATACTCGCTTGTGGAAACTTTTTCGATATCTTGTTGCTTCATATGTTCCCTAAGATGGAACGGGACAGGATATTATTTTTGCAGTGTTATATCATCATTGTTTGTGTCCATATTATGTTCGAAAATGTAAATAATATTATGATCGTTACCAGTGGCGTGATGTGACTTTTTCAAAAGTGTTATTGGCAATCAGACGTTATCATCTCCACCCTACCCCCCCCCCCCTACCCCACCAAAAATATGCCTTCGATCTAGATTTTTGTTCAGTGTGTTCTCTTTTTGCAATTGGCTCAGTGATCATGCCACAATCACTCCTAGAAAGAACTACCACTCATGATAAAGTTACCACGAAAATGGAGTGAATAGTGGTCGAGCCTTGTCAATTCTTCATCTCTGATTTTTTGCAAAGAGGTGGAAAGAGGAAGAAGAAATTCACATTTCGCGGGTCGGTTTGACGTTTATGTGGTGAGCAGACGACAGAATGGACTCCTTTAGTGTGACGTCACAGCAGACGACGAGCTGCGACTGAGTCTAAACAAATAAAGACGTGCTTTTTTTGCTATTCAAATACATTGAGTTTGCCATTGCAAAGGGTAACTTTAAGAATAGTGTTAGAATAGTATTCTCTGAAATCTCATCTTTACATTTGATGTACGATACGCAACATAATTTTGTTTCATAACTGCTCTTACAATAATTAAAACTAACCCTCCTTCCGATGAAAAATCCAATTGATTTGAATGGGAAGAAAACATGTTTGTCCGTTGTTTAGACTCAGTTCCAGCTCGTCGTCTACTTGTGACGTCACCACTAATGGACTCCATTTCGCTCCTCCAGCGGTTTGAAGGGAAGTCAACCTGTACGTACTACTGTTGCCAACTTAGTTTTTTGGAGCAATGTTTGTCCAAATCACGAATCGCAACAAGTACTTATATTTTCATCTTTTACCTAATTGGTCTCAGTTGTAGTTATATCCAGCCTTCGCTTTGCAGTCTACCTCTAGTTGCTTCACAGGAATGGTATCCTCGTTTTAGGCGAGATTTAGCTGTTTTCTGCCAATCCAATGTGACAACACTGGCCTGTGTCCGGCAGGCCTGACCGGTAACTGGGTCCTTAAACAGGCATATGAATAACCCCATAGCACACTTGCCCCTAGTCTTTCCCTGTTCTTCCCTCCCATTGGCTCCCTTTCCTCTTGTTACCTTTAACGTATTTAACAATGTTGTTATTTTACTGAAATAACTTTTAATTTTATTTTGCATTTTGCTGTGGTAACACCAGTTACATTCCCGCCACGCCTATGATCATTACCTAGACAGGTCATTGTGTCAGCATACGTGTGAACTATTTCCAATATTTTGTATTTTCCGTCTCGTATAACTTAGGGTTGGTGTGGATTAACTTTGGATCGAATTTATGGTGTGTCTTCGCAATTTGATGTTCGGAGTGGAAATGTGTGCATTTGGTTTCGTTTTTTGTGTCGGGGTTGAGCGTGGGGGACATATGGAATAAGGAGATATCTCGGATGGGAGTGTCCTTCTAGTCAATGTTTTGTCGGTGGGTTTGTGAACTGCTATTTGGATTGACAGTTTAGAGCAAGGTGTGGTATGAAGGTATTCAGTGTGCTGCGAAAGACAGCAGTTGCTGGCAATAATATTTGGTCGATGGAAGTAATCGTCAAGGTCTATACGTAATTGATCCTACTCTTTCATACGGGGGGGGGAGGGGGTTATTTGGCTGGATATTTTGCAGTTGTGATTACAGATTTTTAGCGGCCGAGTGGACCACCGAGAGGAGGTTCATAGAGCTTCTATGCTGCTGTGCGGTGAGATGGGTGGGTTTGCGGCGGGACTCATCCCGGGCATAGGTTGGATATTCTGCAGTTGCAATTACGAAATCTCCATAGGCCGAGTGGAGCACCAGGATATCCATGGTGTTTTCAAAGCATCGTTGTCATGGTGCGATGAGATGGTGGGTTGGGTGGGTTCTCATCAGGAGGATGCTTGGGAATTTTACAGTTACAAATATAAAATCCCCATAGGTCTATTAGTATCTTTAAATAGGTACTTTAAGTTGGAGTCGTTTAGGTTAGATCAGATTAATATGTTACATTCTTGAGGTCTTGAGAATGCTGCTGATATGAGAATAACTCGGAAAGATAGGCTGAGAAGAAAGACATTCCTCGAGGGTTCATTTGATTTCTACAGCGTCTTTCAAAAGTCCTATGACAGCGAGATTTTAAACTAGGCAACCCAACTTACACAAGACGTTGGTGGGTTGCATGTCGAGTTAATCTAAATTTCAGGTTTCCAACATCCTAATATATATATGTATTTATGAAATATTCGAAAGAAATAAAATCTATTATTATTGTATAAAAAACTATTAGAAATGTCAGCATTATATCGCAAATGACAAAATTCTTCCTGGAAGAAAGAAAATCGATTTTCTTGTATTTCGTTGCTGATGAGTCTACACAAAGGAAAAGGGGAGAGGATACGAAAGGGGACAAAGAAGAGGAGAAAAGAGAAAGTGAGAGAAGAGGAAATGTAGAGCAGGGAAGAAAAAAGAGAATAAAAGAGGATAGGAAAAGTAGTGAGAAGAAAGGAAAATGATTCTCGGAGAGATGAGGAAAATGAGCAAAGAAAGAGAAGAGAAAAGAGAAGGAAAAAGAGAGGAGAGAAGGGAAGACGAGTTTGGAGAGAAGAGGAGGAGACGAGAAGAGGGGAGTGGAGAATAGAAAAAAGATAAGAACGATGAGAAGAGTTTAAATGTCCATGTAGGAGATAAATTACAAGTAAATGAAATACACACAGCAGAACCTTTAGTTCCAGAACCTAACGTGACTGAAGTTAAAGATGCTATTAAAAGGCTAAAGAATAACAAAGCACCTGGCATTGATTTAATACCAGCTGAGTTAATTAAATATGGTGGAAATTCGTTAATATGTCAAATTCATAAATTAATTTGTTTAATATGGATTAAAGAAGAAATCCCTCAACAGTGAAAAGAATCCATAATTGTTCCTGTGTTTAAAAAAGGTGATAAAATGAACTGCAATAATTACCGTGGAATTTCTCTACTCTCAACAACATACAAAATATTTTCTAACATTCTTTTAACAAGACTAACACCATATGCTAATGAAATTATAGGTGATTATCAATGTGGATTTAAACGTAACAGATCAACTACAGATCAAATTTTTCACATCAGACAGACACTTGAAAAAAAGTGGGAATATAATCAAAATGTCCATCAGCTATTCATTGATTTCAAAAAAGCATATGATTCGGTCAAAAGAGATAAATTATATAATATATTAGTAGAGTTTGGAATACCTAAGAAGCTTGTTAGTATGATAAAAATATGCACCAGTGAAACAGAAAGTAAAATTCGTGTGGGCATTAATATGTCTGACAAATTTACAATTCATGATGGGTTAAAACAAGGAGATGCATTATCTCCATTGCTCTTTAATTTTGCCTTAGAATATGCTGTTAGGAAGGTAAAAGAAACTAAAGAAGGACTAAAATTAAATGGTGTGACTCAGTTGTTAGCATATGCAGATGATGTAGACTTACTGGGGGATGATGTGAATACAATTAAGAATAATGCTAAAATATTTTTCAAAACTGCTAAAGAGATAGGTTTGGAAGTTAACCAAGAGAAAACTAAATATATGCTTACAGGCCGAAACCAAGTGTTAGGTAATAATCAAAATCTAATTATTGATAACAACTCGTTTGAAACAGTTTCCAAATTCAAATACTTAGGAGTAATATTAACAAATGAAAATTATATTAAAGAGGAAATAAAAAGTAGGCTTAATTCAGGAAATGCATGTTACTTCTCTCTTCATAAACTTTTGTCTTCTCGTTTAATAGCTAAGAAACTAAAAGTTAAAATATACAAAACAGTAATTTTGCCTGTAGTATTATATGGATGTGAAACTTGGTCCCTTACATTGAAAGAGGAACATAAATTGAGAGTATTTGAAAATAAGATCCTTAGGAAAATATTTGGACCTAAAAGGGATGAGGAGACAGGTGAGTGGAGAAGTTTATATAATTTAGAACCACATAATTTGTATTCATGTCCAGATATGATTAGAATAATTAAATCAAGAAGACTTAGGTGGGCAGGCCATGTGTCACGAATGGGAGAGGAAAGAGGAGTTTACAGGATTCTTGTTGGGAAACCTGATGGTAAGAGACCTGTAGGAAGGCCAAGACGAAGATGGAGGGACAACGTTGAGATGGACCTAAGGGAAATCGGTAGGGATGGAAAAGATTATATAGATGTTGCTCAAGATAGGGAAAGATGGAAGGCCTGTGTTGCTGCAGCCATGAACCTTCGGGTTTAAGAATGGCAGAGAGTTAGTTAGTTAGAGATGAGTTCAGTGGAGTTGGAAATTGAAGACAGGAGAGCAGATAAGAGTGGAGAAGAGTGGGTTGGAGGCGAGTGGATGCGAGTGGGGTGAAGAGTAGGGTGTAGACAAGAGGCAAGAAGAGGAGGGGAGGTGATATGAGATAGAAGCAGAGGCGAAAGAGGGGTGAGAAGAATGAGAAGGAGAGGAGAGAAGAAGTGACTGGAGACGAGAATAGAGAAATGTAGTTCTGCCACCGAAAGGGTTTTAACCTACGACCATCAGGTTGACAATCCTTATCGGTAGCCACTATCTTACAAGCTATCGTTCCCGGAAATAGGTGGAAGGATCTGGTGTAGATGCAAACTCCACTCCTAAATGTAACGTGATAGAATACTTGATTGTAACAAAGATGTTGATTGATTGATTGATTTGCTTTATTTTTCCTTCGCTTTTTGCGAAGATGGGGATTATTGATTGATGATATGAAGAAATTGATGAATGGACACTTACAAACCCATATGCCCAGCCGGGGATTTGAACCCGGGAACCCTGTCGTCGTAGCGCGATGTGATTGGAACATAGCAATCGAATGTAGTATAGATCGGCGCAAACATTTAATGGAAAATTGCGCATGATGAAAACTGTATGTTTGATATCTGTGGAGCTATACTTGCATTTAACTCGAGTGGAAAAAGGAGTAAATTAAGTATGTTCTGAATTACCACAAATATAAATAAAATACAAATGTATACAGGGTGCCCACTCCTTGATTTCAAATGGTTATAAAATCAAAACTTATTAGAATATGTTTACAAATATGGTGACCACAGATACATTAACTCATACCATAAAACAGACCTTCATTCAGAACACTTTTACTCGAAAACTATTTGAGGCATTTGAATGAGCTTTGTGGTGAATTGATCAGAAAGGATGAATCTTAACAGTGATTATCGAAATTTTTTTATCACTTCCATATTTTAATAGATATTAGCTGTCAAATATCTCAGGTTTTGGATCGGCGTATAGAGCCCGATTCTAAGTTACTGTAAAAATTTAACCTTGCAAGCCTTTCTTGCATCCTTCCTGAGTAAACTGATTTTTTTATTTTTCAAATTGAGAGGCCCATTGTGACAATACGCCATTGCAAACATTGATATGCATTTTCAAACACTTTTGAGAATGGCTTTATTCGAGCCATAGCGGGGCTGGCCATCGGCTGGCGGGGTTATGTTCAAGTCCTACAAGTTCAGCCGTCTGCCGATAGATGACTCTGACCAGGTTTTACTACTGTGGGCGTGGCTTGGATTACTTCTTCTTCTACCCTTGGCATTGTCTTTTCCCTTGGGGGCAGCTTTTGACCGTGCTCCGACCATTTCGGAAAATCCAAAGTTGATTTCCTTCACCCGGCTGTTTTTTCATTGTGTTTCATTTGTCTTATTTCTATTTTCCAAAAGAATAAATACATTAATACAGAGACTGTCCCAATTGAATCTTACATAAATTATAGCAAAATTAAATTTGTTTTAAGTCAATTATATGGTCAAATAGGGTAATCGGGACTGGGGCTACAGGATACAGTGGGATCCAGACCACTGTGTAGTTCTACCGGGGATCGAACCTGAGATACCCTTGAATACAAGGCGAGATAATTACTACTAATTACTAATTCATCGAGGAAACTCAAGGACTTATTTGGGGAGGGGTCCGGACCCCTCCCCAAGAAAGACTTACCAAGTGAAAAAATTAAATAATGAAAATATATTTGTGTAGCATTTATTACATAATCGATTGTTATAATTTCCTTTGAACTTATTGATTGATTTGTTGTTTCTAAGTCCACTTTTTGCACAGAAAGGCTAGTCGGGACTGGACTTACAGCTTAAAGTGAAATTCGAACCACTACTTGCATCCACCGGGTATCCAACCCGGGATTCCTTGATTACAAGGCAACGACGATACCACTGCGCCATCGAGCAGGCCCACTCTTTGAACTTATTGGAAGAAAGATTGGAAGTAGGGGGCTCAGAAGGACAGTACCAATTACCAAAGATTTAGGCAGTGTCTGCTGCCACGTTCTTTTACTGCTGGAACCTCAAAAAAGATGCGCGTGGCAGTAGACTCGGTCTTTGTTTTATCGTGATTTCATCATGCTATGTATGCAATTACGTCTGTAACACATATTGTGAAGTTGTAGCGATTACTTTCACAAAAATGTTTTAAGATTAGGTCCCTCAGCATTCTTCTAATAATAAACGTAAATGCTCTCGTAATTAGGTTAGGTTCTGTTAGCATTAAAATAATATCGCTAAATGCTTTCTAAAGAAAAAGGTTCTAAATTACATGTACATTCATTCCCACTAACCATAAACTTGCATTTCTCTCGTCTTATTCTGTTCTTAAGATTTATAACATCCTCTTAGCAGACGAATTACGTGGCAGCAGCAAATTTGATGCTAATTCTTACTGCTGACACGTGCGCGGCAGCAGACTCGGCCAAAGATTTATGCTTGCACGCTACTATTTATAACAATATGCATAAAATATTAATCAGGAACTTTACTTTTCGCTAACCGGATCTAACATTCTCTTTTATTCAATAAATATTCAATTCTTCATCACTTTGAAATGAATTTCTTTGCCAGGGCACTTGTTTTTTTATGCAAATTATGCCGATCTTAACTACAGGTAAGCTAGATAATGAATACTTGCTGTTATCCGATCTTTTTACCTATTTATGTGATAATAATATAATTTTAACTTAAACATCATATTATTATTATTATTCCTGACACAATTGGTTCGGTGTATTTCTAGATACGTGCCTTGGGAGGTTCTACAGAAATTACAGCGAAAGGAAGTGAGACAGTCGGGTACTCTTTCAAACTCTAAATCTTGTTCTTGTCCCAAGTTATGTAAACGCTCTCTCGTTTTCGTCTCGATCTCTGAATACAATTTCAATTATAGTCACATTAACTTCAACGCATTTTAAAAATACAATTTGTGTCTATACAAAGAACACGCTTGGGCCATACATTCACATTTAGAGAACACCGATCTATTTCATAAAGAGGTAAGACAACTATGCTGAAGGTAGATATTTAAATTTTAAAAATAATTCACTGCACATTCAATTATACTATATGTAATGTTATGTTATAATAATGGAACCTACATCTTGCAATTTTTTTAATTCTAGTTTCATTAATATTTTACTTTGGATATTATGTGAATACATTAATCGTGATGGAGGGAGAAAACACACCGGAACGACAAGTGACCGGCGACACGTGTCGCTTGAGAATTTCACCAATCGAGCGTAGGCATGTGCGGCCTGTCATGCCGCTACGGTGTGAAACGTTGCTGCTGATTGGCTCGTTCCCAAGCGACATATGTTGCTTGTCGCTTCGGTGTGAGTTCTCCCTAAGAGGGCGAGTGACAATGAATTCAATTACATCTTCATAGCTTGTTCATGACTGAAAGAAGCTACTCGTGTCGCATGTCGCTCGGACTGGGACTTTCTCTCAATATCGTGTATCATGTCGACTCGGTTTGTTGTTCGTGCATGTTTTGTTTTAAACTGTATAGGCTCTTGTTGCTTGATGTGAATGTTCCGTGTCGCTTGGGAACGAGCCAGTCAACAGCAACGTTTCTCAATGTAGCTGTAGACCGAAGTGACTAGTGTTGCCCACGAGACGAGACTTTGGCTTGTCTCGTCTCGTGGAAATGCTGTCTCGTCTCGAAAATATTCGTTTGTCTTATGACACATGGTCAATCTCGTCTCGTCTCGAATTTTTAAAAGCCTGTCCCGTCTCGTCCCGTGGGCAACACTAGAAGTGACAAGCGACACATACCTCTAGAGAACAATCCAATCAACAGCAACGTCTCACACAGCTGTAGAATAACATGTCACACAAACCTGCGTTCAATTGGTGAAATCCTCAAGCGACACAGATATTTCACACCGTCTAAAGCAAAATATTCACTGTGCATGCGCGAACAACAGGCCAGGGCGACACGATGGACGGTATGAAAAAGAACTCAGTCCTAGGGACACACAAGCAACAGACAACACAAGCTGAATGGTTGATTGCGTTTATTACTGAGAGTCAGTTACCAGGAGACACGTGTCGCTTGTCGCGTGTTGCTTCGATATCAAATATCCCTAAAAGTAAGCAGCTTTTGAAGCACAGTATGAATAGTTAGTAGGTAAACAGCAGTGACAAAACATATGATTGATAGATAGATAGATAGATAGATAGAAAAAATTGCCTATAAATCCGCACCCTAATCATAACTTATTAAACATATCAAAACATATTTTTCATTCATCAATTTTTTACGCTTACAATAACCTCTAATTATTACTAAATCAATTTTTGTATTTTCCATCTAATATCTTATTATATTTAGCTCTTGCCACTAGGCACTTTATCTTCTTATGTATATATTTTTTTTGGCCTCCATCTCATCAGACTTATTATTCATTAATTTCCTCAATTATCTCATCCAACTCGTTTGTATTTCCACCCTTCTACATAAGAGTTGTAGCTTTCCTGGCGACGTCAATCGACGTTAGCTTCCATCGCATACATTGCTCTCGTCTTCAGGTAGGAGATGTTGTTGCTATGTATGTGCTCGAAACGTTGGAAGATAACGCCGATTTAATCTGGCTGGTACACCTGTTCAAACCCTTCTACATGCTAAATTGAAACAACAATCTTTCGTAATCATTAAACAGGATGGAATAAATAGCGGGGAGGCTTTTGTAATATTAATAATTTGAATTACTTCCCCATTAAAAACTGAGCATCCTCGATGGCGCAGTGATAGCGTCGTCGCCTTGTAATCAAGGGATCCCGGGTTCCATGCCTGGCTCAGTCCCGATTAGCCTTACTGTGCATAAAGTGGACTTAAAACACTAAATCAATAAATCATTAAGAATCCATTTTAAAATTTTATAATGAATTTCGGGTGAAAGATTCAATATACTAACCTCCATTATTAATTCAATGCCTAGAGAATTATAAAAAATGGGGGGGGGGGGGGTTGTATTTATATACACGAACGCTCGGGAGCCAATATAAGTTTACAACCTGCAAATCGGGTTTTCTCTACCGATTCAACCAATTCAATATCTCCAATGTTGTTTGTGTTGCACCTGATTCAAAATCGGTCATAATTTATTTCGGAAATTAGTTTTGGGAGGATAAAGACCATCGATAGGAGAGCTTGACTGCCGTTCGATTCCCGGAGGAGAGGGTGAGGAAAGTGGCCTCTCCCACTGCATGAGGTGTATCTACGTACAATGACTCTACTATATAACTACGTGGGAGCATAGAGACGATTTGCATCGCCTCTATAAATAAGCGAGACTGTGAATATGTAAAGAGCCACCACCACCCACCAACCAATATGCCTTCAAAACACATTGCATAATGCAGGTTGGTGGCTTTACCAATTTCTTTCAAATACAAGTAGTTAATTATAGTAACAAAACATCTTTTTATATATAATTGGATTTTTCAAAATTACAACAAAATAACAAAGCAACCAATTTTGTTGTAATTCTATAAAGAATAAGTTAACATAGGCCAGAATCGGTAAACTTCCCGTTCGGACAAATGTCGCAGTTGAAGTAGCAGTCTAAACAGGTAAAAAACTGCTCACTGACACGTAATCTGACTTAAATTTGGCATAAAGCAGTCTATTTTTTTAGTTTGAAAGACCTTGTGACATTTGTCGAGCCGGGATGAAGTTCTTCATAACTGATGGGATAAAGAAGAAGGAAAATTTAATTCGTAACACTACTAACGGACTTATTACGCCATTCGCATGATGTAATTAATAAACACAATTATTCTAATTACATGATTATTAAAAAGCAAACATTTCTTTGTAAATAATAATTTAAAATGCCTGTTTTTGACCAATCCCTCCCCTGTTGTAGGTTTGTTATCCATGAAATATCAATCTGGAAATTTTGTTTCACAGGTACCTGTCATAGAGTAATCTTTACGCTGTAAATATCAATTTTTTTAGCTCCCCGATCGGAGACATCTGGGCTCAAAATTTTGAAAAAGAGAATCAAGAAACTATCAAAGAGCTATAACAGTAATTCAGCCGAAATATTCTGATATTACATAACTTCCCTAACAAAAATATCCTAAACTTTGAATTTTGGTCAAAATCAATATGTTGAAAAAATACGCGAAACATACAATGTAGCTTGAAATGTGCTGAAAACAATGTTTTTTACCCAAGCTATAATTTTTCTTAGATGAGTTATCATAATTACCGCAACTGTCTACAAAGGCTAAAAATGCCGCAAATCATAAGTCAAACAGGGCCGCAATTTTTAAACGAAGTCATGTAAAGGAAAATACTACCCTTGCATAGGGGTTACAACAACAAAAATATAGGCTGTATAAATAGAAAAAGTTGACCATTTTCTCAATTATTATCTTTTTGGACCACATGGTATTAAATGGCCATATTTTGCTTGAGACCTAATATTAATTAAAATATGCAAGTTTGATTAAATTAGTGCATATATTGTGTATCAGTGAAAGTTTTATAAAAATAGATCAAATACATTCACAGAGTTGGTTTTATGCAAGGATAATGTTGGAAAATGTTCCGCCTGAAATCATTCACACTGAGAATCGAACCTGGGTTTACTACGTGGCAGTCCGATGTCATATTTTCTCTGCTTTTCTCATATATCAGTATTTACTCAGTTCCATATTTTTTAACAATCACATTCAGAACATAAACATCCATGTCTTAATCGGGATTCGAACCCGGACCCCTGCTGTCGTAGCGCGCTGTGCTAACTACCTCGCCCCGGAGGTCAAATAGTAGACTACTGGGACTCCTTATTCGTTGAAGAGAAGCTTCCACAATTATGTATGTTACTAGCCACATATTGTTGCTTCAGGACTCTATATTATCGTCTGGAATTTTGACACGAAATGGTAAGATCAGCTTTTGGCAATGAAGACCCGAACAGCAAAACCTAGGACATGTCTGCGGAAAGAAATGCCAAGGGTTTTACGACCTGTCAATCACTAACTGCCCGTGTACATGAGGAGGCATGTTCTTGAGGAGCCTCGCGAAGCGGGCCTGGACAAAACATCTGGTGGTGTAAACGCTGTGCGCGCTCTATCGGCAGAAGGAAGGCGAATTCGGAAAAGCCCTTTCCATGATATACAGTCTTAATGCCAAAGGGCAGTGAAATCCAAGATGGCACCTACCCGGCAGCAACGCAGCTGGTTCGTGTTGGAATTTTGGACAATAAATATTGCATCTGTGATCACAGAAAGGGACATTCAGGCCAGTGGCGAATCGTGGCATTTTTGGAGTATAGGAAAAAGTTATGGTACAGTGAGAAAGGTTTGAGAAATGCGTTCAATCGCTAGTACTATCCATTGCATTTAGAGCGTTATCTGCAGGCCCACGAACAAGGTAGGGCAAGAGGCCCTTGCCCCCTTGAACTATGATTTTTGTTTAATGCGAACCTATAAAATCCAACGAAAATAGTATTGACGATATTTCACGTTATGCAAGAGTCAATTTCGAATTCCTGTCGTTTGGATTGAGGATAATAAAAAGTGCTGCTTAAACTCTAAATTGTGCTAGGATTTATTATTAATTATTTGTTTTCGGATAACTACAGTTTTAAGATCAATTATGCATATACTTTTTGAGTTTTTGAACTTGCGTTACTTATTATTCACTGCACAAAATTGTGTAGAATGGCTCAACAAAGGAAATGGGTTCAACATAGAACTTGAAACGGTTTGAGAAAATGGTTTGTTTACACCCAACTCTCTATCGAATTAATGCCGTAATATCTCCCCAGGAACAAACTCGACAGGATAAAGAATAGATAGAGGATAGATCGTCGCATGGTTGTAAAAAAAGCGTGTCGTTGTGTATGCATACTCTCTTTTATTTCATTTTATTTCATACAAGTCCGCTGGTGAAGTATATAAAGATTTAGACGTAATTTTATTTGTATTTTCTGAAAACCTTTTCCTTTGAGTTATATTTCCCTCTAGCAGGAACTCTCGTTTGGAGATTATGCTAGATTTGACAATTATGCCAAAAGCAGGTTGCTAGGGGCCAACGAACGTTTAGTACCATTTTCATGGGGTTGACACCACTGATTGAGGAACCCCTCGATGCTCCCTCGCTGTATATTTAAAAACCTCAATTTCCCCCCTTCCCCTTTTCCACCAATCTGTCTGTAGGATGACCGCCGATGTTCCTCAGCGAGCGGCAGTCAAGCCTGTGTGTGTAACGTCTTTGGGATGCGGCTGGAAGGAGCGGCACCAAGCATATCACTGGGACGTGACTCTCCAAAATGTAACGTGCTTTTTGCAGTATCAGAGCGGACAGTGCACGGTCCGTTTATCTTCGAGGATCGAACCGTTACTGGCTAAAGTTAACTGGAAATGCTAACCAACTGTTTGATTCGAAAATTTGCTGAGGCAGGTGACTACCCTTTTCAGAAAGATGGGGCAACACCGCAATGGAATCTGGAAGAACATTGAAGAATTTCTATGTACATACTCTCTTCAGTTGAATCCGACGAAAGATAACTTCACATTCTAGAAAGGACAGTCGGTTGTGCATCCCACATCATCTTCATTCGTGCAGTGTGTGTTATTGTTCAAATCTGCAAATACGATTTCAAATTAAAGATAACTAGGTGGAGGTGCAAAATATAAGAGACATTAAGAAGACCTTCGTTTCCAATTAACATGTAAGTGTTATGTTTTTCAGACGAAAGTAAGTGAGAAATGGACGAAAAATAATAGGTCGGTCTATTTTCTGTGTTCCAGTGGCACAAAAGGAAATATTCTTCTCATCAAGATTGCAGTTCGAAAAAGGTCAGGACAGGGATTGAAATATTGAACTGTCACTACGAAATCGGGTGGACAAAGAAAAGCCGTACAACCTGCTGGGAAGACAGCAGTCGCCTTCCCCCCTCCATGCAATCTCGTTCCTCTCACGTGTTCTGTTCATTGATGGAGCCGTCTCACGCCACTACTTGCATGTTTTAAATGTTTTAGTACGAAAGGACCAAATGTTTATATTGTATACAACAATGGTTTCCAACTTCAAAAGGTCCGAGGGCCAAAATTACATATAGCAGTTGATTGGCGGGCCGCATTTTTTTTGGGAGGGGGTGTTAAAAATTACAAAAATTGTAAGTACTGAACTGAAAATGTAGTACTTTCGAATGACCTTAATTTCTAAAATGAGGCAATAAAAACAATGGAATCAAAAAACCAAAATGGTATAATTACAATGTATTTCACAAAAACCCGATACCTATGGATGAATTGAAGGAAAGAAAAACACACCATACAAATAAGAGTCCTTCATAGTAAGTGTTCAATGTGAAAATTGAGGCCGATCTGCTTCTTTTATTAAAGTTGGAATGTCCACTTCAATTTCTGTATTTGAAAGTCTGAAGGTGAAGCAGTGAAGAATCTGCCAGTCGGCTTCTGTAGCGGTTCTTGATGAACTTCATTGAAGAAAAAACAGTTTCACACGTGTATGTGCTGCCGAACATCGATGTCATTCTTTGCCCAAAACTACGAAGGTTTGGAAAGCGTTCCTTTGAAAGGTATTTGAAAAGCTCTTGCCCCCTTTCTTGTCTAGTTTGAAGGAACACATCGCCTTGCAAATCACACAATTCAAGTTGGAGAGAAGCTTCTTGTTCTTCGATGTTAACGCCAAGAGGATTGCTAAATACCTGGATGCTGCTTTTAAGTTCTTCAAAATCTTTAAATCTGGTGTCAAACTTATCCATTATTTCTTTAATATTTGCACTGAATTCAGAAAAGTCCAGTGTTTCTTCATCTTCTGCTAGCCACCGACAGCTTGGAAAATGGACCAGGTTATTCCTCTCCAAAGTAACGTTGAAAATCTTCAGTTTATTATGAAACATTTATGTTTCCCATTAAATCTGACACCAGCTGGTTTCTTCCCTGCAGTTTCAAGTTCAGTTCGTTCAGATGGCCTGTGATATCGGTTAGAAACGCCAGTTGTTTAAGGAAGTCCATACTCTGAAACTGTTCCAGTTGTCTTGCGTCCGATGAGGCAAACTGTTCAAGGAACGCATGGATTTCATTTATTATTGCAAAAAATCTCTGAAGGCACTTTCCTGCACTCAACCACCTCACATGGTTAAAAAGAAGTAAGTCGTCATATTCTGCCTCCTTATCCTCCAAAAACTCTCGTAACTTTCTATGTAGAAGGGCTCTGTTCCCCCCTCGAATCTTGTTTATTATTTGTATAACTGTTTTAAATACTTCATTTAGTTTCACTGATTTCCCACACAGAGCCATTTGGTGAAGAATTCACTGCAACGCTGGACAATTTACTCCACTTTCCTTAAGCATTCCTACAAATCCAGATTTTTCTCCTGTCGTCGATTTTGCTCCATCTGTTACAATGCATGAACACTTATCAAAACCTCCGATCTTATCTACCGACATTTTTACCGCATCATATATGTCCTTCCCTTTAGTGGTTCCGTGAAGAGAGCAGAGGTCAAATAATTCTTCGTTTGTTGAAAAATCATCTTGCGTTATACGTATAAATATCAAGAGCTGACTCACATCTGTCTGATATGTACTTTCATCGAGACGCAACGAAAAATAGGAACTACTTTCAACCATGTTATACATTTTTTCTGTTACTTGTTCTCCCATATCCATAACCCGTCTTTGTACAGTCCGGTTAGAAAGTGACACCGATTCAAATTTGATAGCAACGCTAGAGTCCCCGAAAGCCTTTGCCATTTCAATTGCGCACCTTTTCACTATGTTTCCATCAGAAAAAGGTTTCTTTGCCTTAGCAAGTTCAAGTGAAACTGCATAAGAAGCATGCAGAGCTGACGTCTGCCCCTTTGTAAAACTGCTAAACATACCTGTCTGCTGTTTGACTTTCTTCTTCAGGTCCACAATTAGCAAATCCCTAGACTCTCCTTCATCCGTATCTTTCTCCGTGCTTAGTTGTATAATGTCTCTTCACGTTATATTCCTTGAGCACTGATATAATTTGCAAACACACCAAACACTGCAGCTTTCCATTGTTGTTTGTAACAAGATAGTCTTTTTCCCAACGTTCTTGGTAGGTTCTATTTTAATTCTCAATCTTACGTTTTTTTGGGATATTGCTCATTTCGATATTTGCACAAACTTTAACAACTAGTTACAGTACAATCCGAATTGGAACACTGGAACTCACTTCGTACTTCGTGCGTAGTAAAACAGATCTCTTTAGCGCCGCTCTGCAGTTTGTTTCTAAACACACAGAGTGAAGCCTTCGCGGAAGCGGGCGAGTTCATTCCGAGAATGAAGAGAAAGTTACGTCACTTTAGATTCTTCTGATGGTCATTATTGACTGCAAAATAAATTCTACCTGTGATATTGTCTTTCTTCACAGAGCTTCCGTTCCTTCAGTAAAAATAGAACGTATTTTAATAAAAATACATAAAATTAATGTATTTTGCAAACTGACTTCGTGGGCCGCATGCGGCCCGCGGGTCGCCAGTTGGAAACCCCTGGTATACAATATCAGAGACTTTCTTTCGTTCTCCTGCTCCAAAGATAGATGGGAGAGAGTGTAATTCGCATACATGTATCACATAAAAGAAAGCCTTAACTCAGTGAAAATTTCATAGAGTTTTAAATTTTTTTGCATCAGCAATGGATGACTGAAAACGGATGACATATAATTCCCTTGACAAAAATCTAGTGGTTTAAAATACATTTGAAGACTTCAATAAGTTTTTAGGAACTATTTGGTAGATGTTAGTCTTGAAGCTTTTCTGACGATGGATGATGAAAAGTTTCTCTCCGACTATCGACCAGGGGAGTTGCGGAAAAGATTCCAAGCTCTCGAAAGCTAGCGTCACTCTCATCATCTGCTTTCTACCTAGAACATAAGAGTGAAGTTAGCTCTTGAAAGCTTGGAATCTTTTCCGCAACTCCCCTGGTCGATAGCCCGAGAGAATTTTTCCATATTTCGTAGATGCTCACGTAACTTCGCGTAGCGCCGTTATAAAATTACAAAGAAAATTTCCACAGGCTCGGAAATACGAATACGAGGAAAGAAATTCAGTTAAAATTTCAAATACGTATGTACTATAATCCAAAAGTACAGAGTTATATGAAAATATTGAATTGTTTTGCAGGAAATCGTTTACAATATTGAGGCGATAGAATACATAAGAATTTTTGCTGTATGGGAAATCAAGGGCATAGTGTACTGCTTAGAGTTCTTGACAGCACTTTAATCGGGTCCAGGTTCAATCCTCCTTACGAGGAGTTGTTTTGTTCCTTTAGAAAAATCTCCTTTTATTAAACAAGAGAATTGTAACATTATTTGTGATAGCAGTGTATAGTGGCTACATTGTTCTGCATCTGGAATTTACTACAAAAATAAATGAATTGACTCATGTACGATGTGTCAATGACAATGACAATGACAGAGCTTTTACTCTTGACAGTTTATTTCAAGTTAATTGTATCTTTTATATATTGTTACGAGTTTAACAAACCCTGCAAAAATTTAAACTTAGTATACACACAGCAAATCTCAATCAACAAAGTCATATTGTGAATGAAATATGTAAATTGATTCGAGATTTCAAAACTGCAATCATATTTTGTGTAGCATTAATGATTTCGAGGTTTAGTAATAAACATGGCATGTACCGATTGAGTCAAACTAAGAACATCACGTGGTTGTAAAATAAATTGTAATATCCGACAATGACGCTATATTTGTTTATGAAGTTCTAAAACACTAAAATGAAAGAAAAATAGTGTGTGATCGTAATTAGATTGCGGCGAGTCCGTGGCATTATATTGACTTTAGTTTTGAAATAAATACAGACAATCAATCGTTAGCAAAAAATTAGCACGTTGCAACACAGCGATATTTCATCAAGCAACAAATGAGACGATACTCAGGGATTGATTGGAACTATGGTTCCACTGAGAACTGTTTTTTTTCGAGGAAATCAAATTACATTCTTACATTATGCACATTATAGTGGGCGAGGGAGATCAGTTGCCCCTCCCCCTCAATATTTGCCACTTTTACTTACCAAGGGAAAGTAAATTGTCCTTGCCCCCTTAGTTTTGGCACTTTGCGCCCGCCTCCCCAGTTTTGGACCCCAATCTCCGTCATCATTATGAAAAATATTTTGCATATTAAACGATTCGCCTTTTCAATTCAAATTTACGCATTAACTTGAGTAAATGCACCGAAATGTCAGTCAGTCATAGATATTTATGTTGACGTTGATTGATTGATTGAGTTGGGGTTTTAAGTCCACTTTATGAACAGAAAAGCAAATCGGGACTGGACCTACAGTTTTAAGAGGGAACCGAACCGCTGTGCCATGTGCCTCCACCGGGTATCGAACCCGGGACCCCTTGATTACAAGGCGACGACGTTACCGCCACGCCGTCAAGGAGGCCGTCTGAATGTTTGAGCGTAACAGATGCAACGCTGGAAAAATATTTTCTTTCACCGTTATCACTGTACCTAATGTGTGTTAATCTGGTCACGTTATGAATTGTACTTGTCGAACACAATTCATTCTACAGGAAACCATCACATATATATAAGCATGGGTAAGGGAAAGTGTGATAACCGGGTAGCTAAGTTTTGTAGGCTTTTCGAAGCCCAGATTGTTTACGAAATTCAATTAAAACCAGTACAGTTACTTTGCACTTATTATTCTTTAATTCCGTAATGCGTGCAACGTGCAAAACATTGTTTAAGAAATTTAAAATATTAACCCTCCCTTCTTTGTACATATATGAAATGTCATTATATGCGAGAAAAAATATTGCGCTGTGAAGTTCAATAGAACGCACATATAACACCCGAAATAAACAGCTCTTAAAGCCTTACTTCAACCAGGCTAACATTAGTTCAAGAAGGACCCCAACAGATGGCAATTAAAATATTCAAGCATTTACCAAATGATATAAAAGTAGAAAGTATGACAAGTTTCAAAAATAATATAAAGAAACTATTAGTTAATAAGGAATATTATAGCGTTAGTGAATATCTAGATTGTAAATTATAGAAATTTTGTAATTATATATTTTTTTTATATGAACTGTACTGAACCCTCCAAATACCAATGTATATGGTTTACATGGAGTAATAAAATTGAAAATTGAAAATAGAAATGTTATTGGTGCATTAGTTTATTTTATATAATTGTTTTGGCCAAAAGTCAAATGAGCCAAATTTGTCAGTGGGGCAAAACCGGGTGTAACTACACATGTTAATGGTAATGAGAAATTAGTGAATCCTAAAATGTTTCGCAAAACAATATTTGTTTTAGTTTACATGGTTATATATGTAAGTCTTATTGACAAACATCAAATGTGATATAATTGTCTTCCTCCACAGCATTGCAGTGTTCACGGGCCCAGCCGAGAAATTCCTCATACTATCCGGTTCTGCCTCACCTGATGAAACTTCCGGTTTCACCCCACAAGTATAGGTTATGAAAATCGTGCTGTTGTTAAACTTATAAAAGTGCCAGGCACAATAATTTAGTGTAAAATAAATCATCATGAAATACGCAACAGATAGTAATATTTAACTGTTCAGTCACTGCAACAGTGCTTCTGTAAGAATTTATTTATTTATTTATTTATTTATTTATTTAATAGAAGATTCCAAATACAGCGTTAGCCATTTTACATTGGAACGATTTTATAGAACATAAGGACAAAAAAAATAATAATAACATAATACAACAAAAAAAATAACAGAAAAATTACATGTGGTTAAGAGACTTACATACTTTTAGCTAACTTTCTTCTAAAACGGTCCAGATTTTCAAAAATGTCTATTTCGCTTCCTAGATTATTGTATTCACTGGGCATTCTATGGAACAGAGAGCGCTGGATGAGGCACAATCTCGGCTTCTGAGAAGCAAAAAGTAGAGTGCTTCTTGTTGAGCGTTCAGGCACACGAAAGTGAATTTCCTGAAGAAGGCGGTCACTTCTGATGTTGCCATTCACTATTTTGTGTAGAAATATATGGTCGGCCAGTCTATGTCTCTCTTGAGGAGTTTGGATATTTAACATTTGCAGGAGGATGGACTTTTGCAAGTGTTTTGTGGACGGAATTCGGTGTCGAACAATGGCCAGGAAGAAATTTAGGACGGAATTTAGTCTATCTGAATTGGAGGGGCATGCCATAGACCAGATCGGAGAACAGTATTCAATTTTAGGTGACACAAAAGATTTGTAAAAGGTGCTGAGGGCAGTCAAGTTGTTTATTTCCGTGAAACGATAGAGAAGACCCAGCATACGCATTGAACCCCTTGTGACTGTAGAGATGTGCTCAGAAAAGGAAAGTTTCTCGTCAAATATGACGCCCAGGTCCTTTTGTGCGGCAACTCTTTGAACACAATTATTTTTTATGAAATATTTAGTATTAAATGTGTTTTTCTTCAAGGAGAAGGTCATGATGGTACATTTTTGAGGGTTGAGTTTTAAGTTCCATAATTCACACCACTTTATTAGAGAATCTAAATTCTTTTGCAGAAGTGTCATGTCACTGAAATTGGAGATTTTACTATATATTTTGCAATCGTCAGCGAACAAGAGAAGGTTTTTGCATGAATCGGAAAGATATTCTGGAAGATCATCAAGGTACAGGATGAAGAGAAGAGGTCCAAGAACACTGCCTTGAGGTACACCAGAAGATACAGCTTGATAAGAAGAAGACATTCCGGAAACAACAACTTTTTGTTGTCTGTTTTGGAGGTAGTGCTTGATCAGAGAGAGAAAGTTTCCATGAATATTGAAACGGTGGGATAATTTATGAAGCAGGAAATTGTGGTTTATAGAGTCAAAAGCTTTCGAAAAATCCAGATATATTACATCCAGTTGAGAGTTTTCAGATACAGAGTTGATAGCGTCAGATAATAAAATGCTTAAGTTGGTTAAGCAGGAGCTGCCTGGTAAGAAGCCGTGCTGTGCTGAATTTATATATGGAGAGGTAAATTTGTAGAGTCGGTCCTTTATTATCTTTTCACAGGCGATAGAAAGTGGTGAAAGAAGGGAAATAGGCCTATAAGAAGAAACGGCACACTTGTCTCCAGATTTATATAATGGCACCACGTTAGCATTTTTCCATGAATCTGGAAATGTACCCTCATTGAAGCATCTGTTTAATAAAATAGAGAAGGGAATAGCGAGAGAAGAAGCAGCGTTTTTTAGGAAAATAGAAGGGATTTCATCAGGACCATTGGCGCGATTTTGAGGCATTGAAGATAGGATGTGTTGCACTTCTTCTGGAGACGTGGAGAGAGACGTTAGAGAGTGACAGCAAACTGGACGGAGATTAGGAATGGATGAAGTCGGTGAATTCGAGGTTGTATTTATGGAGAAAAAAGAGTTAAAAAGATTAGCTTTGTCAGGGCCCTCTGCGCATACTGAGTCATGTTTTACTTTCAAAGGTATTCGGGAATTTTGCCTCCTTGAGTTGATTAGTGACCAAAAACGTTTGGGATTTGATTTGATATTGTTCGTGATAGCACCGATGTGTTCCCTGTATTTGGTCTTCTGCAATTGTTTAGAGTGACGTCGTAAGTCGGTGAAAGTTTTCCGTGTGTATTCATTAGGAAAATGTTTCCAGAGATCCCAGGCCTTTTTTCGGTTTCCAAGGGCAAGCAAGAGCTCAGAGTCGAACCAGGAAGGATATTTGCTTGATTTCGTTTTTTTGAGTGGCACGTAATCCTTCATCACTGCATGAATCACATTAGTCAGCACGTCACACGCTTCGTCGACACTTCCACTCTCCAGGATTGTCCAGGGAATGGAATCCAGCGCCGAACGGATGTCACCCCAGGGTGCTTTGCTCCAAACAAGGAATTGGCGTCGAGGGGTGGGAGGTCGTTGACTCTTCAGGTGGTCCGGGAGCCAGAATACAGCGTCCAGCGATTCGTGGTCCGAAGGGATGAGGTTTCTCGAAGGGGTGATGTGCGCTGAAGGGAGTGATGAGAGAATGTAGTCCAGGTTATTGTCTTTTCGTGTATTGAACATATTGTGCTGTTGAAGTCTGAGGCCATGTATGAAATGATCCATGAAGTACGTGTCGTTCTTGTCTTTTGTAAAGCCATGCGTGGGGTCTGTCCATGAAATTGATAGATTGAAGTCTCCGAAAAGAATTACGTCGCCCATAGAGGATGCCGACAGTACAGAATCGTAGCAAGCCTCCAGAACTGCTACGGGGCAAGTTTTGTGTGGCCTGTAAAAACAACCGATGAAAAGTTTGTTTTTCTTGCCGAAAAGCACCTCAACCCACAGAATTTCACAGTCACGATCCAGGTCACTTCGCAACACACTATTCCATTTGTTATTTATGCAAAGCATCACTCCCCCGCCCCTTGAGCCTCGGTCTTTCCTGTACATATTGAAATGTTTTGAAAAAGGCAGTTCGGAATCCAGTACATTGTCATTGAGCCACGTTTCGGTTATTGCAATACAGTCCTGCTCCATGAATTCTCCCAGTTCCAAAGTGCAGTCAGAAAGTTTATTCTTTATGCTCTGGGCATTATGATAGTATGCACTGAATTTGTTTTCCATTGGCCTGGGGCCTGGATTTAACTTAATGTCTCCGCACAGCAGCACAAGGAAAAGAAAGTTCAAGAGCCGGTGAGGCGGGGGCTTACCTTGGCCGCTGTCCGTTGCACGTGTCTCCCTCGGCGAAGCAGAGAAAAGCGTCGGGAGGACGCCTGCCGCTGAAACAATAAAACACCTCTCACTGCATTTCCACTCACTCGGGTTAATGTTTTTACCGTCGGCATTGTTCAATAGCAATACCTTAACACCCGTGCAAAGTACCACAATAGAGAAATAAACTGAGAACACAGAAAATCCAATCTTATGCGGAGCGCGATCCGACAGCTTTCTACAGCTGACGGCCATCTTGACAAACAGACAAATATTGAAACGAAAATTCAGGTAAACACAAAATCGGACGCTGAACGAATGCTTGCAACGAGGCGCTGTCACGTCCGCTCTTTCATCTTCATTAGTTGAACATAGTTAGTGTTGCCCACGGGACGAGACGGGACAGGCTTTTAAAAATTCGAGACGAGACGAGATTGACCTTGTGCCATAAGACAAACGAATATTTTCGAGACGAGACAGCATTTCCACGAGACTCCACGAGACGAGACAGTCCAAAGTCTCGTCTCGTGGGCAACACTAAACATAGTCCATTCGTCACTCACGAGAAAACAGCACTAATCAAGCGGAAAATAAGGTAACCAGTTTGACCCGACCTCCCAGTTCTGCCCCTCTCACCCCTAAAAGCGACACCGTCGATGGGAATGAGGCAAAGAAGATGACAGAAACCTTAAAATAAAAGACATTATCTGGCTGGTAAGTTTAATCTAACAGATTAGCCAAATGTGCACAGTCAAACAAACACCTATAAATTCCATGGGATTCGAATGGAGAGCCTCTGATTTAGTAGCATGATATCTGAACTTCTTATAAGGAGACCAGTGTCATCTTCAGTTGCATATAAAGAAAGCATAGTACATAAGTGTGCCGCACCGTGGCCGTCAGGTCTCAGCCGTCATCCTTTCGGACCCGGCTACGGGACTCGTTCACTCCTCGAGACTCCTGCAGGAAGCGTGACCTCTTTTCTCCTGAGATTTCTGCCAATACATAGGACCGGTAGCCACCCACCATCGTGAGGAAATTTGGGAGCTACGAATGAGTAACTTAATCAGGTCACGGAAACCTACAACGACGACTGACCACACTTCACCCCGTAACTTATTGGATGATCTCCGATCTCGACAGGTGGGAGTGAGACCGACAGTCGATAGGTAGGCCCTGGCTCTCACGGGCTCTTGCGCCACGGGTTATTATATTATTATAGTACATATGTACTTCTATAGACGGGCAATATGCTATCAGTTTTTTAACTTTATTATACACAACGAGAAATAAACTTACAAACACTAAGGTATGCCCTTATTTGTACAATTAATCTGAGGAAACTCTTGGGGTGTAAGAAGGTACCCAAATGTCAACCTTTCCTCCACGCAGTACACGCTGGACTGCATTTTTGCAGAGTAACGAGGCTCTGGTGTCTGGACTCACAGCCTTATAATCCTGTGTGTGGTCTGCATTATATGATGTCCATGAGCGTTTATGATTGTCGTTACAACAGAAAAGCAAAGTGAAATAAAATAAGTCAATATCAGGTACAGGTGAAAAGGTAAAACTTAAAACTAACTGTCTCTTGTGCATTGCACCGTGCGATGAAGACGCATAAGAGGAGGTGTGCAGGGAGGACCCCACATAATCTCGACCTCGACTATACTAGTGACGTGATCAGCACCATGCCGACTTTCCCTCGTCCACCAGGATTAGCCTCAGCTATAAATTTGCCAGAGGCTGGCCTAACCGTAGAATAGCTTTACGTAGGAATATTGTGCAAATAATTCCCAGCTTAAATCATGTACACCGGGATTTGAAGCTCGCTCTCCCCTACCGACTGAAGAGCCGTTGCCACTTTACCACATAGATCACTCAGAAGCCTTAATCTGTGTAGCCTAGCAGTAAGACTAGATTTGTAATAATACAACAAAATAAAGTCAAATTAAGTTGCTTCATGCATTGCACGATTTTCCTGTTCAAGGACCGTAATGCGTCGATTCCGTCACGGAAGGTCAGAATTCAATACCAAGCTAAGAGTTATTTTGTCGCAAGCGGTGATGTGCTCAGTAAAAGGCAATAATTACAAAGAAGCGAAGTGACTGAATCGTGGTGCCGATCGCACCACCTCTATTAACGATCAGGATGAAAACCTTCACAGCTGTATACTGGTGAACGCAGGATTTGTTTCGGAGGGGGCTGGAATTGTAAAGGAGGAATCTGCGTTCGTAATTTCCACCATTAACCTTCGTCTTAAAGATTGTTCAAAAATATTCTAATCGGGCGTCATTTTAAACCGGAGTTTCATTTGCCAATTTGTTATTTCCCGAGTTCTTTACTGCTTTTGTTTGGAAATTTTGATTTTCTCAAAATTTTGGATGGGCTGCAGCCCATCAGCTCCCCCTGCGTACACCAATGAAGCAGTACACCTGAATACTTCGGCACAAATGGTAAGAAAGGAGCTTCACACTTTAAATTACCTGTGCTTCTACAATATGACTTAACTTAGGAGTCAGGCATTAGAGAAATATATTCGCTTGTTTACATGCCAGCGAATATCATCTTGACCTCTTTATCTATCATGAAAGACAGATTCAAAATCTTCCGAATGTAGGCATAAAGAAGCGTAGTATTTACACCGGCATCAATTTTGTACACTCTTCGTAGTAGATTACATGTATTTCGATGAAAATCCAGAAGAATACGTAAGTGGCCAATATGTTTCTCCAGCATATTGATGTGCATTTATTTTGCAGGTATATGGCAAAAGGTAAAACGAAAGGGTCTTGTCTATGCAGAGTATCACACCATCAATAAACATAGGTAACAAACAAACAAAGGAGTAGAGGTAGGGTCCTTCATATTCGAGCGGGGCGATGTGATCAACATCACGCTTTCGTCTCCTTTTACTCTCCTCCACCACTCACTGTTCAGAGTACTCTAACAGTGATAATGTTCCAAAATTTTCCCCATATGTCACCATCCAGGAAATTGAATTCAGGCCTCCCGCATGACAGTCAGACACCCTACTGACGGAACCACAAAAGCTTTTAATTTCCATATGACACAAAACACGTACACAAAAATTGGCTTGGGCTCTAAATTCGGACTCGTTGATATAGATTTGGGGCGCTAGACAATCAAGTCATTAGCCAATTGTTGTTCTCTCGATTCGATCAAACCATTCTTCATGCTTATCGTTGTTTGTGGCTCTAAATGGGTCGAAAAGTGACGTCAAATTTTGCACAATAGAGTGCAACATCCTGCAATCAACAATTGTCCTATGTTCTTTTAAAATAAGCAATAATCTTGAAATGGGCGTGTCAGTACAGAAGCAATTTCACCCCAACATGCAAAACGGAATAAGATATGAATGTGGCAGGAAATAATAAGGACTGTAAAGTCGGAAAATAAGAAATCGAAATGGGAAACACGGTAATATATGTAATGTTTCACTTTAAAATAAGTTTAATTAAGGCATATTGGCAAGAAAGGATTCCTTTGCCGTTACCAGTCTGAAAGTACTCTTCTATGAACACAATTTCACAAAAACTGGAAAACGGAAATTTCGAGAGTCGTAGAAAACAATGTACCGAAAGGGGTGCCCCTAGAATATGCGAAACTAGCAACGATCCGCAAGGAACATCGGCACTTACCTTGTGGGGAATATCCAAGCTCGCAAATGCGATATGGAAGCTTCTTTGTGCTTCTCAGCAAGTTCATTGTTCTTGAGGAAATCATTCTAAGCCATGGTTAAATGTGGAAATTCATATTACAATCTTTCCCCGTTCAAGTGATCTACGGATCTGCTATCAGCGTCGAATAATATCGATTCCGAATTAGGTTTCCTTCCAAAAAGAACAAATCACATTTCTGCACTGTGCACTGTACAAATCACACCATCACTGAACATAATATGATTATTTCACTATTATTCCACACTTCATTGTTGCCGCTAATGCTCAATAATTACCGAAAGCGTCTGCTCTTATGACAGGGCTTTTCTTATAAAGTCACCGAGATAATCTTTTTGAAGGTTGTTTGCTACACGCTTTGTCCACAGAAAGACGTTCCTGGGATTGGATCAAACAATATTCCTTGAGAGCAGCATTCTCGCGCGTAAACTGGGGCATCTTTTAAACTTATTCACTGTTAAAATCAGACCTACACGGCGTAATGATTTAGGTATATACGGGAAAATGCCCCAGGAAATCGTCAAATGTTAATACCGCTTGACCTATTCCCGCCCCACGGTACACAGTTCGATTCCCGAAAAGTCGATACCCGAGCTGTTCTCACGTGAAGTGACGGTCGTTTGCGGGCAAGTCGCCGCTTGCTGCCTGCCCCCTTCGCCACACGCAACACACTGCGCCCGCTTGACTCCCAATCGCGTGGCCGGCTCGCGCAAGACTAGTTACGGTGCGCGTATTTACAAACCCTATAGTGCTGCAGAACCAGCGGAATATAGAGCTTCCTTATTGGCTGTTCGCACCGGAAGTGCTCATGTTTTGTGTCCATCGTTCCTTGCTTGTTTGTTTACATGAAATAGATTACGCTGGAAAGGGAAAAGCATACTCGTAACGTAAGCTCTATGCTCGTAATAATTTATTAAAAAAAAGTTTGAAATCAAATATTCTAAATTAAGAAATATATTATTTTATGGGAAATCTACTATACTTTGTTATTCGACGGCTTTCTGGTGATAAAAAAGTACGTGAAAAATAAAAAAATGAGAGTAAAAATCCTTGAAAGCGTTCGAAATATATGAATAGTGTTAATGCGTTACAGGAATAATTCGATAATAAAGCCAAGAAAGAAAATCTTAAGGAATAATAAAAATGTCTGTATAACCAACCATAGATGCGTCATAGTAAATACACAATAGGAGTGGAGTGCAATTACGACGGCTAGTTCGAAAGGGTTTAATGTTCACATTTTTTCTTTGTGAATCTTTTTGGGGATTTTTTTTATATTCTGATCTCTTAAATGGATTTTAGGATTTTGCAGTGCAGGAAATATAAAAGAAATAATATTGAACGAACACAAACGTATGACAAATTGTGGAAATTAAAGAAATGCGTATATCAAAAAAATTATCAATATCACAGAAATGCAGAATGTTCAAAAAGGTTTGAATTTTTCATGTGCTGTAAATACGAGTTTTCAAATTACATTACAGTTTGGTATGTGAAATTATGAAAAGATTGAAATATGAATGTCTACTGGTGCCGTCAGTGAAGAGGGAAGAGTGAGCACCTCCATTAACTCGGAAAATAATTTATATAAGATATTGATGCATTAAAGGCTACAGCATTTCCTCTCCCAATAATTCCAAGGTAAAGTTGCTTATACATATATATTACAACTGTTGTTTACATGAGATATTTGCAAATAAATAAATAAATTCACAGGTACTGCAATGTGTTGTTTTGTCAATGTGTTCAACTTTTTATATAATCGATGTAAACCTTTGATGTGAATTATATTTTTTTCTGCGACAACCTTCTTTTAAAAGAAAAGTATAAACACCAACACATGTTGAAAATTTTCATCCTCAAGTTATAGAAAAAAAACACATTGCAGATCCTCTGAATTTTGTCTTGCAGTTATCTCATTGTATTATGTATTATCAGCATCTCCTTCTGTTTAGTTTCTTGCTGCCAACTGACAGTATCGAAACAACTTGAAAACACATTCAGTCATGATATACGTCTATGTGTGTGTGAACAAAACATACAAGAAATGAAAAGGTTTCAAATCTAAACAAATCTAATCTGGGTTATGGATGGCCTATTAATGAGACTTCTTTCCAAAATTGAGAAAATTATCTTGAGAGATGAAGTAAATTGAAGAAAATCTATATAAGCACAAAACATTGTACACCCAACGGCGATAGAAACAGTAGGCGAATTGTCCACCACAATTTTCATTCGGTCTGTATTACACAATATGATTACAATTAATTGAAATAATGACGCCAATAAGCAGAGGAGAATGCCTGCTTCGAACCAAGATAGTTTCATTCCTTAAAACAACCCAGGATGTAGAATTGAAAAGTAATGAAAATAGTGGTGGACAATTTGCCTACAGTTATCTTTGCCATTGACTGTACAGTCTTACTGAAATACATGCCAAATAAAAGTAGCACAGACCTTGATAATATACCTACAACCTATAGATTATTCACAGGGTTTTAAGTAGATATATTACTAATCCTGAAAAAGTCACCAATAATTTAATATTGTGTTTGGTGCAAAGTAGATTTTGCACACTCTTTGTAACCACTATTTTGAACTAGTGAGCATTTCTTATAAGGAGACAGTGGTTTCATATTTTCACTAATAACATACCTACAATCAGACTGGGCTACAATAATCCTTTTTCAATTGCATATTAGAACCTGCAAAGTATGAAACAATTGTGATGATGAGAAAAAATCAAGCACATTAGTTGTGATCGTCATCTGAAGGACAGAAACATAGTATACCTCTATTGGCCACATATTTATTATGTAACTTCCATGGAGCATGGAAAATACAATGAAGTTCTTCCTTAAGAGGGTTTTGTGTGGGAAAATTTGTTGTCTATATATTTTAATTAATTGATTGATTAATTTGCTTTATTTTACTTCGTCTTTTGTGCCACTTTCAGCTAATTTGCGAAGATGGGGATGAGTTATGATATGATGAAATTGATGAATGGACACTCACAAATACCCATGCCCAGGCAAGGATTCGAACCCGGGACCCCTGGCATCGCAGCACTATGTGCTGACCACTTCGCCACGGGTGCCAGCCCATATATTTTAAGTAAAGCAAGGTTTCAGTGAGTACCCTAATTTATGCATTACTTTTTCATATGAAATGACTAAATACTATCAACTTTATAATTACACAAGAAAGTTTCTTTAGTTGTCCAACACAGACTAAAAATTGCAATCCATGATACTGACATACCAACCTTCTGTAATACAGCAGTGAAACATAAAACAAGTAAATAAACATCAATTCCACAAGGTGGTAGAGTAATCACTTGTCAAAATGGAGTCTGAATATGATCGCATCCATGTATTTTTTTTTATTGTTTGATCCAAGGAGGAAGATGGAAGCTTGTACTAAGCAGCTATTATAACTGCTATTCAAAAAAATGTTACAAGTGAAGTATAGTATTAGGTATATACATATGTGATGCATCACACCACATTACGTATTCTTTTGAAATCAATTGTATAATGAATAGGCTTCAGATAGTTATGCATTTTACATATAGCATATGAAAATGCATATTTTCAGGGTCTTCAGGATATATTGCATATTTTACCGATTTTTTCTTATAAATGTATATTCTTCTGTTTCTGTCTGAAAATTTGCAATTTCCTTTCCTTTGGAGCAATTCAGAAACATGATTCAGTATGTGTTCGTGAAGAATTCTGGCTACAGGCTCCTAAAGGACAATTGCTCTATTCACGAAGGGAAACAAAATGTGGACAGTATTCCAAGTGAACTGCTCGTTTCCAATTTGTTGAAATTACAACATGCACCTTTTGTTTCTTGTGATGTGGAGAGTGTGTTTTCATAGTATAAAAGTATTCTCATGGGTAACAGGCATAGGTTTACTTTTGAGCATCTGAAACCATACGTAGTTATTAAGTGCACTAGTAACCTTCCATGCTGAGTAGATTGGCAGACAGCATGTGAAATTCCACCTTCTGCTAATCGTGACGTTCATTGAAGGCAGAAACAGTTAGTGGACTTATGATAAAGATACACATGCAAAATATGGTCAATTGTCAATAAGGTAAGCCAAACCATACCTTTTTTTACTTATGTAAACAGTGAAATTAATAAATAGTTACAATGTACGGCTAAATTTTCAGTTAGATGTCAATTTTTAAAATTTTAAATGCATATTTTGATCATTTAAATAGCATATTTCCAGCATTTTTCCATGCATATTTAAGTTTTTTATTAGTGCATAACTATCCGAAGCCCAACAATGAATCACACATTAAAAAAACAGATATCTTTACCCCATGATTATCAATGCATGTGTTACATGGATTACATAGGTATGGAAGTTAAAATGTTTTGGAAAGTGATAACATCATCTGAAATTTTGTTAATTTCTGTAGCTGTTGTCAGTAAGCAGGCACGGCACCAGGATTAATCATCTAGGTTGCAGAATGAAATGTAGGGGGTGCGATATTGAAAATAAAGGAAAATGAAACATGCATGCGGAGCATTCCACAAAAAGTGGTCCTACTTCATGTTAAAAAAAATGGAAATAATTATTGTTTTTAATTTCCATGACGTTTAGATGTTTGTAAATACATATGAATTGCACATTTCACCAATAAAAGTTATTAGCACCTGTAGCCTATATGCTTCACAGACAAATGAAGTCAAAATTTGGTATATTTTTAAATCGTCACACACTTTTGTTAATGCTTTTCATGCATTCAGCCTATGCCATCATACTCGTTTTTTTCATTTCTTAGCAGACACCATCAAGTACTTCATAATTCCACGAAATCAGCTCATTGTGACTATTTTAATCCAATCTCATGTCTGGTATGTTAAATTTTGCGTCTAAAATGTCACACATGTAATGCTCGAATGCCCCATGCATGTTTTAGCTCCTAAATGAAGTACTAATCAACTTTTAGTAGGCATCTACAATACTGAGGAATGTTAACGACTTGTTTCCAATTTGCTTGATTGTAGCACAAGGACATTATTTGGAAATTTGAAAGGAACAACTTGTTCAAGGGAGGCCAATGACATGCATGGACAACCGGAGGATTTTTCCAAGGTGGACTCATTTCCGTACCTAATATTCGGTGCACAATGTGATGGCATGACATTATATGACACTGCAATTGTTAGTGATTTCAGTTGAACATAGATATTGCAAAGGGGATGCGGAAGAAAATTAAGGGATTCATAAACACTCATTTGCACTCCCCTAGCACTGCCGCTGTCAGTAAGAAGGAAGTAGGTAGGCAGAGGTTACAAAATTTTCCCAAAGCATTATTTAAGCTCGTTTTCATTGTACAGAACCAATGTAATTTATCAAAGACATGTACTGATTTGTTGGTGAGGATACATAGTGGTGTAGAAGGAGTATTTGAAAAAGTCAGCATGGCAGCTAGAACATGAGAGGTCAATATTGGATGTTACCATTAAAGTTTATGGATTACAGTCCCAGCCTATGATTGAGTGTTGTTCAAGTTCACCTAATCAACACTCATCCTCATTGTGAAGGTTAGCTCAAAGTGGCAGAAAAGTGACACTAACTAAAAAAAATACACACACACATCAAATTAGAGAAGCATTGAGGGAAAAATGTATATACCTATTTATTTATATACATATATATATATATCGTAATATCGTATTGACTTTTTAAAAAATAAAATACCTTGAACGATAAAGCTTAACAAATCATTTTTCAGCGACAGGAATATAACTACTGATGGAAAAACAAGTGCAAAATTAAAACTCAACCATAATTTGAACCAAGGATGCTTGCTTTAGTGTTAGTGTTCGAGTGATAAAAATCAGATGTTCCCACATAAATAAAGCTAGCAATTTGTTTAGGCTAAGGAAAGCTAATAATATAAATAATGCATAGGTGAAGGAAAAGTTACATGTACACCTACTAGCTGAGCTTACAATAATTGTAAAGGGAATTACAGTGATTCAGATACCCTCACAAATGTCATCATTGGAGATTTCTGGATTCATTGTTAAAATTGCACAAAGAAGTTTTAATATTAACATAGGTTGTCTGGAAAGATGTTTATTGAAAGTTAGAAATCACAGTAAGATTACACATTTTTTTATTCAATCACAGTAATTTTTAATATATACACTCGAACAAAATTGTTGGATCCATACCACACTTGCACTGGCTACAAATAAATTTTGTTTAACATCAATTGTGAGTACTTTAAGTTAGAAGTTTTCATTTTGTGAAAGAAAAGGTTTTTTGGAGAGAAATAAAAATGTAAATTGATTGCTTTATGAACTCTCGTGTTATAAACTGTTATACTTTTGCAAAAGAAATTGAAAGAAAAATCATTTCTAAGGAGCTACAAACAAATATTTATCATATTCACAGAGTTAGTAATTATTATCTACATTTAAAAACATAAAAAAATATATTCAGAAACGGGCATATCAGATTTTACCACTTGGCAGGTATGACATTATGTATGCTTTGAGATAATCTTTCTTATCCAATTCAATGCATAACCATGGGATGTCTGATTATACTATAATAAGAGATAATTACATAGTTAGGATATAATAATATTAAAAGATATCTTAAAAATCACCACAATAATTAAAACTAGCTCAAAAGTTAAAGCATTACACACTCTATGGATTGTAACCTATTGTCAGTGCCCAGTGCCATGTGAGATTGCATTGCGACGATTGCTTTCCACATTTACTTTAAGATTTCTGGGCCTTTTCTTTTTCCTCATAGATCCAGATTCACACGGGCGACCACTGGGCACTCTCCTGCATCCCTTTGTAATGCCAGATCTTCTCCTTCCTATGGATGTTGGCTGAACTTTGATTTTTCCCCCTTTCCTGAAGTTGGTGGATAAGCATTTGTTGATGTTTATTATTGCTGTTTCCAGCTGACTAGCTGATTTTATTTTCTCCAGGTGTCTTGACAGTTTTTCAACAGAAGTTGATGAAACACCAGTTATCAGTTGTCCCAAGCGATTCATTTCATACTTCAGCTTTTCCTGCTCTTCACTGCATAATGAATGCTCTAAGCTGGTAGTGCATTTAGATGTAGGTGCAGCAACGCAAGCAATTTGCATTTCAGTCATTGCTGTAGAGCTACAAGAAGGCATATGTGTGTCTGTAGAGCTACAAGAAGGTAAATGTGTGTCAGCACACTCTTGTAAACCCAGAAAAAACTCTTCAGTCGGACAATCCTCACCTAAAGCAAGCAAGCCCAGTTTGTGTCTCTCGGAACACGTAATTGGTGGAGCATTGGGAAAGGTTACATTGAAACATTTGTGGACAGCTGCTTGATGCTTGCAGAATGCACCTGTCTTCCCACTAGGACAAGTACACATCCCAACAAGTGTGTTTACAATGTACTTTTCAGAATCATTTTTCTGACTAGGAACTGAATATTCAAATTCCCCTATCTCCTCAATATCTTATTTCTTGCAATTCATCATTCTAGAACACAGCCTCTCATATTTATGATATGCAGCTTGTCTTCTGTTGTGTGCGTGATCCAAAATTCGTAAATCTCAAATCAGAATGGAATAAATCTTACCACCCTCCTCTTTTAAGATTTTTTTTGAACTTTTAAACATTTTGTTTTCTTATGGGGGAGGGACAACAAACACTCATCACTGTTAAATGATGTATATGATGAGACAATGCTGGGCACATTGAGTATTGAACTGAGTCTTTCTATGTTTTTGGTTTGAGTATCAACCAGGGCATATCTGTAACACTGTGTTTTCTTTCATCTAATCATAATTCACCATAATCATAATAATTAATTTAAACAGTTAGCAAAGCCACATTACACAACTAATAACACATGAAACAAGGTGTTGGGATGACACGTGAAACAATGAGCAAATCTCAGGATCGATGCCCTGTGAAGACACATGTATGATAATCCCACTTTAAACAGTAGGTCCATTCCCAATTAGCCTATCTTGCATGAATTGGACTTAACATATTGTCATGCATTCTTTGGTACACTACTGCCTTATGATACAGTTTGCTCAAAGAAGAATGAGGGATAAAAAACTACCTGGTTCCAAGGGGTTTCTTATCCTCTTGGGGTGGATCTCTGAAATCTACACAGATAATTGGAACCCTGCATATAAGTGTTTTACCTAACACAATTATAACATGAATATCAACACAGCATACTTTTTGAAACATATGCATTAACTCCTGCCGGTCTTCAGAGAGAACTGCACTTTGTTTTGAAGTCATCCACCTCCATTCAGCCTGGGCTACGTGGAAATGGCACAAGAGCTGTCTGCTTTCAGGCCAGGTGATCCTAAGTGATTTTTTTTCTGCGTGCGAATCATCTGTCATGAATGCATCTGGAGCCTGTAATTCAAGAAAATATACTTTAAAAACATGTACATTCTGAATTCATGTGGGAAAAAGAATTACTTGATGTATTAATTCAATTTTGATGTATTGATGTATTAATTCTGTCAATATTGTGAAGTCTCTAACATGTTACTCCCTATTTTACTTGAAAATGTTACTTTCTTTTTCAGGTTATCTGTGGCTAAAGTAGATGATAATTAATTTACCAGTTTGCATGTCATATCAAACACTTGGTATTTTCCTTACTTACCTGATATAACTACAGAAAAATATACACACACATAAAAAAAAGTTCATTTACACTTACATCTTTCCCACAAAAGCACAATGGGAAGTGCTTCTTAAGAAGACCAAATGCTGTCTCGTAACTTGTTCCACTTTGGCCATTGTGAATAAAAACTGCAATAGGAACTGCACCAGCCTTTGTTGCAGTTAGCATCACAGTCACTGTTGACTGGGCTGTATCACAGCTGGAACTTGAGTCCAAAAAAATCAGCTCCCTTGCTGCTTGCAGAGACTGAGCCCTTTTCATTATAGGTGATACGAGAAGGATTGCCCATGGTTCTTTTTCTTCAATGGCAACAAAGTTACCTAAAATGACAGGAATTGTACATTTTCTGTTAAAAAAAAACATAATGAACAGGTGAAATAACAAAAGTAATCAGTGGAATGCTGATGATAAAAATAAATTACATGCTACCATGAATGTAGTGTTCATGTTATTAATTCCTCCTGTCTTGGTAATGGGGAAACTTGATTCAATTTTCAACATTTGCTTTTTCCAATTACCACGAAAGTTTACTTCAGCTTAGTAATCAACTCCTGGAAATTCTATGACAACAAGATATTTCTGACAAAACTATGCATGTAGAAAATCACTACACTTACACCATTTCATTATTTTGTACAAATTAAGTGTAGTTTTTAATTTCAAAGATGTGTTATTTGTACTTTTTCCTGAAAATATTTCTTTACACTTACCGCTTGATTCGTATGTGTTAAATTTTTCCTTAATCTTTTGTTGTGGTTGAAACCCTATGCCAAAGTTTTTTTTCCTCCATTTGTCATGGAGATATTGTACTTGTCTGGAAGTTGGATTTATGGACGCATTAGCTATTGCTTCATATGGATTGTCTTCTAGGAACAACTTGTTCTCGTGGAAGCGAATTGCTTCTGACACACCCATTCCTTCATTGAAGTACTGCTCAAATAGAACCTTTGTCTGAAATGTAAGAATATATATGTACCCATTACAAGCACACAAGAATGAACTAATCCTGAGCCTACCAGAAATTAATGGAAACTCAAAGTATCATGTAATGTTAATATTGCAATTGAACCAATATCTATAGAGTACTCATTCCTTAGAGTGCATAAAGTAGGCCTATGTGAAATCATTTAGGAAGTTGGAGGAAGTTGGTTGGGATGGGTTTTGTATATAGGCTATGTGGATAAATACTGGTACTGACACTTATAGTTTGCATTCATTTACACATGTTCAACACAATCTTTCTAAGGAACTAACTGGAAACATGCCACCTTCAAAGAAAAAATTAAATCACTTACCTCTTCACTTACTCTCAAGTATCTCATAGCATCACTTGAAGATGTAGTATGGTTATGTGCTGTATTAATCTTCACTACAGCACATAGCGGTACATTCAGCTTCAGAAAGGGATCAATTTTTCTGGTGTTCTTATTATTCTTTTTAATTAGAATATCTATCGATGCCTCACATCCTGTTCCGCGTTTTGTTTCATTACACTTGTTTTTTGAGCTGTGCTGACAGACCCATTTCTTGTGCATTATAACCCTGTAAATTGATATTAAAAACCATTATTAAAGTTTGACACTATTCAAGTATTTGTTTTTTTAATAGTCATTCGACAATTCTATACCTAATTATGAACAATTTATTTCGATGCATTGAGACACACTATGAGTGTGCACTTTGTGTTCAAAGCTGTCATGGATATGTGTGCCATATAGAATGTATATTAATTCACATGGGTAGAACTAGTTAAATAAACGATGAAACAAACACGTATTATCCAATTAACAGAAAACATAACAGCAAATTCGTGAGTTTAGGAGCTTTTGTAATTACTTTCAGTAATACCACAGAGTAAGTAATTTTATACATAAAATTACTTACTCTGTGGTAATATTGTGTGGATACGACATTACGCGCGGAATTTTTATTCCACAGCAATTATTTTATTTCGTCTTTATTTAATGTAAAAAAATTGGAAACGAAACAGAAAAACAATGTAGAAAATTAATATGAAGTATTTTAAAAGGTGACTATTAACACTTACTTGGTAGGATTCTGCAGAGCAAAACTCTGGATCCAAGATGTTGCCGAAACATCTCCAAACGTCTTCACAAACTCCACCGATGCATCTTCACATGTTATCGATGCTCTAAGAATGCAACGGTTACTTGAGGAATTGTCTTCGTCTAATTCTAAAGAGAAATGTTCTCTCAATTTCGCTAGATAATTATTTATTATCATCGTAGCCCAAAGATGAATTTTGCATAAGCGGCTGAATATGCACCTTACAGGAACACTGGACGGTGAAACGTGAGCATTTCCGGTGCGAACAGCCAATAAGGAAGCGCTATATTCCGCTGGTTCTGCAGCACTATAGGGTTTGTAAATACGCTTACGGTGCGGCGCAGGCAGTCGCAAAAAAAGGGTGGGGTTTGGTTGGTTCTCGAGTCGGAGGGAATCGACGCTAGCGCCAATATGAGTAATTTTCTGTGGGAAATGCCAGGAATATCAGCAAACACCCCCTCCTTACGCCCTCGAGCTCTTGTTCGGATTTTACATTAGTTCCGAGGAGCCCCGAGCCAACGATATGAACGTCCAAGTTGCGGAGTGGCCTCCTCTGACAAACGACAATAAACGTTGACATTGGTAAGGAAGTATCTTTAATTTTTCCACATTTCCTGACAGGTCGTAACCTAAAGGAGAGTCCCTTAACTCTGACGCACACGGGGATTGGGCAACTATCCTTAAACGTAGTAATCTTCTGGTTCCCGAACAAAAGGAATGTCACACTTTGTAATGTTCTTTCTTTTTTTTTTTTTTTAATAGAATTACCTACCGAGAGGCGAAGTTGTTCGTTATTGTTTGTCATCTGAATTTTACTTTTCTGTTACTTGTTCAATTGGATACAACAGTTCAATTCGTCCTCCTCCATATCTGGAAATGAAGAGGGTTTGTCAGAGGAGGCCACTCCGCAACTTGCACGTTATTGGCTAGAGCTTGTGACATCACCAAGAAGACACGAGCGGAAGAAAGCTATGCTGAGAATGTAGCAGATGGCCCATGAAAAGCTGCGTTTTCATGCATCTTTTGATATTATACACCAAAGCTGTTAATTTAATTTGATAACAAGAGATGAAATACGCGATAGAAGAATACATGTATTCCGAAACAATGCCCAGTTTCTTTTTCAGACAATATTTGCGTAATATCTTGTCCCTGTAGGCTGTATTCCACTGCCGGCTTTTCTTTCCAGCTAACCTATTGCATTTATTTTAAATGTCTAATTCTAAGGAAAGTTCTTGTCCAGGCATATTCTGATATGACTTTTTACTAAATGTCCTGGAATTTCCCTTTAATATTTTTACGTTACTTTTCAGATTCTCCAGTTGATTGCCACGATGAGGATAAATTTGTATTTGTGTTTTTGTTATTTAGCGTCTTCTTCCACTTTTGGCTTAATCGCGACGAACAGGATGAGTGATGATTAGTTTAAATTGATGAAGGGACACTCGCAGCAGGCACGTATCCAAGGGGGAGCTTAGGTGGGCTCGAGCCCCCCCCCCCCCCGAAAGTTTGCTGTTTAGAATAGATAAAATGAGGTTTTGGTTTCTTGTGGTGTGAAATAAAATAATGTGACGATAATTTAAGGAGATAAATAATTATCGAGTAAGCACGTATCCAAGATGGGAATCAGGGGGCTCCAGCACCCCCTTCAGGAAATTTTTCAGTTTACGCTACATAAAATTGGGTTCATGGCTTCTTGAATAATGTGATGATAATTTGAGAGAAATAATTATCGAGACAAGACACAGAATGTTCTATAAACCTGTTATTGTCAATAACGCGTATCCAAGATGGAGATAGGTGGCTCGAGTCCCCCACCACTCAGTATATTTTTTCAGATTACACTACATAAAATTAGGTTTTTGGGTTCTTGAATAATGTGACGATAATATAAGGAGAGAAATTCTTACCATGGTAACACGAAATATGTTCTATAACCCTGTTGTTGATAATATTGCATTAAACTTTTCTTGCGCTTTCGGTGTTGTCGCAGCACTATGTAAAGACTTGTCAGCATTTGGAAGCTGCAAACGTAGCGCCACACGTAGGGCGATTCATTGCAATTTTTTAATCTCTGGAAAGCGCGGGAGGGAACGTTCTTGAATAAGAGAAGGAGTCGAACTACTGGCAATATTAACGAATCCTTATATCTGCGGAACGTTCTAAAAAATAATTAGGTTGAAATACGAGTCTTCAATTTCCAGGTTGATCTTTACAACAGAATCGGTTAATGAGACTTCAAAGGTAAGTGTGACAGATCATACAGTCGATTAGTGATCAGTCAGTGTCCATTAGTGGCTTTATAAGATCTAGTGATTCGAAAATGAAAAGGACTAAATACCGTAAAGTAACGAAGTCTACTACTAGTTCCAGTTCGGGTTCGAAGCTGAAGACATTGACGACAGTGGAACTTCCGGAGCATCAGTGTAGTGCTAGTTCGGTTCGAGGGACGAAGAGATGAAAGGTCTCTCTCTAAAGTGAATATTTTAGCTATACCGGGTATTGGAGCACTTTATTAAAAAGAAGAAAAAAACAGTGACGTACAGTAACGTCAACACTTGGGGTAGCAATCAGTGGCGTGCCCAAGGAGGTTGGTGTGGTTCATAATCTCCCCTCCCCCCATTAGGGCCCAGGAGGCTATTCCTAAAAATATCAAATATTATGAATGCCAAGAAGCAGATGGACTGAAGGAAGATATATAAACATTTTTCGTCAGAGGCGCAACCACGAATTTTTGTCTCGGGGGGGGGGGCAAGTACAAGGATAAACGTACCAATAATAATAACAAAAACATTAATAATGGCATATATATATATATAACAACAAGAACAAGAATGGCATTATTATTATTATTATTATTATTATTATTATTATTTCTACTGCTACTAGTGGTAGTAGTAGTATCAAAGACGTTATTATCCTCTTAAATTACGCAAAAAGGGGTAGATGTGTGTGCTAAAGCATTTATTTGAAACAAACTATTTGAAATATTTTTTCAACACCAGCAACTTTACATTAGCTAATAATGGAAAACAAGCACACAAACTGCATTTTTGAATAGCAGAAAATGCATGCCGAAGATATTTTTTTTGTACTAACTTTCATGTACAATATATGTTTTACACATACCTATGCAACATGGAGCGACATAAAATAAGAAAATGCATATGCAAGATGCTAACACTAAATTATGTACGTATTCAAAGTTTATTCAATACATATATTTTTACAAAACTTATTATTTAAATACATTAGATTACAAAAAACAATTACATTGCGAGCGAAGCGAGAAAGAAAAATTTTAGATCCAATTTTTGCAATTGAAAACAGTATTGATTTAATAGGGAGCAAATAATTTCACATGGCGCCAAGGCATTCTCTCTTTCACAACTTTTTTTAAATTTAGATCATTTGGCGCCCATGGCCGACTCCCGCCGCCCCTTAGCTACGGCTCTGAACTTGACGAGACTGAAAAAAGCAGGCATTGCAAGCGAAGCAAGCAAGAAAATGTTACGAAATGTATTTTTATTTAATAAAATTTGAAATAGAAGGGGGCAATTACTCCTCTGTACCCCCTGCAGGTGCCCTTGGTCATCAATGTTTGCCCCTCCTAGAATTGACTTCCGTCGAAGGTTGGGGAGCAATGTTCCCCCCCTATGTGGTTGCACTTCTGAGTAAGTCCGAAATTTGGAGGAACAAATTGAATCAATCCTGCTGCAGCAACTTGTTTTTTGGGAAGCGATGGTTACTTTATTCCAGACGATTTTCTTCTACGTGCAAAAGCACAAACAGGGCGATTTGTACTCATTCTACCGGCGTTCAAGAAAAGGTGTGTATAAGTAAAAATCGACCCATTTATTTCAAGCTTCCGTATACGCTAACGAAACAAGTTCCATTCTGTCCTCTTACACGTCATAGCGAGCACAGGATGATGGGAAATAATCTCGGAACCTCGGGAATGGCCTACCTAATAAAGGTACAGTTGGGAGCTGAGAAGACTGCGAGTGCGGGGTGAGGTTCGGGGTGAACAGGGAGGAAGTGTGGGGAGGGTAGCCAGACATGCAGAAGTCCCTGTAGGAAAGGATGAGAATCTGATAAAGGAATCGGGACTTACAGTGTGAGGTGCAGTCTGGCGTTCGGGAAAGTTCGGAACAATTCGTGAACTTCCACGGATGATGTCAGCCACGGTACAACTCAAAGACCAACAACGGCATAGGAATTCACACTTCTTCCGTGTTTTCGGAAATAAATTTGTTTTAAAAATTGAATGAATGTTCTGGCGTGTGCGTATAAGTAAATTTATATGTATAGAGCAGACTATATCTAGTAAACTGGGTCGCTGAAGGTTAACTATCAATAGAATTACCATGCAACGAAAATCGGGAAAGCCGGCTCGGGGGTTGAGCAAAGGTTTATTCAGAATTTTTTATTTGAGGGGTGTACGTTTGTGTTTATGGGTGTGAAAAGATATACTTAGAGTCTGACCTTAGTTTTATATCTTCCTGTATTCTTCTTTCTTCCTGGTTTTCAATCATTGCACAGAAAATATCTAAGTCTTCTTTTCTCTTTCTCTCTTCTTCCACTTTCTCTTTCCTTCTATTTTCTTCATCTTCTTCTTTCTCTTTCCTCTTCTTTTCTTCTTCCTCTTCTTTCTATTTCCTTCTTTTTTCTTCCATAGACTCAACTATGTGTTTAAACTCCATCATCTTATTTTTTTGAACTTTATCTGTCTGAGCCATCTCTTTCTTATGTTGTTTCTCCTCCTCTATTTCTTTCTGTCTTCGATCTGCTTTATCTTTCATCAACCAATCAAGTAGCCAGTGATCTGACGTGGGTTTGGTAGGAACGCTTGGTTCTGGTTCTGTTTCTGGTGCTGACAAGCATGATGTACATCGCAACTCTTTATTTGATGCTGAGATTACTTCCTGCCCATCACAACTACTTTGAAACCTCTGCAAACATTGGCAACACTGGAAGAATTCTCTTTCATCGGTAAGATCATCACAGCATTGAAACTTGGTTTCTGCATCCATTGTCGCTCTTCCTTTGCTTGGCAGATTCATTCCTGTCGCGACTTTCTCCATTCTGCTACACCGTGTATGGTTTTCCAGTCACTACCTTGACTTCACTATCGCACTTTTACCTTTGCAAATTCCAAGAACTTTCACTATCACCTTAGTGAATTCTATGGACGAACACTTTTAGTATGCACTAAATCGGGCATCACGTTTGAATTGCTAAAATAATTTTGCACTCGAGCCCACATGATTGTGTCAAAACAACTATGCACTCATGCCCCACTTTGGTGTGTCAAAAAAACTATGCAACGTCCTCCAGTTGGACAGCAGTCATCACAAAGTTAGTCCGCTACACCTTTTGTCGGGAACATGAGAATCTTTGCAAATCATCAGGGCTTGCTGGGTAGAAAAGAAAACACAACATGGTTTTCAAAGTTAACTGCAGTTTTTTAATCACTTGTATTTCATAATCACTTACAAATAAAGCACTACAACATTCAATACTAACTTTGTGCAATTCACTCACATATCGCAGAAATCTAATTACATAATTAATTGCTTGCTTTCAACTTATTGGTAAGTAGAATACTTGAAAACTAAAAACAATTCTTGAATTCTCACCATTTCCAAGTTCTTATTGATTCCTCCCCTTCTTTTGTTCAATGGCACAACCCGTCCTTAGTTGAAAATATCCAGGCGGGTTCATTAACTTTCTCTGCCGAGATGGAAAAATGACATCAACACGAACAGATTATGACGTAATTGAAAACATATGTACAACTTTCAATAACAACTTTACCAGTCTAACTATAGTTGTTTGTGATAATCTGAACAATCTGCACTTAGTATTACTCCTAAGTATTTGAATTTGGAAACTGGTTGAAACGAGTTGTTATCAGTAATTAGATTTTGATTATTACTTAACACTTGGTTTTGACCTGTAAACATATATTTAGTTTTCTCTTTGCTAACTTTGAAACCTATCTCTTTAACTGCTTTGAAGGATATGTAAAAGTTGCTGATATAGTATAGCAAAATATATTTACCACATACATTGGTTGATGTCCCCCCTCCAGGGAATGCCGTCTTAGCATAGCACTAACCATGCGGGCAGAGAGGTTTGCTTGCTTTGTTGAGGCTGAGAGCTATGCCAGCAGTAGATTTTCTACCAGCAGGTCACCCATGCTGGACAGGTCTCAGAAGAGAAGAGAACCCAGACTGCAATGTTCCATCTTACCTATTATATCCTACCCTAATATTCCTACCCAGTCCCAAACACCGGTAACGAGTAGGAACTCTCTTGGAGACAGTCCTATCTCAGGGAGTAGAGCTCCTGTTCATGTGAGCTACAGGTCCTCCTGACCCAGAAGTTAGTACCTGGTAAGGGTCCCTTCTTCAGGGTTATGAGAGGGATGGATCCCTTAGCCATAATGAAGGCACCCATTCTAAGGGAGTAAATCTAGTATAAACCCTGGTCCTCCGGATTGGAGGTTTTGATTGAGGCCGGCTCGCTCACCAAGAAAAAATCGCACATGCTAAAAATGTACAACAAAGGAATGTTGGACTGATGTACCTATGACAACCAAGGCGAGGTGAAAGGAATAAAAGAGATATAATTAAAATTGGAACCTGGAACATACTTACGATGCTGAAACCAGGTAAAATGCAAGAAATTGCTGAAGAAATATTTAAATTTGCACTCCAAATAGTAGCCATTCAAAAAATTAGATGGGAAGCCTATGGACACATAAAGAAGAAAGACTGTTTTGTACTATAGCTGCAATAGCCAAAAAATAGGTCACCTAGGAACTGGATTTATGGTACGAATGGAAATCTGGAAAAATGTATTAAGCTTCACACCTCACAACAACAGGATCTGTAAACCTAGAATCAAGGGCAAATTTCATAATCTTTCTTTAATATGTGTTCACACCCCTACGGAAGACCCATCTGATGAAGATAAAAGTTAATTCTACAAAAACTTACAGTTGATACAAGATCATACACCCAGACATGATACAACAATAACATTAGGAGATATGAATGCAAAGTGGGACTTGAAAATACGTACTTATCAACAACAGGCAACCACTCTCTACACAATAAATGTTAAAAAAAATGGTGAGTAATTAGGTGAATATTCAGGTAGCAATAACATGATAATAATTAGCTCAATATTTCAACATAAAAAATATCCATCAATATTCTTAGTCGACCTGGAAATAAAACAAAAACTAATAGCATTTAAACACCAGCAGATTCAACTAATAAAATGGAACAGGAACAATCTATGTCACTCTAAAATGCAAAACCTATATAGACAGTGTTTGCATGGAGAACTAGAAGAAAAAGATGAGTCACAGTATACTAACTTAGAATAGCAAAATTTTAAGGAATCAATACTTGAAGCAGCTAATGAAGTATTCCAACCCCAAGGAAAGAGAATATTCAATGAATGGTTAGACAAAGAATGTAGATTAGCTACAGATGAGAAGAATAAAGCAAGAATGAAATTCCTATACAGAACCAGAGCAAACCAAGAAGATTACTTACAAGAAAGGAAAAATGCCACAAAGATCTGTAAAAGAAAAATGAAAGAATGGATAAATAATAAAATTAAAGAAATTGAAGAATGAAGTAGGAAAAGTGAAACTAGGAAATTCTATAAAGAAATGAATTTTTTTAACAAAGAAGAAAATTCAATTATCCCACTATGTAAAGATAAACAAGTAAAATTAATTTCAGAAAAGAAACTAGTATTAGAAAGATGGAAACAATATTTTAGCGACATTTTAAACAATGAAGAAACACATGACGATACCTACCTAAGAAATGTAAATCAGATAAATTATGAAGAGATTGATGTCTGAACACTTACTGAAATTAATACCATAATAAATAAGCTAAAGAATAATAAAGCTACAGACTCAGACAATATCTCAACAGAACTAATTAAAATTGGTGGACGAACCTTAAAGAAAAAAAAGTTATGATCTTAGACTTAAAATATGGAAAAGTAAGCAGATCCCAGATGACAAGCTGGAAGGAATAATTTGTCCTGTATATAAGAAAGGTGATCGTAAAGACTGTAAGAATTATAGACCAATAACTCTGTTAAATGCAATGTATAAAATTTATACTATCTTATTGTACAACAGGCAAAATGAGTTTGTAGAACATCAAATTTTTGAATATCAAATTGGCTTTAGATCTAACTGATCAACCATAGACAATATTTACATGATACGACAGATATATGAAAAATGTCACGAATTTAATATTGAGCTATATATTGTGTTCATAGATTATACCCATGCACTTCATTCTATTAATCTATTAAAATATCATTAATCACTGAATGCCTATTACACTTTAAAATTCCAGTAACACTAGTAAACCTGATCCAGATTACATTGCAGAATACTAGAGCAAAATTGAAAATTAATTATTATATTACTGATCAGTTTGAAGTAAAATCTGGAGTGAAACAAGGTGACCATTTGTCAACACTTCTATTCAGCATCGTAATGGATGTGATAATCACCAAACTTGAAATAAGAAGTAATCTCTCTCCCAGATTAAAACAGCTGTCTCTCTATGCTGATGATATATTGATAATGTCAAGAACAAAGCAGATCATGTTAGATACATTCATGATGTTGAAAAATGAGGCAATAAAATATGGTCTAATAGTAAATGAAAGTAAAACAAAATATATGAAATGAGGGAGGAAACCAAATAAAGAAAATAAACTAATAACAGACACAATGAGTCTTGCTAATATTGAATCTTTTAAATACTTAGGCTCAATTGTGAATACCAATAATTCAAAAGAAGAAGAAATAAGAGAAAGAATTATAACAGGAAACAAAGCTTTTTATTGCAAATAAGAAATTATTACAAAATAATATCTCCAAAAAATCAAAACTTAAGTTATATTTAACAATTATTAGACCAGTGACAACATATGCCTGTGAAACATGGGTGCTGAAAGATAGCCTAATACAAAAACTACTAATATTTGAAATGAGAATAAGAAAAATATTTGGCCCCTCCAAAATGAGCAATGGCTCTTCGAGAATAAAAACAAATGACGAGCTAGACAAGTTGATTAAGCATAAGAATATAATAGGATTCATAAAAGCCCAAAGACTAAGCTAGTTAGGGCATATCGGATGATTGTCAAATGACAGAATAGTCAAAAAGATATATAAATTTAAACCATTTGTCAAGAGGCCATTAGGTAGACCTAAAGTTAGATGGGAAGATGATGTTAGAAATTATATTACAATAATGAAGATTTCAAATTGGAAGAAGGATGCCCAGGATAGAATTAAATGGAAGAAAATTGTTGAGCAGGCCAAAACTCATAAAGAGTTGTTGCGCCAAGTAAGAAGAAGAAGATGATGATTCATCATTGTTGTCCACTTCTACTTCCGCTATCACTTTGCCTGTCGCTTGTGTGCTGCTGAGTATTTTCCCTAGGTATCATCCAACAGTAGTCCACCAGCATAGAAGTGGTACACTTTCCCTGGTACATTTTCTTCATCGATGCAATTGCCTGATGCAAATATTCCCCATGCTCATCACTAACATTACCACAGTTATTGGGTAAGAAATCTAAGTGGAAATGGAGCATTTGTATCATTTTGGACCAATCAGTTAATTCTAGTTTCCTGCCCTGACATTTCCGAGTAAGTTTTGCCCAAAGCTTTCTTCTCATCACCCTGTAGTATGCTGTCAAACTTCTCTTGATTGAAGAGATTTCAGATCTGAGGACCCAAAAAAAAATTCCTCTTTAATATTAGCCTTGCTAAGAAGAGAGAATTTATCATCCAGCTACTTGAAAGGTGGCCCACTGTGGTCAATGACTTTGACAAAGTTCTTCGTCAGATACAGTTCTAATGTAGAGACGGTAGAAGGAATTTGTACATTTCTACAACCTTCAGAGATTTTCTTGCAGACCAGTCTCTCTTCTCATTATCTTTACCCAGCTGTCCCAGTCACATAGAAAACAGGAGTATTTAGTATATCTCAGCTGCATATTTAAAATAAAAGCAGTCACCACAGATATGCCAACTTTCTGTATTGTAAACATTCAGCAGTTGTTTTAAGTTGTGACATGTTTCTTTCATATATATATTATGCCCACCTGGAATGAGTGAAAACTGATTTCCTGTACGATTCCCTCGTATGTAACAACAACACCTTGAGACTCAATTTCTATGAGTATCAATAATCTCCATCCTTGCAGGTTATATCTTGTACTACAACCCACACGCTTTCCTTACTATAAGAATAACAGCTTTTGTTGTCTTTCGTCTTGAAATCTCCACAAGGCACGACTAGTGCTGGATTTTTACTGCAGTGCTCACTTATAAGTCGCTCCTACACCACACTGTTCAGAGTATAGCTCAGGATAGAAATAGCACAGACCTCACTATATACCAATTGATTGCATCATCTTATGTGAACAATCGGTTATAAATGATACAGTTTTATGATGCAATGGCGTATGAGATTTAACATGACTTATTGGCTGATTTTATCACACTTTTGTCCAGAAACAAAGCTTGAAGTACAGCATTGGGAATTGATACATACATATGCTATGTAGTGGCCGCGGTGGCTCAGTCGGTAATGCGTCTGACTACCATGCTAAAGGTCCCGGGTTCGATCCCCGGCCGGTTCAAATCCGGGAACTTTTCTAACGATGGAAGCGGCCCCGGCACCCACCCAGCGTCGAATAACATGGGGGAAACCCTGGGGGGTAAAGGCAGTCAGGGGCGTGATGCTGATCACATCACCCCCACTCTCGACCGGATCAAGAAAGTGTGGGGCGTTACCCCCACACCCCCTATACGCCTTCATGGCGTGGTGCTAAGCACAGGGGAGCACTTTTTACCTTTACATACATATGCTATGTAGAGTGAGTAGGTCTACATGTACTATGCGTATCTAGTAGAGTCAACTGGCCTCTTTTATTTCCATTTTAATTTTCTAAAATCCCAAAATGAGTAAGAATTTGCTATTTTCATTTCAGGAGAAATGACTGGCTGTCAGTCAAAGTGAGACTTGTAAAGTTCATTCTGCAAACTGACAGGTAGATATTACACTATGTTCATCTGTATGATATACTTTACTGTGTGGTTATCTAAGAGGTGACCTGGAGGGCTTAAATTTAATCTTTAACTTACATTCATGAAACTTCAATGTTTAACATGCAATACATACTACACTAACCTCCAACTGACCATGGGCTGCTGCAATTGCTCTTGGCTCTGTTAATTGAAACTGAGATGTCTGCATGCCATTTGGACTGATTATCTACTAATTATGCAGAGCTAATGCTTCACTCCCTAGTATGTGCAAGTAGTTTCAATCTCTGTTGCTTCCATAGTACCTTAAAGATTTTCAACAATTACACCTATTATTATGTATCAACAATGAACTCTCATATATAATTGGAGGTGTTGTAAGAATGTTATAAGTGCAAAATTGCTATTTTAATAAAGTTTACACAATTCTTGGCATCTTTTGTTTCTATACTTATTCATGACATGAACAACTTGAATATCAGTTTTATAGAATATATTCCTGACAAGCATATGCCATGTTTGAATTGCGGAGAAGGTTTGTAATTCCTGCAATATACACATTTATAGTAACTAAATTTGATTTCAATAAGCAGACAAGTCTACACATTAACTTAGACACTGACATTCTCTGACTGATGCTGGATACAAACTTCTACATTGTGTTCATTCTCTGCTGTGAGATATGCAAAAGACGAAGAATAGAGCATTTACAAACTGTGGTACTTATTACAGGCGTCTTTATAGGGGATACAAAATCAATTTGCATGATTTTCAATTCACTCTAGTTTTGTCTATTTTATTTCCTTTGCCTCACCACAGTAATAAAGAAATGTGCCTTGAACTATTATTGCCAAAAAGATAAGTAAATGTCCTTTTGACAGACATGACATATATTGGCACTACATTTCTTCTTGGAACATACTTGATGTGTACATTTTTATCACTTAATGATTGTAATCTTTACCATTACTTCTCTTCTTTTTAATATTTTCTGAATATATTTCAGATCTTTCACAACTTGAAATATCTTTAAAATTCTTGATATGTCTGTAGCATGCATTCTCTGTGACAGCCATAACTAAACATGTACCATATCCATGCAAGGAAGATGTAGTTGATATCTACCAACATTTCTCAACAAAATGCTGTAGATGAAGTATGAACTAGATGATTGTACACACTTGAAGACTATAAATGTTCACCTTCCAGAAAGCAGTGTAAGAACACTTGCACCCTTATTGGAACTAGACATTCAATTAGAATCAGTGGCATGTTCAGGATTTTTGTAAAGGTTATGGATATGATCATATAATTGGATTATGTCTTCTTTCTTTAGAAATTAGTCTTGTGTTTTTTATCTCTTCCAGCATTTGATGTTCTATCGTTTCAGGAATGTTGCACGTACAAGGAGGTTATGATCCCCACAAACCCCTGCTTAGACATGTCACTGATTGGATTCAATTTACATTTGATCTAGTTGAAGGTTAAAGAAAGCCTATGAAACAATGGCATAAATAGACATGCATTATATTCACTAACTTCAGTATGACCTAGTGACCACGTATGTTTTACCATGCTTCTAACTGGAAATAAAAGAGAGACATGGCTCTTCATTTTGGAGCATACCTAGTGCAATGGATGAATGAACATAATTTGTGTACCTCTTTATGTGCATTCTGAATGTGACATTCACTCACTTACTTACTTGGCTCTATGCCCCTCTGTGAGTCTTGGCCTCCTTTAAGATCTCTCCTCTTTCTTCTATCCTTCTACAGTTTCTAACTTTTGGCTCCTTCAAATTTCTCTATAGATCTTAGGAGGGGGAAAGGACTAGGAAATGTTTACCTTTTATAATTCACCTGGTGTAAGTTTTATGTAAGTTAATCTAACTATGGGGCTGACATATTCTAACACCCATCTTACTTTGAGTGCTGCTATAAACTCTAAACTAACAGCAATGAACAAGATAAACCTTAGTAAAACATAAACAATGAAAACAGAATAATTGCCTTTTCCCTTCAAAGGTCTGAGAGTAAATGAGTTGGTGTACAAAACAGATCTGTGAAAAAAAAAATATTACTATAAATTAGGTTTATGTTCACAATATTATAAAAAAAAGGAAAAAGGTGCAAAACCTTTTGATTAGTTTGCATAAATATATATATATATATATATATATATATATATATATATATATATATATATATATATATATATATATATATATATATATATATATATATATATATATATATATATATATATATATATATATATATAAATATATATATATAATATATATATATATATATATATATATATATATATATATATATATATATATATACATAACTTCCTTTTTTGAAATGCGTGCCATGCAGCCTGTAGAGGTCGTAGCAGGGTGGGAGAGGTCTCATTCAACAGGCGTGAGTCTAAAGTTTTGTTTGCATCCCGGTCAGTCGCCAGCATGCGTTGGAACAGTGAGGAGCGTTCGTTTGCCATCGAGGCCTACTTTACGAATGGATGTTCTGTTATAGCAACCCAGCCCGCCTTCCGAAAGCGCTTTCATGTAGCCCCGTTCTGCCCTGTCCCGGACCAGTAATCAATTGTTACCTGGGTCACTACGTTCAGACAAACCGCGAGTGCGACAAGACGAAGAACATGAGCCCCTCGGCCCATCCGATCACGTGAGAACATTGAGGCAGTGAGAGCTTCAATCTTGCGTTCTGCGCGCAAATATGCGTCTGCCCTTGGACTTTGGAGTGGTCAGCCTGCTCCCCCAATTTGCCCCTTGCGATTTTTTTTTTATTATTTATTTATTTATTTATTTATTTGTTTTTTTTTTTAAATCACGTGTTTATGTTACCCGTCAAAGGACCCTCCAAGACCTGAAGGCCAACATCCGTCAAGAAATTGCCAACATTCCCACTGATATGCTGGTTCGGGTCATGAAGAACGCCAGAAATCGGCTTCTTCAGTGTATGGACAATGGGGGGCGTCACCTCCCTGAAACCATTAAACAATTCTAGTTCATCACATGGGTTTTATTGCATTCTGAAATAAGGAAGTTATGTTGCCTCACCCGTTATAAAGGAATGTATGTGTGTGGGTGTTTGTGTGTGAGAGTGTGTGTGTGGGTGTGTATATATGTTTGTTCCGGCATAACTTTCGAACACCTGGAGCAATTTCAACCAAACTTGGTACACATGTCACTTGCAATCTGGAAAGAATATTTTGGGGTAAGACCTGGCACCCCTAGGGCTGGGGTGGGAAGAGGTCATATGTGAAAATAATCGAGAACGACCGATATTAACCCTTTCACAAACAGACATCCGTGACTCTATGTAATCCGGCACAATGATAGTATAGTGTTTCTAGGGTTGTCTAACATTCAGACTGTGTTGCGAATGGAATCCATAGTTTTTATGACACTCCCAATGCAGTTAAACTTCAAGTTCACCACCTATTGGCATGGTGGAGAGAGGGGGTGAAAAATAAAATGTCACAAATTACCTACATTAGTGTCGAATCTATTGTTTTTGGAGACTCTAAGCTAATTAGTGGCATTCACAATGAAATAAAAATTAGTTACATTTTACACTATAGTTAGAATTCATTATTTTCCTGGCTAATAGAAGATTGGGATAAATAACTACTCGGGCAACAGTAGCTAGTATATTATATCTAAAAGTCTCAAATTTACGAATTATGAATACATTGAGAAATGTAACTCAATAAATACAATAGCAAAATTAACTTAGTATTATGTTAATGCTAGAGTGTTATATTAATTTTAAATAAGAGGCTTATGTATATGATAACGTAAGATGGGTGAAATGGGAACTGCTCCTGTCACTCTATCAATAACCCACAAAGGGACGGGAAGAAACATGGTCGCTCTATCAATAACCCACAAAGGGACGGGAAGAAACATGCTAATTAAGCAAGTTTTTATGTATTGAATATGCAATTTATTGGAATATTTAGAAGTATAGTAAAAGTTATTACCCTCAGAGAATATTATTGTCACTTCATTTTTATTTTTTTTTTTTGTTTCTCAGGTGCTGCTTCTTCAACTTCCAAAAGAACTGTGCAAAATGGTTACATTAAATACAAGTTATTATCATTTTTTCTGAAAACAGTCATTGAGAGAATAAATACAAGGAACAAATATACTTAAATTACAGCTGTAGGGAGAACAATGGTAAATTCCATTTTGATTATTGTTTAGATTATGTTTTATGTTTTAGAGAAACAAAGAATACATGTTCCAGTGTTTGTTGTGGTTTCTATAGATTACCTAATTCAAACTGGATGTACTATGTGGATATTTATGTGGTTTCCAAACCACTGTTCAATTAGTCTGTGCACTAAGTGGAAAATTTCATATAACCCAAAGGTACGTGTTATATATTGAAATGATGAAATATCCACCTAATGCTGTGAAATATAATGTGCAATACACAAGTTTTGGGTTTGGAAATGGTTATATAATGTAAATTTTAGATGATGAGGCTTAGTGGAACTAGATTAAATTTGTGAAGAAACACCCATGTTCATGGCAAGAGTTATCCTTACAGTCGACTTACTCCTCAACCAAACTGGCTATTTCATCAGTGCAATGCCCCTTGAAATGTATTATATTAAGTAATGTCTTTGTTTAAGTAAAAAGGAAACGACAAATTAAGAAGAAACTTATACAGGGTGTCCACGCTAGAGGGATCGAGAAATAAGTGATAATTCTAGTAAACAGAATGTATTGGTAACATAAACTTTTACTTTTACTTGATACAAAACTCACCGAGTTTCAGATGATGTTCAATGCAACTCGATATGTGCACCTTTGGTGGCTCTGCACACATCTAAACGGTATTCAACTTTGACAGGTTTGCGGTAGTATAGAACCTGTTTCTCGGAGTGTTCTGTCCCATTGGAGAATCGCTTTATGACCAGGTGGATCCACATTCCATGTACGATGAACACGGCGTTGAACCCGAGTAAGAGATTTCTCTTCTGCTAGCCATAACACGCACTGAACTTTCTGTTGCAGTGTCCACATGTTTTCCACTGTGCGATCGACTACTGAATGGTGCCTGGCTTCCTTTAGAGACAAAAGCTATTGACGCGCATGCGCGACCGTGTAGCTGTCTGAAAACAGTGTTGCACAATCTCGGAGAGTTTCCCTTTCCTGTCATATGAAAAATACAGCAATATCCTTATCTGGTTTTAAATGGCGAGCATTTATTTCTCGATCCCTCTAGCATGGACATGCTGTATTGTTACATAGTCCAGTTCATATAAACTTCAATGATTTAATAATTGCAATGGCAATACAAATCTGGGTAATACTTTATGATATTGAAAGAGTTTTTAAAAAAATATTTTTATGCATGCCTTTAATGTTACTACAGGTTAAGAAATGAAAAAAAAGCATACTAGGAGAGAATAAATTAAATGTGCCCATCACTCCACAGAGTGAAAAATTATTCACTGCACTATAGCATCACCCATATTTGGTAAAAAAGTTACTTTCCCACATCTTCCCCAATGATACATATTGTAGTCTGACATCGGATATGGAACGGGATCGAGTCACGCTGGGATGTAGCTCAGTAAAACAAGTAAGATTTTAGTTTGGGTCTCACTGAACCACATCTACCCTAAATGGTGTGGATGAAGGATGTTGGAAGCCTAAGTCTTTGAATGCTACTCACCCCCTTGCTTGCTGTCCTGGCCCTTGGCTTCTGGCGTCGGCGATGGTCGGATGGAGACAGGTGCACTCACCACTGGCGAGGGCCGTTGCCTGGCTGACTTGTTGCTCCGCTCTGCATCCGGTAGAACTTTGGGGTGAATAAGCATTCAACTGGTGAGCTTCATAGCGATGTTTTGATAAAATTAATATTTCTACTTTCATGCTCTCAATTCCTTCATCAATATATAGGGGACTTGACAATCTAAGGAGCTACTACATTAAAAATATGGAATGAAAAGGTTATTTTCTATTTGTACAAAGAATAGCCACATGAAGTGGCTACTGCTCAAAAAATAAAAGTAGTCACTTACTTAAACTTGCATTACTCTATTGTACTGCTGCATATTCAAATGAAAAATACAACAACATGAAAACAACTCTTCTTCTTTGTGACATTTGACATATTATACAGAAATTCTCTTTATGCATGGTTTTGTTTGTTCAAATGCCTGAAACCAAAGTGTTCATTTGCCAGAAATCAAAGAAACTATGTGTCTAGTTGTCACAGATGAAAGGAATCAACATGGTTACATGGTAATCCTTGCAAGTTAATGTGGAATATTGCCTTCCCTGCCCTGAAAGACATCATAACAGTGCCTGTTTATGATCAAGACGCCATATGTTTACTTGAGGTAGATGTCTCCATTCATCCACAAGGGCTTCTGCAAGAGGCTAAAGTGTTTGGGGAGGTTGATATCTGTCTTAAATTTTTTACTCCAGATTCAAGTCTGGATTCCTAGGTGGCTATTCCATTTTATGCAAATTGTGCTTCTGGAAGAATGTTTGAATGAAATTAACTGCATGACATTTCTCGTTATCATGCATGAATAGTGCATTTTCCCAAAGTTCTTTCATCTGAGGAATGGCAAGTGGTAATGATCTCACCAATCTAGTGGCTCGCAGTTAAGGTCCCATTTCAAGCGATGTGGAAATCAATTTTTGTATCCAAACTTATGCCTCCCAGACCATGAGAGATCCACCTCTGTAAGCATTAGTTGGTTGAATTGATCGGGGATGGAATCATTCCCCTTGTCTTCTCCAAACATGTTTATGAATATTTGAACCATGCAAGGAGAAACAGGACTCATCAGAGAATAACACAGGATGCCAGTGTCTTAGCTGTCACTGAATATGGTCTCTAGCAAACTACATTATCATTGTCTTATTGTCAACTGGGGGACTTTAGCAGACCTACACCCATGGGGTTAGCAATTGATATGAGAATGTATAAGGAGAAACTTGTTGTTTCTGTGCCACTACTGGTACAGCCATGAAGGAAATCAAATATATATATGAAGCACCAATTCCTTGACCCACTCACCCACTCACTCGCTAAAATAAATGTTCTCTATGAAGGAAGCCCCGGAAGCAGAAAATGCTTGATTACAACCCCCACGAAATTGTCTCAAAAGACAAAAGATTAAAAAATCACTCACTTAGCTCTTTTACAAGGGTGAAAATGCCCTTTTTTAATGTCCCCAGCAATGTCCTTTTCCAGGGGCAAAAAAAAATCCTACATTGACATAAGAAGATTCAGTTGAGATATAGATATTGGTACTCGATACAAAAATATTTACATTGTGACTGCTTTAAAAAAAATGTTTAGATATAAACAAATATTTCAAGTTTGCCATGTTTGTTGTTGAACATTGAAATGGACGTTGCTAAAGAACTTAAATAGGATGTTACATTCAGCCCAAAAACTAAGGTGAGTTACACTTGAATTTCATATTTCAAAATATGTGCATCATAATTTATTACAAAGGCAAGGTAGGAATCTCAAATAATGAAGGAAAATAATATTTTTTCAATTATGTTTAATAATGACAACAGAAGTAAATGTTCCTCTTCCAATTTAGTGTGACTACTGAATTAGTATATATAAAACATCTAACTATTTATTTTGAAACAGATATGACACACAGATTTTATTATTAAGAAAATATATTTGGTTGATTTTACTTAGATCATGTGCCACCTTTGGCTAATCACGAAGAAGAGAATGATTAATGACATGATGAAATTGATGAAGGGACACTCACAAACACTCATGTTCAGGCCAGGATTCGAAACCATGACCCTTGGTTTTCATAGTGTGCTGTGCTATCCACTCTGCCAATCAGGCCATCATTAAAAAATAAACGATAATATTTTGAATATGTGTACAATATTGGAGCTCGTACACACATAAAGTTATGTTCTAAACTATTGAAGCTGATGGAATTGTTCACCCTAAAACAGAGAAAAAAATTAATATCCAAATCTTTCAGTCTGGAAACATCAGTGTTATCAATAAGCCAAGATATGCACGAGCGTAACCACCATTGCAGAGTTTCTACTCCTAGCTGCTGGGGAGCACACAGGAACCAGCACCTGACAAGTACCATAAGAGGTCGTCTATGTTGAAGCAAGCCTTTTACTTGTACTTCAACGTAACATCCTAGTATTTATCTTTTTCCAAATCTACTTACAGTTTGTTAAATTCAAAGAAAACTCGGACGTCACTATATATAACTTCAATATATTTTTCACTTATTGATCTACTGTGTTTTGTTTCTTTTTCGTTGCTATGGTCAAAAATAATATAGAAATGTATACATTGTAATTTTACATTATGAAGAATGTGATTATAATTAATTATACATCATATAATGCAACAACGTTTTCCAAAATATAACAAAACAGAAATTGATAACATAGATATATCATCGTGCGTATTAAGCACAAAATTAAACAAAACATAATAAATGAAATAAACTAACATCTTTGGGTCAGTCACAATGTACAATTCGTTACTTGCACCAGTTTGGTAACAACGTGACCTTGAATGTTTTTTCATGATCTCAGATGAAGCTCAGAACTTGTCAACCTATTCTTACAAATTGCTGTTGATGCTTTTGGTGGAGACTCATAACAAATAAGCCGACCTCTGTTGTGGAGTGGTTAGCACAGCATGCCATGACTCCAAGGATCCTCGGTTCGAATCCCAGCCTGGCATTACTGTTCTTTGTGACTGTTCTTCATCAATTTCATAGTATCACCACTCATTCCAATTTTCACACTTTGCCAGAAGTGGCAGAAGAGTAATTCCAAATACAAGGTAACCCAAAAAGTTCTTGCCGTTTATGAAGTGGCATGGGAATAAGTGATCACTGATATGGAAATGCATGTGCCACGTGCTAAAAAAGTGGTCATATAGGCACGTTGCACACTCACAGCAGCCATAGCTTGAGCAGAGGTGAAGAGAAATGGAGGTGTTGAAGCAGCTTATTCAGGGTTCTCTGCTTTATGACTTTAAGGTGAGCTTGTCTGCAGCAAAATCAAGTCATTGAATACGTCAAGCCTTTGGGGATAATGCTGTGAATGAACGCCACCAGGCATTGGTTCCAGAAGTTCAGGTCGGAGATCTGTCCCTTTGTGATGAACCCTGCAGTGGATGGTCACAGGTCCTGGATGAGGAGGATCTGAAGGTGGCCATAGAGGAGGACAGCAGCGTAGCGTATGGTGAGCTTGCCAATCACTTCCAGGTATCCGATGAAGCAGTCAGACTTTACCTGCATCGCATAGGGAAGATGTTCAAGTTGAGCAAGTGAGTACCCCATACACTGTCGGAAGTCAGCACGCAACGAGGGACAGCCTGCTTCTCGTAGCTTTCTCGGCACCACAACACATCCATATTAGATCAAGTGCTCAATAGTAACAAAAAGTGTATGACACTCTCAAGCATGCAGACATTGGTTGTCAACATGTGACCTTGTGCCTCACACCACAAGACCACCTCTACACCAATGCAAGATCATGCTCTAGTTGCCAAGTGGTGCACTATGAGCTGCTACGAACAGGCCAAATCATCACTGGTGACTTCTACTTGCAGCAGTTGGAACGTGTGCAACAGGCACTGAAACAGAAGTAACCAGCATTGGTTAATTGCAAGGGTGTACTGTTTATCCATGACAATGCCAGGCTGCATGTGGCGCAGGTGGTCGGGGACACCATACATCGACTTTTCTGGAAGAAACTGTGCCATCCACCGTACTCCCTGCACCTTCGCCAACAGATTGTCACTTCTTTCATTCCCAACCATATTTGTGGGAAATCCTTTGCAAATGAGGCAGGCTTGCGGCAATCATACACAGACTTCTTTGCATTCATGACCACGAAGTTTTACCACCAGGGCATTGCACACCTAGAGGCATGTTGGCAAAAGGGGCTTGATGCCGATGGGGATTGCTTTGAGGACTAACTGCATGTGACATTTTTTTTTTATTTCTGATGATCAAAAATGGCAGGAACTTTTTTTTGGTTACCTTGTAACAAAAACCAAATCAAATCATACCAAAATCATAACAAATGATGACAAGTGATTATTTCTTTGTTATCCCAAGTCTGAAAACCAATGGCTTGAGTGGACAAGGATAAAGTGATGGCTCAAAAAGGCATTTTGAGTAGAAGGCCATGTTGTTTGTGTGGTGAAACTTAGATGGTCTTATCCATTGGAAGCTTTACCAACGAAACATTTTAAGTCTTTCTATTTAACTTCAAAGTTAAAAACAGGACAAAAAAGTTAGAATTGTTGTTTTCTCAAATTGCTTAACACACGTAGATAGTTTACAAATAAATTTCTTCCAAGGTTTCATTTTTAGTGGTATTAGCAGTATTGTTATAGCCATTAACAGTATATAAACTGATAATTCAGAACAACACTATTAACAAGACAACAAAATATAATAATATGCTGTACTGTAACCTATAAAATACATTTATGTTTGAAAGCTATCATTAACATTTGAGTTTCATGTAATTTTATTTTTAAAATGCATTCTCTATTGCAATATGCCTTTTTATGACAATTATGGATGTATCATCATGAGTAAGTTGAATGATTCTACCCATATATTTAATGTAAACATAATGCAAAGCTAATGGGAACATGGTCTCAACTTTTGACAGCACTTATTGTATAGCCTGTGAAAGCTTTGGGAATACAGCGCACTCCATATGTGGTAGAGGGCTGAGCATGGGACACAAAAATGCTATGAATTTATGATTCACCTTGAAAATTCTACCAAGGCGGAGCTTAAATGCCAGCCTATGTATGGTCTAACATGTGTGAACATTATATATAACCTAAGCAGAAGCACTTGAAACCCAAAAATGTGTCTGCATATGCTTTTAGATATACTGATGACTTAGGAATTTCTTAATTGTATGAAATAATCCTAATGAAAGGAATTTTGAATTATGTTTTAATATATAGCGATATATTGAACTTTACAACTTTTTTCATGTATCCAAATTTATTTCCTAGCATGGATGCAATTTAAACAGCCCTTTCACAAATTGTTATTATCTGCGAGGGCTGGACCCTGCACTGTGAAATGTCTGTAATGTCGTTTTAATTGTTCTGCATATCCTTCTTCAATGCCCCAATTCAATTTCTTCAGAGAAAGTTTTAACCTTCTCATTGATTTATCATCAGTGGCGCAACCACGGGGTGGGGGAGGGGGCATTTCCCACCCCAACCTTGGACTCAAATGAGTTCTGGGGGGGGGGGTTAAACACTGATGGCCAAGTGTACCTCCATGGGGCAATTACCACCCATAACTTCAAATAAAAGTACTTTTCATAAAATTATCTTGCTCGTTTCGGGCGGAATGCCTGCTTTTCTTAGTCTTGTCAAGTTCAGAACCGTAGCTAGCGGGTGGAGGGAGTCAGTCCTGGGTGCCAAATGATCTAAATGAAAATAAGTTGTAAGATTTATTTATTGATTTTTGGTTCTAAGTCCACTTTACACACAAAAAGGCTAATTGGGACTGGACCTACAGTTTAAAGTGGGATCAGAACCACTGTTCTATTTGCCTCCACCGAGTATTGACCCTGGAACCCCTTGATCACAAGGCAGATGACGATGTTACCACTACACCATCGGGGAGGCACAAAATTTGTAAAGAGGGAATGCATTGGCATCCCGTGAAATTATTTGCGCTCTATTAAATCAATATTGATTACATCCTGCCAAAAAAATTGATCCAAATATTTCCTTGCTCACTTCGCTTGCAATGTATCATTGTTCTCTGTAATGCATTGTAAATTACCAGACAGAGAAATAAGACTTGTCTCAATTGATTTTGATTTAAATGCATGAATAATTGTTTTGAGGAATGGGAGCGTGCATATTTGAGAGACAATTTATGTAATTTTTGCTGTTGGTGTATTTTGAAATGTATAAATCGGTTGTGTAATGTATTTAAATAATATGTGTTGTATATAATGTGTATTAAATCAACTTTGAATACGTACACAATTTAGTGTCCATGTCGCATGTGCGTGAAACATATATCGTGGATGAAAGTTATACATGTTAATGTAAAAATAATTATATTTTGAATGCATTTATCAAGCATTTTCTGTCTTTCAAAAATAGTTTGTGTGCTTTTTTTCCATTATTAATGTGAAACTGAACGTGTTGAAAAAATAATTCAAATCGTTTGTTTGAATACAAATGCTATAGCACCAACTTATGCCCCCTTTTTTGGATAATTTATGAGGGTAAATTACTATTACTAATAATAATATAATAATAATAATAATGTTGGTCTCGGGTTCGAATCCTGGCTTGAACATGGATATTTGTGAGTGTCCATTCATCAATTTCATCATATCATCATCACTCATCGCTATCTTTGCAAATTAGTCAAAAGTAGCACAAGAAGCAAAGTAAAATAAAGCAAATCAATAATAATAATAATAATGTTATAAAAACATCATTATTATTATAACTATTATTATCATTATTATTATATTATTATTATTATTGGTATGTTTAACCTGGTACTTGCCCCCCCCAGACAAAAATTCGTGGTTGTGCCTCTGTTTATCATCCATGCTGAAGATTACGATAGTGTCATAAAAAGGTTTTTAGTTGTGTAAGAAGCGTGAGCTTTTTGCACTATCTTTGAAGAATATTTTAATGTGTCTTGTAAATCCTGTACAGACTTCTTTAAAACCTACACTTTTAACCTCTCTCAAGGGGATAATTACACCTCTTTCTTATGATAGCCTTCAGGTAAGGATTTTAGATTAGAGAAATGTCCTCCATATAAAATTGAAGGCTGCAAGATGGCCGGTCACATGTGCAGACAGCACATTCATTCACTTATTTTCTGAGCAACTCATCTCAAGTCAACAACACAGTAGTGCTACTTGAAGAAGGTACATTCTCATATCTAGAGAAGCATGATCTTCACATAGGCATTACATAGATAATTCTTTTCATTCATTCATGAAATATATACATTCCAAAATAAATTAAATTGAATATTTAATACAGCTGGATGGCACCACCAATGAAACTTGTGCTTTTCACTAGGTTATATTAAAGCTGTGCGAGTTTCTCCACACTAAATATTTCTTTCAGCTTTTTCTTCATGTTTTACAAACTTATCTTTATCTTTAAAAATAATTAATATCAGTTGAAAACTATTGTTATTGATTGTGTTAATTGTTATCTAAAATATGAGTTTGATTGTTGTAAATACTAAGGTTACTATGGAGGCAGCAAACAAATTTCCTAAGGATGAAAAATGAGTTCAAAAAAATGATGAGATTCCTCAGCATACAATACAAAAAGAAGAATAAACGGGATGCAAACAACTTGACTCTAATGATGAGAATCCATAATGCCAATTGAAGAAGCACGTGACTCTTTGAAGGTTGGTTTTGTATGTGTGGAACACACTGTAGCTTAATTTCCATGAAAAAGAACACCTTTTTTTTTACTTTCTTTACCACAGAAAAGTGAAATCTTTGAGGCTTTCCCTATAATTTAACCATATCTGCTTCGAATAGCACTTTCCTTACATTCAGAAGAATACACATTAGAACAGAAAAGACTAGAGACAAAAGATAATTAAATAAGATACAGTAGACAGTTGATGACTGCGTATATAGTGTGTCAACCTGTAATCTTGCTGCCTGTCAGTATCAAGGGCACTGAGAGGTTCCAGGTTTGAGTCTCAGTCTGGGCATGCATGATCAATGAAGTAAGAAATTAACAGGTACTTGAAGGAATTAGAAGAGATAAATTTTGAAAAGCAGTTTAGAGAAATAAAATAAACTGGATAGGACATGTGTTGAGAGAGGTAAGAATACTGAAAATTTGAATAGAATGCTACTTAAAAGGAAAAAGATAGAGTAGAAGGAACTGCGCATGACTTTTGGATGATTTGGTGAAAAGAAAGGGATACAGTAAATTGAAGAAAAATATAAAAGTACAAGCTGGCTGGAGGGTATTTAAAATATCAGACGATGACTTTGTGATCGCTAAAGGAAATTCTCCTTTATTTAATATATTTAGAGCTAATGTCTTTCTACTGAAGGAAATTTCTTATGTGTGATAAACATGTTAAGAATAACTGAAAGAATAAAAGATCTAAGTAATATAAATCTTCTCATGGCTGCGTTTATGTAATCATACATGTATTTTCATGATGAAAATTTCATAAATTTTTCTACAAATCAGTGTGTTGTAAATAGTACAACATATTCATTGATCGATTTGGTGTTTTAAGTTGTTACGTTCCCCGGAATATGCTCAAAGGATCAACTTACGTTTATTCCTCCACGGCGATCATGAGACTTATCAGCCTACTTTGAAGCCCTCAGGTAGTGGGAAATCAGATAAGGATATGTTAATGTTAATGTATTACACTAGAACTCACAATTAAACTTCTTATTACAAACAAAAGTGTATTTAGATCATAATACTTCTTCACTACACCAATTAAAACTTTCACATTTTCAAAATCTCTTCCATTATTCCAGAAACATCCATAATATCTCTCACCTCCCAATTCACAATCAAATGTTTTAAGGTTAGTTCATAACCATAAAAGACTACCCACTTGAACAAAACAAATTACGTCATAATAGACAATTAACATTTTAAACATATTAAACACCTAAAATGATACAATAAATGGGTGCGTATCAAAGTCCACTTTATGCACACTATGGCTAATCGGAACTGGACCTACAGTTTAAAGTGGGATCCGAACCACTGTGTGCCTCCACCAATTATCCTTGATTACAATTCGACAACACTACCACTGTGCCATCGGAGAGGCCCGTGTAGTACATTAACAAAGTATATTAACTTTTGGTTGACTATTATGCAGCAAAACTAAGAAAAGAGACAGGCTTGAGTAGGACTCAACCTTGAATAAATGTTGTGATGTGCTCCAAAGCAGGTTTAATTAATGCATTTTCATGTGGCACATGTGAAAGTAGAAAGTAAAATTTGCCCTTGAAATTAACATCCCACATCTTCACTTACCCCTCTCCCTTCTTTAATGTCTGCATCTCTCATGTTTCTTCTATATGTGTGTGCGTCTGTCTTCTTATGAGCATATGTGTTTGAACTCTGTCAATTCCAATCTAATTTTATGCTATAATAACCCCTTGGGCAACAGTCCTTGTGGGCCAGGCCCTCTATACTGACAACCAGCCTCACTAACACATGCCTCAGCAGAGGTGGGATCATCCAAGCAGTTATCGGGTGACATGTGATCAGTGCGATGAAACCCCAGTCATTATCGTAGGTTTCCAAGACAAGGTTCCTTGATCACCAATTTCCTCATGATGCTTGGTGGCCAGCAATCACATGCAAAGGCCAAAATGTCAGGAGAAAAATTGTTATGTTTCTCCTAGGAGACTCAACAACGTGTGCATCCTGTAGGCTGAGCTCAAAGCCCAAAACCATAAACTGCACGAATACAGTACAGGACCCTTATTTGATATATAAATTATATAATTTTTAGAAGAAATATACAGATACGATTAAGTGAAATTCATGAATGGACTCTAACAAAGAAAGTCACACTGTTTGAGAGAAACAGTTACTCAGTGCTGGATCCACAAATTTTCGGCCCTTCCTGCAAAACATTACAGAAGGCCCCTTCTATATAAAAAAAACACATACTTGTGAAAGAAATGCCAAAACGTTTGCTGTCATTCAGTTTCTTCAGTGTATGTATATATGTGTGTGGAATTGAAATATCTATAATGGAAAGATAGATATAGAAATATTTGATTCTTTTTACTTGGAGTCACTTTTCTGCCACTTGTGTTTAATTGTGATGATGAAGATGAGTGATGTTAGGATGAGATTTTTGAGGAAATATTCCCCAAGAACAGCCATGCCTAGGCGGGGTTCCAACCCTGTATTCCTCCATGAATCACTCTGCCACAGAGGTTCGGTATACCTCTGGATTGATTGATTTAATATATTTTACTTCACTTTTCTGCCACTTTTGGCTCATCGCGAAGATGAGGATGAGTGATTATATGATGATGTTGCTGAAGGAACTCTCACAAACATTAATGCCCAGGCTGTGGTTTGAACCCTGGAGCCCTGGAATTGTTGCATGCTCTGCTAACCACTCCACCACAGATACTGGCCGGTATACCTCTGGAGAGCCAGGTAGAATTACATTATGATTTTCATGTAGCTGTTTTGCAAAATCATGTACATATGAAATTTTGATTAGTCAATTTTGAGAACCGTTTAAAGAGACAATTTGGCTTAAACAGGTATTGATGAACCAATAGCTGTTTCAAAATATTTCTGTAGTGGCTTTGCATTTGCCATCAGTTCTTCATGCACTAGGTCGGGTATGCAGTGGTGATTAAGGAAGCAAATCAAGTTTGATAGCTCCCAAAAGTAAATAAATGGTACATGAAGTAAATAATGGTACATGGGATTATCACATCTTGTTCCGCCATGTTGAACTTCTAGTAAAACCAGTTTCATCTCGTAACTCATATGTACGCCTACTGTACGTACAGCACAATTTCAATTAGTAGCCCACGCCAGAGCTAGGGAAGGAAAAACTCATGGTTTGTAAAAAAAAAATGTTTAGTTTGTGTTGTGGAACATTCAACAGAAGTTATTAATTGAAAACTACTGCATGTTGTCCAACTTAAAATGAATCCTTTCACCTTTAATATTAAATTGTGGTCTTTTCTTCTCTCCTCTCAGGTGCTGGATCATTTACAAGGACATATTTAAGTATGGGTTCCCTAAATGCTCCATCATCCCTGTGACCCCCTATGGGGCAAAATGCTTTTCTTGGTTTCACATTTTTCAGCATTTTAAGATTTTAAACCTTGGTCCCCTGAGAAACAAATAATTGAAGCTCAACAGTAGAAATTTGCCAATAACACACTGGTTGAAAATTCACACTGATAAGCGCTCCACATAAATTTTGCCTGCTAGGTAGAAATAAAAATATTCACACTTGAAAAATTGAAAAACAAGAGGCGGTGGGCCTTGAATCCCACCCACCCACCCACAAACCCCTTCTGGTAAGTCTTACTTACTTCAAGACCTGATGCACAGACTTACCTACTCCCTGTTCTTACAAGGCCAATGGATTGTCTACAATAAAATTTGAAATAATAAAGAAGCAGAATAGGAGACATAAATAAATATACTCACCAATCAAGTAGTAAATATAAGTTGTTATGATTAATGTATTGATAAACACAAAAATGGGAAATTGTCCTTCGTGTATTATATCATGGTAATAAGCTCTCAAGCTGGCCCCCATGGCAGAGTGGTTAGCACATTGCGCTACGATGCCAGGGGTCCCGGGTTCGAATCCTGACCTCGGCATGGATGTTTGTGAGTGTCCATTCATCAATTTCATGATATCATCACTCATCCTCATCTTCGCAAATTAGCCAAAAGTGGCACAAGAAGCGAAGTAAAATAAAGTAATTCAATCAATCAATAAGCTCTCAATATCGATGAGTCTATGTTGAAATTTGAACTAGATACAGGTTCACAAGTTTCAATTATAAGGAAAGCATGTTGTGTCAAGTCAACTGAATGGTTTTCAATATCTGGAAGATGACTGTGTTTTATGTTGTGCTAGCAGTATGACTTTGTAGCTAGTTGGGAAAGTTGTCGTAAGAGTTTGTTATATATGTAGAGATAAAATACTAGATTTCTATGTAGCCGTATGTGATTTTAAATTCCAGATATACAAATGTGAAAGTCTGATTGCTTTGTGAGAAGTTCAGGGGTTCATAAAATAAAAAATTAATTAAGAACTATTGTTAATGACTTGTCACTTCAAATTAAGCATTTTACTGCCACGATTCCAATGAGACAAGGAATTATGTTAATTTTTAAGAAACTTTATAATGTTCTGTATGGTTTATGTGACAAAGTTAAGTCTGAATTAGACAATTTAATTGAGCAGAATATTCTAGAAAAGATTGACACAAGTGATTTGGTGAGTACTATGGTTGTTGTGTGTAAGAATGATGGTAATTTGAGGCTTTGCTGGCACTTCAAGAACACTGTGAATAAATAAGTTGAAAATGTAACTTATTCATTGCCAAGGATAGACAAAGTGTTTCCAAAAGTCAATGCATGTGATGTATTTGTTACCTTAGATCTCAGAAGTCCTTACCTTCAAATAAAACTTGATGAAGAAGCTAAACAGTTGCTCATAATGAAAACCTCATGGGGATTGGTAGAGCAATCTACAAAGTAGAATCAAAAAGTAAGGTGAATATTGAATTTATTCCGAAATGTGAATGAGTACAAATATAGAACTGCAGTATGTTATGCATATTGTATCACACTACAATTCCACATAGTCACCACTGCGGTCCAAACATTTGTTAAAGAGTGAGACCAAATTGTCGATCCCGGTCGCAAAAAATTCCTGCTCCAAACTGTTGAGCCAGATAAGGGTAGCCTTTTGCACTGCTGCAATTGTGTCAAAACGTTTTGCAAGGTGGTGTTTCTTCAGGTGTCCAAACAGATGGTAGTTCGAGGGAGCGAGATTACGACTGTATGGAGGGTGTTCCAGAACCTCCCACTTGAAACCACCAATGTGTGTATGGGTGCATTCGTCTATATGTGGTCTTTCATTGTCGTGCAAGAACACCACACCCTCTTGTAATGCTCTTCTGCATTTTCCCCCTTGTACACCAAACATACAATTGTTTTCATGTCATCACATTTTATCCATAAACCTCTTTCAGTTCTTGATGAATTTCTGTAATTTTCTTCCATTTGACACACAAAAATAGAATGACACTATGCATCTTCACTTTTGTGTAATGTTCCAGTTGCTGCACCATGTTTCAAGTGATCTGGTCAGAGGAAGAAACAATGTGCTGCACTCTGGTGGCTGTCAGATGTACTACAGCTCAACACCTACAACATACAAAAATGAAAATTACACACATGCAAACCAATCGATTGTACAACTAAATTCATCTTATTCTTTGATTCACCTTTGGAGATTGTTATTTGATGTATAGATTGCATCACCAATTATTCAGCAAACAATAGAAGGCATACTACAGGGATTAGATTTTGTTATTCCATACCAAGGTGATTTATTTAATGTTAGCCAGTAGCGTAGCGTTATAGTATGCCCGTAAGCTTGGCATTCCCAGATTTGAAATTTAAAAAATGCATAAATGCTGTAAATATAAAGTAAAACTTGAATAATTTCATATATGTTTGACCTTCATGGCATTATAATAGCTATTTTTCGTGATCCACTTGCAACGCTCAACTAACAACACTCGTTCTAGCATTTTTTTTTTCAATGGCTTTCTTGGCCGGACGCCGGGCAGTTTCAGCATAAAGGACTATATATTCTTTCCAGCCTTTCTGGAGGGAAAGCTTGGATCTCTACTGCATGCATGCAAATGCTCTCTCGTATGCCAGCGTATGGAGCAGAGGGCTACAGTGATTGGTTCATGTGACCCTTCCTGCCTTCTGAAGCAGACGACAGCGGTAGAATTACTACCAGGTTCTTCGAAATCGTGCCACTCGTGCTATGTAATGTTACAATATTGACTGACGTAACTTTACCGAATTCAAATATACCACTTCATAATGACCAGGGCATTGTATAATTTATTGCATGAACAGCGATGTGCTACTGTGGCACCTCAAAATGATATTTGCCCCCATGGTAATACATATCCAACAAATGCTGTTGCTATTGTTGCTAATATAATTATAACTCCAATAGATCATGTGTGAAAATATAAATAGGATCCATAATATATTCCTCGTCCAACATGTATATATATGCAAATAAAAAATATGGAGGCACCATTAGCATGAATAGTTCGTAGTATTCACCCATAATTTACATCTCGGCAGATGTGTATTACTCTGGAAAAGGCTAAATCTGTTCTTGAAATATAATGTATTGCTAAAAAAAGACCTGTTAAGATTTGAATTGAAAGACATATTCCTATAAGTGAGCCAAAATTTCATCAATAGGAAATATTTAATGGGGCTGGCAAGTCTACTAATGCATTATTTGCTAATTTAAGTAGGGGGTGATAAATCCGTGCTGGTTTTGTCATTTGTAATTATTTAATTATTTTTAGAGGTCCATGTGAAAGTCTAGTAATTTTTACAATTGCAATTAATGTAATAAATAAATATACTACTGTTATAGTAGTTATTATTATAATGGATTCGTTGTATAATTTTATTCCTGGTAGGGGTGGTGTACTTCTTCAGGTTGTATAAGTATCTATATTTTGTAGTATTGAGGGGGTTAATAGTGGGTCTATTATTATTAATATAAATAAGTATAGTGATATTAAACTTACACCCATAGTTATTATTTTTGTTCTTATTTTGAATATTTCATTTGGTGTGAGTCTTGTTGTATAGATAAATAGAACTAATATTCCTCCTAAAAATACTAAAAATAGTACATAGGAAAGTCACGTGGATTTTAAAAATGTGGATATTGTTAGGCACGCAGTAATAGTTTGTATAATTAGTGTAATCCCTATAGATAGTGGATGTTTTATATATAATATTATTAGTGCTAATAATAATATAACAGTAATTAGTATTAATTGTATTTTAATATCAAGGAGTAGTTTAATAAAAATATTGGCTTTGGGAGCTAGTGATGATATAATTATATCTTCCTTGATGTTTTTAGAATTATTAATTCATTAATGATTTACAAGACCATTGTTTTTATTAAACTATAAAAACTTATGTTAAGAGTATTATTTATATTATTTATTTTATTTACTAGATTTTTATGCTTTATTTCTCAACGTAGGCACTTACTAGTAACTCTATTAAGACTTGAATTTATTGTGTTATCCTTATATTTATATATAACTTATTATTTTATTAATAATCAGGAAGAAGCTTATTTTTGTTTATTATTTATTTCGTTTTGTGTGTGTGAAGGGGCTCTTGGTTTATCTGTTATAGTGTCAGTTACACGAACTCATGGTAATGATTATTTTAATTCTTTTGTATTATTGAAATGTTAAAATATATTTTTTATTTTATATTTTTAATCCTTTTGAGATTTAATAGTTCTTTATGAATGGTGGTTCAAATTTCTATTATCTTTGGTTGTTTTTTGTTTTTGTTAATAGTATGATTTGGTATTGGAGTATGGGGGGCTGGTTATTTTATTGGCTTAGATGTGATGTCTTATTCTTTAATTTTGCTTAGCATTTGAATTATTTTTTTAATAATAGTAGCTAGAAATAGTATTATATCTATTTATTTTTACCCTTGTAGATTTATATTTTTGTTAATTATTTTATTATTATTGTTAATATTAACTTTTATAAGAATAATTTTTTTTTATTTTATTTGTTTTTTGAGGGATCATTAGTACCTACTTTATTTTTAATTTTAGGGTGAGGATATCAGCCAGAGCGAGTACAAGCGGGGGTATATTTACTTTTTTATACATTACTTGCTTCTTTACCTCTTTTGGTTGGTATTTTATATTAAATTATAAGGTGGGGGGCTTATACATATATATATTTAGATATATTAATATTAATATAAATTATTTTATTTGGTATGTTAGAATGGTGTTTGCTTTTTTAGTAAAAATGCCTATATTTTTGGTTCATTTGTGATTACCTAGGGCTCATGTTGAGGCCCCAGTTAGTGGGTCTATGATTTTGGCTGGGATTTTGTTAAAGCTTGGAGGATATGGGATTTTGCGAATTATTTCTTGTATTGAGAGATTAGCTGTTAAATATAATATTTTTTGATTTGGTATTAGAATTGTTGGAATTTGAATAATTAGTCTTGTTTGTATACGTCAAATTGATTTAAAGGCCTTGGTTGCATATTCATCTGTAGCACATATAGGTCTTGTTTTGATAGGGATTATAACTATAGGGGCATGAGGAATAAATGGTAGTCTTACTTTAATAGTAGCACATGGTCTTTGTTCTTCTGGGATATTTTGTCTAGTAAATATTACTTATGAACGATTAGGTAGTCGTAGTATATTAATTAATAGGGGGATAATTAATTATATTCCTAGATTATCTTTATGATGATTTATATTGAGAATTACTAATATAGCTGCTCCTCCTTCTATTAATCTGTTGGGTGAAGTTAGCCTATTAAATAGAATTATTGGGTGATCTTATTTTAGTTTTGTAGGTGTTGCACTACTCTCCTTTTTAAGTGCTGGTTATACTTTATATTTATATTCTTACACTCAACATGGAATATATTACTCTGGTGTATTTTCTTGCTGAAGAAGTAACATTCGTGAATATTTATTATTATTTTGTCATTTATTTCCATTAAATTTTTTAATTGTTTTTTGTTCTCCAATATTTCATTGAATTTAAATTATTTAAGTAGTTTAAGTAGAATAGTAAGTTGTGGACTTAGTGGTAACTAAAGGTTCTTAGATCAATGGTTTTTAATTTTTTTATTACAAGTGTAACATCAATTATTTTATTAATTAGTAGAATAATTTTATTATTATTAGGGATAATATTTTTAATTAGGGATATTACAGTTTTCATTGAGTGAAATATTGTTAATTTGAATAGTTCTAGCATTATTATAACAATATTATTTGATTGGATATCTTTAATTTTTATAGGATTAGTTATATATATTTCTTCTATGGTTATTAATTATAGAGGTTCTTATATAGAGGGGGATTATAATATAAATCGATTTATTAATTTAGTTTTATTATTTGTTGGATCTATAATATTTTTAATTATTTCTCCTAATATTATTAGAATTATTTTAGGATGAGATGGTCTGGGACTAGTTTCTTACTGTTTAGTAATCTATTATCAGAATGTTCGTTCTTATTCTGCTGGAATATTAACTGCTTTGTCTAACCGAATTGATGTGTTTATTTTATTATCTATTGCTTGAATATTAAATTATGGTAGCTGAAATTATATTTATTATTTATGATTAGTTTCTGACTTTGATATAATATTAATTACTAGATTTATTATTATTGCTGGGATAACAAAGAGTGCACAAATTCCATTTTCTGCATGGTTGCCGGCAGCTATAGCTGCACCGACCCCAGTTTCTGCATTAGTTCATTCTTCTACCTTGGTTACTGCTGGGGTTTATTTATTAATTCGTTTTGGAGATATGCTGATATATACCATTTTTGGTAAGATACTTTTATTATTATCAGGACTAACTATATTTATAGCTGGGGTTGGTGCTAATTTTGAATATGATTTGAGGAAAATTATTGCTTTATCCACGTTAAGACAACTTGGGCTAATAATGTTAACATTATCTGTGGGATTAAAGGAGTTATCATTCTTCCATTTATTGACGCATGCTATATTTAAGTCTTTATTGTTTTTATGTGCTGGTGTAGTTATTCATGTAATAGGGGATGTTCAGGATATTCGTTGTATGGGGGGCTTAATTAATAAAATACCAATAACTATTTCTTGTATAATAATTTCTAGTCTTGCCCTATGTGGGATACCATTTTTGGCTGGGTTTTATTCTAAGGATTTAATTTTGGAAATATTAAGTATATCTTCTTTTAATTTAGTAATATTTGTTTTATTATGAGTTTCTACGGGTATAACAATAGCTTATAGTTTTCGATTAAACTATTATTTAGTTGGTAAATCTTATAGAGGTATATCATTTCAATTCTTTTCAGATGATGGGGGATGAGGTATATTTAAAGGTATATTAGGTCTATTATTTTTATCTATTGTAGGGGGTTCTGGATTAATATGATTAATATTTCCTTCTGTTTTTGTTATTATTATTCCACTTAGTTTGAAAATAGGGGCAATTATATGTATTTTATTGGGGGGGTGAATTGGGTATAATATTACATCTTTCTTATTCGAAATTTATCCATTTTTTAATAATAAAATAATGTATTATTTATTGGGGGGATATGATTTTTACCTTATTTATCCTCTGGTGGATTAATTGGTAGTTCATTTATTACTGGAGGTCTATATATTAAGGCTGTTGATTATGGATGAAGTGAACTTATGGGGGGACAGGGAGTCTATAAATATATAAGGAGTGGTTCTTTAAATATCCAATTGATACATTCTAATTATTTTAATATTTATTTTATATTTACATTTTTAATAGTAATTTTATTAATAATTTATATGTGTTTATATAGCTTATAATAAAGCATAATATTGAAGTTATTAGGAAGAATAAAATGATTCTGTAGGCACTTCTTGAACTTATTTCAAGTTCAGCTTTATCATGAAAAGATAATGTAATTTTATACTAAAGAAATAGTGGAGAGTATTAATGGAATTTCACCACTAAAGATGGAAGTTAGCAGCCCCCACTTAATAATATACCCCTTAACTGAGGAGATGATCCTAATTTTATTATTAACATTAATATGCCGCCTTCCTTTGGCTTCAGTCAAATAAGCAAGGGTAATATATACCAATTTATTCAGGTCGAAGCTGATTGCTTTTGCTTCTTGCTCAATAAAGTAAATTGAATTATTCAATATCTTTTGAATGCAACTCAAATATTATTATTAACTATTACTCTAGCATGCTCATTCTAGTGATCCTTGGGTTCATTCATGATATAAACCTAAAAGTAAGATTAATAGGAATAGGAGTCTAACACATATCCAATATATTATTTTTGAATTAGTAATAATGACTGTTATTGGTAATAGTAGTACAATTTCTACATCAAAAATTAGAAAAATTACTGCAATTAGAAAGAATTTTATAGAGAATGGAATTCGTGCTGAGGATTTTGGGTCAAATCCACACTCAAACGGTGATCTTTTTTCTCGGTCTGTAATTATTTTTTTTGATAATAATGTGGATAATACTATTACAATTGAGGTAATTATTATAATTAATAATGAGATACTTATGATTATATTAATTATTTACTTTATTTTATTATAATCTTTTTAATTGGAAGTTAAGTGTACTTTAAATATACTAAGTAAATTATCTACCTCATCAGTAAATTGAAATATAAAGGAATAATCATACTACATCTACGAAATGTCAATATCAGGCTGCTGCCTCAAATCCGAAGTGATGTGTTGGTGAAAAATGGCATAAGATATGTCGAGTTAAACATACCCCTAGGAATGTTGATCCAATAATAACATGTAGTCCATGAAATCCTGTTGCTATAAAGAATGTGGATCCATATACTGCATCAGCGATAGTAAAGGGGGATTCATAATATTCATATGCCTGAAGAATAGTAAAATATATTCCTAATATTAATGTTAATATAAGGGCTTGCGTTGTATGTGAGTGGTTTTTTTCTAATAACCCATGATGGGCTCATGTTACTGTTACTCCTGAGGCTAGTAAAATTGCTGTATTTAATAAAGGTACTTGTATTGGGTTAAATGGAGTAATTCCCCTTGGTGGTCATAATATTCCTAGCTCAATTGTTGGGGATAGTCTTCTATGGAAAAATGCTCAAAAGAAGGATACGAAAAATAGTACCTCTGAAATAATAAATAGAATTATGCCCCATCGTAGTCCTATTATAACTTGATTTGTATGTAATCCTTGATATGTTCCTTCTCGTGAAATATCTCGTCATCATTGAATTATTGTAAGAAGTATAGTCGTTATTCCTATTGATAATAAAATTATATTTTGTTGGTGAAATCATCTAATTATCCCTGTTGTTAATATTATTGCTCTAATAGCTCCTGTTGCTGGTCATGGGCTTTGATCTACTAGGTGATATGGGTGGTTTTGGTTTGCTGACATTGGTTATTTTGATTCTCTAGAATAAATAGCAATTAGTAAGGCAAATACATAAGATTGGATAAATGCTACGGCTGTTTCTATAATAATTAATATAATTTGTGCTAAGATTAATATTGAAAGTCCAATAATTTCTAATATTGTTCCTGTATTTCCAATTATTGATATTATTAAATGTCCAACTATTATGTTTGCTGCTAGTCGCACTGATAGGGTTATTGGACGAATTAGATTTCTAATTATTTCAATACCTACTATAATTGGTATTAATAGTGCTGGTACACCTTCCGGTACTAGGTGTGCTAATATATGTTTTGTATTATTGATTCACCCAAATAACATAAATGATAATCATATTGGTAGGGCCAGGGTTAGGGTAAATACTAAGTGACTTGATCTAGTAAATACATAGGGTAGTAATCCTATTGAATTATTAAATAAAATTATTGAAAATATACTAATAAATATTAGGGTTCTTCCCTGGTGACTAATTATTCCTAAAAATGTTTTAAATTCTTCATGTAACTTTATTATTATTATGTTATACAATATAGAGGTTCGTGATTGTATTAATCAAAATGGGGCTGGGATTATTAATAATCCCAGGAATGTTCTTATTCAATTTAATGATATATTTATAATTGATGATGTCGGGTCGAATGATGAAAATAATCTTGTTATCATTTTCAGTATTTAATTTTTGGCTTATTTTCTATTTTAAAGTTGTTATTATTTAATAATTTATTATAATTATAATAATTGATGATTATAAATAGAAAATAAATTGATATAAATATTATAAATAGGGTAATTCAATTTAATGGGTATATTTGTGGAATAAAAAAGTATCTATAAGGATAATTTAGGTTTGACACTCCTATGTTATATATTAACTAACTCTTTTCATTAGAAGTAGTTGTTATATTACTATTTTGTGGTTTAAGAGACCATTACTTACTTTTCAGTCATCTAATGATTCTTGTATAATTTTTATTAATCAATTAATAAAAGATTTGTGAGTTGTAGTTTCAACAATAATTGGTATGAAGCTATGATTAGAACCACAAATTTCTGAACATTGTCCAAAAAATAAGCCAATTCGACTAATATTTACTCCTGCTTGGTTAAGTCGTCCTGGGGTGGCGTCTATTTTAATTCCTATGGATGGTATGGCTCATGAGTGTAATACATCTGCAGATGTAGTTAATACTCGGATATCTATGTTAATTGGTAATACTGTTCGATTATCTACATCTAATAATCGAAATGAGTCTATGGACATTTCATTTGTTGGAGATATATATGAGTCAAATTCTGCCCTTATAAAATCGGAGTATTCATAACTTCAGTATCATTGATGTCCAATAGTTTTAAGGGTTAATGAAGGTTGATTAATTTCATCTAATAAATATAATAAACGTAGAGAGGGTAGGGCAATAAAAACTAGGGTAATTGCTGGTATAATTGTTCATATTGTTTCTAATGTTTGTCCTTCTAAGAGTATTCGGTTTGTTAATTTGTTATTAAATAATGATGCTATTAAGTACCCTACTAATACTGTAATTATAATTAAAATTAATATTGTGTGGTCATGGAAAAATATTATTTGTTCTATTAATGGGGAGGATCTATCTTGTAATCCTACTTGATTTCAGGTTGCCACTTTTAAGTAAGGGATATCCTTATATTTGAAGCTTAAATTCAATGCACTTCTCTGCCACCTTAAAAATTAGTTGTTAGTAAGTAGTATTGGAAGTTCTGAATATGTATGTTCAGAAGGAGGTGACATTTGATATCATTCAATTGATGATGCTTGTTGTAGATTAAATAATGTTGGTCGGGCACTTGTCATACCTTCTCAGGTAATAAAAATTATAATAATTACTGCTGTAAATGATAGGATTGACCCTAATCTTGAAACAATATTTCATATCGTATATGCATCTGGATAATCCGAATATCGTCGTGGTATTCCTCTTAATCCTAGAAAATGTTGTGTGAAGAATGTTAAATTGACTCCAATAAATATTGAGATAAATTGAATTTTTAATCAATCTGGATTTATTATTACTCCTGTAAATAATGGAAATCAATGTACTAGTCCTGCTATAATAGCAAATACTGCTCCTATAGATAATACATAATGAAAATGTGCTACAACATAGTATGTGTCATGGAGCACAATGTCTAGTGATGAATTTGCTAATACTACTCCTGTTAATCCCCCTATTGTAAATAAGAAAATAAATCCCAATGCTCATAATATTGATGGAGAATAATTAATTTGTGTTCCATGTAGTGTTGCAATTCATCTAAATACTTTAATCCCTGTTGGTACAGCGATAATTATTGTAGCTGCAGTAAAATATGCTCGGGTATCAACATCTATTCCTACAGTAAATATGTGATGTGCTCATACAATAAATCCTAGGAATCCAATTGCTATTATTGCATAAATTATTCCAAGGACTCCAAATGTTTCTTTTTTACCTCTTTCTTGAGTTACAATATGTGAAATTATTCCAAATCCAGGTAGAATTAGAATATATACTTCTGGGTGTCCAAAGAATCAGAATAGGTGTTGATATAAGATTGGGTCTCCACCACCAGATGGGTCAAAAAATGAGGTATTTAAATTTCGATCTGTTAATAGTATTGTAATTGCTCCTGCTAGAACTGGTAATGATAATAATAGTAGAACTGCAGTGATTACTACTGATCATACAAATAATGGTACTCGTTCTATGGATATTCCTATGGTTCGTATATTAATTACTGTTGTAATAAAATTTACTGCCCCTAGGATAGAGGATACTCCTGCTAAATGTAATGAAAAAATTGATAAATCTACAGAGGCTCCAGCATGTGCAATTCCTGCAGATAGGGGAGGATACACTGTTCAACCAGTTCCTGCACCACTTTCTACAATTCTTCCTGATAATAGTAGAGTTAACGATGGGGGTAGTAATCAAAATCTTATATTATTTAATCGTGGGAAGGCTATGTCTGGGGCTCCAATTATTAAAGGTACTAGTCAGTTTCCAAACCCCCCAATTATAATAGGTATTACTATGAAGAAAATTATAATAAATGCGTGTGCAGTTACAATCACATTGTAGATCTGATCATCTCCAATTAAACTTCCTGGTTGGCCTAATTCTATGCGGATTAAGATACTTAATGATGTTCCAACTATTCCTGATCATACTCCAAAAATTAAGTATATTGTACCAATATCTTTATGGTTAGTAGAAAATAATCATCGTTGCAAGAATGAGATGACTGAAGCTATAGGTGATAAACTGTAAATTTATTTATGAGTTTAAAACTCTCTCATTAAATTTTGGCTTTATAGTTAAGAATAATAATTTTGAACTGCAATTTCAGGGTGATACATATATGTATTAAGGCCTAAAAGAGTACCCCTTATTTATGACTTTGAAGGTCATTAGTTTAAAATTAACTTAAGACCTTATAAAGATTTTATAGAGATATGTAAATTGGTTGAATTATAGGTAGTCCACATACCGATAGAAAAATTGTAATTACTGATAATACTTGTTCTTTTAAATTTAACGGCTTGTTATTAATAATATTTCATATATTAGTTTTATAATTTATTAAAATTGATGTAAGTGAGGTTCGTAAGTAATAATATAGGGTTAACAACGATATACTAATTAGGATTATAATTATAACTAATTGCTTAAAGTTGGTTGTTTGGATAATAACTATCCATTTTGGTAAAAATCCTAGTAGAGGTGGTAGTCCACCCAGAGATAATATTGATATGAATAGGGATATTTTTTTAATGGGTGGAAGTTTTAATATAAACAGTTGATGGACGTAGTATGTTTTATTTATTGAAAATAACATAATGGTAGAGGTAGTTATAAGGATGTATAGCAGTAAATATGTTAACCAGGTATTATCTTCTGATGTTATTCTTAGAATAATCCATGATATGTGGTTAATTGATGAAAAGGATATAATCTTTCGTAACGAGGTTTGATTTAATCCTCCAATTGCTCCAATAATTGCTGATGTTCTAATTGTTAAAATTAAAATTATGTTTAAATTGTCAATTACATAACTAAGCAATGTTGATGGAGCAATTTTTTGAATAGTTGTTATTACTAGGCAGTTAATTCATGTTATTCCTTCTATAACTTCTGGTATTCAAATGTGAAATGGAGCAGCTCCTATTTTTATTAATAAAGCTATAGTTAAAAGCTGGATCTGTATATTGAAGTTTACAGCGTTAATTATAATTAATGCTGCGGTCAAAATTATTGATGATGCTAATGCTTGAATTAGGAAGTATTTAAGTGATGCTTCTGTATTTCGTTGATTATTTGGTGTAGAAATTAATGGAATAAAAGATATTAAATTAATTTCTAAGCCTATTCAGGCTGCATATCATGAAGTGGAAGAAATAGAAAGGAGGGTTCCTATTGTGAGGGTCAATAGGAATATTATTTTCTTGGGGGTTGTGAGCATTAAAAAGGGAAGGATTAATTATAGACCTTCATATGTGGGGTATGAGCCCTCTAGCTTAATTAGCTTACCTTTTTATTATATTTTGGTGTATGATGCACTGTGGGGTTTGATACCGTCGGAGAAAGTTTAATTCTTTCAATTATAAAAATTCATTTTTGTCACAAATAAATTAATAAGAACATGTTGAATTTCATGTATACTTTACCCTATCATGGTAATCCTTTTTCAGACATCTTATTTATATATAAGTTATAATAGTGGGTTAATAATATTATTTATTAGACTTTTATTGTTATGATCAATAAGTAGAACCTATTTATTAAATAATATAAAATACTTCAGAATCCTTTTTAATTTTATCCAATTTTTTTTAAGTTTTTGTAGTCTAACTTAAAGTAATTGACTTAATTAACATGTCATTTTAATACTTATTGAGTCTAGAGAAAAAAGAAGTTAATATATCTATATAGAACACAATTTTGAGGGGAAAAAAAAATTGTGTTCTATATAGTACGGGAAGTGAGTAAAAAAATAAAAAAGGAGGAAATTTTCGTGAGATAATTTCTAATTATAATTTAATTTAGTATAATACATATTATATAATAATAAAGAACCTCTCTTTATATTTTAGAATTAAAGTTTTATTCTAGCTTAAAATTCCCTAGTTAAATTTTACATATGTATTTATTAAAGAGAGGAAAAATTTCCGCCAATTTTTTATGGGTTGAGGTGGTGTATTTAAATTTAGTTCGCAGTGTGTGGCTTTGTTTAATTTTAATGTAAATTAGATTACAGGATTTTAAATTTTAATATTTATTTTGTCCGGCTAAATTCGTGCCAGCTGCCGCGGTTAGACGTGGGGACATAAGTGGAGAGTTGTTGGCTTAATTGTAGTAATAATTGATTTTTGGTTGTTTATATTTTATTTATTAGGTGAAATTTTTAATATAATTTGTTCTTTGTTTTTATTAATTCTATAAAGGTGATATGTTAAACTAGGATTAGATACCCTATTATTATCATTGTAAATTTGGTTTGAGTAGTATTAGTTATGATCTTGAAACTCAAAGAATTTGGCGGTGCTTTATTCTATTTAGAGGAACCTGTTCCGTAATCGATATTCCGCGTTCTATCTGACCTATTATTGTAAAGTATCAGTTTGTATACCGCCGTAATTTGAATATTTAAATATATATATTCTTTTTTTCTGTTGAAATATATTTCAGGTCAAGGTGCAGCTTATTAGTGGGTGGAGATGGGTTACATTATGTTGATTTGGATAGTATATTGAAATTATATTTGAAATTGGATTTAATTGTAATTTTGTTTTAGAATAACATTTTGGTTTATTAGCTCTAGGGCATGCACACATCGCCCGTCGCTCTCATTTATATAGGTGAGATAAGTCGTAACATAGTAGGCGTACCGGAAGGTGTGCCTAGTTTGAATGGTATCAAAATATTTCTGTTAGTTAGAATATTCATTTACATTGAGTAGTTAGTCGTGCAATTCGACATATTTTGATAGAAATTTTATTACTATTTGAATTTAGTTTATAAGTTGATTATATATGAAAAGTAATTTTATTGGGGTTGGTTATATATACTAAATATATAAATTAGTTTGTTATAGGTTATTAGTACAGTGTTGGGATTTATTAAATATATGAAATATTGATTTTTATTATAGGAGATGTTAATAATCGTACCTTTTGTATTAGGGAGGATTAAATTTTAATTGAATATTCTATTTTCTCGAAGGGTGAGGAGCTAGTAGACTAATTTTAAGGTAAAAGTGTTATATTTTTCTGTTAAAATTGTTATTTGTAATAAAATGTTATTCGACTTACCTTATATCTAGTTATTAGGGAATTATATTTAATATAGCTTTACATTTTAATATTTTTTATATTAATATATATTAGAATATTAATGTTTAGTTATGACTAGGGGGATGTGCTTCTGGTTAATATGTTGGTTATAACTTTATATTAAACTATTATATTTATTGGTTTGGAGATTGCTAATTTTTGTAATTTTGTTATAATTTATTTGAAATTTTATTAAAAATTTAGTTTGGTTTTACTTGCTTACTTAATTATATGTTTTAATTGGTTTTATTTTGAAATTATGATTCTATTAGTATATTTATTTAATTAATTAAAGGAATTAGGCAAAATTTATTCTCGCCTGTTTATCAAAAACATCTTTTCATGATTTTTTATATGAAGTATCACCTGCCCAATGACATTTGTTTAATGGCCGCGGTATTTTGACCGTGCGAAGGTAACATAATCATTAGTCTTTTAATTGGGGGCTAGAATGAATGGTTGGACGAGGAATAGACTGTCTTTAGTTAATTAATATATAATTTTACTTTAAAGTGAAAAGGCTTTATTTTTTTAAGGGGACGATAAGACCCTATAGATCTTTATATTATTTTAATGATGTTTTGATTAGTAATATAATTGTATATATTATTAAATAATATTTTGTTGGGGTGATGGGAAGATAATAATTAGCTCTTTTTTATTTAATATTCAATAATTTTTGTTATTTGGATCCATTTTTAGTGATTTAAAGAATAAGTTACCTTAGGGATAACAGCGTAATCTTTCTTGAGAGATCATATCGACAGGAGGGGATGCGACCTCGATGTTGGATTAAGATATCATTTGGGGGTAGCATTTCAAATTTGATGGTCTGTTCGACCTTTAATTTCTTACATGATCTGAGTTCAAACCGGCGTGAGCCAGGTTGGTTTCTATCTCTTAATATTAAAAGTGTTTTAGTACGAAAGGACCAAATACTTATATTATATATATAATATTGATTAATAATAATTACTATTATGGCAGAGAAGTGCATTGAATTTAGAATTCAATAATGAAGATAATTTCTTCTTGTAGTAGATGCTATTAGATTTATTTATTGGGGTTATTTCTTTTATTATTTTAGTTGTGTGTGTTTTAATTAGAGTTGCTTTTTTTACTTTATTTGAGCGCAGGGTTTTGGGCTATATTCAAATTCGTAAGGGGCCTAACCGGGTTGGAATTTGTGGTATTTTTCAGCCTTTTGCTGATGCAGTTAAATTATTTACTAAGGAGCAAACATTACCTACTTTAAGAAACTATTATCCGTATTATATATCTCCAGTTTTTAGTTTATTTTTGTCTTTGGTTGTTTGGGTTGTTTTTCCATATCACACTTTATTATTTAATTTTTATTTGGGGGTATTTTTCTTTTTATGTTGTATGAGAATAGGAGTATATAGAGTAATATCTGCCGGGTGATCATCTAATTCTAATTATGCATTACTTGGAGGTCTTCGAGCCGTTGCTCAAACTATTTCTTATGAGGTTAGATTAGTATTAATTTTATTATCATTTATTTTTTTAATTGGTGGTTATAATTTACTTTTATTTAATGTTTTTCAAGACTATCTATGGTTTATTTTTATTGCTTTACCGTTGGCGTTAGCCTGATTGAGTTCTTGTTTAGCTGAAACTAATCGGACTCCTTTTGATTTTGCTGAGGGGGAGTCTGAGCTTGTCTCTGGATTTAATGTTGAATATAGCGCTGGTGGATTTGCTTTAATTTTTATATCTGAATATGCTAGTATTTTATTTATAAGTGTTTTATTTAGAATTTTATTGTTGGGTGGATACCACTTTTCTTATTTTTTTTTATTTAAGGGTTATTTTTTTAGGATTTATTTATATTTGAATTCGAGGGACATTACCACGATTTCGTTATGATAAACTTATATATTTAGCTTGAAAGAGTTTTCTTCCAGTTTCTTTAAATTATTTATTTTTTTTTTTGTTGGTTTTAGGGGATTGATTGTATCAATTTATATTTAGTTGCATAATAATTAGAATGTGAAGACTTCTAGAATATTTATATTCTATTTTATGTTTTCAAGACATACACTTAAAGTTTCAGTCAAGAAGTCATTTTTTAAAAATTTTATCTCATAATAGTAGGGTTGCTGGGGATATAATGAAATATATAAAATATATAACTGTTAATACTTGCCCAGTAGTAATATATGGAGTCTCTACGGGTCGGGCCCCAATTCAGGTTAATAGAATAAAGGTTGCAAATATTAATCAAAATAATACTTGATTTAATGGATAAAATTGTAGCCCACGAAAATTTCTTTTATGATGTATTGGTATAATAAATAAAATTATAATAGATAATACTAGTGCTACTAGTATTTTTGACAGCCCGCAAACTTCTTGGCAATGGGATTCTTGATTCCTATGGTATCCAGTTCCCACAGATCAGCTACGGCTTCACCAACATATAAATTCGATACCTACAAAGCTGTATCTGATTTTCTGTTTTCACCTGGAACTTTACCCATAAGTGTCCATCCCAGCTGAGTTTCCACAGCCACTAAACCACACTTTAATTTCACAACATGGCCAGTCAGTAATTTACCACAAACATCCGCACCAATAAGAATTTCAACTGGACCTTTCATCTTACCAGTATCTGTTAACCTTATTTGACTTTTGTTCAGCTCATTTAACCAAACACCTTGTGTTACATAAGGAATCTCACCACATATTGTATCTTGATGAAGAACATCAAATGTGCACGAATATTCTCTCTCAATGCTACATACCTTAACATTATAAGCATTATGATTGCAAGGACTAGACATGGTACCACCAAATAGTGAATGTATCAAACTTTGTTTGCCAATGGAGTTATAACCCATATCTGTTACAAGAGATTTGCATATATACGATTTTTGTGAACCTGTGTCAATAAGAACTCTCACGTTCCTGCTCCTATTGTAGTTACCTTTCAAATCTACTACCAATGTCTGCATGAATACATGCGGATTTTCAAGTTGGTTTATCAGTGTATTGTTTACCTCAGCATTTGATTCTTTGCCTTCCGAATAATGGTCAGAATCATTATCTTTGTCTGAAATATTAGGACACATCAATACAACATGCTTTTTCTTGCAAATAATACATTTCAAATTGGCCTTGCACTTCTTCGAAAAATGACCAAATTTTAAACATGCAAAACAATGCTTTTTATCTTTTAGAACCTTCTGTCTTTCAGAGAGAGACATTTTCTGGGCTTTAAAGCAATCATATGAACTGTGCTTACCACCACAGAACACACAACTTTTCTCCCTACCACCACTGACACACAACAAATCTGTTGCACTGGGGACAATAGGCTGACGCGGTGGAGAACACCTTTTCTTCCGAACTTTCACTGCTGCACCATCCAATTCAAACCCAGCTGCTGCAAGGTTGATTCGTTCTTCTCCTTCTACTTCAGCTCGCAGGAATGACATCAAGGACTGCATTCTTCCGGTCGGTGTTGTCTCATTATTTTCCTCAGCAGCAGACAATGTTCTTCTCTGCCACACACGCATCAAATCCTCTGGGAGACTGGACTCCACCAATGGAAACAGCATTGCTGCATATTTGTCGCTGGTAACATTCATCGATTCTAATGCTCGAAGTTGGGACTCCAGTGTGTCATACAAAGTGCTCAAACAAATTTTTTCTTGACGGTTCAACACCTTTTGTAACACCAATTTTAGCAGTTCACGCACGTACACTTCCACAAGCATATCATCGCGACCAAAACGTGATTTCATGGACTGCACAACTTTCGGGTAATTTTCTTTTGTTGGTGGAAAACTGTTCACAAGCTGGCGCGCACGAGAACCTTCAATTGTCGCTTGTATCAAATACTGAAACTTGTCCTCTGCAGGAATTGTATCATCTTCAACGTCCGTGAAGTTAGCACCGAATTGAAACGAATTGAAATGAGAAGTAAGCGACCTGAACGCAGCAAAAGCAAAGGATGCCGCATGCAGATCACTTGCCTTATTTTCAAGCAACTGGATAATTGCTTCAATAACATTCCTGTCCGGAGTTTGCATCGCTAACTCATTTGCAATCTTCTCCGAAACACGTGTAAAAGCTGACCTAGCCACTGCACGGCTTTTCTTGAGACGATCAATGTCCGTTGACATTTTTCCGATATTTGCACTTACTTCTTCTCCGGTCCAACACAGAAAGAAAAGACAGGTCCTGTCACGGTCGCCAATAAATGTTGGATCGAGAAATAAAAGACTCGCTGCTAATATCCTTTTGACTATATTCTCAAGAACATGTACAGAACACAGTAAAAAACATGACAATCTTCATACTTTTTCTGCGCGGGATGACAGTAATATAACACAGCATTGAACAAGCAAAATACTGCACAGGCTATTGCCCGGAAAAGAGAGTAAACAATATTGCCAGGTGCCAACTCACATAATATCTAACAACTTAAATAACATTACATTTTGCATCCTGAATACATATATGCAATTTTTGAATTAATCATGATGTGTGTGTTAACACAACATATGAACAATAACTAAAAAGAAAAGTTTTAACTTTAAATGCTGGAAATCTCCAACTTCTAAGGGAAAATATGCACAGTGTGCATCGGATTCATTTTTTAAATATTCTATTCAGCAAACAAAAAAAATTAAAAAAAGAAAGAGGAGAGGGTGGGATTTGAACCCGCGACCTTTCACGCTGGACGAAAAATAAGGATAGCAGCACCTAACCAACTACTCTACTTTAACTGAATGACGTTGCACCCTTAAAAACATGTTGATGTTTATGAAGACTCCCACCTTCCTGTGTTTCAAGCACATTTTCTCGACAAGTCATGTAAAATATATGTTTTTGAGAACTGTTCGATATTATGCAAGGTATTGTAAATAAAATGTCACATAAACAACTCACAAATTTGCTTCTTTCTGGACAAACTTGATGGAAATTTCCTCCAGGTGGAGAAAAACTCTATTCAGTGTTTCAAACCCCCCAAATTTCAAGTCGAGCATGCAGAATCGTAAATATCCCTCAAGGTTCTTTTTCCAATTTATTATTTCTGTTTGATTGTGTATTATAATAGCGGTTTATAGTTTCTAAGTTCATGGAAAGTGTTAAATTGAAAACCTCTCACCGCAGCGTTTTTCGTCTAGTGGAAGGACCTACTCAAATTTGGCTACTGTCACCTGGAGCCGAAGTGCAATGTTGTTAAGTTTACGATTTCGAGACTTAGAATTCTTTCGGGGCGGTCAAATAAGATGTTGCAAAGTGTACAAAGAATAAAGATGGACATGAAAGAGTTAAGGGTAGTGGAGAGTTTCAAATATCTAGGAAGCCTAATCAAGAAGTGCAAGATTAGATGAGGAGTAACCAGAAGATGACAAATGGGTGGGTGGACTATATCAAAGCATTCAAAGATTAATATGGAACAGGGTGTACCTATAAAATGCAAGAAGGTAATATACAACACATACTATGTGGCAATAATTATGTATGGAGCAAAGAGATGGTAGAGAGTGTTAGGAGAAGAGGACAAGATTGGAACACCATGGAAAGAATTTTTGAATTTGAATTTGATTTTAAAATTGTGGGAACGTCAGCACTTAGGCTATTTTGCTCCCATCACATTATACGGGGGCCAGCCCCTTATCATTACAAAGAACAACTCTAACGTTGCATAATTAAAAATCTTAAACTGTTCTGAGTTCTGTTAAAAGCTGAGGCTGTAAACGGGCACTCAGCACACATAAGGACAACAGGTCAATACAAACAAAATTATACTGGCCATGGGGCCAGTCGCCAGAGCATCGTTAGTCTTCAGTCCAGGGTGTACTAATGTGGAAGTGAGGTTGACATTTGGGTGTACTATGTGGAAGGTCACCCCTTACACCCACCATGGAAAGAGAATAATAGTGGAAGACCAGAAGGAAATGGAGAGGCTTCACTTCTACGCTGACCCAGCCAGAGGCAGAAAACAGTGAAGGATGATGATGACACATTGAAGGGTGCTAAATGGCCATATTACCAGCTCAGTGCGGTATTGTCATATCTCTACTTTTCGTCGGAAATGAGTTGATGCCATGGTCATGCTCCATGTATGTTCATGCGTCACATACTGAAGTGACGTATCTGGATGTCAAGTGGTGTGGATGCACTTTATCATATGTCATATCTCACATGTATTAGCACTGTTAGTTTTATTTTGTCGTATTATAATTGCCAACAAAATACTGTGATACTGACATGAGACTTTTAATCGTGTTTTGTTGTTAGACTGCATTTTTAGCACATGAAGATTTACAGCGCATATTTAACATTTTACAAGTTGAGACATATTGCAAAGTAACGTGCAAGTTTCCATATGTTCATGACTGGATTTGGTTGCGGTTTTCAACAGGAAGCACTCAAGGCGCTGTGGATCGATCTTATCTTGCCTGTCTTCAGTACACATGCACTTGCTACCCTTTGGTGAAGTAAGGTCAGCAACAACAGGAAAGCTGTGGTTACTGAAAAGGTTTCTAGGAACCAGATATGATCAGTTACTCCACGTGTGGAGAGGCCCACATGTGAGGACACCACATGCGAATGACCAATGACATGATGCAAGGACAGTCAGTCCTCTGTCCATGCCTCCCTGACCTTCTACACACGAGGCAACAGAAATAACCCTGTGTAAATTGTTTCTCCCACACCTGAAGTATATAAGCTCTAGTCAGAAGGATAGAGGTGGGGTAGTCGACCAACAGATCTGAATTACAGCCGGAGGCGCTGTCCAGTCTCCGACCCAATATGACTATTCACCCAGCCTAGTCCAGGCTGTCTTCAGGCACTTGGAAGATGGACAAGAATCTTCACTTCAGATTTGGCTTGAGAATTTTATTTTTATCCTTGCCCTTCTTATCCTTGCCTTGCCCCATATTTCCTTTTTGAGTATAGTTTGATTACTTGTTACCTTTTCCTGGTTATTTCTTGGTTACTCCGTGCTTCATCTGGGCCCTGGGGCGGAATTTGTTCGAGTTTGTTGAGCGTACGTTTTTTCTTATAAAACAGTTTTAATTGGAACAGTCCATGCCGGTTGAGGCCCGGAAGTGTGCTGCTCAATCCTTGTTCGGCTGGGGAGTCACTTTGTCCGCGGTTATGCAGTTTCTACCACTCGTTAGGTTGCTCTTTTTCCTGCCTTTGTGTAAAGAGAAGTAATTCCCCCCCCCCCTATCTTCTTGTTTACGGGAGTTTAGTCCTCTCATGGTTGTTGCATTTCCTATATTGTTTGTGTTTACAGAATTTACCGTATTCCTGGACGTTAAGCACATTAAAAATGTGTATTACGGACTAGTGGCCTTGCTGTTGACAGTGGACGCGCCATGTCATTGAAAAATTTTAAGGTCAAGATGTCACCATTTTCCCCTTGGGATCATTTTTTTGTTTTGTGTCAGGTGATCCTCATGCAGTCCACTGCTGGTAACTTGATTTTGGGGTATTTAGTCTTTTTGGTCTGCCCCGGTTCAGGCCTGGTCAGCGCACCTTGATTTCCCCTTTTGCTAGCCGTCGGATTTTTTTTTTTTTTTTGTGACAATTGTGTGATGTACTTTTTGCAACAATCACGTCGGTTAGAGCCCGGTGGCGTATCGTCAATGCTACATGGTTGTACTTTCCCGATACTGGTTGGAAAGGTCTTTATTCTGCCTATTTATTGTTGTCTCCTTCACTTTGTGTGCCTTGGCTAGGTAGCATGCAATTTTTCTTCCTCGTTCCACATCGTTAATTAATATGTATGTGTTTTCCCACTGTAGGAACTTACGTACCCATAAAATGCTCCATTCTTTACATGTTTACTTACACCTTATTTACACATTAACGTTATTGTAATATTTACAAGAATTTTATACACAAGATATCGTCTATGTTGTAATTGAACGTACCCCTTGTTGTTGGTACCCTGTACGGACAATTTCATTGCCCTCAAGTTGGCATCATGTCATTTTGCTATTTTTGTGCAATTTTTTTCTTCTAAGCTGCTGAAAGACAAATCTCTCTCTTCCTCTTCCTTCTAATGTGCCTGTATTGTTAAATATTGCCCGACATTTTTTTTAAACATTGTTTGGTTGACGCGTTACTTGCATTGTACTTGTAATTGTTATTTTCCACATACTCGGTCGATTGGATGACCCAATTTTCTATGTTCACTGATAGAAGTGCAAATTTATGAAACTGCATCCTAACACTGTATTGTTTGCAAATTTTATGTAAAGACAAATTCAAGTTAAAAACGAAATACAAAGGACTCATATATTCGTATTATGGATTACGAAAGTGAACTAATGAAAACATGAATATTTTTCGCAAAAAGGAAAAAGTAATTTAGTGCAACTCTACAAACAAATGTGTAAACTACGCAACTTCAACCATGATGTAAACTATTTTCTGATATGGAGAAATATCTTTAGCTTATTTAGGGTTTCCCACTAACAATTGCTTATACACCTTAAATTCATTTCCTTTAGTTTCTACTTGAATAGGTTAGTGTCTCTTATCCCTATACCTGACCTGATGATACTTCTAGATACTCCAACGATATAGTGCCAATATCATCATGTGATCTTCTTCAACACTATACATCAGCTACAATTCTAAAGCCTAAAAGAATCATCTTTGTGGAAACTGATCTTCGATGTTCAACTTTAACGCTATAGCCCTGCTACTTCTGTAAAGCCTTATGAACTTCATCTTGGAAGTTAATTTTCATCGATGGATGCTATAGCTCGATTTCATCTTTCAAGCCCTGATTGATTTTTGGGGAAGCTGTTCATTGTCTTCTGCTTAGATGGAGGCCATCTAAGATAAGGCGGGGAGTATGTAACTTGCAAGTTTCCATACGTTCATGACTTTCTGTAAACTTGGATTTGGGTGCGGTGTTCAACAGGAAGTACTCAAGGCGCTGTGGATCGATCTTATCTTGCCTGTCTTCAGTACACATGCACTTGCTACCCTTTGGTGAAGTAAGGTCAGCAACAACAGGAAAGCTGCGGTTACTGAAAAGGTTACTAGGAACCAGATACGATCAGTTACTCCACATGCGAAGAGCCCCACATGTGAGAATACCACATGCGAACAACCGATGACATGATGCAAGGACAGTCAGTCCTCTGTCCATGCCTCCCTGACCTTCTACACACGAGGCAACAGAAATAACCCTGCGTAAAGTTGTTTCGCCCACACCTGAAGTATATAAGCTCTAGTCAGAAGACCAGAGGTGGGGTAGTCGACCAACAGATCTGAATTACAGCCGGAGGCGCTGTCCAGTCTCTGACCCAAGATGGCTATTCACCCAGCCAAGTCCAGGCTGTCTTCAGGCACTTGGAAGATGGACAAGAATCTTCACTTCAGATTACTAAGTATCGCTAATCTACCTATGACGGTTATTGTCATATGGTATCATGATATTATAAGAATTTAATGAATGCTGAGAACATTTAAATATTTTACTTACGTCCGAAAACCGGCACATTACGAAGTTCAGAAAATAACGCTAGATGGCACTATTTGTAATTCATTATAAATTGTAAAATTTTAAAATCACATTGTTCGGGAATGTTATTTCGAAGTTAAATTCAAAGTCATGGTATTGCAAGTGCCTTTGTAACAAGTTTTAATCTCTTGTTGTTGTAAATCTGATTGTCATAAAATTTACCGCCAAAAACAGTTAGCTTTCGCTATGCACAAGGACATTTTGTTGTGACGGCGGCTGCACACAAGGACAATTTGCAGTGATGGCGAAAACCTAGAAAATTTACAGTGTAGTATTCTCCATTATTGTGCTTGAATAAAATAACTATAATCAATTAAGTCTTTATGACATTCAGATAATTAATACATACATATATGAATATTTGTACTTAATATTATGTTCAGTAGAACTTCTCGTGTCACGCGGAAAACGTGATGTAAAAAGGAGAAATAAAGAACACGAAGAGGAAGAAAGGAGGAAGCCGGTGTAGAGGAAGCATGAGAGAAATAACGGAACCATGTGGGAAGGAATCCTCATTGTTTAGCATACGGAAGATAAGTGTTCGACAGTGAAGGAATGTACTGCACTTTGTACAACAGGAGATCGGCCGTTGGATCGAGCAATTAATGGAAGTAAGGTGATGCGGTTAGGCAGTTCCATTACAAAGGTAGGGTGTGAAAAGGATCACGTGACCCACCGTTTCAGGAGGTAAGCTGCAGCAGTTTAATCACTTTTCATGAGCTCATGTTTATATACTTCAAAGGTAGATCTATCTAAAGTATGTTTCGAATAAAGCATGCTAGCGTGTGTATCTAGTGTGGAAAATAAATCGAAAATTTAGCGTTCCGTATCTCGTGGTTGACAGCTAATGGCGGGCGATGCCGTTACATGTAAAATGGAGTTTTCTCTAATAATTTGAACATGATCTGATACAATACATCCAGAGAACCTTGAATAAGTGCTTATCCTTATAATTTTAAATCTGGGTAGTAATCAGAGGCAAAAGGTATTTTATTGCGTCTGAATATTTCAAGGTCACATGTCGTAATGCAGGTATGTAGTCGGCAGAAAGACGAATTAGTGAAATTTGCACGGTTAGTAAGAAATGTGCAATTGCTTGAAATTGTCTGTGTAAAATTATCTGGGTTAATTATTTGAACTTGACGAATTATAACCTTGAATGAGGCGATGTTGCCAAATCAGACGCACGGTGAAGATATTTAATTCTAATTCAGCTGTTCGTACTAAATTCAGTTACGAGCTGAGTGCAAGTGAAAATATAAACAGCTCCTGTTAAGGATCAGGGAGAGGTGTAATTTCTCATATGAATAAATGTTTAAGTATTTGGAAACTCCTATTTCATTTTATATATGCTTACAAAATCGGTATGTGATAATTGCATGTTGACATATCTTAATATTGTGTGTTTTCTTTCAGAGGGAAGAACTTTGTGTGTCTTGCCAACGTAACTCATATTATTTCATGCTGGTAATTGGTTTGGCAATCAGCTAGGGAAAGATCAGGTTGTTGGGTTACTACAAAATTTGGTATTCCGTTAGACAGGTTTGAACAGTATGGAAGTAGACTGGATAAAACATGTAAACTGCATCACATACATTTGTATTAGCTCTGAATTTGATATCCAAGACTGAATTATATGGTGGCTGACAGGCATATTCTTATTGGAATATTGATCTTATTAAGTAAACTTATATTGTTCACATAAAAGTAATCCCTTTCGAGGTCAGTTGTTCTCCACAGTATACAACAAATCAGCGCTGCCGGCGTTACTAGGTAGGACTCGTGGGAGCTATCTGAAACATAAATTTGAAGTTGCTGTAATTTTGGTGTTGAGAGGATTGTTTGGATGCTCTCATGACGTGATTGGTGCAGGTGGCCCTCGCCTCTGATTACGGAGACATTAATTGGGTTCTGGACCATCGTAAAAGATCATGTAGACTCAATGGTTGAGTTGTTGCGGTTGGGAACAATTAAATCTGAACAATAAATTTGAACGAATAAATCTGAATAATAAGTTTGAACAAAAAAAAATGGGAACAGAACAAGAGCCTGTTACAATTGAATCCTTGTTTGCTTTCATCAAGCAGTGTGATGAGAGAAACAGGGAAAACGCTGATTTGTTGAAGTCAGAACTTACAGCTCATGCAAGCAGTTTGGTGGGTGGACTACAATCTAATATAAATGACACCAACAAATGTATTCTGGACTTGCAGAAAGACATTGTTAAGACGAGTGAGGGTCTTCAAGATCTCACTCTGTCAGTATCTCAGTATAGGGTCGAATGTATGAGCAGGGCAGAGGGGTTGGAAGAAAAGTTGGAAGTACTGACAGGTAGATTAGATTCGGAAGTTCAGGTCATGCAAAAGTCTATGGAACAGATGAAAATTGATAATGAAACTAATATCAGTTCTTTGGAAGGGAAAATTGTTGAGAAAGTGTGGGGAAGGTTAGTCTGTAGGAAGGAAGAGTTGGGCCGAGTCACGATCGGGTCTCAGTTAGGAAAAGCAGTTAGTGAAAGTGAGTTGTTGGAAATAAAAAGGGAATCTCCTTCACCCTCTCAACCGGTGGGTAATGTTTCTTCTGAACATCAGGGTAGTAAGGCTTCGGTGGTAAATAATGTGCCCGTAGAAGTTTTGGTCACGTTGCGATCTCTTGAGGAGTCGATGGAAAGGGTTGATCAGGTTCTGGCCAGATGGGAACGGCAAAATTCTGGTAAAGGTCGTGACATATGGGAATCTGGCGTGAAGCATAGTAAAGTTCAGGTAATTGTTCGGGAAGTGCCTGATTTTGTGGGAAGGAAATTTGTAGATAAGGCTACGTCCACAGATGATTCCGATACCGTACCTGGTAGGTTGAGTAGTACAGTGAAGCCACTGGCGGGCATCAGTGATTCCTGTGCAGAATCTGCATCTGACACTGACAGACCGTGCAAAAAGAGTTTCGTCTCAAACAGGAAAGGTTATATTAAAACCAGGCATAAAAGGGCTAAGATCAGTAGGTTTCAGGGAACAGGAAATGATCAGGAAAAGTTGAAGTTAGGGAATGTGGATCAAGTTGATCCTAGCATTAGTCTTGGTTTAGCTCGAGGGAAACAATTTAGTATCAAGCCTCAGGACTTATTAAAATTTCACAAATTTAACGGCTTGATCACTGATATAACTCCCACTGAATTCCTTGAAAAGGTAGAGGAACTCTTGGAGTTGTATGGAGTTGACCAAGCTCAATATATAAATTATGTTCCAAAACTCCTAACAGAAAGTGCAAAACTTTGGTTTTCAGAAAAGAAGTCACAACTGATTTCTTATGACCTATTCAAAACTGAGTTTATCGGTCATTACGAAAGTTCAAGGTGGCGAAGTTCCTGTCTAGCTAAGGTTCTGAGCTCACCGTATCAGAAAACATCTGAGGAGAGCGTGTTGTTTTATTTCTCCAGGAACTTCAAGTTATTGCGTTCCATCCAACCCAAGGCTGAGGAGTCCCATATTGTGGCTCAGCTTGGCGCGCTTTTGGCGTACAAGTTAAGGGAACATTTCGTAATGAAAGACATATCGTCTTTTACGGAGGCTGTCCATGTTATCGAAAATTTTGAATCACTTAAGGATGCAGTTGTCAAAAAGGAATGGGTTCTTCCCTCCAAAGGTAAAGGGATAAAAGGGGGAATAAACAAAGTAAGGGTTAAGTCGCCGAGTCCTGAAAATAAGGGTAATCTTGACTCTCGCTTCCCAAAGAGTTCACCCAGGGGTGCATGGAAAGATTCTCAGAATAGTCCGAAGTCCAAACGGCACGTTCCAGGCAGGGGTAGTATGTCTAGTGAATCTTCGTTGGGAAACGAGGAGGAACTCACATCGTAGGAGGTGATGTGGGTTTGTTCGCGGGTAATCCTCCCAAGGATCATAGGCCTTCGACATATACGCGAGTTTGTAGGGAAGTAGAAGACAGTTATCGAGGAATGGATCCGATGTTTGAAGACAAGCTATTGATAGGAGACAGTTTGTCAGTTAGGTTAGCGCAAACGATTGGAAATCACAAAATCACGTTTGGCGAAGGAGGCTGCCGAAAAATAGGTTGGGCGGTTTGTGGGCAAACCACTGGGCAATTGATCGACAGGCTTCGTTCATGTCCGAGGTTGCCGGATGCAGTGATTGTTTTGATAGGAACAAATGATATTCTTCAATTCAAATCAGCAGAGGCCATCAAAGAGAACTTGTTGGAAATTTTGAAGCTGCTGGTGGAGCGTACAAAAGAAGTAAATTGGTTGACATTGCCACCCTTGGCGCGTATCATGCGGGACAAAGACTCAGGCATCTGGCGGAAATGGCAGGGAGTCAATGAATTTATAATGTCGTTTCATAATGGTGAAAACGTAAAGGTTCATGATATTACTTCTCTGTTCTTTAATGATCAGGGAGCAATCAAGGTGAATTTGTATGAAGAGTATTTGGGTAATCCTTCCCGTGGTAAGGTAGACAAGGTACATTGGAATAAGGATGGGATAACACAAGTTATGAATTTCCTTCAAAGAAAGGGAGTGTTTAAAAAACTAGGTAAGGTGAACTCCATCTGTGGTACTCAGCTTGTGGTAGAGGCGGAGGTTCACGCCATTGAGGAGTATCCTAGTGATAGTCGACAAATATTTAAGACGGAAAACCGTCAGAGGTCCCTTACCAATGGGCAGGGGGTGAGGGCGTAATGTTTCGGCCTGCCATATTATTTGTAAATATTGTTGACGGCGGTCAGGAGTGTGATTTAGATGATGCCATGAAATTAGTTACCCCAATCAATGCTGGTCCGCAAGGTGGTGCATCAGCTTTGATTGACGTTACTATTTTAGGAAGGCCATATGTAGCCCTCTGCGATAGCGGAGCTGAGGTCAGTCTCCTTGAATACAATACGTGGAGATCGGTTTCGTCTTTAAGTTCTAGGCCCAGGTTGGAGTCTGCCTCCAACATCAAGCTAGTGGACTACTCTGGCACAAAATCGAAATCAGTTGAGGGTATCACTAAGTTGAATATTAATTTGGGGGGTTATGAATTCTATGTTCAATTAGTTGTCGTAAAAAAGTTAAGTGTACCTATAATTTTAGGTTTAGATGTCATTTATGGTATTCAAGGGGAATTAAATTTTAACAATGATGCGTTCTTCTATCGAACTCCCAATGGAAGGGCACTTCTAAAATTTACTCCACTTGTTGAAACAGGCAGCATAGAGCAGGATGTGTCAGTTTCTAAGGTTGTATTAAAAGATGTAATTTCAGGGAATGATAGGACTAATTTTGCTGAAAAGGTGAAGGACTCTTTGAATTTGGAGGATAACTTGAGTTCGCGTTTCGTTGATATGATCCATAAATTTGAACCGATGTTCTCAGAGAAACCGGGTTTATGTGGTGAATATGTTCATCGAATGGAATTGGATACCAGCGTGCCAATAGTTGCTAGGAATTACCCAATACCCTTTGCATATAGGGATAAGGTCAGGGAACATTTAAGTCAAATGTTAGCATGGGGAATAATTGAACTCTCAGTTTCTGAGTATCGTTCGCCCCTGCTAGTCGTCCCGAAGCCAAATGGGGGAATTAGACTGTGTGTGGATTTGAAAAAATAAATCAACACGTCAAACCTATGCAACTCACGCCAATGAAGATCGACGATTTGCTGACGTCATTCATTGGTTGTCAATTTTTCACATCGCTAGATTTGGGAAATGCGTACTGGCAGGTTCCTTTGCATGAAGATAGCAGAAAATATACGGCATTTGCATTCGAGGGGATCCTCTACCAATTTAAAAGGGTTGTGTTTGGGTCGGTCAATGGTACGGCAGTGTTTGTCGACGTTATGAATCGCGTGCTTGGGTCATTCCTAGAATTCGTAGTGGTGTACGTGGATGACGTCATTATTAAGTCAAAAGATTTTGAATCTCACCTCAGGCATGTTAGTCTGGTGCTTGAAAGTTTGAAACGTGCAGGTTTCACTTTAAAATTAGAGAAATGCAAGTTTGCGTTTAAGGAATTTAAGTTCTTGGGGCATGTGGTCACGACAAAAGGGTTTAAAAAGGATCCCTCGTATGTTGAGAGCATCGTTAATTTGCGTAGACCGGAAAATTTGAAACAGCTTCAAAGAGTTTTAGGGTGTTTCAACTGGCTATCCAAATATATTCCCAATTACGCTCTTGCAGCACAACCTCTCTATGAATTGAATTATTGAAGCATAAGTCTAAATGGCATTGGTCAGGGGAAGCGGAAGAAGCTTTTAAGCTCCTCAAGACATTAGTCGTTCAAGAGGTAACGTTGAATTATCCGGATTTTGACAACAAATTATATATCCAAACGGATGCATCTTTAATTGGAATTGGTGGTTATTGTTACCAAATTGTGGACGGTAACATCAAGCCGTTAGGATTTGTCAGTAGATTGTTGAAGACGTACGAGAAGTCTTACACGTCCACAGAAATAGAGGTCCTTGCCATATTGTTTACGATAGAGAAATTTTCTACGTTTCTCAAAGGCAGACAATTTGTCGTGGTGTCAGACCACAAGTCGCTCACGTGGCTCGAATTGGCTCACTCTTGGAACTCTCGTTTAACGAGATGGTTCATACAAATTCAGCAATACTCCTTCAGTTTGCGATATTGCAAGGGGGCGGATAATGTTTTGGCTGACACACTTAGTCGAAATTTTCCAAACATTCCGGATTCTCAGTTCTTGGTGAACGTATCTTCGGTTATGAAAGCTACTCAAGAGTTGTTTACCAAAGAAGAATTGATAACTTTGCAGCACAAGGATATAGGTTTGCTGGAAATAATCAATCACCTACAAGGAGTGGTTCAAAAGATAAATGCTCGTGCTAGGTCCTGGAATCAAACTTACTGTTTGAATGGTGGCGTACTCTACATCAAAGACTTCCATGACAATTCACGTCACAGAATTTGCATTCCCGTAAACTTGATAGGAAAGGTCCTAATAGCTTGTCACGATGACATGGGGCACTTTGGAGTTGCCAAGACTCTTGCAATGATCTATCAGGCATTTTATTGGAAAGGCATGAAATCTGATATTAAGTCGTACATTAAAGATTGTGATATCTGCCAACGCACCAAACCTAATAAGCATCCGGCCAAGTTCGTTGCTAGGTCGCATGTCACAGACAAACCAGGCCAGTTGTTATTTATCGATTTGCAAGGTCCCTTTGCACTCGGACCAAGGCGTGAAAGATATCTTTTTACCGTGTTGGATGCGGCCACGAGATATTTAGTAGCATATCCGGTTGTTAACAGTAATGCGGCCACAATTGTAAATAGATTAACCAAAGTATACTTTGTTCATTTAGGTGTACCACAAAAGATAATGTCTGATAACGGACCACAGTTCAAATCTAAAAATTTTCAGGATGTCATGAAAAGCTGGGGAGTACAACTCCTGTACACTCCTGTGTACCACCCGTGCTCAAATTTAGTGGAACGGTATCACTTGGAATTAAATCGGCTGATGAGGGTACTATGTATATCCAACCATGCCAAATGGCCAGAAAGGATTCCAGAAGCCCTTAACTTCCTCAATGGTTCAATCTCCTCTCAAACGGGTTATTCACCAGCTGAGTTGAGGCTAAACATGCAAAAGAGTTTGACAAAAATACCGTTGTTGGGAGTAGAAACTAATAAGCTCACGTGGGATGAAAAATTGGTTATGGCAAGTTTAGGCAGTATCAGCAAAAGGCGAGAAAGATTGAAAGTACTTAACGCAAGACATGTCACTAATCCTGTAGTTGACGAAGGTAGATTGGTCTTTGTTAAAAATCAAGCGCAGAGTGGTATAGGGGATAAAGTTATACGAAAATATTGCGAGCTCTTTGTCGGTCCTTACCTTTGCGTAAAAAACAACAAAGATTCTACACTGGCTTTGGTAGATTGTATTAATGGGGAGAAAATAGAGAACCAAACTATTGAAAATTGTAAAATATGGAATTGTTCCGAGGACAAGTTGATGGAATGGATGAAAAAGTTATCAGATTTGGGTTTAGAGGATACGGAAAAATGGTTGCAGATGATGAGAGATAGCATCACACAAGGTGTAGCCATTAAGGGCAATCTAGATGAGGTTGGGGGTAGTGAGGACTGAGGTTTGGAACATTCTCCTGTGGGTGAAGTGAAATTGTACCTGCGGCGGGTAAGGAACCAAGTAGGTGCAGTTCTGCGGCGCACCAGCACAGGAGGTGTGGGCCTGAAATTTTCTTTCTTGGGTTTGCAAGGGAATTCCTGATCTTAAAATTTTGGGCATAAATGGCAAAGAAGGGTTACATCTGGGTCACGCACGGAGTTCTTCCTTCCGGTAAGGAACAATTGTATTGTACATATTGTATTTATATCAAGATTTTATGAATGTAATCATGCAAGTGTATGTTTTAGGTGTATAGGTCCTGACGAATGGTTAGGTTATCTGGTGTAAAGGTAAAATATATACACTGGCTGACAAAAAAAGTGAAGCACCCAGAAGGAGTGGTCGAAGATTACCCCATTTTGGTATACATGCATACCATTATTGTGTGAGTAAATGATTAGATGTACAAGGATCTGTAATGTGTAGAACGCCCACCAGAGGGCATTTGTGACGTCACCTCCTGTTGCTGATAAGGTGGGACCAGTCATCTCTGTGAGTCAGACAGTGCAGCACGAAGTTCAGAGAGGAAAACGAAGCACCGGCGATGCCTCGCAGACGCGTTAGACAGCCGATCCAGCAATTGACAGCATTTGACAGAGGCCGCATTGTGGGACTGCATGAGGCGGGTTGGTCGTGTCGGGCAATTGTCAGGCATGTGGGCCATTCAGATGTCACAGTGGATCGATGTTGGAATCAATGGGTACATGAGGGCACCCATGCACGTCGTGCAGGTTCAGGTCGACCAAGAAACACCACCCCGTGGGAGGACCGTCGTATGGCGCTCCAAGCAGTGCGGGATCCCACAACTTCGGCACCCGTCATCCGAGAACATGTACTGGACACTCTACAACATCCTGTGAGTTCCCGCACAGTGTCTCGACGACTCGCATCCGCCGGATTCGGGTCCTACTGCCCCATGCGCCGGTTGCGTTGACACCACAACACCGACGCCTGCGTTTGGTGTGGTGCCGTGCTCGGGAGGCATGGACAGAGGACGAATGGCGTCGCATCATGTTCAGTGATGAGTTCCGCTTCTCCATGACCTCCGATGACCATCGTGTGCGGGTGTGGCGGCATCGAGGGCAGAGGGCACCTCCTGCCTACGTTGTGGAGAGACACACAGGTGTGACCCCTGGCATCATGGTGTGGGGAGCCATTGGATATGCGTTCAGGTCACCTCTAATAGTGCTTCGGCAGACTTTGACGGCACAGCGATACGTCACAGACATTCTGCGTCCACACTTCTTACCCCTTATGGCACAGCACCCTGGGACAGTGTTCCAACAAGATAATGCATGCCCACACACAGCCCATGTGTCTATGGACTGCCTAGAGCATGTTGAGGTCCTCCCGTGGCCAGCACGATCCCCAGACCTCTCCATCATTGAACATGTGTGGGATGGCATTGGACGGGGACTCCATCCTAGTGCCAACCTGCGGGATCTGGAGGGACAGCTGCAACACCTGTGGACGAACGTGCCTCAGGAGAGGATCCAAAGGCTGTTTGACACTATTCCGAACCACATAAGGGCATGCATTGCGGCCAGAGGGGGTGCGACACCCTACTGACCTGGCACCACCATTCCACCTGTAACTGCCAACGGCCTTGACTGTTGCATCCTATATTGTAATCAGTTCAATAAAGGTACATGGACTTTCAGCATATGTAGTTTCATTCACGTCCAACCACTCCTTCTGGGTGCTTAACTTTTTTTGTCAGCCAGTGTATATTTGATGATGTAAACTTGTTGAAAGGGGTCGAGCCCCTTGTTGGGCGCCAAATATGACGGTTATTGTCATATGGTATCATGATATTATAAGAATTTAATGAATGCTGAGAACATTTAAATATTTTACTTACGTCCGAAAACCGGCACATTACGAAGTTCAGAAAATAACGCTAGATGGCACTATTTGTAATTCATTATAAATTGTAAAATTTTAAAATCACATTGTTCGGGAATGTTATTTCGAAGTTAAATTCAAAGTCATGGTATTGCAAGTGCCTTTGTAACAAGTTTTAATCTCTTGTTGTTGTAAATCTGATTGTCATAAAATTTACCGCCAAAAACAGTTAGCTTTCGCTATGCACAAGGACATTTTGTTGTGACGGCGGCTGCACACAAGGACAATTTGCAGTGATGGCGAAAACCTAGAAAATTTACAGTGTAGTATTCTCCATTATTGTGCTTGAATAAAATAACTATAATCAATTAAGTCTTTATGACATTCAGATAATTAATACATACATATATGAATATTTGTACTTAATATTATGTTCAGTAGAACTTCTCGTGTCACGCGGAAAACGTGATGTAAAAAGGAGAAATAAAGAACACGAAGACGAAGAAAGGAGGAAGCCGGTGTAGAGGAAGCATGAGAGAAATAACGGAACCATGTGGGAAGGAATCCTCATTGTTTAGCTTACGGAAGATAAGTGTTCGACAGTGAAGGAATGTACTGCACTTTGTACAACAGGAGATCGGCCGTTTTATCGAGCAATTAATGGAAGTAAGGTGATGCGATTAGGCAGTTCCATTACAAAGGTAGGGTGTGAAAAGGATCACGTGACCCACCGTTTCAGGAGGTAAGCTGCAGCAGTTTAATCACTTTTCATGAGCTCATGTTTATATACTTCAAAGGTAGATCTATCTAAAGTATGTTTCGAATAAAGCATGCTAGCGTGTGTATCTAGTGTGGAAAATAAATCGAAAATTTAGCGTTCCGTATCTCGTGGTTGACAGCTAATGGCGGGCGATGCCGTTACATGTAAAATGGAGTTTTCTCTAATAATTTGAACATGATCTGATACAATACATCCAGAGAACCTTGAATAAGTGCTTATCCTTATAATTTTAAATCTGGGTAGTAATCAGAGGCAAAAGGTATTTTATTGCGTCTGAATATTTCAAGGTCACATGTCGTAATGCAGGTATGTAGTCGGCAGAAAGACGAATTAGTGAAATTTGCACGGTTAGTAAGAAATGTGCAATTGCTTGAAATTGTCTGTGTAAAATTATCTGGGTTAATTATTTGAACTTGACGAATTATAACCTTGAATGAGGCGATGTTGCCAAATCAGACGCACGGTGAAGATATTTAATTCTAATTCAGCTGTTCGTACTAAATTCAGTTACGAGCTGAGTGCAAGTGAAAATATAAACAGCTCCTGTTAAGGATCAGGGAGAGGTGTAATTTCTCATATGAATAAATGTTTAAGTATTTGGAAACTCCTATTTCATTTTATATATGCTTACAAAATCGGTATGTGATAATTGCATGTTGACATATCTTAATATTGTGTGTTTTCTTTCAGAGGGAAGAACTTTGTGTGTCTTGCCAACGTAACTCATATTATTTCATGCTGGTAATTGGTTTGGCAATCAGCTAGGGAAAGATCAGGTTGTTGGGTTACTACAAAATTTGGTATTCCGTTAGACAGGTTTGAACAGTATGGAAGTAGACTGGATAAAACATGTAAACTGCATCACATACATTTGTATTAGCTCTGAATTTGATATCCAAGACTGAATTATATGGTGGCTGACAGGCATATTCTTATTGGAATATTGATCTTATTAAGTAAACTTATATTGTTCACATAAAAGTAATCCCTTTCGAGGTCAGTTGTTCTCCACAGTATACAACAAATCAGCGCTGCCGGCGTTACTAGGTAGGACTCGTGGGAGCTATCTGAAACATAAATTTGAATTTGCTGTAATTTTGGTGTTGAGAGGATTGTTTGGATGCTCTCATGACGTGATTGGTGCAGGTGGCCCTCGCCTCTGATTACGGAGACATTAATTGGGTTCTGGACCATCGTATACCCTTCTTTCATTTCAGCTCCTTTCCCTTAACACATAGGTTGGGATATTCTTCATATATCAGCAACAATCTCTATAATAAACCTTGTTATTATTAATCATTACTTATGCGCCTAATTATGTCTACACCTCACAGGTTCTCCTATTTAGTATGAAGACTCTACCTAGATAATAATGCATACATAACCCCTAACTGTAGTGCTTGGACACAGGCCCCCCGATACCTTTACAAAGCGATACTGTGCAAGATGAGTAATGTAAATATGTAAGACGTGTAATATGATAAAACTATTTTTATATTACCGTAAAGAGAAGTTTTTAGAGTTACAACAATATACATTTAGTACAAGCAGAATGCATATTTTTTGGAAAATTAATGACATTTAGTAATCAGTATACTAATAGGTAAGTGAAATCCCACAAACAAACAGAAAACAAAAACACCAGAAAAGTTCACTTTCAATTATTTTCTTCCTTTAAGTGACAAATCAAAGAAAGTGTACAAGAGTTTTTTTTTCCTTGCAACTTTAGTCATACAGAGCATCTACTATCATCATTTACATCTGGAGGATAATGAAACATGTTGGTATTAATAGAGGAAAGACTACAGGAAAGCATGTCAAGACTGCTTAGTATCGAAGTAACCTTACATTGTTTGTCACCATATCAATTGGTTTCATGCATTGGCAGTCTCTAGAAGAACTTTTAACTGGGTGGTGAAAATGTTTGAACTCTACTGTGAACCAAGAGTTAGTTCTTTGAAGTTGTGCAATTACAGAAAAATATTCAACAGTGGGTTTAACTTATCTTTCAAATATATTGAAGTTAAGTAGGCATAATAATAAAGCTAATAAAATTATTGGCCCAAGAATAAAGGAAGGGAGATCATAAGAGTCAAAGTATATTCTAATGGAGTAACAAAACGTGATTTGCAGAATAATAAGCCTCCATAAGCATCAGTGTCAAATTTGTTTTATAAGAGAAAGATAAATTGTTACAATGTAAGAGAACACTGTTCTGTTGGCAAAACATACATTTGGATTTGTGGCATAAGGGAATGGGTGGGAGATCTGCCAATCATATTGCAAGTGTAGTTGTCAAAGGTTTATCTGTGATTCTAGGAAACACCCAAATATCAAAAGGTTTTTTTTTTTCTGTGGTCTGACAGTTGTGCAGTGGGATGCACAAGTATTACTTGGTAAATTGTCCATTAATCTTTTCATTATTTTTTATCTTGCATCCTACATGCTTTTAAGAAATCAATTTTTACATAAGCTGATGAAGGCTGTCAGCAGTTTGTTTGACATTGTCTTTCAATTCTTGAAGCTGTCACTGGATAAAACTAAGTACGTGAAGATGGTGATGGACAATTTGCTTGGTAGTACTTATGTATCCCACTGTGCTCCACAGAACAAATACTCTATTAGGAATTTTTCTCTAAAGAACTTCTTCGAAAGGAATCCAACTATTTTGGAAAGTCATCAGAAATTCCCAGAGCCAGGACATTCTAATCTAGAAGAAGTAGATTCTGCCGATGATATGTGCAGACAAACACAAAGTTTTAACTCATTCATTCCTTCATTTCCTGTGGGACTTTGTTAAGAAATCATCTTAAGTCAACAACGTAGGGGATTGAGTGTTAATTGTTATTGAAATAATTAATTTCATTGTTGTAGATAATGGTACTATGGAGACAGCACATACAAAAACAAATGTCTGACCTGAGGATGAAAATGAGTTCAACAAAATCATTAGATACCTCATCTTACAGTGCACAATAAGGATAAATGGAATTCAGAAAACCTGACTCTAATGAAGATAACACATGATGTACTGGAAGAATCACATGACTTGTTGAAGGTTGGTTTTGTATGTGGGGAGAACTCTGTAACTTCATTCCAGAAAAGTGAAAGTAGTGAGGCTTTATTACTTACGTGAAATTTAGAAGATTCCACACTACCGCGGATAGTGAATGAAGACAGTGGATCTTCGAAATTAATAGGACTGAACTATTAAATTGTGCAATGCGGAAGTGTGGAATCTTCTAAATTTCACGTAAGTAATTTTAAACCGCGTTTACCGCAACCATCATGAATAGTGAGGCTTTGACTATAATATAGCCATATCTATTTCTAATGTCACTTACCCTACATTCAAGAGAGCACTTATATATAAAAGAAATTAAGAACAAGACTGTAGATACTTCGTAGCTGAGTATGTTGTGTGGTGAACCGGTGCACTTGTTATTGACAGGTTCCACGTTTGAGTCTCAGTCTGGGCATTCATGTTCCTTTCCTAATGTCTCTCCATGTGTTCTATCTAATCACTATTCATTCTCATCATCATGATTAGATTAAAGAGCCACAGAATGAAGCAAAGAAATCACAAGAATACCATTCTAACACAACCATACAAACAACAATCTAACATATTCAGATACAAGATTATAATTTATAAAATTTGTACATTTCTGTGTGCGTACCTTTCAATAGTTAAATTATATACCACATCTAATTTATCTCTAGAGTAAGCCTTAACCTTCGAATGAGCTATTTTTGTACATTGCAATACACTTCATTTGTGTCTTAAATCTAATTACAAATACATTTTTCAAAATTGAGGGAGGATTGGTGATAGTGTATTCCATAGACATGGAAAGAAAACTGTGAAAGATTTGGATTATATGTGTGGATAGCAAACAATTTAACATCTGTTCCAGTTCTGGTATTGATGTTCTGGACGTTTGAAAAATTTAAAGCTTTGCAAAAGTTGTTAAATTACTTAATAATAATCATAATAATAATAATAATAATAGAATTGCATATTAGGTCAGTCATCCAATAAATCAGACATTATGAAACATAATACAACAGATTTTCTGATGTTACTTATCTGCCATGCATTTCTTATGAAGAGCTGCCCAATTGATGAGACATGGCCCACATTGACAATTTGATACACTGAATGGGAAATTGCTTCAGCAAGTCATAATCGGATAGTGTCAGCACAGAGAAAAGTTGTGGCACCACAGCTTACCAGTATTATCTAGTGAAACATCAACATAACAGCCACATGTGGTGCATTGAATCTATTACTTTAAGCAATTCCATCTTGCATAGAAACGAGATGAATGGTCATACCAAACATAATGCAAAGAAAGAAAGACAGTATCAGAAAAAAATGCCAGTAAATTTGGAAGATCACTTATATTCATAAGTGAAGTGGTCTAAGTGAGTACCTACTTCCCCCCCCCTCTTTCTCTCTCTCTCTTTGTCTTCTCCACCTCATTCCCTCTCTCCCTCTTTCTCTCTATTCCTGTTGGTTTTCCTCTGAGCAAATGTGTTTGCGGCCCCGGCACCCACCCAGCATTGAATAACATGGGTACCTGGTGGAAACCCTGGGCGATAAAGGCCATCGGGGCATGATTCTGATCACATCACCCTCCCTCACGACTGGATCAAGAAAGTGTGGGGCATTACTCCCACACCCCCTATACACCTTCAGGGCGTTGTGCTAAGAACAGGGGAGCCCTTTACCTTTACTCTGTCAATTTTATTCCAAATTTTACTTGTAAATCATGTAATTTTTAGAAGAAACATACAAATATGATTGAGTGATATTGATGAAGCCCCTCTCACAAAGAAGCTCGATTTTTGAGCGAAGTAGTGATCACAGCTTAAGTTTTAAAGGCATGCTACATTTTCAATAGGAAAAATATATTTCATAGTAATACATTGGAACCTCAATTTTACATTCTCGGCATTTACATTTTCCTTCATTATATATTCAATTAGCATGGTCTCAAGAGAGCAAAATATAAGAGAAAATGCAGTGTTTGGAAAATTACTTTTTAAATATAACTAAGTTACAGTTACAGTAACTTGGTTCAAAAGTAACTGACTTACAGTTACTCATTTTGAAAAGTGACTTAGTTACAGTTACCTGATCTTAAAAAATTGCAAAGACTTTCTGCTCGAAATTTTCTTGCAAGAAAATCACACACTACTGATTCTAATTGATTGTAATGAAATAAACATATGAGAAAATGCATGTGTTTTATATTGATGTAATACTTTGTGTGTGGTGCCATTAATTTCACTTGCACCTGATTCTTTCACTTCCACTTCAAGCTCAACAACACCATTCTCTTCTAGCTTCAATATCATGTTCTAACTCAATGGAGCAATTCATAAAAAAACAGATGCTTTTGTGTGCAAAAAGATATGATGAATTGAAATAAAGTTTAGATGTTCAAAATTTGGTGTGCAATTTAATCCTAGATTTCTTCTCATAGTCAATTACATGGAGAAACCTTTGTATCCAGAGAAGACAAATAGTTGGAAATAGTGGATCTAAATTGAGCTCCTCCCCCCAAATTTACAAGTTAACAATTTTAGTATTGCAAAGTAACTGTACAAGTAACTGTTGATAATATTACTTCGATTGCAAATAAGAAACTGGTCACAATTACAGCTACTTACTTTTAGAAATAGCGAATTACACTTAGAAGTCCTCAAAAGTAACTGTTATATGTAAGTGCCTTACTTGTAAATAGTTACTTCCAAACACTGATAAAATGTTCCTGGGTTTCAGAAGCTAAGGGCATCTGGTGGTCGACTCTTGATCTTACTGTTGAAATTCCTGGTTTGAGACCTGGCCTGAGAGTAACTTGTGAATTTCAGATATCATCATTCACTGCCTAAAGGGTCAGAGAAGTGACATAACATAAGGAAACTAAGAATTGTAAATATCAATTTCATCAACTTAGATAATAATTCACTAATAATAATAATAATCCGTTGCACAACAGCCCATGAAGGGCCTAGGCATACCTACCGACTGCCGATCTCCCTCCCACGCTTTCCTTCGTCACCTCTAAGCGTGGAGATCTTCAACCAGTATTGGAATAGTCGGGGGGTCAGCCCGACGTATCCCCAGCCGTTATAGTAGGTCTTCTCGACCGGATTACGCTCACTCACTCGGAGCTCCCCAATTTCCTCACGATGGTGGGTTGCCACCGGCCCTATACGTAGGCCGAATAAATTCCGACCAGAGCTGGATTCGAACCTACGCCGTCCCGCAGCGAACAATCTCAAGACGAGTAAACGCCTTAACTAAATCTTTATTACTCTTTGGGGTGGTTAAGGTAATCTAGTAAATTTTAACATTGATCATAATTTGGAGGGGACAATTCACAAGAGATTTTACTTTTATCATTCATATTCTTCCACAATATCTTGAAGTGCACAAAATAATGTAGATCCCTCAAATATTGGTTTCACAAATTCTTATGTTTTCAATTACTTACAAACTTCTCATGTTATTTGTTTCTTTTCATGTGTCAATTTACCTTTGCTTTGGTAAATTATGTAGGAGTTCTACAACTAAAAGACATGGGGACTTTATTACTCTTGGATTCAAAAGAGGGTGACAAAAATGACAATGAAGGGTGAGAGTCTGTACCATCTAATCACTTATTCCCTCAGAGGGTAGGATTTAAATGCACTTTAGCTGGTTGCTGCTGATGGCTATTAATAATCTGTGCTCTGTAGTGCTGTGATAGGTAGAAACAGATGTAGAAACAAGAGTGTAATGTATTTGGTTGTTTTTAGAGGATGTCTTAAAAAAAAAGAAACCTCATATTCTATCCCTTTTTTTCTGAAGGAAAAGATGAATTATCAGTATCAATTTCAGTAAAATTTAGATGATTCATTGCATGCTTAAAGTAATTTTCTCTTGTACAAGTTCATTCAGTAAACTCTGAGCTTCTGACATTCATCAAAAATTTTGTGGGGACAATTCATGAGAGCTTATATATTTAAAAGAAATTGCTTCAACTGTACTTCATTACATCCAAAAGACATCAGATATTTCTTCTTAAACAAATGGAGTGTACATGGATGATGAAATTGGAATATATGTATGGTGAAAGGAGCATTTTTTGACCTGGAACCTTGCATCAAAGAAGTATTAACTTGCCCTTAACAACCACAAATTGAAAGATAATTTGTACAATTCAAGCAATACTTGCATACAAAGAAAAGGTATAATACTTACTTTTCCTATTTACAAAGATTTTATATTAGCCATGGCTCTGTGGTTTGTGATATTGAGCATGAAGTAAGAAATTATTGAATGCTACCATGTGACAGCTAGTGCCCTTCCCACCAATGGATGATTTTAAACTTATTTCATTGGATAAATGGTTAAAATGAGTTGATAGATACACACCAACCATATACAATCATTTCCTTCATCACACCACATGACACCACATCAGAGGATCTCTTGCTGCCTTCCCAAGTACAATACCTTAATTGCAACATTTTATATTTAAAACAATATAAGTTAGTATAGGTAGAATATTTTACTTTATATTTCCTATTCTGTTTCTGTATTATTTCAAATTTTGTTTTAGAGAATCTGTTGGCTTCATAAGGAAAAGCATCTGTGATTGGGATTTTGGAGTAAGTGAAAAATTACTTGCAACAACACAGACACCATAGTAATAGCATATACCCTGCTTCGACTGGACCAAGAGGGAAAGAACAACCTATAGAGGTAAGCGATTGACTTTTGTGGGTTCCTTTATTTTTCCTCCCTTCTGCTTGAAGGAAAAAGTTCTTTCTATCTCCCTCCTCCTAATTGATGGATTGATTACCATCTATCTCTCTTTCTTATTCTTCTAGAACTTCTTTCTGTACCCTTCCATCCGCTTGAAAATATGTTTCTTCCTATCTCGTTTGACATTTAAAGATTTGCCTCCTCCTATCTCCCTTCCAGCTACTTATGAACTTTCATCCTATTCCCTCCCATTCACTTCGAGGAATTGTATGTTCTTATCTCCTTCTCTTCAGACAACATGCCTCTCATTACCTTTCCTTTCTGTATAAAGCCTGGTCAGTGGTCAAGTAGATTTACTGCATGACTTTCTAAATTGACACTGAATTTCTCAAATTCAAGTCTCAGCCTGAGTTTGGGTGCTCCATGTGAGTGTACCTTCATCTACTTCATCAAATTACCAATCATGGTCTTCACAGAAATTTGCCAAAAGTGACAGTTAAATGATGCTTAATAACAAAAATAAAAATGGAAGATAGAACACAATTCTCTACTAAGAACTTGCCTCCACTATTGCATCATTCCTCCTTGTAGGGCATGTTTTTGACCATTCCATTTATCACTTGATCATAGTGGATTCACGTTCCCCTATCTTATCCTCTATTACTTGGAGGTGCATTTAATTCTATGAGCTTAGATTCTCCCTTAAATACATGTTTCTTTCTAGCTTTCTCTTTTCCCTTCAGAGGACTTGCTTCCTTTTACCTTCATTATTCTCCTTGCAGGACTTTTCATCTACTATCTCTTTTTTTCTCCTTGGATGAAATTGCCACTTACTATATCCTTCCCTTATCTTCTCACTGTGTCATTTGAGGACTTGCCTCCTCATATCACCCTCCATTTACCTTGGAGAACTTGCCTCCTTTTATCTTCTTCCTTTCTACTAGTAGGAAATATTCATTTTCCTTGTTTTATCCTTCAATATCAGTTGGAAGACTTGTCTGGATTCATTTGTTCCTTCCATCTCTTTTGAGGAATTGCTTCTTCCTATTTTGCTCTGCTTGCCTGTTGCCTCTTTTTACTGCAATCCCCTATCCTTGTGGAATTATTTCCTTATTATATCTATTTCACTTCTCTGTAGGATACCCATCTACAATTTTCCTCTCCATTCTATGACATGACATTCATACATGCAAGGTTAAAGAATTGAAAGTATCCACCAAGTGGAAGAAGGGAGACAGGAAGAACTAATTCCTCCATGTAGTATGGAAGGTTAAAGATGATAGGAAATCTTGGAATTGGAAGAATGAGAAATAGGAGCTGAAAAGTGCTCCAAGCAGAAGGGAAGGAGATTGGAAAAATGTAACCCACCAAGGAGAAAAGGGAAAGATAGGAAGAACTTAGTCCTTCAAGAAGCAAAGGAAAATTTCACCAAGGAGAGAAATCATGAGAAATGTAGAATGAAGTCCTGCAAGAGTACAGATGGCATCCAGAATGGCCTTATGGTCCTTGGCAGTGACATGTGCCCGTAGAACATCAGTGATCCCAAAGACTGCCACGATTTTGCACCCCACATAATCATAGATCAACTCCCATCTGGGAACTAAGCAGTCTGGTTGGTATGCTTTGAATGGTCTTCTCCACATGTAAACTCTTCCATATGTCAAAAGAAAGTTAAGGTGGACTCATTGGAGAACATGACACATTTCAGATCATATAACATCCACTACTTGCGCTGCTGGCACCGGCATTGGTGCCAGTGACCAAGGGTTTCAATGTAGCAGTCCTGCCATGTATTTTGGCCCTATCAAGATCCCGAAAAATGATTTTCTTGCAGAAACAGGTTCAGTCAAGTGTGTATTCAATTCTGGGGTGACTTTTGTAGCAGTGGTTTTACGTTTTTTTGGCACAATACTCGTCAATACCCTACCGTCCCTGTCAGACATCTTCCGTTTCCCCCGACAGTTACTCCTACTGTGTATGGTTCATCTTTCATTCTGGTATACTGGAATGAACCTTGATACTCTGGCTCTTGATGCTCTCCAAATATTTGTAGTCTCCATTACTGATGCACATCCAGAGAAGCATCAACAACTTGCTTTGGAACTCTGATATGTCCCCAAATATACTGCATGAAACTGAATATTTGATGTGCAGTCCAGCTGCTACTGTGCCAATGTGGCTGGCAGGCACACACCTACATACTCAAATGCCCACTACTCTGGTCATATCTAACAGGTTATGCAGGTGAGCCCTCCAGTCATGCTCTATTATCACTGGTGTTTCAGTTTCAATGTCCACCACATGTAGTAGATAGATGGAATGAAGTAAATCGACCAAGGATAGAGGAGGGAGAGATAGGAAGAACTGGGACTTCCCAGAGAATGAATGAGATAAGATGAAGGGAATTCAGCACTGAAGAGAAGATATACAAGAAATTGAAATATGCCAGAAGGAAGAGAGAAATAGCAGGAAATGAACCACCAATAACAAGGGAGGTGCATATGGAGGACTGAGTTTATCAAGAGCAATGGTATGATATAGAAGGAAATGGATGAAGATGAAGTAAATTCACAAAAAAACATTGAATTGAATGATAAAAACTGAATCCTTCCAGAAGAAGATAGGAGATATGAAGTTCCAGTTGGGATTAAGAAATGATGTAAGAAAACTGAGTCTGTCGAAGAGAACAGAAGGAAATGTGTGGCAGGGAATCCACCAAGAAAAAAAAGGCAGACATAAGAAGAAGGGACCACTCCAAGCTAAGTGGAAGGAAGTAAATCCACAATCGGAAATAGAAGGGGAGTCAGAAACTGAGTCCTCTCAGGAGAAGGTAAGAGGTAGTAGAAAATAAATACATGAAGGACAAGGAAATGATGTAGGAAGAAGGGATTCCTGCATGGAGAAGAGGTGGAAATACAAGGTAGGAATTGAACATCAGGGATGATGGTAAAATAGGAAGAACTTAATCCTCCATCGAGAATGGAAGGTGAAAGGAAGAACAGAATCCACCAAGTGGAAGAGGGGAAGGAGAAAAAGAGAGATGGAATGAAATAAATACACCAAGTGCATTCAAGGAAGTGAAGAACAACTGAGTTCTCTGAGGAGAAAAGAAGATGAAAAAAGGAGTGGAGGAGGGTACATAGGAAGAACTGAACCCTACAAGGAGAATGAGAACTGATAGAAGAAATGGAATCTACCATAGAAGAGGTGGCATGTAGGAAGGACTGAGTATTCCATGGAGAATGGAAAGTGACAGAAGGAAAACAATCAACAAAAATAGAAGGTATGTAATAGTATGAACTGTGTCTTGCAAGTAGAATAAAAAATTATTCAAGGAAAGTAATCAATCACAGGATAGAAGATGTTACAGGAAGTACTGGGCCCTTGTGGAGAAGTGCAATAGAGATAGCAGGATATAAATTTGCCAAATACAAGGGAAGGTTATAGGAAGGACTGAGTCCTCCGAGGAGAATGAAGGAGATTAATAGAAGGGAATATATGACTGGAAATTGCGGTAATAAAGTAACTGATGCAAACAAGAAAAAAGCAAGGAGGAGGGATAGAATGAAATAAATCCACAAAGTATAAGGGAAGGATGTAAGATTTTCTGAGTCCAGCAATGAGTATTGAAAGTGAGAGGATGAAAGGAATCCACAAAGAGAAAAATGGGAAAGGAAATAGAGAAATGGAATCATGTTTGGGAAAGTAGTAGATAAGGAAAACTTGTTCCTGGAAGGAGAAAGGAGAGATATGGGATGAATTAATTACACCAAGGAGAAGGGGCATAAAGAAGACCTGTTTCCTTCAAGGAAAGGTAAGAGATATAGGAGGAAGTAAAAACATTGAGAAGAAGAAGTTGAGATATGATAAACTTAATCCTCCAAAGAAAGGAGAATGGGATAGAAAATGATGGGAAGGAGATGGAAAGGAGATGATGAGAAGAATGGTGTCATTCAAGGGGAAGAGAAAGGAATAGATGGCATGTTTGTATTTCTTAAAAAAAATTGTTAGTCATGTTTTTGCCAGTTTTGGTCTTGATGAAGATAATGATGTTATGCGATTGATTAAAGGGCATTCACAAAGAACTGCCCATCCATCCCAGGCTCTGACTCAAACTTGGGAATCTTGATGTTAAGCCATTAATGTGTTTGGCCACGACTCTGGCAATATAAAGAAAGGAGTCCCCTGAAGATAAAGTTTTTGAAGATGTTAAATTTCATCAATTTCAGTTCTACTGATTCCTCCAACGAGAATGGAAGGAGATTGGTGGAAGTGTATCCTCCGAACTCCTTCCATTCTTGTTGGAGGACTCAGTACAACTGAAGTGCACCAATGGTAGAGGGGAGATAAAAGGAACAGATATGGGAAAGAGAGGAAATGAATTCACAATGAGAAGGGAAGAAGAGAGGGGAGAAGGGAATGAAAATGTGAAAGAGAGAGTGAAGGAAAGTTCTTACCTCAACATGTTTCTCTTCCTGTCTTGGCTCAGTGAATGGAGGGTAACTGTTTATTTACTACAAGGTCTGATGCACTGTGTTTCTTCCACTTTTTCTTGCAAAGTAAATGGATTCTCTTGAACAAAGTAAGGAATGATGCATAAGTACGATAGCATTTATAGCATACACATATATATATATTTATCATTTTCATTAATGCTTTTCATGTATTCAGTTATCATATAATAGGAAGAACAAATCAAATCATTTGTTTAGTGATGAGAATATCTTTACGTGATTAATGGATTCTCAGCAAGGGCAATTCTGAGTAATTTCTATTTCTCTTTAGACTTTATGTATATTCCACATAACCTTAACTGTATATTGAATTTACATGAAACAGGGTTCTTCAAATTACATATTTCCAAATCTAATGAAAAACATAACTGGGAATTTATGTCTTCATAACTGCGAGCCATGCTTGCTTTACCTGGATTGTGGAATTATTTTGCCCCAATAATCACTAAGCACTAGGTTTGATGAGCAATTGGATTTCGTAAATGCAAATTGTGTCATTACACCTAATCTCTTCTCCTGCAGCAGTATTCTAAAGAGCATTTGATCTTCAAGAGCTCTGATGCAGCTAAATAGCCATTGTATGTGTAGTTTGTCTTTTACATGAGCTGTTCTAGGCTGTACCTCTATTGTACTTCAGTGTACATAAATATTGTACAGTGTATAGCCTATTTCAGAAGAAAAAAGCGATAATACTGGAAAGGACTAAGTAGTAGATTTCAGTCAAGAAACATGGATAAGAACAGTGATGGAACTAAATGTGCCAATAACATATCACCTAATGAGAAACTGATCTGCAAACATTTTGGTTTTGGTGTTCATGTGATTAATGTTCTACTCTATTAATTGATTGATGATTTGGTGATTTAAGTGCACTTCTTGCACAGTAAGAGCCCGACCCTGTGGCCGAGTGGTTAGCACATCGCGCTGCGACGCCAAGGGTCCCGGGTTCGAATCCCGGTCGGGCTTGGTTGTTTGTGAATGTCCATTCATCAATTTCATCATTTCATCACTCATCCCCATCTTCGCAAATTAGCCAAGAGGCACAAAACGCGAAGTAAAATAAACTAAATCAATCAATCAATCAATTGCACAGTAAGGCTAATCGGGACTGGTCCTACAGTTTAAAGTGGGAGGCCCCTTCTACTCTATTAAATGAAGTTATTTTAACTACCATTTTTGCATTCCTTTCAAGTAGCTTCCCATTTGTCTTCTCAATGCGAGGTCAATACTGAAACAATTGAATCCCCCACAGGTATTAAATCAGCAACATAGTGAATAACTACATTAATATTAGAGACACAATGGTTTTGGATCATCAATGAGATGTACCTTAACCAAGCCACACTTCCAATTATGATACGTAACATTTTAAAAAATTGTATTGTATTTGGATTTCATTGTTATTTTAAAAACATTTGTATTTGCACTCATGACAATGCTACGTATGTACTCTTATTAAACTAAAACATTGTTTTTATTTACAAATTTGTATGAGAATAAATTACAACACTTTGTGTTGCAATGATAATGCAATTCTAGAGCAGAATTCCCATTCATTGTATTCTAGATGAGTGCAAAGATGAGAAGAGCATTTATTTATATTTGTCTGTTTCTCATAAATTCTAATGTTTTGATAGTCATTCCCACTAACCTTCATCACAAAGGTAATATCATGGGCTGGTTTCAATCACAAGTGGTAAAGAAACGGCATTGAAATAACCAAATTACAATTACACATATTGGATTGGAAGATGCAGTAACACACTTGCATATAAAGTTTACCAATTTTCATGATTCGTCAAAAAGAAATGAAACCTTCTAAAGTTGCTGTTGAAATCATATTTTCATTAAAATGGCCTCACACACCACATGTTGCAAATCTGTTCTCGATCTGATCCTGAATATGCTACTGTATAGCATCGAAAATATTCTAGTCCATTGCATAAAAAAAACATATTATTTATATCTTGTTTGTATATAACACATTTTATCTTAGTGTAAAAATCTATGTTGTGTTAATTATAATTAATATATATGGAATGGCAAATTCAGACATGTTGCAATCAAAATGTTGGTTCCCTCTGATTAATTTATATTCTGTGCTTTCTCCTTTGCCAATGGAAGATTGAAACTTATCCATGAATACTTTAGTTCATTTTTGTTTAAATTTTCTTGTAGATGTGTTCTGGCTGTTATTTATATGTGCTGTTAAGCAGATTTTGTGGGGCGATGTAAATTTTGTGTTTGTATTTCAAGTTTTTTTAAGTATTCATATGAGATGATTATTAAAGTAAATTAAACTATGCACCAGCATTGTGATGGAACCCTTCCAATGCAATCTGCATGTTATGCTATTTACAGAAGACTATTTTATATGATTTAATAATAATGATACAAATTAAATATAGCACTGCACATAAAATGTCATGGATCCAATTCAGTTTTCATACAAATTATAGAAATTATAGTACTAGATTTGTAGTTTGTACTTTTATCATGATTTTAGAAATATTCTGCTTTGAATATAGCTCCAGTGTGTTCAATACACATGCTACACCAACCTGTAATTAATCAATTCTTGTCTGCATTCTACGCCTGATGACATTATGGGTTCTCCTCATTAGAAGTAGATTGTCTGCATTCCTAGTATCTTCCTTGTGACTTATAAGCAGTATTATTTTAATGATTTCATTGATCTCATAAATATTCTTCTGGGAGTTGTGTCTCCATAGTATCCTAACCACAAACGACAATGAAACTCACTACATAAGTAACAATTGATTCCTTTGATCAACAATTACAATTAACTGACATAAAGTCTAGCCCGTAGTATTGCTAAAGTTGTGCAACATGTGACACAACACAGTGCCTCACAATTCCAAACTATTTACAAAATATTATTGTATCTTTTATTCACATCAATTTATTGCGAGAAAGCGATGATATTGGAATAGAAGAGAGAAAAAATGAAACTAATATTAGCGATACAGCTCAATTTGTAATCAGAATATGTACCTCAGGAGTTTTAAACACAAACCTGCTGTAATAATAATAATAATAATAATAATAATAATAATAATAATTTCCACCGTAACACAGTAAAATTTCCTTTTTTAGAACCCAAATCTTCAACCAATTTCCTATCCTGTACTATTGTTCAAGAGAGCACAGACACCATTCTGATTCTTTGTGTTTTAACTGCTACACACGAAATTTGAGGGTATGCTACATTTTGCACTCTTGGATTTTATGATTTATCTGGATTGAGAAGGGATGACAACAGGATGATAGACTATGGCAAGGAAACTTGTTCTTGACAACATATTTCCTTTTATGTGTTACCATTTGGAAGCTAAAATAGAAAAGAGAGAGATGTGGAGATCCTTTTATATTTACTTCCTTAAAATTGTGGTGAATCGGGACTTGTTTGCTCCACAGAAGCTCGCATGGGATCGATGGAACTGCCACCTGACGAGTTTCTCGGAGCAGAGGTTTCCTTGTTAAGCGAGTCAGAGGAGAAGGAATTGGGGCGACGCACTATTTGATACTTTGAAAGACTGGGTTTTAGTAGTTTGACATTTGTCCATTTTGATTTGTCAGATCCTTGGTTTTCTTCCTAACAGCACGCGAACCACTTGTGATAGAACAACTAAAGATATATATATTTGCACATATGTATTTTTTTTGGGTGTGTTATTTTATTTCTGTTACAGGGAGATATCCAAGGGAACGCACGTACTTCCAAAATAATAATAAAAAGAATGGGTTGTGACAGATTGCCAAGAACAAGAACGAATTGGAACAAGACGTCACAAAATCCAGAGAAGGGATATTTGCAGATTTTCACAGATTTTACCATTATGCAAATCTGCTATGCCCTAATGCAAATTCTGTTGATAATGTTATCAGTAGATCAGTAGGTGTTCTGAAACACCTACTGTTTCCAGTAGATGAACTGTACCGCTAATTGTTTCCACTGTTTTTTGGTAGTCCAACTGTGTGTCCTGTCTTGAGTAGCTGAACTGTACTCTTAATGTTTTCTGTAACATAATTGTACAACTAACATCTTTCATGTTCAGTACATTGCTTTGTGAAAACCACACTATTATCAGTAATCAAATATTTCTTATCTATAAAACTGATAATGGAATGAAAAAAATAGTAGAAAGAACTAAAATTAAAGTATGGTAAAACATGTGGAATTTGCTACTTAGGAATGCTTTCATGAAACAAAAAACAATCAAAGTGAACACGTTCCTAAATGTGTAGTTTCATTGTGGCTAACATACTTGTGGAAAATTGAAAACATACTGTTTTAAACATAAATTGACATCTTGTTCTTCCTATATTCACACGAGAACAGCAAAACATTAGTTTAAACAAAGACCTGCCCTTAGTGCTTGAAAAACAAAAAAGCAAACACTGTTGACCTAGTCAAAAAAGAGATTGCTCATTTATACAATTGAATTACACACTCATATTAGAAACCATGGGAATTCCAGGATGAAAAGAGCAAATGATATGATCATGTATTAGCTTCTTCAAGATTGAGTTATTTCTTAAGAAAGAGTTCTATTAACATATTGATTGAGATATATCTGAGTTCAGTAGTATTTTTTAGAAAAACAGTAAAAATTCAGGTCATGTACTGTCTTTCCAATGCACTTCAAATCTGTAGTTCCATTTCTAGGATTGATAACAGATACGACGATGCATAAATTAACAATAACAACTATTTATTACTGCCATACGGTAAGAGACAAAGTTGTACAATTTCTATAACGTCTTCACCTCGAGACCGCCATACTACCAACACAGACTATTCAATTCCGCATAATGTGAGCATAAATGCCAGTCCACAACATTCCCCCCTTTGTGAACATTACGCACTAAGAATAGTATTTCTACTTTTACACATACACTAGTTAATACTAAATTATTTTACATGAATATCCCCTTACATATTTCCACCATTGTTGATTTAGTCACATTTTTAGTTAGTATATCAGCTTCTAGATTTTCTGAGTTTACATGTTGAAGATACACATTTCCATTTGCTACATCCAGTTTTACAAAATTATATTTTCTATTTATACGTTTAGTTCTTGCCTTTACAGTGTTACTTGAGATCCAATCAATTGCTGATTTACTATCAGTTTCAACAATCACTGGTCTATTTACAAAATTTCCAACATCTAATTCTGATATTAAACTTATAACCCATTTTATATCACACAAACCTTCACATAGTGCAATCAATTCTGCCTCACAAGTAGACAAAGCAACCATATTCTGTAATTTGCTTTTTCAGCTGGTGACTGAGTTTCCAACCTTGACAAGATAGACAGTATGAGATTTCGCTTCTACTGCTGATCTAAAACTTGCATCCGTGCATAACTCAAGCTTACCACCTTCACTTGAAAAATTTAATGCATAATTGTATGTTCCTTTCAAATATCTATATACTCTTTTTAATGCTGTTAGATGTATTTCTCTTGGATCTTTACTATACCTTGACAATTGACTCACACAAAAAGCTATATCTGGTCTTGACCCTACAGATAAATACATAAATGAGTCTAACATTTGTAAGTACTTTGTTTTATCAACTGGTTTTGACTCTTCAAAATTATGCAAATCTTGATTCAAATCACCTAGTGTTCTCACTGGATTACAATCATGAAGTTCATACTTCTTTAATATTTTTGAAATATAACCCTTTTGTGACAAGTAATAACCATCTTCAGTTACAATTATATCCATAATCAAAAATGAACTTAAGCTATTACAAAATATTTCTGAATTATTTGCATTATCTTATCTATGCTTTCATTATTTGGACCTACTACCAAAAAATCATCAACATATACAAAAGTGCTTGTCCTTTCAGTTTATAGATACAAGGATCACTTTCCAGTCTTTTGAAACCTATTTTGGTGAGACATCGTTCAGTTTCTCATTCCAACAAAGACCTAATTGTGGTAACCCATACAAACTTCTTTGTAATTTACAAACTATGTTTTTATACCTATCTTCCAGTGGCGGCTCGTGGTGAACCAAAGTGGGGGGGCCATAGCTCACAAATTTGCTCTATTGATTTGCTTTATTTTACTTCGCCTTTTGTGCCACATTTGGCTAATTTGCGAAGATGGGGATGAGTGATATGATGAAATTCATGAATGGACACTCACAAACATTCATGCCCAGGCCGGGATTGGAACCCGGGACCCCTGGCGTCGTAGCGCGATGCCAAGGGGGCCGGCACAAATTTGCTGTACTAGTAATGTGAATTTAAATTATGAGTTTCGTATAACAGCCAACGTGATAAGAAATTGATATGTTCGTGTTTACCGAATATCATGTTTTACACATTTGCACATATTATAATAAATTAATAATTATTTAACAGTAATGTGAAGAAGATGGAAGAAGAAATAGAATTCTAACAGATGTAGTCATTTAACAGAGAGGAAAATTCAGAAGAAGGGATATTAATTTTTACACAACTTGATAAGCACAATGACGAATATTTACGTGCATTGATCGTGAAAATTTCTAGTCAAAACGTTACACAGAAAACGTTTCCTGTCCAACATTACTAATTGATATGTGAAATAGGGCACCAAAATAAATATCTCACTGGAAAGGTGATATCTGCGTTACCAGATGCTCTAAAGTAAAAACTTCAAACTTACCAGAAATCTTCAGACATGCTTGTAACTGAAATTCATTCTTCTGTCCTTCAACGCGAAATTTGCGAGTGAACTCACGACCTCCCTTCTTGGACACTTGTTCTAGATTCAAATTCGGCCTAGGTTTTTTATGTTTATTTTTTCATCCAAACTTCTAGACTTCTGGTAGAAAAACTTCGCACCAACAATTTCTCCACACTGTTCATCACGACAAATGCACAACTACAGCACACAACTACCGAAAAAGCTTCACTTTTCCATGGAAAACGAAGAAACAACAAGTGTCTATACTATCGTCTCTTCCCAGCCAGTCGTTTTATTGCTTCGGGGTTGCCAGACAATTTTGCCAAATTTTAAGAAATTTGTAGTTCACAGGTTCCTGTAGCGGCTCTTGGTGAGTTTAGATGACGAGTTTCTAATTTATTTAACATCCGCCTTGAAAAGAAATTGGACAACTTTGTCACATTATCAGGAATTATTTCAAACGTGCTATTCAAAACATGTAATTAAATCTACATGATGTACTCCACATCATTGTAATACAAATGTACTTTTCACTACACTCAGGAAGAATACAACGCATATATACGATAATTTTGCGTGTAACAAGAATCTATAGCCGACTTCCTTGTCTAGCATACCACATTACAAAGCCAGGGCTCCTGGGTTCGAATCCCGGCGTGGGTGTGTGTGTTCTTTGTGAGTGCCCCTCCATCAATTTAATTATATCATCACTCATCCTCAGCGTCGTGATTACCGAAAAGTAGCAGAAAGCGACGGTAAATAACAAAAATCAAGCAAGAGTCTGTACATTTTCAGTTACCGATATTTTCTATCCTCATTGGAAATTGCGTTATTTATTGTTCTACTCTTATGTCATAAGTGAATAAGATTATGGAATACAGAATGATTTTTTTTCAACAGTTGGTAATTTTCTTTCTTATGTTAACTTCATTGCTTCTGGCAACTCTTCATTGTTTACTGTTCTCAGGAGAGAGGGCAAGTTTTGCCTAGGGGGTGGGTTTCGGACGGCAAACCCTCCGTCCTCCCATGAACAGATCCTGCGGGTGTTATTCACCCAGTTACCTCGCCTCTTACCCCTCGCGACCATGCCTGAGAATGCTCTACGTCTCGTAAAGTGGGAGGATGGTGCCCCGCCAGATTTCTCTCGAAGTTCCGTATTCCCCCGCACGGTGGCGTGCAAACTTCGCAATTGTCGCGGAACCGACTAACCAACGATCTGTAAGCAACGGAATATTTGCAATTCAGACAATGTAAAAGCTAATATATAAATGTTAATGTAATGTTTGTTCACTTGTGGTTACACACAGCAGTGCGACGTCCGTATCGTCCTTCTGAGCAGCCGCCCCTGCTATCTTCCATGAACCCTTCTGGTTAATTCAAGTATACTTCTTCCCTTAAATTACCATACAAATATGCAGTTTTTACATAATAGAGTTTTACTTTCATTTTGTAATGTGCTCCTACAGTTAACGATACACGTACTGATTCCATTCTTATTACTGGTGAAAACGAACTCTCATAATCAAGCCCTTCTCTCTGTCCGCAACCAACTGCCACCAATCTTGCTTTTTTTTTGTATATTGTCCCATCCATGTTCTCCTTTGTACTAAATACCCATTTGCTTCTTACAACCTTCATGTTCTCCTCTCTGGGAAGTAGTGTCCAAACATTATGTGATTCCAATGCTTGCATCTCTTCGTTCATTGTAACCTTACAATTTTCACTATATGGTGAATCATAGCTTCATCGAAAGTTTGTGGTACGATATCTTGTGCAAAATTTGTTTGTTCTCTTGCTTTTTTCCTCTCAGATCTTTTATTTTCAAATTTTCTTTGTGTCTTGTTTTTAACACTTCGTTTGTTTCTCCTTTCTTCCGTCCACTTCTTTTAGCTCCACTGTTTTCTATGGTAAACTCATCTGTTTGTATTTCTTCTGGTAGATCTTCAGGTGTTAAGTCAAGAAATATGTCCGGTCCTCTTTCTTCTACCTTCGATTCATGCAAATGGACATTGCTGTTGCCATATTGCTTACTTTACCTGTCTTCATCATGTTTATCATCATGTTTGTGCCACCATCCTTGGTAGGGATACAATTTTTGATGTACGCTGCCGTTGCAACTGCTTCAGCCCAAAATTCTATGGGTAACCTTGCATCAATTAACATTGTTCTTCCCATATCTAGTAGTGACCTGTTTGCTCTCTCAGTAATACCATTACTTTGTGGACTGTATGGAACAGTTAACTGGTGATCAATACCTTCTTTGTTAAACAACTCTTGAAATTTACTGTTATCAAACTCAGTAAAATTGTGTGACCTTTCACTTTTTATACAATTGTTAGCTTCCTTTTCATATTGGTTTTTAAATTTTACAAAATAATCAAATGCTTCATCTTTTGTTTTGAGAAAGTATACAAACACCCTTCTACTGTAAGTATCTACAATAACATACATGAATTTAGCAACTCCCAATGACTCTTTTTCTATAGGTCTACATAAATCTATGTGTATGAAATCTAGTTGTTTCTCACAAACATCATTCCTTTGTTTAAAAGGAAGTTGTACAACTTTTCCCTTTGTACATGCATCACACAATTCTAATTTTCCTGAAGTTTGCTTAAAATCTATATCTCTTACAATATCACTGTCCTTCATTTTATTTAAATATTTTCCATTCAAGTGACCTAATCTTCTGTGCCACATGTATTTTTCATTTTTTACATTAGTTTCCATAGTTAAACATCCATCCTTAATATGACTTACATCTGATCTTACATAAGTCTCTAACATGCACATACTATACTTTTCCTGCGCTTCTGCCACTAACATGCCATTTTTGTCAATTACCCTTTCACTATTTTTGGAAAACAACACTTCATTATCATGATTCACCAAACCTCTAACTGATAATAAATTCAAACGCAAATCAGGTACATACAATACATCATAAATACACACATCGTGAAGTTGCCCATCATTTGTGACAGTTGATATTTTAATGTCACCTTGCACTTTGGCCTCCATTGATTTTCCTTCCTCCACAAGTTTCACTTCACTTTGCACTTCTCTTCTATTTATAAGATAGTCTTCTTTATTTGTCATGTGAGATGTACATCCAGAATCTATACACCATACCTGCACTTCTCTTCCGTCTTCCTGCATGTCGTATACACTGTAAGCGGCTTCCATGTTGTCTTCACATGTGAATCCCATCTGTTTCGTTTTTCCTTTCAGTGTTTTTGGAGATGTAGATCTAAAGCTAGACGTAGAAGGTCTCCTAGCTTAACCTTTCCCTCATTCTTTATTGTGCCATTCTTTCGAAAAATGTCCTACTTTTCCACATGTCCAGCATCTTCGCACAGCTTCTTTCTTTTTCCAATATTTCTTATCCCGTGCCTTATATGCCTGTTTGGATTTTTCATTATAGTCCATTTTATGCAACCTAACCTCTTCTTTTTTTAAGGTATCTTGCACTTCTTCAATTGTCGCACCCCTTTGTGCTCGTAATACTTCTGTGACGTTTTCATACTTTTGATGAACACAATATGATGCACTACTTCTCGTGTCGTAATTGGTTGACCCAGTGCAGACCCAATGACATTATGTTTCGTGCTCTCAAAACATATTCATCAACACTTTCCTTCTCACCCATTTCTTCATTTCCACACCTATATCTATTATTTTGTCCTGTGTGTTTCCCATGTAAATACGTACGTTTAAGTTGATCCCACACAAAAATATTTTTAGGTTAATGAGTCAAAATTATCAGTCATTAAGGAACAAGGGCTTTGATCCCTCAAAGACGTCACACATATAATTTGTGCCACTGAACATTGGTTGCAGGAAGAAGAGTTTTCTTCCACACAAATTCCAAATTTTAATTTTACCAGCACATATTGCCGTAAACACCACAAACGAGGTGGTGCACCCACACTTGTTAAAAGCTATATACCATATGAAAACGTAACGAAAACTAATTATTTAAATGAAAAATTCAATTTTGAACACAAAGTAGTGAATTTAAAATTACAACAAAATGAAGTAACAGTAGTTTGCTTATACCGAATACCAGATGGACATTTAGGCACATTTTTTGAAAAACTAGAAACAATGTTGTCCATTTTACTACATAAAAAGTGGTCCATTATAGTGACGGGCGATATCAATATAGATTTTTTAAAACACAGTCTGGAAAAAAATGAACTAAATACAATTCTAACCTCCCATAATTTTATTGCAACAATAAATTCAGCAACATGGATAACGCCAACAAGTAAATCATGTATTGATCAAATAATAATTAACCAAGATGTTTTTGAATACACCACAAATATTTTACCTTTAGCCTTGTCCGATCATGAAGCAGTTTTCATAAGTTTCCATATGCTAGAGAATATAAAAGTTTTTAAAAAAAAGGAGTAAAAAAGTAAAGTGTTCCCCTGTGCTTAGCACCACGCCATGAAGGCATATAGGGGGTGTGGGGGTAACGCCCCACACTTTCTTGATCCGGTCGTGAGTGGGGGGATGTGATCAGCACCACACCCCTGACCACCTTTACCCCCCAGGTTTCCCCAGGTACCCATGTTATTCGACGCTGGGTGGGCGCCGGGGCCGCTTCCAACGTTAGAAAAGTTCCCGGATTTGAACTGGCTGGGGATCGAACCCGGGACCTTTAGCATGGTAGTCAGACGCATTACCGACTGAGCCACCGTGCCCACAATATAAAAGTTTAAGTTTAAAAAAATTTACGAAGGAAAATATAGGAAACTTCGTATATTCCTTAAAGAAAGGAAACTGGACTGATGTGCTCATGGAGGAAAATTTAAGTACAAAAGTAAGCTTATTCACAAAGACAGTAAAATATCATTTTGAAGTAGCATTTCCATACAAAACATACAGACAACCCCTAAATCAAACCAAATCAATTTCCTGGATAACTAAAGGGATAAAAAAAATCCTGTGAAACAAAAAGAAAATTATATAAAGAATCCAGAAAAACAAGAATTCCATACTTAAATACCACTACAAAAAATATGTAATTATTCTCAGGAAGGTAATAAACAATGCTGCAAATCTGCAAATATATCAAAGAAACTATGGGAAATTGTTAATGATGAAACTGGTAAGAAAAAAAAGAACGTGAATGAAAAAATAGAAATAATGTCTGATAGAGAGAAAATAAGCAATCTCCTTGATGTGGCACAAATTTTTAATACATACTTTGTGAACATTCCCAATACCTACCATAAATAAAAATGCAGTAATTTCCACACCTACATTAAGAACATATTTCAACAGTCCCCGAAACACAAACACTATTTTTCTCACACCAGTAACTGAGGGAGAAGTCGAGAAAGTAATTATAAATTTAAAAAATAAGTACTCATCAGGGCCAGATGAATTTTCAAGTTCTCTACTCAAAAAATATGCGAATATTATTTTACAACCATGTGAGTGTTTTCAAATTGTAAAATGTATAATCACTTCTTGTGTAAAAGAAAAAGAAAGAAATGTTATAGCATACTGTTTTGTTGCCTAGCAACCAGTTGTAAGAAACAAGTGAAAGGAGATAACAAGAACGTTTTGCATATAGTTCGAATCATAGTAAGTGGTGCATAATTTAATGTATTTATTCAGTGCAAATAATAAGTATACTCATCAGAGAACAGTGTTGTGATTTAGTGGAATCTCACTGCATTTGATTGATATTCAAGTATATAAGTGTAAGTTGTTTTTTTTCGTTAATGAAAAATGTCTTCCAGAGATTCATCTAAATCTTGTAGCAGAAAGAAGAATGCTATGCAATACGAGGGCCATATCTAGCAACGTTTACAAATGTTCATGGACAAGAAGTTAATTCTGATGATAAGACTGATACCAGTACTAAAAAAGGTAAAGTGCTCCCCTGTGTTTAGCACCACGCCATGAAGGCGTATAGGGGGTGTGGGGGTAACGCCCCACACTTTCTTGATCCGGTCGTGAGTGGGGGTGATGTGATCAGCATCACGCCCCTGACCGCCTTTACCCCCCAGGGTTTCCCCCAGGTACCCATGTTATTCGATGCTGGGTGGGCGCCGGGGCCGCTTCCATCGTTAGAAAAGTTCCCAGATTTGAACCGGTCAGGGATCGAACCCGGGACCTTTAGCATGGTAGTCAGACGCGATACCGACTGAGCCACCGCGGCCAACCCAGTACTAGCAAGATGGAATGTTGTGGTGATATGAAAGCTGATATCAGATTTGTTCAGTGAAATAAATGTCTTTCATGGTTTGACTTTTCTTGTCTTAAGTTGTCAGTTGTTCATTGGTCTATTTATTCTACTACGGTAGAGAATTACTTCTGTAAATCTTGTGAACCTAGTTATAAACCATATGAATTGTCAGCTTACAAAGAGAGTATTGGACCTAATTTTAACGATCTGCTAGAAACAATCAAGAGCATTCAGTTCATGGTAGTTAATTCTAGTAAAGAATTAAAATCTCATCTTGAAGATTCTAGCAAAGAATTAAAATCCCAGCTTTAAGATTCCAACAAAGAATTAAAATCTCAGCTTGAAGCTTCCAATAGAGAATTGAAATCTTCCAATGAGGAATTAAAATCTCAGCTTGAAGCTTCCAATAGAGAATTGAAATCTTCCAGCGAGGAATTAAAGTCTCAGCTTGAAGCTTCCAATAAAGAATTGAAATCTTCCAGCGAGGAATTAAAATCTCAGCTTGAAGCTTCCAATAGAGAATCAAAATCTTCCAGCGAGGTATTAAAATCTCAGCTTGAAGCTTCCAACGAAGAGTTGAAATCCAAAATTGAAGCTTCCAATGTCGAATTACAGTCTAAAATTGAATCTATGAATTTTGATTTTAAGCAGGTTAATAACTGTATAGACTTGTTGGTTTCTGATGTAGCAGTAATAATCGAATCCTTAGCAGAAACGTGTGTAAGTTCAAATGATGAATTAAACCAGAAGTTGCAAGAAAGCATGAGAAATTATGACTGTAACATATCAGACATTCTTCGTACACAAGATCTTCGTGAGAAACAAATAAATGAAATTGAAGGTTCTTTGCAAGGTGCAAAAGACAATATAGGTAAACTCAAATGTGGACTTGATGATTGTTGTTCGCAAGTTGAAACATTCGATTCTAAGGTTTCACAGTGTTTTGAAATTGTTAATCAGTACAATAATAATTTGAAACAGCTTGCATTGCGTGTTGATGTCATTGCGAATAATATGCAGAAACCAGTTAATGTAAATTATGGTGGTGCTGATTGTACTGTTACAGGTACTTCTCATAACAAATATTCTAATACGAACACTCAAGTTCATGGTATTGATAATGTTGCAAATTGCCAACCGAGAAGGTTAAATGTAAGGTGTGATTCTGGAACTGGTCATAATCATGATTATGGTTTGAGTGATACAGATGGAAGTTCTATTAACTTTACGGATACTACTAAAGTACGAGGGTCACTATTTATATTTTGAGCCTTGGCAACACTGATTGAAGTTAGTCGCGATTTGACGTTTGCACGGAATTGTCTGGCATTATTGACCATAACGTACTTCAAATGTTTTGTCAATAGCTTCATTTGTGTTGTTTATGTTGCCTTGGAGATTGCGCGACAACAATAAAATGGAATTAACTCGTGAACATTTTCGTGCGATGATTTTTTACGATTTTCGACGTGGATTATCAAGACAAGAGTGCATCGATCAACTTACTTCCACATTTAGCGATGAAGCCCCATCCTTTGCCACTGTGAAACGCTGGTATAACGAATTTAATCGTGGCCGCCATTCGCTCACCAACGAGATACGCGAAGGTCGTCCAAAATCAAATCAGTTGTTGTTCAAGAAAACATTGATGCTGTGCAAAACCTAATACTGCATGATCCTCATGTGACATACTGTGAGATTGAGGCAACCATAGGCATTAGTTCCACCAGCATATATAAAATATTACATGATCATTTAGCTGTGAGAAAGGTATGTTCTCGTTGGATCCCACACAATTTGACAAAAACTCAAAAAGACGCTCGCGTCAATTGGTGCAAACAAATGCTCAATAAATACAATCGTGGTGCTTCAAAAGACGTACATAAGATTGTAACAGGTGACGAATCATGGATATATGCATATGAGCCAGAATGTAAACAGCAGTCGACTGTATGGGTTTTTCAAGATGAACCCAATCCAACAAAAGTTGTTCGCGCTCGAAGCACATCGAAACAAATGGTCGCCTGTTTTTTCAGGAAAACTGGTCATGTGGCAACTGTGCCTTTAGAGGAACGTAGAACGGTCAACTCTGAATGGTACACAACAATTTGTTTGCCAGAGGTCTTTGGTCAAATACGGAAAACAAACAAATGCCGTCGGATCACTCTTCATCAAGACAATGCCAGCTGTCACACATCTAGTCTAACAACCGACTTTATGAACAGTCAAAAAATCGAATTGATGGGTCATCTGCCGTACAGTCCTGATATGGCACCCAATGACTTCTTCTTGTTCCCGAATGTCAAGAATAAATTGCGTGGACAACAATTTTCATCGGCGGAAGATGCCGTTAATGCGTTCAAAAACCATAATATGGAGGTGTCTCAAGAAGATTGGAAAAACTGCTTTGACAAATGGTTCGAACGAATGCAAAAGTGTATTGACCATAAAGGAGAATACTTCGAAAAACAATAAAGCAGTTTTCAATGCCAAATTCCTGTTTTTTTCATTGTTAGGCTCAAAATATAAATAGTGACCCTCGTAAAGACGTTTTATGTAAGGGAACCGCATCTTAAGAATGTAAGCAAAATCACAAACAATCTAGTTTAAATAATGCTAGAAATATGCCAGTAAATTCTAATTGCTCTTGTATGAATAGATCTAGTTGCATTTTAAACGAACACAGAGTACAAACTGAGAATAACATTGATGTTTCCTCGAATAACGAATTTCATGAAACAACATCAAATATGTTAGGTAGGCCAGAGGACCTCCGCAGTTATGGAGGATATTGTAATTTGAATTACACATACTATCCTTGCACTTGGTGTTCCGGATCTACTAATTATACTCAAATTCATCCAGACAGGTCTGATAACACAGCTTCAAGAATGAATAATACACAGAGAGCATTTAATTCTCATAATGATAATGATGAGTTTAGAAGGAAACTGTTTAATCGTTCTTACCCTTGCACATATTTTGCTGGTAATCAACAGTCACCAAACATTCATGATAGTGCATTTGTGAATGGAATAGAAAATTGTAATGGTGCACATAATTTTCAAGAAGATTGTAATGCAAGACCGAACTCTGATTCTTTGCTCTTGTGCATGAGGAAAGATAGACATTTGAATTTAAATGAATTGTCTTTATTACCAAAGTTCTCAGGTCGAGTTGAAACGCAATCTGCAAGAGAATACTTGGAACAATTAAACTCAACGTTAGATCTGATAGGAGTGCCTGCTGATAAACGAGTGCAGAGCATTCAGAATTGTTTTACAAATCGAGCAGCTTATTGGTTTAGAACACACAAAAGATATTTCTGTTCTTATACTGATTTCGAAAGTAAGTTTATTCAACAGTTTGCTTCGCCTGAAATGTTACAGTCACAGTTAGCTGTTTTAAGGAATCAAAAATACGACCAAAATGCACATGGAAGTTTAGAAACCTTTGCACTAAAAACACATTCCACATATTGTAATTTAGTGAACAATCCGAATGATGTTGATGTTATACAGTTGATAATGAGCCAGTTGCCTGATAATGTTGCTAACAATATTGCATGTCTTAGTGTTAAGACGATGGATCAGCTTACAAATATGCTTCGTAAGTTAGATGTTATTAGAACTAGTAGGAAAGGACTTATGTATTTACCTGAAGATTTAGATTGCGACAAGTCTAACAAAGTTCTTAAGAAGAATGAACATCAAAGATTAAATGTACGACAAGTAAATATTCGACAAACAAGAAGTACTAGTTCTTCTTCTACTCAAACTCTGCCTTCTGATAATTTGGGTGCTACTGTTGGAAATAGTTCAGACAATGTAAACCAATCTATGAGTTTGAGATATAATGCAAGTAATGCTACTAATTTTGGAAATTTCCGACGAAATAGAAATCAGATGTTTCCTAGGATTTTTTACAATACTGGCAGGTTTTACCATAATGATAATATAAATATCCCGAATGAGAATTCCACACAAGATAATGGTCATAATTTTAGGCAGCCTAATTACAGATTTTCTAGGAATGGTTCCTTTAATAGTAACAGATCTTTGTTTCCCTCTGTTTAAGAAAACTGTCCACCACAAAATCGAGATGTGCCAGTGGTGAGTGATACAATGAGGAATCAGCCCAGCAATATGCAAAGTAATATAATGACGAGTACATCTAATACTGGTGTACATCCTAATTTGACTCAAAATCCAACTTCTGGTGTTCAGTCTTTACAATTTAATGATGCTAGGCAACAGCAGTTGGAAAGGCAGTCTACTTTAAATTAAAGTGGCAGTCGGAAGAGCCTCTTTCCCTATGCACTACCTACAAGAGGCATAAGGAAGAGTCAAATGATTTATTTAATGTTTGTGATGCTATGCAATTTTCGAATGAAAATGCATTAAGTAACATGCAAATTAATTTTTTGTTAGAATGGTTTGAGGAAGAACCTGACTGGGTCATTAACGATGAAGATATTCCTGTACCTTTAACAGAAGTTCCAATTGTACATGGAATTATATGTCAATTGCCTATCATTTGTATAATAGATTGTGGTAGCCAAGCAAATGTTATAAATTATGAGGTTTGGTGTAAGATATCATCATGTATTGGTAATCTTACGTTGGACAAGGTGGATGACATTAGATTATCTGGATTTGCTGGAAATAAAAAGTGCAAAATTGTTGGTTGTAAGACGATAAATATTCAGATTGACTACGAATACTTTCCAATAAAATTTTTCATTTTAAAAAAACTTAATGCAGACATTATTTTGGGTGTTCCTTTCTTACGAAAGTACAAAGCAATTGTGGATTTTAGGAATCAGAATATAAGTTTAATAACTTCATCAGGAAAGCAAGTGTGTACAACATTAAATAATAAGGATTGTAGTACGATAAGCGTTGAATCTGACAAGCATGTATTTGGTGTGAAGCATGATACTGACATAACTAAGAATGAATTCCAGTCATGTAAGATGTTAAAATATGTACATATGATAGATATTGAAGCAAATTATATGCCATCTCAGAGGGATATTCACGAGAAAGTATTTGCAATTGAAGATATCGGTGTTTCACAGAAACGTGATTTATTTTCACTCTTATGGAATTATCACGAACAATTTTCTGACAAACCAAGACATGCCAAGGTAGAACCATATAATATACAGTTAGACAGTGACGTACCTATTGCCATGGCACCTTATCATATACCAATTTATAGGAGAAAGAATTTAGAAGAAGAACTCGCCAAATGGGAAAGTTGGGGTATTTTATATCAAGCATCTTCCCCATATTTAAATCCTCTACACATTGTGCCAAAACAAGGTAGTTTATGGAGACCAGTAGTGGATTTTAGAAATTTGAATAAGCATGTCATCTGTCCTCAAGTTAGAGTTGAACCAATTCATGAAATGTTACAACGATTTTTGGGATCAAAATATTTCTCTTCTATTGATTTATTGTGTGGCTATTTCCAGATCCCATTAACTCCAGAATCACATCTTTATACTGCTTTCTCATATCATGGTAGACAGTACTTATTTCGATATCTTCCCTTCGGCTTACGATCTGCTGTGTCCATTTTTCAAGACAGGATGAACAAAATTTTCATGAGAGAATTCAACGACTTTGTTGTTTGCTATTTAGACGATCTCTTGATCTTTAGTAAAACTTGGCAAGAGCATTTAACACATCTGGAAGCTGTTCTGCAAAAATTGAAAGCTGTTAATATGTCCATCAAGTTTTCAGAGTGCAAATTTGCTTCTAAAGAAATTGCTTTTCTTGGACATATTGTTTCTGGAAATGAAATTAAGGTAAATAGTAGCAAGAATTCTGCTATAATAAATTTTCCAACACCAAATAACAAAAGGTCACTTTGAAAATTCTGTGGTTTAGTTAACTGGAGAAGAAAATTCATGAATAAATTTCCAGAAGTTGCCCATCCACTTTATGAACTTCTAAAGTCAAATATTCTCTGGACGTGGAAGGAAGTACATGTAGAAGCTTTTGAAAGGTTACATGATTTGCTTATATCTCCAGAAACTTTAGCACAGCCTAATTTTTCTAAACCTTTTAACATAAATGTAGATGGTTCAAAGTAAGGTATTGGAGGTGTTTTATGGCAAAATGGAGAGACACCAGAAGATATTCCCAGGATTATTCAATATGCAAGTAGAGTTCTTCGCGGTAATGAGTAATCTTACAGTACACATGAAATCGAATGTTTAGCAATTATTTTTGCTTTTGAGAAATTTTATATTGATGTAGCCGGAACTAAAATTAATTTGTTCACAGATCACAAATTTCTTTCTTGGCTGGAGTCAGCAAGAACTTTAAATCCACGTTTAAACAGATGGTGTTTAAAACTGCAAGGTTTTGATTATGATATCCACCATGTTTTGGGAGGAAACAATCAAGAGGCTGACACATTAAGTCGATATCCTGATACTACTACAGGAAATATTTCTTTATCCGAGTTGTTTATTAATAACTTAATTGAATATTATTCAAGAAGATACTTTGGAATTCTGGAAGGAGTCTCAACATCGTGACGCATATTGTAGTGCTTTAATTCAGAAGATTGATAACAAAAATCTTTTCAAGTATGCTTTCCAAGATAGCATTTTATTTTTAAAATGTGTTTCTGAAGATAATTGGAGATTAGTTGTGCCGAAAATCTTACATAAACTGCATGATTTGCAAGGACATTTTGGATATAGAAAGGTTTTCAGTAAATGTAAGAAATTATATTATTGGCCAAAGATGAACTTCAGTATTAAACAGTATTTCAATAATTGTTTAACTTGCGCCAGAACTAAACAAGCTGTTTTGAAAAATGAAAAAAATGATTTACATGTTTATTCTACAAGTTCACATTATTTGATTTCAGTTGATTTGATAGGACCACTTCCGAAATCTCAAGGTTACACATTTATATTGACTGTAATAGATGTAATGTCTAAGTTTCTTATGGCATATTCTTTAAGGAAAGCAACATCTAGAGAAGTAATTAATAAATTTAAACTGCAATATTTTTATCATTATCCTGTATGTAATAGTCTACTGTCTGATAATGGTTCGCAATTCAAGTCACAAGAATGAAAAACTTTTGTGGAAGAATTTAAAATAAGGCATATCAGAACTTCAGTTTATTCTCCGTTTGCCAATCCTATTGAACAATACAACAACGAGTTAATTAGATTATTAAGACTGTACATAAGCAAAAATCATGAGCATTGGTCAAAATATTTAAGTTTTGTTTTAGGACTATTAAATAACTCCATATCTGAAGTAACGGGATACACTCCAAATTAATTATTTTTGCATTATGAAATAAGAGATCCTGTTTAAAACCAAATTGATTGGCCTGAGACATTGAAAGCAGTTCCTTGGAAATATAAATGTTTAATTGCCAAATCTCGTTTGAAGGAAAAATATAAAATCAAGCCTAAGGAAACTAGTGGTAGATACAGAAGGATAGAGACAAATGATATAGTATTAGTCAAAAACCATGGACAAAGCAGTGCTGAGTGTAAACGAATACACAAATTTATTGAGTTGTGGCTTGGTCCATAATTAGTTAAACAAGCCAATGGTAACTGTTGTGACCTGTTATTGTTGGATGGAAAGGGAACTGTACAAACACATAATGTATCCAATTTAAAGAAATTCAATTGTAGTCAGGAAAGAAAGGAGGAATTATGTAAACTTAAGTAATTTCAAAAGATTTTAACAGCCTTTTATTAAGAAATGTTAATATGTTTTAAATATTTATGATATGTTTTAAATATTTTCTGTGTTAATTAATGACAATATGTGTGTCATAAGAAAGTTTGTTTTCTTTGTAATTTTTCATGTTTTCTAAAAAAATTAAAACCAATGTTCTAAAATTTTTCTCCGAAGGAGGGGGAATGTTGTGACTCTTTTCAAATTGTAAAATGTATAATCACTCTTGTGTAGAAGAAAAAGAAAGAAATGTTATAGCATACTGTTTTGTTGCGTAGCAACCAGTTGTAAGAAACAAGTGAAAGGAGATAACAAAAACGTTTTGTATATAGTTCGAATCATAGTAATTGGTGCATAATTTAATGTAGTTATTCAATGCAAATAATAAGTATACTCATCAGAGAACAGTATTGTGATTTTGAACTATATACATTAATGTTATTTCAATATTTGCTGTGAAGTAGAACATTGATTTACTGAGTATAATGTAAAATGCTCAAGCTTCTATGACACAAGCAACCACTAGTAAGTATTTGCAATGCATCTTCAGAAACAGTTATTTTTTCTAGTGAGTTCAAAATAGCAAAATTGAGACCATTATTCAAGAAAGACAGCAAAGAAGAATACTCAAACTATAGACCAATTTCTCTTTTGTTGGTCTTCTCTAAAGTAATTGAGAAAATTATGCTAAATAGATTAGTAACTTTCTTAGAAAAATACGAATTTTTATCCAAACATCAATTTGGATACCAAAAAAGTAAATCAATATCAGAAGCTATTTTCGAATTTACAAATAACATACTAAAATTGAGAGACAAAGAAATGCATGCCTATGGATTATATTTAGATTTTACCAAAGCATTTGATTTGGTTCAGCATGACATTTACCAGATAAAATGGACCATTATGGAATCAGAGGTTTAGGAAAAAATTGGTTCACGTCTTATTTAAAAGACAGATGTCAGTATGTAGATATTAACGAAATCAAATCAGACCAATTGTTCCTCAATACGTGTACCGCAAGGTTCAATTCTAGGACCAGTTTTATTTTTACTCTACATAAATGATCTTCCAGAAACCTTATCAGAGTCTCAAACAATACTTATTGTGGATGATACAAATATCATAGTAAAAAGCCTGGAACATGAGCAACTTCAAAAGAATTCCCTTTCAACAACTACACAACTAAACTTCTGGCTAAACAATAACAAGCTTTCGCTGAATGTTAATAAAACAGTTCTAATAAATTTTAATCCAGTAAAACTAATAAAAATTTAAATGTAATTATTAACAATGAAGTCGTCAAAGAATGCAATGCAATAAAATTCTTAGGAGTATGGATAGACACAAACCTGTCTTGGGACAGGCAAATTACTAATTTAACTCAAAAGTTAAGCAGGCTCTGCTACATGATGAGAATTTTGAGAAATGTATTAACTTTGAATGATTTAAGGACAGTATATTTTGGACAGATTCAACCTGTACTTATATATGGTATCTCTTTCTGGGGCAGTTCATCCAAAATGCAGAAAATTTATATTTCGCAAAAATGCATATTAAAAATTATGAAGAATTTATCCCTCTCAAACCAAACAAAATTTCAAATATTACCTCTTCCATGTTTGTACATATTAGAAACATTGTACTTCATTCATACAAATTCTAAAATCTTCTCTAAAAATCTGAACATACACAAGTACAGCACTCGTATGCATAACTCCCTCCACCTTTCTACTGTCCGCACATCCAAAACACATATTGGTCTAGGATTTCAAGGTGTAAAACTCTATAACAAGCTGCCAGAGGAATTCAAAAACCATAATCCAACCAAATTTAAAATAAGAGTAAAAAGTTGGCTTATGAAGTATTTGTTTTATAGCACAGAGGAATACTTAGATCATATTTTTCATTAATAAACATAACCTTTGATTTTTCTTCTATTTTTATGTTATTTTATTTTTATATTCACTAATAGCCATAACCTTAGATTTTTCTTCTATTTTTTATGTTATTCTATACTCTTTTATACTTTTTAATATGCATAGTGGATGGAAATAATCATATCATAATCATATCATATCACAGTTTTTGCACATGTCTCATTGATGAACAGTTCAGCCTGGTCGGGCAATAAAGTAACAACTATGACACCAAAAGCTTCGTCATTTTTTTTTTCCCAAACTATTCTAAATTTTTCTTCTGTTGGTTCATCATTCAATATTGTGTCCTTGTACAATCCCTTACTTCACAGCACTGCACTTACCTTTAGTGCCCAGACATGATAGTTGACATTGTTCAGTAATTCTATCTTACTCATGTCCGTCATTCTGCTAACCATGAGGCTGCTACCACTGTAGTTCAGTTTCTAGGACCGATAACAGATACGACGATGCATAAATTAACAATATCAACTATTTTTATTGTCAAATTATAAGTTACAAAGTTGTACAATTTCTATAAAGTCTTCACCCCGAGACTGCCATGCTACCGACACAGACTATTCAATCCCACATAATGTGAGCATATTTGTCAGTCCGCAACAACATCACTGAAAACATGGTGTCAAGGATTAACATATCTATTCCTGGAGTCAATGAATAATTTTATAACATATTGTAGCAAGTATTATGCATTATTATTCACATGGCTTTTTAGTACAGAAGATTTACTGTTGAAGTACCTACATTAGCTATACAGTAAACCTACAATTGGTTTTGAATACATTTCATAGTTCACATTGGAAGGCATTTAAAACCAGTAGAATTTTCCAGCAGGGTGTACTGTTCACATATGAAAGAGCTGATAGTGCTGGTAACAGTTACTAGTGCCAAAATGAGCATCTCTCATTTGAAAAATAATCACATGAATCACTAACTAAAAAAGCCTCATTCAAAGTGGAAGGAGAGATGAGGATAATTCCTCCTCTGGTTTATTCATGCCCACCATGGTTGCTAGTTGCTAGCAATGGTAAATACTTTAGAAACAAACAAGTAGTCATGCATCATCTTCACTTTTGTGAGTAGCATTATTTCTGCTGAAAATTGACATTTGCTATGATCACACAGGAAAGGGTCGCTCTCATGACATGAATATCCCTGAATTAAACATAATGTCTGTATGGTATCAAATATGATAAGAAACAGTGATTCTTTTTTTGCATGTTCCTGCCTCCATAGAGTAGTGAGATTCTTATAGTGTTACCTGACGGAAAAATTAAGTAATATAATTAAGCCTTGTTTCCATATTTAAAAACACTAAGTTGCTGACCAAGGCAGTTTATTAAGATATTTCATCATTTTAGTCTAGTTCTTCGTCTGAGGAAGACCCTGATACAGGGTCGAAACGTTACCTTTTAAGTGTTTCTATCTTAATAAACTGCCTTGGTCAGCAACTTAGTGTTTTTAAATATGGAAACAAGGCTTAATTATATTACAATTGGACATTTTCCAAGGCTGATGAGGAAAATCAATGACTGGAAGGACTTGAAGAGGAAGGACATACACAAGCAGGAGCAAGAAAGATTCTTGAGGGAGTGTTTGGAGAAGGGCACAACACCAAAGGGACTGAAGATAAGTAAGAAGGGATTGGATTGTCGCCCTAGATAAGGACTGTCAACTTGATTTGTTGTTGTGTGGCTAGTGACCCTGCTATGTGTATATAATCTTTCTGTATGTAGTATATTTCATCATTTTAGTTTAGTTCTTCGTCTGAGGAAGACCCTGATACAGGGTCGAAACGTTACCTGTTAAGTGTTTTTATCTTAATAAACTGCCTAGGTCAGCAACTTAGTGTTTTTGAAAATTAAGTATCAGCCTCGATCTTTAATCTATAGTGCATGGCTACATATACACAAAAATGTTGCTTGTTTTTATGTTCTTTACACGCTGCCAAATTTTTCAGTGGTCCATGAGAAATACTTGTGTTGAAGGAGATGAGATTATTTTAAAAGCCTAAATTGCATGATATAATTAAGAAAACATAGATACATGTAATAACAAGGATCAATTGTCCTTGGCATTTAGTCAATAATTTATATTATGTAAAAATGTGTGTGTGTATATATATATATATATATATATATATATATATATATATATATTACCAGAATGGCCCCATCCTATGCAAACCTCTTCATGGGCAAACTTGAGCAAGAGTTTTTGGCTACCCAATCCCTCCAACCCCTCCTCTGGCTCCGCTTCATCGACGACATCTTCATGCTCTGGACACATGGAGAACCATCCTTGTCAGCTTTCCTGGATCAACTTAACCACTTCCGTTCCCTCAAATTCACCTGGACGCACTCCCCCAACCAGATCACCTTCCTGGATGTTGACGTGCACATCGAGGGAGGACACCTGACTACCTCCATCCACATAAAACCCACCAACCACATGCAATACCTACACTTCTCCAGCTCCCACCCGTTCCACACCAAAAAAGCCATTCCATTCTCTCTGGCCCTCAGGGGACAGCGCCTGAACACTTCACCCACCTCCCGCCAGAATTATAACCTCCGCCTACACCAGGCCCTGGTTAACCAAAGATATCCCTCCATCCTGGTCACCAAGCAAATATCGCGAGCCGCCTCACACACCACTACCACCAAGAAACTTGCTGCCACCAACCCACCTGCACTCATCACCCAATATCATCCCCACCTCAACAAAATCAGGCACACACTGCACTCTCTTCTCCCAATTCTCCACAGTGATCCCGAAACCAAAAACATATTTCCCGACAAACCCAGAGTGGTCTTCAAACGCCCCCCCAACCTCCAAAACATCCTGGTCCACAACACTCCTTCACCACACACCCAACACCCCCCCCGCCCATAAATGCAACCGCCCCAGGTGCAAGACCTGCCCCATCCTCATCACTTCTCACACCCTCCAGGTGCACACGGCCACTGGCAAATTTACCCTCCATCCCAAAGGAACCTGCCAGGCCTCAAACCTTATCTACATCCTCACCTGCAACATCTGTGGTGATTTTTACCTGGGGGAAACATCAACGGCCCTCAACCTCCGCATCAATAACCACCGCTCCTCCACCCACAACCTGGACTTCACTGTCGCTGTCCACACCAACCACCACAACACCAGTTTCAACGACTGCTTCCGGGTAGCGATCATCCACCTCCTACCCCAACCAGCCAACACCTCTGTTCGAAAAAGATGGGAGAGGGCCTATATATCGGCCATGAGTGCAACCACTCCACCTGGCCTGAACAAGGCCACCCAGTAATACCCATCCCTCACCCACCTTCCCTCCCTAGCCATCCCAACCCTCCCGCCCACCCTACTCATCCTACACACTCACAGTTTACGACGAGCCTGGTGACGAAACAGTGTTTTTTTCCGTTCTACGCACCACTTCTTCTTCGACGGGGACCTGGCAACTCTGCAGTGCCCCAACTTCCGGTTCCATCTATTTCTCCTCACACCGATGATGCTATGAAATTAGCGAAAATTTTGAATTTTTCTACTGTCTGGTGAGTGTTTCCTTTTACCTTCTTTGATTTTTATATATATATATATATATATATATATATATATATATATATCCTATATATATATAGGATAAAAGCAAGGAGGGCCAAAAGGGCTAAGTAAAAATCAAAGAAGGTAAAAGGAAACACTCACCGGACAGTAGAAAAATTCAAAATTTTCGCTAATTTCATAGCATCATCGGTGTGGGAAGAAATAGACGGAACTGGAAGTTCATCGGTGTGAGAAGAAATAGATGGAACCGGAAGTTGGGGCACTGCAGAGTTGCCAGGTCCCCATCGAAGAAGAAGCGGTGCGTAGAACGAAAAACAGATAGAAGGTGGGGGTGCGGGGATTGTCGGGTATTAACATGGTGGTGGTACGAGCTGTTAGACCTTCAGGGGGGCCTCGGGTGTGGATGAAGTCCTGGATTTTGTTGAGGTGTTCGGCGGATAGGTTAACTGTGGTGGGTTTGTAGGTGGAGGGGTCAGCCAGCTGGCGGTTGGCTTCCGTCAGGTAGTCTTGAGAGTTCAAGACCACCTTGGTGGACCCCTTGTCAGCTGGGAGGATTTTGATGTTGTGGTTGTTGCGGAGGTCTCTGAGAGCTTTCTGTTGGGGGGGGGGTTGAGGTTAGGTTAGTTGTGAAAGTTATTTAAGAATGAGCTGTCAGAGGTGGTGGAAATGACGACAGTGATGTATCTTTCCAAGGGGTGGTTGGTGGGCAGGGGGGTGGATCTTGGGAGGAGGGGGGGGCTAAATTGAAGGAGGCTCGGGTGGGTTTCACTGGTGGTAGTTTGGAGTGAGGGATTTTTGGCCCAGAAATGTTGCCATCGGAGGTTGCGAGCAAATGTGTGTATGTCAAAAAGTAGGCGGAATTGGTTGGGGGGAGTTGTGGGGGAGAAGGTCAGGCCCTTGGATAAAACAGCTATTTCATCAGTGCTCAGTTTATGGCTGGATAAATTGAGTACAGTCTGGTTGTTTTTGAGTGGGTTAGGGTCATTGGTGGTCATGGATCTGGTAGGGGTGGGTTTGTCCGTGGACTGGTTGTTTCCCAAGGTGCGATGTGTGGGAGTGCAGTTTTGGTTTTCAGGGGGGTCTGTGGTGGTGTGGGAGGGGTGGGCAAGGGTAAAGGGTGGTCGGGTAATAGCGAGCATGTTGGTGTGGGACTGAAATTGGGTGGCAGTGGAAGGGGAAGGGTGCAGCCAGTCTGAAAAGCTTGACGACAGAGATTGGAGAGTTTTTGGAGGTATTTAGTGTTAAGGTCACTGGCAATGGAATGGGCGGTGCACCAGAAGGAGTCTATTTTGTGATGGTGGTTACCTGGGGTCAGCAACAGGATTTTGGTAAGGGATTGATTAGAGATGGACAGTTCTCGGGCACGATTTAGCTGGGATCGGTACATGGTGTGGGTCAGTTCAATAGCAAAATTTCTCGCTAGTGGGAAAATCGTTGGTTTCATGCCTGGGGGCATGGCGGAAAATGGCAGTTTGGGTGTGAGGCCTTTGGGTGTTAGGCCTAATAACAAACATGAGTGCAGGAAGCGTGCATGGGATGTAGCTTTGGTGTAGGAAACAATAAGAGATCGCAGGTGGTTCAGTTGATAGGAGTTATACGCGAAAGGATTCATACCAAAAGTGGATAATAATGGATAAAAGCAAGGAGGGCCAAAAGGGCTAAGTAAAAATCAAAGAAGGTAAAAGGAAACACTCACCGGACAGTAGAAAAATTCAAAATTTTCGCTAATTTCATAGCATCATCGGTGTGAGAAGAAATAGAATTTTTCTACTGTCCGGTGAGTGTTTCCTTTTACCTTCTTTGATTTATATATATATTTATATATATAATATATTCTATATCTAATATAATACATGTATTACCCTTAATATAACCAAAAGTTATTAGAAAAAGAAATGGTAATTAATGGCCAAATACTCACAACCTTCATTCTGCCACTGGAAGATAAGTAGCAAATATGTTGTTTTTCCTAAATCTTCTATTCAACACATTCAAAACGATCCTTCAACATATCATGTGCTGCTTTCATTGTACTTATATGATGGCAGTTTAGGCTATCTTCATTAGAAGCAAGTTGTTGGCATTCCTCTAAACCTATTGCACTGTTGTGAGGTGAGAAAGCTAATTTTGTTAATTTCACTCATCACCACCTGGAGATTGCTATGGGGTTCTGTGCTGTCTCCATAGCAATCTTAGCATCCACAACTATGAAACAGATTTCCTATCTAACAATATACTCCTCTGATCACCAATGAAAAACATCTAGTATTATACCTATTTGAAGTTAAATTTAATTAAACCTGAAGTGTATATGTTCTGTAAATGTTAAGTGGAAATAATCTGCAACAAAATCTTAACTGTTTTATTTTGCACCAATACCTCCAGCTGGTGGTATTAAAGAAAGAGTTATTTTGCTTTTGAACCATTTGTATAGTGGCGAAGACATGTTTACGTAGTCATCGCAAGTCTTGTCAAACATCAGGGTTGATTTTTCCAACCTGGAAGAGTGAAGGTGAGGGGGGGGGGGGGCAATATTTCTCCTCAGTAAATGCCAAAAATATTCCAAGCTTTTGATAGCTGACATCACTCTCACTTCTACCCTGAAGATTAGAGTGATGTAAGCTCTCGAAAGCTTGGAATCTTCTTCACAACTCACCTGGTCGATAACTGGAGATAAACTTTTCATCAAAGGAGAAAATGTCTTCAGTAAAAATATTGTTTGAAAGCACTGCAAAAAGTGCTCAAATCCATAAGCTGTGCACACCTGCCCAGTCCATTTCAGTTGTCATGAAAAAAAAAAAGAATTATTGGCTCCTTCTACTATTCAACACCACCTGGGTTGTGAAAAGGATGGGATGGTTTTCTTTTAATGTTCTTATGTGGCAAAGTGGATAAGAACACATGGTATTTCATTCATTCTCTGGGACAGCACTAAATCTATACTTGAGTGTAGCAACTAACGTAACTAATGCCTTCGGGTACTCTTCCTGGACCTTCTATTGCAAATCTGCTATATGCCTCGACATAACTGCCACCCCATCATGAGTTTGAGCAGTAATAAATTGAAGACTAAAATTGGTAAACGCTGTAAGTGCCACAATAATTCAAACACCATTTTCCACGCTAAACTGTGAAATGTGCCATGCTTTATAATGTGGTAAACGTGAAAAGTGGCTGGTAGCCCTCTAAGTAGTTCAAAGGGCATGTAAAGAGGTCACTAGTGTGCACATTCTTACAGGCTGATGTACGGAACGGTGTGATTTCCCAACACTTTTGCTTTTGGCACTTACAAGTTTACCACATTTAGTCCTCAATTTATCATCCACTTTCTACTTATTGACAATTTTTACATGATCAAATAACCCGGCAGATATACAATCGGCACTCACATCAGTAAAACCAATAAACCCTCCTCCTTATGCACACATCTCAAGACAGTTGACAAATGAGAACTACTGTTAACAGTAGATGGTTCGTTTAACATAATTGAAAGAAAGTCTGATTTTTCAGCTTATTTAAAAAAAAAAAAATCAGTCACGACATCAGTAATTGCGTGTATGACATCATTCCATTGCATGCATGATGGAAACAGCACTTGGAAAATTTTAATAATGTCAGAGAAACCCTGCCGTAAACATGGGAGCAGAAAAAAAATGCCTTTTATGACCAGACCTTCAAGCGGTCGTCAGGTGTCTTCCAACTCCAAGCAGGTAGAGAGATTCGCATATTTTCTGCGATGACCTGGGCCAGCAAACATCATTACCTTTAATAGGAAACATAGCGTAAGTGTTGGCCACGGGGAATAGTACTGGGCTCTCATTCCGATACGCTAAACTTAGCGAATCCCTTGCATATTTCTAGCTGTTTCATGGTGTCGCTTGGCTTATTTCGAACAAATATGAGAATATTCTGACTTACCTTTTACATCTTCTCTAAAATATTTAAAATGCAGTATTTTTATTACTTTGCTAAGTCATCGCTGCATCTCACGATGACCAGATACTAAAATATTTGTATGTGTGAGAACCTTTCTAGTGGTGACAATATACCTTCAACCTATGACACCACTTCATGTCAGGATCATGATCCTATTTATTGACATACCAATTGGTGCTTAATATTTGAAAATACCCTTCAGAATATAGTTAGCACACCAAGTAATGAGAAACCACATAGAAACAGATGACAGAGGTATAAAAGTTTCTCCAAGATGGAAGGCATTGCACAGGATGCAATCATAATGCAAATGTCATTAGGTGTTGTGAACATACATTTTTGAGTGGATGTGTTGCTGTCTTCCATAGACTGAATATACGAAGGGTGTTAAAGTAGGAGATTTGATTTTTCAGAATAATGAAATATATTTTAACATAAATTTGAATACTGTTGTTACATGATGCACTAGTGCTTGGATACCAGCAGTGTACAAATATTTCTCAGTATGTTTGACCCATCATCAGACTGCTTGCTTCACCTCTTTGTCACTGCTGAAATGCTGACCTATGTGGAAGTCCTTTAAGGGTGCAAACAGGTGTAAATCGCTTGGAGGAAGATCAGAACTTTAATAAGAGATGTGACAAAAACATTCAGCTGAGTTCCTGCAGTGTGCAAATTGCAAGGTGAAAAATATGTGGTCAAGCAAAGTCTTGCAAAACAGACCATATTTAGTGATAAAATCAGCCGTTGATGGGACTGTTCAAACTTCCCACAGAAAGAGGCATCTGTTCCGTAAGTTGGTGACATGTTATCCATCGATATTCAAGGATGAGGCATTCAATTCTCTGCATATTCATGGGAAAAACTGTGGCAGGCTCTGAGCCTCCTCGAATAACACCACTGATGTATGGCCGTCTTTAAACCGTTTGCATCATTCAGACGTTTTACTGTTTCTAAGAGTCCAATTACCATACTGTGCTTTGAGTATATGGAGTTAAATATGGACTTCAAATTTTTAATTCTGTCTACTGTTTTTTAGTATATCTGTTTTGAAACACCTACTGTTTTCAGTTGACAAACTCTACTGCTATTATCTTCTAATGTTTTAGTAGCCCAACTGTGTCTACTGTTTTCAGTAGCTGAACTCTACTGCTATTGTTTTCTACTGGTTTTGATAGTTCAATTCTGTATCCTGTCTTAAGTAGCTGAACTGTACTCTTAATGTTTTCAGTAACATGATTGTAAAATTAACATTTTTATTGTTGTTGGGATGTTATAACAGTACTATTATAAGTAATGAAATTTTTTTTATCTATACAACTAAAAATACAATGGAAAAATCATATAAGCAACTAAAATAAATCTATGGTAAAGCATGTGGAATTTGCTATTTGGGAAAGTTTTCACTTGACAAAAAAATAAAATATATTAATCATGTTTTCAAGTGTTTAGCATCATTGTGGTTAACACACTTGCAGAAAATTGAAAAGCAGACTGTTTTAGATATAAATTGATATATTGTTCTTCCTATATTCTAATCTAAAAATCTAATATATGTAAATATATGGAAAATAAAAATTGAATTTCTCGAGTCTACCCCAGTACAGGTATCGGAATGTATTGGTTTCAAATTCATTTATTGACTCAAAGCATAGGTAATTTAAATATTGACACCACATTTCCTGTGATTTAGAAGTTCATTGGAAAAACATACAACATTTGAACTGAATTTCTTGTGAATTTTAATTTAGTCGATCTCGACAGTACCTTGTTGATAATTTTATTAAGTGTTGTGGGTGAGATTCTATGGTTAACATTAATTTGCTGCTGTTTCCGCATGTATAATAGAAGAACAACGTGTCAATTTTTAACTGAAGCAGCATGTTTTTCGACTTTCTATTTGTGATATTGGAGGCTGGGAAACATATCATCTCCACAAACTTTTTCTCCCAGCCTCAACACACATGAGGATCCTTTAAACATAATGAAACTAAAGAGTTAAAAAAGTGTTCATATATTTGAATAATCTTTGTATGTTAAAGTTTTTCTAAGTTACAAATTCCACATACTTTACCAGATTTATTGTAGTTGTTTTATTTGATTTCTCCATTGCATTTACAGTTGTATAGATAAGAATTTTTCATAAGCAATATATTGAAAACAATAAAATAATATCCAATAGAAACCAATTCATTACAATTGACCAATCCGTTCTAATAGAGTGTCAAAAAACTCATACTGGAATCAATTGGAAAAATTTCCAGATGGTGCAGAGCATGATGCCGAATGATAACACAAAATATAACTGATTTGAGCTTCATACATAAATATGTATTTACATATAAATCTGTTTCCTGTTTATTACATTCATTCAGGAAAGGTGGTAGGGGTTCTCTCCATATTATCCGAAGAAAAATATGTATATGTTTATGAAGCAGAAAGCTGTTAAAAGTTTTAATGTTTGAATACATGATGTGATGTTAATTTTTCTATCTTCTGGATACTGTAGTATGTTGAAAGACATTCTTGGATTTGAGGCTTAAAGTTGTTGATTCAAAAAACTATTCTAAATCTCCATCTGATCTCAGTACAAAGTCATAGTCAATATCCAGAGTAGAGTGGTTAGGCTAGCATGCTACAAAGCCTGTGGTCATAGTTTTGAGTTTAAATTTAAGTCCACTTTTATGCACAGATAGACTAATCGAGACTTGGCATACAGTTTAAAGTGGTGTGATGTGTCTGCACTGGGTATCAAACCCAGAAACCCTTCGTTACAAAATAATGACATTAGCACGATGGCATTGAGGAGGCCAAGGTCCTAATTTCAAAATTCTCTTTCCACTTTTTTACTTCAACATTTGTTCTGATTTCATGAGTAATCTATGCAGGTAGATAAATTATGAAAACTAATAAAATGCAATTTCAATAGGAATTAATCCTTATTCATTCAACCAACATTTGGCACATATTTGAACATCAAACATGGCAGAGATTTTGTGTTTTACTTGCTATTTAGTACAGCACCTTGAATAACGTAGTGTGGAAAACGACCCAAGAAACTAGTTCCCCAGACGGATGAGAAACACAGATGGCAGTGCGATCAATGTCGGTGCTAATTTTCTTATGAAAGTAATGCGGCTTTGTTAATTTTTGGAATATATTATGTAGATTTGTTTGACTTGAAAGGCGGTACGTGAATTGATGGAAACAGTTATATTTATGGAGTGATTTGCAGTCACGAAATGGCATTAATTTGGAAAGAAAAGTAAAATAAAATTAATAAATAAATAGCATGCGTAACACAAGAAGAAACATCGCAATGTGATTCCGGACGTCAGGTCTTGGACTGTGTATTAGAGTATATTATTCAATGTTATTAGAATATAAATAGTATCCTGAGAGATATTTCATACCGAGGCTACAAACCACAAATGTCACTTAAAAGCGAGCAGTCGGAAATCAATGCAGCCTTTCAAACCATAAGGACACAAGCTCTGACTGCACCTTTTCCTCAAGAAGATTTTACACCAAAGCGACATGCGACAAACGATACGAGGATTCCACACCAAAGCGACACGGGCCATTCGGTCCAAGGCAACTTTCATACCGAAGTGACACATGTTGCTTGGAAAGGAGCCAATCAAGAGCAACATTTCACATTGTAGCGGCATGACGGGAAGCACATGCCAGCGTTCAGTTGGTGAAATCCTCAAGCGATAAGTGTCGCGTGCCGCTTGTCGCCTTGGTGTGCAATCTCATTAAAGCAAGACACTCATTGCATCGCGTATGCGCAAACAACAAACCACGGCAACATGTTGCAAGCTATTGAGGAAATGGCCCAGTTTGAGCGACGCAGAAGCAACAAAGCGACACGTGTGGCTTATCGTGTCGCCTAGATCTGTTGATGTCGCTTGTCGCTTGTCACTTAGTTGGGAACTCCCCCTATAGCATGTCGCTTCGGTCTCAGCACCATTCCTTTAAGGAGCTTTCCGACCAAAGTAACAAGTAGCACGCGAATATGCCATATGAACGTGTCGTTTGCTGTTTGGACCCTCATGTGCAATGAATGCTATTTTACAGTCTGGAAGTGTGTGTCACTAGTGTGACAGTGTGAACATCCCGTGTCGCTTGTCCCATTGGTTTGAAAGTTGCCTTACACTCATGTCGATGGCACTAAGAAAGTTTTGTGGGGTTCCCCTTGTCGTTTCATGCAATCATCATTATCATCATCGCCGCGATTAGTTTAAAGTGGAAGAAAAGAGACAGTAAATATCCAAAATACAAATGCTTCAGTGTGTATATCTTTAAAAGAAATGATGATGATGATAATAATAATGAACCTAATTCATACACAAAAATTTAGTTGCCAAGAGCATTCTACGCGTATTTTTTCTCCCGCATTATTAACAAAAGTATGACGATAACATAACGAGGTCGACTGTCTAGAATGTTCGTTAATATCTTCGCGACCACTGTACCAAATATCATAGCAATTATCACATTCATAGAAATGCTTCATGTAAAAGAATCAGACGTTGCAGTGAAAACTCCATTTACTTCAATTATAAGCAGTCGAATACCAACCACCGGGTTCAACACCAGCGCCTCTAGCGCATCATTTTCGAGTGGAACCAGCCAGATAGCGCAGAACCGTGCACGTTTTCCACACTACGTTATTCAAGGCGCTGTACTATTTAGTCAAGAATGTGTGTATACACTTTGGCATAATCTAAAAATATGGGTGCATTTACATTTTTATGTAAAATGTCCTTATGCTTTCTGATGTTCCCTTTTGAAAATATTTATTAATTTCACCTCAGAGTTTCTTTTTTGTCATTCCATTTCATGGTTTGGAAAGCAAATGATTGTGGTTACATCATACAGGGAGAGTGTTTTAAAACCAGCCTCCTTCACAAGGATAACTGTTGTCCTTTGTAACTCTCTGCTTCATTGCGTGACTAAAGGGCATGAGGGAACTGTAGACATTAATTTGAACAGGTTACAGAATATACAAATTTTTTTTGTTGATTACAAGGCGACGACTATACCACTGCACCATTGGGAGGCCCTCACAATGTAAGAAATGAAAAGTAACAATTTGCTACAAATTTCTTTATAGTTCCCTTGATATTTTGAATAATAATATATATTTACAAACACTAACAATATTGGAAATGAGATTTCATATGCTTTTGTGCTCAATTGGTCATGTTGAGGTAGGCATCTTGCAAAGCAGTAAAGTCAATAGCCTCATTATTACTTTAAACATTCATCCTTAGTTTTGAATTTTGGTGTGTCTACAAACTTCTCCAATCAAATATGTCCACAGACAAAAACTACTTCGACATTTATAAGAAATACCATTCCATTGGGTTCAATTTACTGTCAGCAATGTTGAGTATAAGGCAATGACAGTAATTCAAATGTGATCAAACTTGGCCTCTTCTAGTTTTGTACACTTTTCAAATGGTATGGTTTCAGATTTATGGAATGATGTGTACTTCACACATTCACATTATTTTCATAATGTTTCTACTGATTTTCTGGGACACACAAAAACAAATCCTGTGCTACATTAATTCTTAATAATATTAATGAAGCCAAGTTTAAACCAACTTGGTGTAAATTATCCAACCGCCCATAACATAACACAAAGCCAGGCCTTTATTTATTTATTTATTTATTTATTTAATTAAAACACAACAGGTACATGCCCAATTACAGTGTTCAATATGGGATGACACAATTACATGAACAAGAAATATGAATTATGCAATATACATTTTACATTTAAGAACAATTGTGAGAAGAAATTAATTATTAGATTATAGAAGCAAAGAGAACACAGAGACAATACAATAATAAATGAAGCTAAACTGTTGGATATAGCTTTACGAGGGTCACTATTTATATTTTGAGCCTAACAATGAAAACACAGGAATTTGGCATTGAAAACTGCTTTATTGTTTTTCGAAGTATTCTCCTTTCGTTTGAACCATTTGTCAAAGCAGTTTTTCCAATCTTCTTGAGACACCTCCATAATATGGTTTTTGAACGCATCAACGGCGTCTTCCGCCGACAAAAATTGTTGTCCATGCAATTTATTCTTGACATTCGGGAACAAGAAGAAGTCATTGGGTGCCAAATCAGGACTGTACTGATGACCCATCAATTCGATTTTTTGACTGTTCATAAAGTCGGTTGTTAGACGAGATGTGTGACAGCTGGCATTGTCTTGATGAAGAATGATCCGACGGCATTTGTTTGTTTTCCGTATTTGACCGAAGATCTCTGGCAAACAAATTGTTGTGTACCATTCAGAGTTGACCGTTCTACGTTCCTCTAAAGGCACAGTTGCCACATGACCAGTTTTCCCGAAAAAACAGGCGACCATTTGTTTCGATGTGCTTCGAGCGCGAACAACTTTTGTTGGATTGGGTTCATATTGAAACACCCATACATACAGTCGACTGCTGTTTACGTTCCGGCTCATATGCATATATCCATGATTCGTCACCTGTTACAATCTTATATACGTCTTTTGAAGCACCACGATTGTATTTATTGAGCATTTGTTTGCACCAATTGACGCAAGCATCTTTTTGAGTTTTTGTCAAATTGTGTGGGATCCAACAAGAACATACCTTTCTCACAGCTAAATGATCATGTAATATTTTATATATGCTGGTGGAACTAATGTCTATGGTTGCCTCAATCTCACAGTATGTCACATGAGGATCTTGCAGTATTAGGTTTTGCACAGCATCAATGTTTTCTTGAACAACAACTGATTTGATTTTGGACGACCTTCGCGAATCTCGTCGGTGAGTGAATGGCGGCCACGATTAAATTCGTTATACCAGCGTTTCACAGTGGCAAAGGATGGGGCTTCATCGCCAAATGTGGAAGTAAGTTGATCGATGCACTCTTGTCTTGATAATCCACGTCGAAAATCGTAAAAAATCATCGCACGAAAATGTTCATGAGTTAATTCCATTTTATTGTTGTCGCGCAATCTCCAAGGCAACATAAACAACACAAATGAAGCTATTGACAAAACATTTGAAGTACGTTATGGTCAATAATGCCAGACGATTCCGTGCAAACGTCAAATCGCACCTAACTTCAATCAGTGTTGCCAAAGCTCAAAATATAAATTGTGACCCTCGTACAAGCGGAACGAAAAGCAAAAATCAATGGACAAAACAAAACAAAACATATAGAAATTCAGCGAATAGATCTAATGTTACAATTACATTTAAATACATCTATGCTTGGATTATTCTTAGAAACTAAATTAAATAACTTGCACATTCTCCTCATGGGTTCAGCTTCGGTAATTTTGGTTCTTCCAAGGGGGATTTGAAAGAGATCAGTTCTGGGCCTTAACGTACAGTTTGGCACATAAAAATTAAATTCGACAACAGCTTAAAATAATCTATTTTATCATTGATAAGCTTGGAGAGAAAAGTTATTTGACTTGTTTGCCTCCTTTCGTCGAATGACGGAATATTAAAGGATTCAAGTAATATGTTGCTAGGAGTGAGTTTTGGATATATAATACCATCAAGTTTAAATAGTAGATATCTGAGAAATTTATTTTGAAGCTTTTCTAATTTTTCGATATCTTTCTTGAGTTGCGGGTTCCAAACAAGAGAAGCATATTCGAGTTTATACTGAAGGCTGTTCAGCGTATATGTGACCAAATTGTACTTTCCGAATAGTTAGAAAAATCCGTGGTGCCAGGTGCGACAATGCTGGATGTGTCTCCCCTGGTTCTGAACAATGGCCCAGCAACGTAGTTTCCATTGCAGAAGGCTCCGTTGGAGAACTACGAGGGGGATCTTGTTCCATTCCTCTTGCACAGCTTTCCAGAGTCGATTCACAGTTGTGACACGTCTTTTGCCCAAACCATTTTTAAGCAAAATCCAAATCCACAAAAGTCCATTGGACTTGCGTCTGGAGACTTCACAGGTATATCGTTGAAAGGTATGGCCTGTATTCCAGTAGCATCCTTCATATCCTGGTAGAATGCGAGAGTGTGTGATGTCTTGCATTCCCGTTGGTGGGCATCGGTAAGGTGATGATCAATGTACTCCTCCCAAAAGCGGCTTAGTTTGGGCGGGATTTTTGGCCCAGCAAGAAAACACAACCACTCTCTAACAGCTCACACACTACACTGAAAATCGTGACCGACCAAGGTCGGCTGAGTTCATTCTGCGCATGGGGGGAAGGAATCGCGTTTGGTCAAACAAGATAATAATACAGCAATAGTATAACGATCAAATCTTGCTGACTATCAGGTAAATAGATTAATCACCGTAATAAGCAATAACAAGCATTGGATTGTGGCTGTTCACCGAGAGTTGGACTGCAGAGTGCGGAGGACTAGCCTGTTTCCCGAGCGAAGAGGCCGATCCTCGGGTAAAGAAACATAAAAATACAACTTTAGTACCAATGATCGGATTCAACTGAAATTTATGACAGATCAGCAGCAGATTATAATCGACGAAATCCCAAAAGCACAATTTGATAGGAGATGAATTAAGCCCGATATTAAAGGTTAAACAGCGAGAATGGATAACAATAGCTACAGACTACCTGACGCTCTCTTCGGAGCGAACGTGCAGGTTACAATGGGCCCGGTCTAAGGGTAACCTCCCTTCGACGTGCTGCTTGAGAAAGGTCAAAGAACTCCATTTACAAGGGCGAAGATAGCAGGATAAGAGGCTACGATTTGAGGACGAGTTAGCAAGGCTTGGACAGAGAGGGTACCTTAAAGAACATTTTGAATAGCAAATAAATAGACGAGCGGAGAAGCGGAAGCCACAGTTTTACTCAGTTTTTCTTTGACGTTTTATCATCCACAACCTCTCGCGAACCACCCGCGTAAAGTACCTGCTTTGTGTGTCGGACCGATCCGTGTTGTGTTTATTTCGCACGTGGTTGTTTACTATCACGATGGAGTAGAGACAGCGAAAGGCCCCGCTGGGGGGGGGGGGGGGTCCGACCTAGTTGCCACCCTTGAAGATGCTGATATCCAATCTTATCGCCCGGAAGCCATCTATTGATCACGCCGCCAAGCATCCACATCTCCAGCACGAGTACTTCAATCAGAGCCGACAAAGGTAAGCCGTGAATGGAACGTGCAAATGGATAAGCTTCGTTCGCCCCGTCGTGACATCCAATGAACTCGCTTAATTACGTAAAAATTACCAAGTGACATTGCTTATTACGGTGATTAAATTGTACAAACGATAATTTTAACATGTAAAACCGTACAGCTTTCAGCTATGCATTTATCCAAAGTACTTAACATTCAGATTGTAAGACGCTATAAATTGTCTATATAATTATATAACGGTGATCCAAGTTAACCTCAAAAGTAACAATATAAAGATTAACATTCAATTACAACAACATAAAAGGAGTAGTGTTTTCGTACAGGTTTAAGCTCCTACCGGAACATGGTTTTCCCGGAAATGAAAAAGTAAATGTCAAATTAAGAACAGTTTTAATCAATGTAGCTAAATTTAAACATGCCGCCGAACTATATTTGTACTAATTAATCATGTCTTTTGGAATGCCGAGATACGAATGCGTGAGTGAATGTATGAATGAAAGGGGCATTAATGTAAGTGTTTATGCATGTGCTCTTATATAGCAATTACATCATATATAGAACTAACCCTGTGGTGTGTAATTTGTTCTACCCTTTGCAATCTCTTGGGCTCCAACTGATGGCACTTACCCTGGCACAAAAGGTAAATATGTTATTAAGAATTGCCTTTTGTTTATTTGTTTAATTGTTTTTGTTGGTTGGACATTACCAATGTAATGTAGAGCCAGAACGTCGTCAGGCACATTAAATAAGGTAGACGTCTTTATAAGAGAAATGTTTCCTTTTTTCTAAATTGATTACCCATTTTCATTACAAATCCAAAGCATTTTAAGTGAGCTTCACTTAAAATGCTTGAAATATCTGATTGGAATGTTAACTTTTGGTCAAAAGTGACCCCTAGGTCGGTAACTATATTCTCACTTTGTACTAACACAGCGGAAATAGTGTACGAATGTTGAATAGGGTTTCTGTTGTGGGTGAATGATACAAGTTTACATTTCTTTAGGTTTAGGCTGACTTTATTAATTTCACACCACTGAAGCAAGTTATTCAGCTCTTCTTGTAATATTGTACAGTCATCAGCGTTCTCGATATTTTTATATATTTTAACATCATCAGCAAAGATTAATGTCTCAGATTTTGTGAGTAGTTCTGGCAAATCGTTTATAAAAATTAAATATAGCTAGAGGGGAAGCAACTGCCCCATCTGAGAGCCTGCTTCTCCCCTGTGAAAAATACAGAACACATTCCTACCTGCTATCCTCACTAATCTTTACAATTATTTAATCTATTACTCTAGCAACATAACAAATACACTTATTGATTTTGTGATTTATTGAGTGTGTGGGATTCAGAATAATGTCGTACTGGGATTACGGGCCGGGATCCCTTCCTGATTCAGGATTGGGGAAATGCTTTCATAATTTTCAGTATCTAGAACAGTTGTGACATATCTTGTATGAAAGGTGCCTAATATGTTTGGATGTGTTGCTATGAAGTTTCAGCTACTTAATAATAGTAATTGGTAATAGTGATTGATGCAGTAGAGAGAGAGAATGGATATTTTATTTTTGTTACTTAGCGTTGCTTTTCTGCCACTTCTAGCTAATCGCGACAATGAGTGATGATGTAAAATTGATGAAGAGGCACTCAGGGTGCAGGGTGCAACGTCCCCCCCCCCCCAAACTTGAACGGAAGTCCATTCTAGGCAGCCAGACATTTAAGCAAAAAAAAAAAAAAAAGACTAGTAGAATATAAGAATAGCAGAACAAATGGTTACTCAACATGGAATTAGTTTTTCTTCCAGACGGCCAAGGGAACTTGCAGGAGGGAGCACAGAGGGCCAATTTCCCCCCTTGATTTTAAATTTTTGTAAAATTTTCTTGCTTGCTTCGCTCACAATGTATGCTATTCTTATAGTCCAAGTTCAGAGCCATAGCTATGGGGCCAAAACGATCTAAATGAAATAAGATCAACCAATCTGACTACCTGAAGGCCAATGTATCTTATTTAAGAAGATCCCAATGTATGTATTCTAAATTACCCAAGAGAGAAGCGAGACCAAATATGTAGTTACTTCAGACTGTTGCTGCTAAAAGTTTTGTCTTAAATGCACGAACAATTCTTTTGACGAAAAGGAAACAACTTTTTATTATTTTTACTGTTGACTTGTTACGAGGCAGATTAATTGATTATGTAATGTATTTAATGTATTCTCATAAATAATATATATATATATATTAATGAAACTTTGAATGCATACACAATTTAGCATTAAGATGTTGCGTAAGTTGCACGTCGCTCCATGTTGCATAAATAAAATATATGTTATACATGAAAGTAATACATGTCATATGTACAAATATAATTATGTTCGTCATGCAATTTGTATATTTCAAAAATGCAGTTTGTGTGCTTGTTTTCCATTATTAGCTAATGTAAAATTGAAAGTGTTGGAAAAATATTTTCAAATCATATGTTCCAACACAAATGCTTTAGCACCAACTTCTACCCACTTCTTGCATGATTTTCAATAACGTGTTTGATGTTACTATTATTACTACTACTACCATCACTATAAATCTATTATTATTAGTAGTATTTGTATGTTTGTCCTGGTATTGCCCCTCCCTCTCCAGACAAAAACTTGTGGTTGTGCCCACTTGCGTACACGTTTTTTTTTTTCCGGGAGGGGCTGGAATTGTATAGGTGGATGCTTTCAATCTTATAGGGGCTAATGGGAACATAGCACACCTAGGAATTTGTAATTGTATTATTATTATTATTATTGTTATTATTATTATTATATTTGTTATTGCTACATATTTTCATATTGAAATCAATAAATAATATTTTAAAACTAGCGAGTAGGGTGGGTATTATTATCATAATACATTGAAAGAAAAATTTGAGATTTTTTAAACTTATAAGAACCAAACGTTTTTCAAAATTTCGCATCCCTGACTGCTTTCTAGTGGGTGGCATACAGAATAAGATATATCGCATATTTAGAACTTTCCACTCTCAAAAATGTCAACTGGGGATAACTTTATAGGGCTTCAATTTACCACTCTGGTTTTTCCCAAGTTTATGGTGCTTGAAAATGTTGATTTTTCAAAATTTCAGTGGGGGCTGTACCCCCTTCAGCCCTACCTCTACATATGCCAGTGCTCACAGAGATCACTCGATGCCAAGGCTCGAAACTAGGACCCTTGGCTTCATAGTGTGTTGTGTAACTATCCCACCATAGAGGTCGGCTGGTGAAAGATGTAGGACAGCTTAGTGGGTCAAATTATTATCTAACATGATGAAAATGTTATAGTGTTTCACATTTATTACTTTGGTTACATTGCGACAAAATTTGTAGTTTGATACGGGTTACACTAGGCATCTTGTGGAGTGTAAATATCAATTTCAAATCTTATGAATCATTTCTCATATGGAAATGCATCAAATATGATAAGCAAAAAAGTGACGTTATGATATGCATTTTGTAAAGGAAAAGGTAAGTGATAACCCTGACTGTTAGCATCATATAGTTTCCATAGCATGTTATATCTTTATTGCTCTAAGAATTTAAACGGCAGTAAAAATAAATGCCATTTGCAACTGCAAAGCTATCAATGGGATTGCATACATTAAGGACAAACTATGCCATATTTCGATTGCTTGTTAGTTGTTACATCAAAAGAAGAATGGGATGAGCAAATAGTTACTGAGAAAAGTTGTTTCCTTGATGCCCTGTACACACTGTGAAAGTTGGAGGTCTTATCAGGCAGCACCCTATGAATATAGGTTCAAGAAAATGACAAGTAGAAAAATCTGCAGTGAAATAAATATGGTTGAAAATCTCTCAAATTATGATGTATTCATTTTCTCATATTTATAATATTACACTGTGTCTGTAACAGACATGTGTTAAAATACCTTAGGCACAACCTATTCTTTTGAAAAATTATTCTGTCAATTCTTCTGCTGTAGAGTGGCTTCCCCTAATTATATTAATAAATCTTAAGCCGTTCTGTGACTGGCAGAAATCAGTATCAGCATAAAAATACCCTGATATTTCGGGATTGTACACTTTTGCTCAAAAAGTAGTGGTGATAAGCGGCCCATAGACCTCGTGCCGCGGGGATGGGGTATGGCGAAGGAGGAGGCCCCTTGTATAATTTGGTTCCGTACCATACTCATACAAAGGATACATAATTTATGTCTATAAATCTTAATATGAAATATTAATGATGACAATGTCATCCAAGATGTCATTGATTAATTAAGGGATCCCTATTTGTTTGCTGGGTGTCACAGACACATTTTTCAACAACACAATATTTTTCAAAATGGTTAAAGTAACCAGTAGGCAAACATTGTCTGTAGCGATGCAAGAGTCTCCCCTTTGAAGCAAATAGAATCTGTGGTGCACTAAGGGACCCATGTTTTAATGTATTAGCAATGTAACGGTTGATATATGTACATAAATATCACCCCGCCACAGCTTCACTTTCCTCTTTATGTAGACGACTGGAGTATTCAACTTGCCAAAATACGTCACTAATTCTTATGTAACAGTTGTCAAGTTGTGCAGCCTTCTCAACAGACAGCGCTTGATTTCGTCAAGAGGCGGCCTTGCGCATGCATAAATATATTCTTCCTGATCGGGCAGCACTGATAACTTCACAGAAAATGAGACATAAAGAGATTCGTATATATACACCAGCCGGAGAGAGTTGAACTTCACCAAGCAGTTCGTGGAATAATAGCCTGACCTTTTACCTCCCCTTCATTTCATGATTGGCATGGTTTATGTAGCTGACGAAAGTTAGCTGCCTATCTTCCACCTTGATCTGGATTTTGCCAACGAACGTAATGGGGAAGGAAAAACAGTTACTACGGGGTTTTGTTTAATGAAGTTTTTGTAATGTTCCTAAAATGTGATTTTTGCCATTAAGAATCTTAAAAATTTGTTATAAATTGACAAGTTAAGGTTAATTAGTCTCTTCTGCAACGTAGTAAAAAAACAAAAAACAAATCAGTGGCGATTGATTTATTTTCTCCCTCTCCGACCTGGCTGAAAAACATGTAACGAATAATACAATTTATATTAGTGATTTCTTTCGGCGATTGTATGGAGTGGAAGTATGATTGATGGAATATCTTCCATTTGAGTGTATATAGTGTATTTTTATAACTATGTATTTTGTATGAAGAAGTGAGTGTATGAGTGAGTGCGTGAATGTGTAGTTTATAAATTTTGAGAGAATAGACTTCTAATTATTATTGGCAGCAAACAAAAAAAAACCTGCAAAATAAGGGAATGGGAGGATTTAACTTATATTTGAGATCCAGTTATTGTTAGTAAATGAATTTTATTGGCTATAAAATATGTTCGTCAAATTGTTAAAAAGCTTATGTATTTGGAACTTCGGAATTTATTGTTACTAGTCTAACTGACAAGTTGTAGACATTTTATAAAGTAAAATCAGAAGGATTTATATACGTATTGTTCTCATCGAGTCATTCATGTTATTCTACAAAGAAACTATTTATGAATAAAATGCTATTAATATTGATACTTCTTTGACTGAAGCAAAATAGTAAAAATCCTGATAGTTGTATAGATAAAGTATCGATGCCTAATATCCTGTGTGAATGAGAGTGTTATACCTGTTGTTCTTATTGGGCGTAAGAAATTTTGTTGGGAGGTGTGAACTAGATGATTCCCCCATTTCTCAACAATGTTCTGATAACCCAGATTTGTTCATTTGTGCAATTGAGTTCTTTGTCTCCTGACAGCAAAACCTAGGCGATCCACTAGAATCAGTGTATAAAATTGGGCTGGGCAATTTATACTTAATGTAGCAGTTTTTTAACTTTAAACGCTTCAATTATTTATTTAAAAATTGGTGTAAATTTTGTAGCAGATTACTAAGAGGAACGAAGCACTACATAAATAAGATAGTGCTTGCCTAAGCTAGTAAAAAAAAAAAAGAAAATTAAGTAATGCTATTTTTCTTGCGTAACACAACACAATGGTGTTGTTGGATTCTCATTAGATTCCTTTGTGTGTAAAAATCCTACATACTAGAGGGAAACATTATGAAGCATGATTTACGTATAATGGGCTACCTTAATCAGCTCTGCAGAGAGGCTCAAAGCTGTTGGTACATATTAATCCTCTATTAACATTATTGACCTGTAAATATCAAGTAGATACAGTGCTGATTAGACTATTTATGTTGGTTAAACTTTATCTTTGTATTCTTTGGCAGTCCGGAAAGGTCATTATCGAAATATTGTTATTTGATGTTGCTCGAACTCTTTTTGTTCATTGGAGTTTAAAGATATCATCCCTTTCCTGTTACTTATAGCTTTTGAGGGAGAGGGGAAAGTGCCTCTGTTCACCCTGCTATATCTGCCAATGCGACACAATATATTAAAAATTTGCTCCTCTGGGATTGACTTTGCCCCCCCCCCCCCCCCCCCACTAAGAATTCCTGGCTACAGGTCGGCACACACCCAGAAAAAAATTGTTGCTTTCATAGTGACAGTACCATATTTTCACTAAGAACTCACTCACTCACAAAGAACATCTATTCCCAGAGCTTGTTTCAAACTCATGATTCCTGACGTCATAGCACGTTCTGCTAACCACTACACCATGGAGGTCGGCAAAAATGATAATACTATTACAGTTAGTATTAGAAATATTGTAACATAATATAATTGTATTAGCGTTGCAAATGTAATTGTAAGTTCATTAGGAAGTGAATAGCACAAATTCCTCTTTTAATAATAATTATTAATTGTATATTTTAATTTTATTAATATAAATATGATTAAAAACATTTGTATAGCAGTTACAATTCTTAATAATTTTATGAATTAATAATTATCACGATTTAAATAGTGTTAACGATGAATTTTTTTTAAAAAGAATCAGTAAATATATTAAACATCATCTTATTGTTTTTCTTTTCTAGAATATTTGACCCTGGGTCGTTTTCAACCCAAGTCCATATCTAGCCAATGAGAATTGAGGAAAATCAAAGAACTTAAAATAATCAATCAGGGACCCTAAAGGATGGTATACTTCACAAATAATCAAAATAAGCCAGAAAAAAATATAAGGTCATATATAGGTTAATACACAAGTCATAACACGAACAACAAAACTGTCTTACAATGCAAATGCATAATCTCTTATTGTGACTGACTAGTCTGTATTTCTGTTCGCAGTCATAAGTAAAACTGTGCACGAATTATGTTTCTAACTTCTATTCACCTTCCTGAGTTCACATTGGATTCGCAACACAATTAAACTTTACAAAATTCATCGTCCGTAGTGGCAGCAACACTAGCGCCACGGTAGTAATTTGAATGGCAAATCCCAAAACTCGACTAAGCATCTACCCTTCTAGGAATTTTCACTTGGAACACTGATGCAAGCAAATAATATCATTCACACTTTTAAAGAGAAAATTCTATTCCTCTCGCCATCTGAAACACCTGTTCCTTGTGTGTGGATTTTCTTCCCTTCCACCAGTGTTACCAACCACTATTCAGCAATGTCCCTACAGACGTAGTCAAAATGTCCATATGCCAAGTAAAGTGACTAAACAAAACAACACCTCATGAGCATGCAAAACAGAAGATAAAATATACCAAATCTTTCTGCTCGATGCTTCCACAATTTATGAATAACGTTGAAGTCATACATGCTGCTGCTGTGCAGATATAAAATTTTGGTTGGTGATGCTGTATTTCCTGCAGTCTTCTTCACGTGCCCTAAGGGAACAATTTATCACTAGCAAAGAATTTAACAATTCTGGTCCCATTTTATTTATCTTTTTTGTGTTTGTACCACTTAACATTGAAAATATTCTTTAAGTTTCCACGTTAGAATGTGGTAATGTTAGCACTATTTTTGCGAGAGTGGAAATGTTTTAAGAAAAGAACATGCCTTCAAATTTCTTGGTAACCGATAACATGTTCCAAAATTCTGATGGACATTTGTTACTTAGTTCTTTTTTCTCCTCCTTCCTAAAGTATCCAGGTAAACTAATCCATTCATTTTCTAATAATACAGCATTGGGCAGCAAGTGAGAATATCTAGATTTCAAGACATTTAGTGACAGAATCTTTTTTCTGCTTTTGTAGCCTAATGCAGTAGATGGGTTTATAAACTCAACTTTATGAAACAATGGATCTGAAATTGGTAACCGTCTTTTAAGCTCTTGAACAGCCGTTTGGTAGAATTGAAGACAACGTAATCTGAAATTATGTGCTTCACCACAAACATGTCTGTTAGGTGTAGAAGACATGCTGCACATTACAGCTATGAACTTTAGAAGCTAGAAACGCACCCAGAAACACCAGTCACCAAATAATGATTGTACAGTATTCGCAAACACATGTTACGTAGTTATTGTACCGACCAAACTGTAGTCTGCAACTGCAATGCAAGATGTGTCAACGTTGTGCAATAATCAAACACAAAGGGAAACTGAGCACGAAGAAAGTGAAACTGATTTTCAAGTAAGCTTTGCACTTTTGTACAATAAAATGTTATTTTCCAACATTGAAAAAAGTACCTACGTTTTCCCTCATTTGGCAAAATCTGTCCCTACGTGGATAAAATATAGTGAAAAGTCCTTATGCGTAGGAACATGTCCCTACGGTTGGCATCACTGCATTCTGCTGCGAGTGGCAGCGAAGTATTCAAATTCCCCTACCAAAGGGAACAGCGAGCTCTGGTTGGCAGGGAACAAAGCGGGTGCTCTTATCAGTGGGTGGAAGTACACACATGATAACTGGCAAGGTCTGTCAGAAGATGACAGACCACTGAGCGGAGGGAACTGTACGAGTTTATGAACTCTCACTACAGCATCAGGTGGAAATTTTTATGGAATCATTAAAACACCCTACAATTCCTTTAATGTACATTCCTTAAGTCGGAGAAGCCAGGTGATGGTAAAAGACCAGGAGACAATACATGGGCCAAGCTTGCTTCTCGGAATCAGGTGGAAGTGGTAGGAATGTTATTCTGTTCTCATTAAGTTCATAACAAAGCGAATGTTCTGCTGTTGTATACAACAATTAAGCCAAAGGAAAGCAATAATGATAAACCAAAGTAATTTATAACAATGGTATTTGTGGCAATGTAACTACGAAAATATTGTAGTCAGCCTGAAGGAACAAGTCTGTTTCAGCCACTTAAGTCTAACTGAAATGGTTCCAGAAAAATGACTGTCCAATTTTTTGGAAGAAGGATTTACAGCACTGCAAGCACTGTTTTTGGACATAAAAAGGTAAAACATTCTTGATTTGACCAATGCATTATGCTTGTCGGCATATTAACATAAAACTGACTTTTGTTCTGTAACTGAATTTATTAGCCAAGATATACTGATTTTCGAATAACAACATCAGCTCTTTTATAAATTGATGGGAAATCTACAAATTTACAATTTATTTGGTCTCCCTGATGGCTTGGTTGTATCATAGTCACCTTGTATTCAAGGGGTCCCGGGTTCGATATTAGTTTGAGGCACATACTGGTTCAGATCCCATGTTTGCTTCATGTTTCTATATCTTTATTATACTCTTTGTTCTATAAGCTTTTATAAGTTTATCTGCTGTGTAGTAGTAACGGTGAGAGCATTATAATTAAGAAATTAAAATTGAAATAATTTTTTTTAAGATTTTATAACAAATAACAGAAGATGGTAGAGTTAGTTCTGTTTCCTATCCACACTTTGCCAATGTCATCAATTTTTACGTGTACATCTACCTGCCAATATCTGAAATTCTTGTCAAAGTAAAAAGGGCCTTTCAGATCAAAGGGTGGTAGGAGTTAACTATTGACTTGTAGTGGAAAATATGTCTTCCTTCAACCCCAGCAACTATCACTTGGAGTCTCATCTACCCAATTGCAAGTGGATTCCATCACAACATCAGACAATCTCACCTATCATTCTTATGATCACATGATGATCGGCCAGCACAAGAGCTCTCACTATTTTAACATTTTCATCGGTTTTCAAAGTTGAAGGTCTCTCCACATGGGGTTCATCTTTAAACGATTATCTGCCCTCGAAAAATGCTTTGTGCCACTTGAAAACCTGTGACCTCGAACAAAACATTCTCCCCATAAGCATGTTTCATTTGTTATCAACGTTTACCTGGTATGTTTCCCAAGCTTCAGGCAAAACGAAATTGCCCTCTTCCATTTCTAGGACACATGGGAAAGAAGCATTTTATGAGAAACCACACTAACAATATCCTATTGGTTCTGGTGACTTACAACTTCTACCAATGGTCAATGAGATGTGGATCTAGTTTTCTCTTCACAGGTGAGTCTGCAACATTGCTAGATGGGGTGAAGTGTTGCCACCCTCATTACATTTTTGACAGATCTCTTACATTGTACTGCACTTTTGTGCTTTGAAATACTATAGTTTAAATGAGGATTGAATGTAGAACTATTCACATGAGAAGCTAGAATACTGGCTATTTATCTGCATGGGAAACTTAGAAGTTCAAATGCCCTGTAAAATGTTGTCAGTACTCTAAGTCAGAGAGAAGAGGTTAAGTGTAATCCAGTGTTTGATACAAAAAAAATTACATTTTTAAGAAATTCAATTGCTCATCGAACATCGTGCTTATTGGAACATAGAGTATTTCACAATCCAGGTTAGCAAGCATGGCTCTGCCAAATTAAGAAATCTGCTGTTGTGAAGACATAAATTTCCTAAATTTAGTACTATATAATTAGAAAAGTCTGTTTCAAGTAAACTTTATGTGCATATAAGATTATGTGGAATCTACGAAAAATCAAAACAGGAGTAGAAATCACTAGAACTGCCCTCACTGAGAATCCATTAATCACTTAAGAAGGTTATGAAGATTTCACATTTCCACAAATTCTGCCTACAGTTTTCAGTTCATGAATGGGTGTTTTCGAACATCTTGATACTGTTTTCAGGTAACAAACTCTACTGCTTATATTTTCTACTGTTTTTGGTAGCCCACCTGTGTCTAACTTCTTCAGTAGCTATTGTTTTATATTGTTTTTTTTTTGTAACTAGCACACTTGCGGAAATTTGAAGAACGTACTACTTTAGTCATAAATTGACATATTATTATTTCTATATTCACATGGAATCACGAGTAAAATAGTTAAAGCAAAGACCTGCTCACTAATGCTTGAAAAACCAACAAGCAAACACTGTTTACTACATTGATTAAAAGATTGCTCATTTCTGCAATGGACATTTCCACTCTAACGTAAAATATGATTTTAACTGTATCACTGCATGCCATTCATTTTATATGAACATTGTGCAAAATAGTTTGTGTTAATTCGAAATAGTTTGTGAGAAATTGGCCTTAAAAGTTGTGCTAAATTGATGCTATATGTTACGAAAACCAAACTGCCTCTGATTGGATATTCCAGTTATGACGTTCTCGTTCCGCAGTGAACTCGGTCATCTGCTTAGCGCTCTAGAAATCCATGCATGAAGACGATTCATGCACTGAATACTGAAGAGGATTCTCGGTGATTTTCAAAATTAAAGTTTGGATTATGAAATGCGAGAGATGTACGAAAGCCAATTCCAGCAATCTAACATTCACGGTAGCTCCATATTTTGCACAACTGATATTGGATGGAGCAGAGATAAGAGGAGGGAAAGTAGCGAGATAAGTTTTGCAAGGGATATTTGGCATGGTGTTTACTTTCATCGACAGCTTATTCAAGATCATTTAATATTATTCTAAATATTTTAAATCATTCCTAATTTTCAGTTATTATTAGTAGTGTTGGTATTACTGCAGTGCAATACGTTTACCTGGAGAAAAATGTCAGTGTATTCTTGCACGACGGTATAAACCAGTGTTTTTTTTTTTTTCATTTTTCTCGCGTAGCTGAAAATATGTAATGCAAATGAACATCGGGAAGGGCAGGGGTTTGAACCGGTCCGTTGACCAGCTCCTAGAAGTTGGAATCGGTTCATTTCAAGTTACGAAAAACAGAAAGTATATTATTTTTATTCTAAATAAATTTCAGTTAGATATTATTCCAACCATGGGCATTGACAGAATCTTTTGCTGGAGCTCAGGAAATGATCAAACTTGAATAGTAGAAATAATAACAAAAATAAAAATTGATTAAAATATTTGTTTATTTGCAATGACAAATATTATATACTAATAAAAATAAAGAGATGAGTGAATATCTAGTACAAAGTTATTTCATATATATTTATATATATATGCCTTGTTCACATTTCACTCAATGTATTGAAATACACAGTTATTGTATTTGTTATTAACTATTGCACACATCATTCGCAAAAAGCCTGTAGTAGGGAAAAATTTTACTCATAAGGTTTATGTTGTGACCTCTCTCATAAAACTATTTCTTTTGGAATATTGAAAACTGTGGAACCATTTATTTCTTGGATTAAATGGAAGAACATGGAGATACAACTTGGTTCCTATATTTTTTTGATCTAACACACTTTTTACTGTCGCTATATTCTGTTCAAATACTAACTAAATGATCTTTATTTCTCCTATTAACAATAAAAATAACAAGCTTTCTTCTCTTTTTTTTACTTGAAATAAACGATGCCAATTTCCAAAGAGAGGGGGGCGTCCAACTCCCTTCCTTTTGACGCCCATGATTCTGACAGATAATCAAAGTAAAGAAAATGCGCGAGGTCGAAAAAGTTGAGTGTAAAATGCAGGAACCATATTTTTATTATTTAATCCAAGGAATAGGTGGTTCAAGTTTTCAAAATTCCAAGAATTAGATTTCTTATGTGAGAGGTCTCACTATATGACCAAAATTTACTCCTACTTAACTTTTTTCTTGAACAAGGCATGTGAATGTAAATAACAAAATATTGTACTTTGCATTTCAGTACACTAACTGTACTTGAAAAAAAAAATTGTTGCTCTGCATATTCGCTCATCTGGTGGACCGAATAGAACAGCCTGCACAAGGAAGGATGCAATAAAATTATTATAGAAATAAAAAACCTTTATTTTATTAGTTTATAATAGTTATTGTTGTGCAATAACAATCATAACCATTATTATTATTTTTAATGTTTTAACTTTTATCAGAGCCTGAACCCCCTCCACCGTACAAAACTTTCTGGCTACGCCCATGGTAATGCACTACAATGTAATCAAACAGAACAGTATTTTTAGTAACTTGCACTTTTACATAGCTTTCACAGCCCAATTTCATTGTTTTTGTATTCATGTGGCCTCGCCATGTAAATCGCACACAAACAAATCCTCTGTTTATTTTCCATTCGTGGGTACATTGAGAAATTATAATATTAGAGCATCTGGTACTCGTATTTGTGCGTAATGGTGAACGATGAAATCTTTATTTTCCACTTTGATATCCACAACACTGACCAGCTAAAAAATTCGGGCTGCTCTGCTCTTGTAACTCACAAGATGGAAACTTGTTTCAGCGCAAGGCAACAAAAAATCTTATTTTTAATGTTAACTCAGCAGAGAAAAGTTTGGTAAAGCACTGACTTAGTGCTTGCTTAGTGAGTGGTAATGACCATTTCCTGTTCTAGTAGTTACGTATCTTTTCCAATCCATTATCTCATAGCAAACACAGACACGTCCTAACACCAAATGCAGCCAACGCGAAGTGCAGACGACAGGACGAGCCGAACGACGATGTCACAACATGGCGCAGGTGTGTTTGCACGCAAAGCTCGGCTCGAAAATTAGAAACTCGATTTTTTACCTAAAAACGAACACACATGAACATGGGAAATTGTAAAGGTTAGTTGTCGATGGTGTAGATTTTAAAAATGATCTTTAAATAAAGTAGTGGAAATGTCCATTGTATTACACAGACATAAAAATAACCATGGAAATTCCATGTTGAAAGAAAACTCAAAACAATATGAACATTTATTCCAACTACTTTTTGCTTTAAGGTTGAGTTATTTCTTAAGGAAAAGTTCTAACTTATCAATTAAGACAAAGCTGACTTCAGTAGCTTTCATTAGACTGCAAATTTAATTTATTTCATGTAAAGTTTTTCCATTTCTAAATGAAACACTGAAAATATGGTGTCAAGAATTAAACTATATGCTTTGAATGAATAAACTATTTTATGAAATATTGATCAAGTATTGTGGATTATTATTCACATACAGTACAGGAGCTGTACAGTAAGCCAATAATTGGGTTTCAGTACATTTCATAATACACAGTAAAAGGCATTTGAAAACAGTAGAAGTTTTCAACCATAAACAGTACAAATTTCCACCAAGGCAGAGACCAATAAATTTAAACTGAAAATAAAATATATTTTAAAAATATATTTTCCGTGATGATATTGATTTGTGCTTCCTCTTATGCTTTTGCATAATTTCTTATTTTGTTCTAGAGAAGCCATTTACCTTACAAGAAGAAGAGGAAGAAAGACAGCTCGTCAGATCTTTGAGTAAGTAATCAGTTACCCTCCATCCACTGAGCCAAAGTTAGGAAGAACAGTTTTAGGTAAGAAATTTCCTTTACTCTTGCTTTCCCATCATCTCTTTTCCTTTTGATTGATTGATTGAGCTGGTGTTTTAAGTCCATTTTATGCATAGTAAGGCTAATCGGGACTGGACCTACAGTTTAAAGTGGGATCCAAACTACTTTGTGCCCTCACCAGGTATCGAACCTTGGACAGATTACAATGCGAGGACGATATCACTGCCCCATAGGGGAGGCCTCCTTTCCTTTTGTTTAGTGGATTTGCTTTCTCTTCTCTTCCTCCATTCTTCTTGGTGGATTTAATTCCTCCTATTTCTCTCTTTCTCGACGCAGTTCTTCTTCTGTCCCCTCTAATGTTGGCGGATAAGCTGTCTTTAATATACTTCAACTCTCATAAGAGGACTCTGTACAGTAACTGAAATACATGACAAATTAACCATCTTCATTCTCTTGTGTTTGTGGATTATTTTTCTTGCTATCCATGCCTCTCTTCACCTTAGAGCCTCAGAACCTACTGTATCTTCCTCTTTCCTTTTGTTCTTTATCTTCCTTCAATCACTGTTTAATCTACGTATTTGCATTTAGATTATTTCACCTAATGGATTGCCTTCCTACTGCCTCCAATTACCCTTAGAGGACTTTGTTCATCTTATCTCAAATCTCGCACTTCATGGATTGCCTTCTATTTGTCACCTTCAATTGCCCTCATAAGACGTAGTTTTTCCTATCTCGATTTTTCCATTTGGTTCGTATCATAATTCTTCACATTTCCATTCTCCATGTAAAACTCGGTTCTTTCTATCAACCTTTTTCAACTTGGTGAGTTTCCTTCTTCCTATCTTATTTCATTCAGCTACAAGAACTTTGTCTTTTCTACATCCTTCCATTATCTTTGGTCGATTTACTGCTTAGTATTCATATGCATTGTCCTTGGAATAAGTTCTTCCAATCTCTCCTCTTTCCTCTAGTGGAATCGGTTCCTTCTGTTGTTCCCTTGCCTTTTCATTAAAGCTCTCAGTTCTACCAATCTATTTTCCTTCCATTAGTTGGATTTACTTCCACATATCTCCATTCATTTTTTTTGCACAACCCAGTTCAATCTAGAGTCTTACTTTGTCCTTCCTGGATTTCCTTTTTCCTTTCCAGGGGGAATCAGTTTTAGTTTCTACTTCTATTTCCCATGGTGGAGTTAGTTCATTCTGTCTTTCCTTGGAGAGTTCCAGTCTTCTTCTTATATCCCCTTCTTCTTCTTTATACAATCCTTTACACCTACTACCTAACATAACCTAATTTAAATAAATTATTCCATTTGCTTAATTCTCTCAACTTTCACTTTACACTGAGGACTCATTTCATCCTATTTATCCTCAGGAGTCTCCTCGATGTCATATTAATAATGTCATCATGTTGTAATGAGGCAATTACAGATTCTATACCTATTGGATGCATATTGTTCTTCAGATCCCACTTTAAACTGTTGGCCCAGTCCCGGTTAACTTAAAACAACAACTCAAACCTAGGTCCTCCTTTCCTCTTGGTGAATTGCTTTCCTACACTCATCTTCAGTTCTTCGTGGATAACTCAAATCTTCCTCTTTATTCTGTTCAACCTGCTAGTTTTTTCCTTCTTTCATCTTCTGTTCTCCATGGAACACTCAGTTCTATTATCAACCCTCACCAACTTACTGGATTCCTGTCCTTCTCTCACTTTCCACTCACCATGGAGGAATCAGTGATTCCCATCTCTTCTCCCCCACTTCGTGAATTTCTGTTCTCCATTTTCCATTGTTCAATAGACGACCAAGTTCCTCCAAACCTCTTCTTCCATTTGGTGGATTCCTTTCCTCCTCTCGGCACCATTCTGAATGGAGGACTAAGTTCTTTCAATCTCCCCTTTTCAACTTCGTGGATTTCTTTCTCTTCTCCTCAAAAGCTCATGCTCTTCCTGCCTCTTCTCTTTATCTTGCTTGTTTCATTTCCTTTCATATCTGACGCTTCTCTTTGGAGGACCATAATGATCTCCTTTTGCATTTCTGGATAATCTTCTTCCTTCTGCATCTAGTCTTCTTGCAAGACAGAGTTATTTTTATTGTCTACTCTCGAAGTTGCGATATTTCCTTTATTCTATCACATTTTCTACTCGTTAAAGGACTCTATTGTTACAACATTTTTTTCTTTGTAATTGCTGTATTTATTTTATCCCCTACCTCCTGTTTCTCCTTTGAAGGACTTAGTTCTTTCAATCTCCATTTCTGTCTTGTTTCATTTAATTATCACTAAAAACTTCCTTGTCCTTGAAGAGCTAATTCTGTCTTGGCCTCTACTTCTAGGGTTGTCCCTTCCCCATATCTCCTTCTATTCTATTATGATTATTAGTGATTCACGTTTTGCTATCTTTCTATTGTTGGTGGATTGCTTTCTTCTATTCTCTCATCCTCAAAATGGAAGAGGATGAGTGAGAAGAACTATGCAGTGTGAGCATAAAAACACTCCCTGATTTCAAGATGTCATAAAATTAATAGTTACTTGAATATATTGATAAAATTGATATCCAAATATCAGTTAACTCAAAATATTTTCTTATCTTTCTTTTCAGAATCGCTAGTTGTGACTTTGGCAGCTAGAGGGCAGTGACATCGAAAATGGAACAAAGAAAGTGGTGTGTGTTAGAATTGCCAAAACAAGCAGTGTTGTGAGTGTGGCAAGCATTTAAATGGAAATTTGATGTTGATCCACAAAAAACAAATCCATTTTGAAGTGGAATAAAACATTTGTGGAGAAAGGGTGCATTTGTGATCAGAATAAAAGAACATTCTGGCCAACCGTCCATCTCTAAGGAAATTGTGGAGCGTGTGCAAGAAGCTTTTGTATGCAACCCAAGCAAATCAAGTTAGCAGGCAGTTGCAGGTGCCACAAACAACCGTAAGCAAGATTTTACAGAAGTGTTTGAGGTTTCACCTGTACTTTGCTGCAATTGGTTCAAAAGTTATATCCACAAGACAAGGTAAAGTGACGTGAGACTATCCACACTTTAATCCTTAAATCCATGAAATTTTTTTGTCATTTTTTTTATTTATTTAGTCTATTATCTGTTATTGTAATAATTTTTTGAAAAATTTAATTCTCCCTTTTCGAATTATGCCCTTACCATATGGTAACACTATGCGTTCACCCCTACAAATTGATTTATTTTTGAAAACTTGGAAATTTCTGAATTAAATTTCAAATTACTTTCAAAATTTGATTATTTTTTATATAATACAAATATTATAGATCCATTTTACATTAATCTCACATTTTCTGAGCTAAAGGTGCTCAGCTAACTAAATAGTACATAATGATTACTCTATATTCACATATTGTATATCAGTCTTGAATATTCACTTGTCATAGAAACTTTGAATTGATTTGAATTAGAGTTTTAAGTCAGTAGGGAGAACGCTACGTTTTGGATCACCCCCAAAATTTTAGTTTACTTTTATTGTGTATACCTATACAGTAATATACTCAAAATCGAACTTTGACTGTTACAAAAGTGACACAATACAAGTGCAAAAAAAAAAGTCAAAGCTCAAATTCCAATTTTCATAGTGCAAAATTGCTAATTTTCGAAAATCCCTCTATAACTTTTGCTAAACTTTTATTTTTCAATAATTAAAGCGAAGTGCTAACTTAAAAGTAAGTGCTAAGTTACTTCCGGTCTACTTCCGGTTTACTTCCGGTCCACTTCCGGTCTACTTCCGGTCTACTTCCGGTCTACTTCCGGTCTACTTCCGGGTTACTTCCGGTTTACTTCCAGTTTATTTGACAGACACCTGTGGGTTACTGTGATGTCTTCTGATTGGCTTACTGTTTCAGATGCGGTCCGCGCTTAGGCTATTTAAAGGGTTTTCGTATTACAAATTAGTTAATATTGTGAGAATAGTTGAAGAGTATAGAGGTGTTTTTCCAGTGCTCCTCAGTAGTCAGAGAAGGGGGTACGAGTAAATACCCTCCCCTCCCCAAAATCTAACAATTTCATAGTGAGCTCTCTTAGTGTAATTTAACTGAAAATCATGATTTTAGCTGATTTTACAAGTTTAAAAACTGAAAATGTGTTTTACGCAAGAGTTCAAATTCCAATTTTATTGTATAAGAATTTTTTTATAGTTGCAGAAGTTCAAAAAACACAGTTCTACTATTGCATTCCACAATATGTCTAAAAGTATATCGAACTAGACGGGTCTAATAATTTCTTAAATGCAATTATTTTTCCAAAGAAACTTCTGCAACACAGAAATGTTGGCAAGAATTCTCATCTAACTTAGTTGTTGACAAAATCAATAGTTTTGCATTCCAAACATTCCCCGAGTGTGCGTGCGTGTGTGTAGATGTGACGTCAACTTCTTAAGAATGTCACGTCAATAATACTAGCTTGGGAAGGTCGTGACATATCTTTTTCTCTATAAAAAAGTTAAGTTACATTTTATTAATTATCATAAGTTTAAAAGTGTTTTTTTCTAGTAAATAGAATCTTATTAAATTTTGACTTGATTGTGAGTTTTGTGTTTTTCCCCGAGAAAATTTATATATAAATACCGAGAAACTTCTATTTAAATAATATCTTGTAAAAATGACAACTTATATAACTGACTTACCACTTGAACTGCTGTACAAGATTTTTGAATATACAGGTGAGGATGTTGCGAGGCTTGTTGAGTTAAGCAAAATAGTGCCTGAATTTTATCCACCGTGCAAGATGATTTTTATGGATAATCTACGCAAAATAAGTGGTATGAAAAACTTACAGAATCCCGAGTCTCTTTTTCGAGCTGCAGGCAAAAAATTGGCTGATAGGATGGACGAGCTTCATGAGGGGAGGGAAGGAAGGAGAAGGTATACGGATGATTGGTATAAGTCAAATGCAGAAACAGACAATATTATTACACAACTTATCGCATTAACTGAGGCGCAAATTTTTTTTCTAACTTGACATGATATATAAATAAAATACTATTACTAAAAAGGAGATAAACGGATTAGCTTTTGCAAGCAACCAAATCTTATGAAATATTGATAAAAGATATGTTTTCTATTAAAAATGTAATTACTTATAAACATGGAATGCGTGATATTCTCGAAAAATGTAACCTCTCTTTTCTCTCTTCAAGAACTCGAATTTTATTAAAACAAACAAAAAAAATATCAACACGGACGACAAACATGCATCACATGAAATAACAAACAACTTATGTTGTTTAGTTAAAAAATTCTAAATTTAATATCTAATGAAAACACATGATAACAACTTATTTGAACTAGTTTTCAAATTCAAATATTTAGGAGTAATATTAACAAATGAAAATTATATTAAAGAGGAAATAAAATAAAAAGTAGACTTAATTTAGGAAATGCATGTTATTTCTTTCTAAGAAATTAAAAGTTAAAATATATAAAATAGTAATTCTGCTTGTAGTATTATATGGATGTGAAATTTGGTCGAATATAAATTGAAAATATTTGAAAATAAATTTGTTAGAAAAATATTTGGATTTGAAAGGGATGAGAAGATAGGTTAGTGGAGAAGGTTACATAATTTAGAACTACATAATTTATATTCATGTCCAGATATTATTAGAATAATTAAATAAAGAAGACTTAGGTGGGCAGGCTATGTGGTACAGGAAAAAGGAGTTTACAGGATTCTTGTTGGGAGACCTGATGGTAAGAGACCTGTAGGAAAGCCAAGATGAAGATGGAGGGACAATGTTGAGATGGACCTAAAGGAAATCGGTAGAGATGGAAAAAAGTATTAGATCTTGCTCAGGATAGATACAGATGGAAGGCATGTGTTGCTGCAGCCATGAACCTTCGGGTTTAAGAAGGTTAGAGAGATAGTTAGTTAGTTAGTGGAATAAAGAAGAAATCCCTCAACAGTGGAAAGAATCTATAATTGTTCCTGTGATAAAATGAACTGCAATAATTATCGTGGAATTTCTCTACTCTCAACAACATATAAAATATTATATAATATTCTTTTAACAAGACTAATCCTATATACTAATGAAATAATATATGTGATTATTGATGTGGATTTAAACGTAACAGATCAAATTTTTCACATCGAACAGATACTTGAGAAAAGTGGGAATATAATCAAGCTATTCACTTTTTTTTTTAAAAAAAATCCATATGATATATGGCTGCAGCAACACATGCCTTCCATCTGTATCTATCCTGAGCAAGATCTAATACTTTTTTCCATCTCTACCGATTTCCTTTAGGTCCATCTCAACATTGTCCCTCCATCTTCATCTTGGCTTTCCTACAGGTCTCTTACCATCAGGTCTCCCAACAAGAATCCTGTAAACTCCTTTTTCCTGTACCACATAGCCTGCCCACCTAAGTCTTCTTTATTTAATTATTCTAATAATATCTGGACATGAATATAAATTATGTAGTTCTAAATTATGTAACCTTCTCCACTAACCTATCTTCTCATCCCTTTCAAATCCAAATATTTTTCTAACAAATTTATTTTCAAATATTTTCAATTTATATTCGACCAAATTTCACATCCATATAATACTACAAGCAGAATTACTATTTTATATATTTTAACTTTTAATTTCTTAGAAAGAAATAACATGCATTTCCTAAATTAAGTCTACTTTTTATTTTATTTCCTCTTTAATATAATTTTCATTTGTTAATATTACTCCTAAATATTTGAATTTGAAAACTAGTTCAAATAAGTTGTTATCATGTGTTTTCATTAGATATTAAATTTAGAATTTTTTAACTAAACAACATAAGTTGTTTGTTATTTCATGTGATGCATGTTTGTCGTCCGTGTTGATATTTTTTTTGTTTGTTTTAATAAAATTCGAGTTCTTGAAGAGAGAAAAGAGAGGTTACATTTTTCGAGAATATCACGCATTCCATGTTTATAAGTAATTACATTTTTAATAGAAAACATATCTTTTATCAATATTTCATAAGATTTGGTTGCTTGCAAAAGCTAATCCGTTTATCTCCTTTTTAGTAATAGTATTTTATTTATATATCATGTCAAGTTAGAAAAAAAATTTGCGCCTCAGTTAATGCGATAAGTTGTGTAATAATATTGTCTGTTTCTGCATTTGACTTATACCAATCATCCGTATACCTTCTCCTTCCTTCCCTCCCCTCATGAAGCTCGTCCATCCTATCAGCCAATTTTTTGCCTGCAGCTCGAAAAAGAGACTCGGGATTCTGTAAGTTTTTCATACCACTTATTTTGCGTAGATTATCCATAAAAATCATCTTGCACGGTGGATAAAATTCAGGCACTATTTTGCTTAACTCAACAAGCCTCGCAACATCCTCACCTGTATATTCAAAAATCTTGTACAGCAGTTCAAGTGGTAAGTCAGTTATATAAGTTGTCATTTTTACAAGATATTATTTAAATAGAAGTTTCTCGGTATTTATATATAAATTTTCTCGGGGAAAAACACAAAACTCACAATCAAGTCAAAATTTAATAAGATTCTATTTACTAGAAAAAAACACTTTTAAACTTATGATAATTAATAAAATGTAACTTAACTTTTTTATAGAGAAAAAGATATGTCACGACCTTCCCAAGCTAGTATTATTGACGTGACATTCTTAAGAAGTTGACGTCACATCTACACACACGCACGCACACTCGGGGAATGTTTGGAATGCAAAACTATTGATTTTGTCAACAACTAAGTTAGATGAGAATTCTTGCCAACATTTCTGTGTTGCAGAAGTTTCTTTGGAAAAATAATTGCATTTAAGAAATTATTAGACCCGTCTAGTTCGATATACTTTTAGACATATTGTGGAATGCAATAGTAGAACTGTGTTTTTTGAACTTCTGCAACTATAAAAAAATTCTTATACAATAAAATTGGAATTTGAACTCTTGCGTAAAACACATTTTCAGTTTTTAAACTTGTAAAATCAGCTAAAATCATGATTTTCAGTTAAATTACACTAAGAGAGCTCACTATGAAATTGTTAGATTTTGGGGAGGGGAGGGTATTTACTCGTACCCCCTTCTCTGACTACTGAGGAGCACTGGAAAAACACCTCTATACTCTTCAACTATTCTCACAATATTAACTAATTTGTAATACGAAAACCCTTTAAATAGCCTAAGCGTGGACCGCATCTGAAACAGTAAGCCAATCAGAAGACACCACAGTAAGCCACAGGTGTCTGTCAAATAAACCGGAAGTAACCCGGAAGTAGACCGGAAGTAGACCGGAAGTGGACCGGAAGTAGACCGGAAGTAAACCGGAAGTAGACCGGAAGTAGACCGGAAGTGGACCGGAAGTAGACCGGAAGTAACTTAGCACTTACTTTTAAGTTAGCACTTCGCTTTAATTATTGAAAAATAAAAGTTTAGCAAAAGTTATAGAGGGATTTTCGAAAATTAGCAATTTTTGCACTATGAAAATTGGAATTTGAGCTTTGACTTTTTTTTTTTGCGCTTGTATTGTGTCACTTTTGTAACAGTCAAAGTTCGATTTTGAGTATATTACTGTATAGGTATACACAATAAAAGTAAACTAAAATTTTGGGGGTGATCCAAAACGTAGCGTTCTCCCTACTTAAGTCCACTTTATGCACAGAATAGCTAATCGGGACAGGACCTAGAGTTTGAAATGGGTTCAGAACCACTGTGCCATATACCTCCACTGTGTATCAAACCCGGGACCCCTTCATTACAAGATGACGACATTACTACTATGCCATTGGGGAGGCCCTTGTCATAGAAACGTATGAAACATGGAACGAAAGTCAAACCACATATTTGACATGTCCAATACAAACACTACTAGTGGACCACCAGCATACCACACATCTTTCAAAACATTCCTTTGTCTTGTAATGGGCCGCCACACCCCCTTAGGTGCAAAAAGGAAATGATGCCACATAGTTTTGAGCGATTTCCATCCAAATCCAAGCTGGGAGAATCTCTGCCTCTGAAATTCTTGTAGAATATGCATAAGAGGGGCTGCAGTCTTTCTAAATTTTTTTTCAATGTCAGTGGAATCTTCTTATACTCTTACCTTGATAGGTGCGAAAACAAATGAGGCATCCACGGAAGGTTTTCAAGCAATCGGCAGGCTTTGTAACCAAATCTTATAGGTTTTCCTCTAATAAATAGCTTGTAGCAATGTTTTGCATTATGCGGGATCACAGACTCAAGAAAACTGAGCTACTGAACAGGCACAAAATGTTCCATGAAATGGTCATCTATTATTACTATTATTTGTATTATATTTATTATTATTATTTTTAATAATATTAAAATAACATATAAATTACAAGCAATATAAGAAGAAACCATACAAAAGACAACAAGAGGCTTTAAAACTTAAATTTCTTGGTTTACATGCAATAATAATAGAATAAATGAAGTAATTGTTGAATAGGCCTGTAGCTACTGTATCTGCATAGCATTATCATATGGTAACGCCACCGATGTGAGCAACAATTGAACAAGTGATGCACATTTTTGAACTGAAAACATCATTAGTTTTAAATTAATTACATGTGTTTACTAAATGCTGAAAACATTCAGAACTCCATAATGAAAGACAAACAGATAAACGCACCATATTTATTATCCAGCATATGACATTTTGAAAAAAAATAATTGAAGGTCAAAATAAATACATCCTCCACAACAATGCCGTCACTTTGACTAAAACTAACGGTCACAAACAAAAGCTTTATGCTTCCTAGAGCGACTTCTGTTGCTAGATTTGCCTACACACTCAATATAGACAAGCCTCTAGCACGAAAGTGTGTGAATGTTGAGCGTTACCATATGGTAATGCCATGTGTTTAAGGGGTAATGGAGGACCAGGACACCTTTCTGACAAAGATAATTGTTAGTGATGAGGCAACCTTCCACTTGAGTGGAAAGTGAACAGGCATAATGTTAGGATCTGGGGAAGTGAGCATTCACATGCTACTCTTGATGTGGAACGTGACTCACCCAAGGTGAATGTTTTTGTCCAGTGTCAGAGCGTCGAGTGTATGGTCAGTTATTCTTTAAGGAGCCAACAATCACAGGTGAAAGCTACTTAACAATGCTACATGACTGGTTAATTCCTCAACTTGCTGCAGAGAGAGGTGACTATATTCCACAACAAGATGGAGTGCCCCCACACTGGCATCAATCTGTATGCAGCTTTCTGAATGACAATCTCCCACACCGATGGAAACGATGAGCTGGACCAAAAGGTCAAAAGTTATGCAAGTTGCCCCCATCATCATTGGACATGACAGTTTGTGACTTTCTCCTTTGGGGGTTCATGAAGGACCAGGTCTACGTATCTCCAATACCACAACCCTGAATGATCTTCAGGAATGCATCAGTGCAGCTCTCAACTTGATCACACTAGATATGCTTGAGAAGATGTGGTTGGAGCTGGATTACCATCTCGATGTTTCCCACGTAACAGGTGGCTCGCACATTGAGTGTTTGTAATTCCAATGAACACCACCAAAAACTTTATGAGTTCTTGCAACTAGTGTGAACATTTCCGCAGAATACTACTTTTGGTATTAAAGGCATACCCTTTCAAAACGAGGGACTGTTTTTTTTGTGTTTACCCTGTATTATGGGGAATGGAAGATAAGGGGAAGAAGATAATACACCAAGGGCAAAAGAGGAGATAGGTAGAACCGAGTCCTTCATTGAGAATGAGAGGCAATAGAAGAAAAGGAACCCACAAAATTAAAGAGAGAAAATGGTAGGTGATAGACAAAGAAAATTCCCGAAGTGCAAGAGGGGAGACAGGAAGAACGTGTCATCTACATAGAGTGGACTGAGAAGTGAGAGAAGTGAGAGGAGGAAGGAAATCTGCAAATAGCAAGGGAGATAGGAAAAACTTAGAACTCCAAGTAGACGAAAGGAAGAAGATAGGAGAAAAAGATTCCACAATGGAGAGGGAAGTGTGAAATAAGGATAATCAAGTTCTGAAAGGAGAAAGGGAAAGATAAACTGAAGTAAATCCAACAATGATAGTGAAAGAAAAGGGGAAGAACTGTGTCATACCAGGAGTATGTTTGTGATAGGAAAAAATGACCATGATAATGGATGTATAATGGAAGAATTGAGTCATTCATGGGGAATGAAATATGAAAGAATGAAGGGAAAGCAGCAAACAAATGAGGGGTTATACCTATAACTTAAATCACCAAGAAGAGGGGAAAGAGTGTGTGTGGGGGAGAGAGAGAGAGAGAGAGAGAGGAGGAACTAATCCACTGGGAACAAATGAAGGAATTAGCATGAACTAAGTAATATGAGGAGAATTAAAGAAGATGAGAAGACTGGGATCCACCAAGAGGAAAAAGAGGAGACAGCAAGTGTTGAGTTCTACAAGAAGAAGAAAGGGAGATGAGATTAATTAAGAACTTACAGTAAGATGATAGTTAACAAGTAGACGACACTGTTCATCCTTTCTCCCATCTTACACAAAGTTGATTCTAATCCTCCTCTTGGTTGTCATTCTTCATGACGGATTCAGTTCGTCCTCGTATTTCCTCTGTTCCACTTCAGGAATTCTATTCAGTGTGTTCAGTTCTTCCTACATCCATTTTTTCACTTGGTGGATCCATTACTTTAATGTTATTCCTTCTCCACAAAGGACTTAGTGTTTTCCTCTTCCACTTTGTGGATTCCCTTTCTTCTATCACTTCCATTTCTCTTCTAGGCATCAGATCTCGTCATCCATCTCTTTCATTTGATGCATAGTGCTATTCCACTCGGTGAACACATTTCCTCTTTCACCTTTTATAATCATTGGACTACTCAGTACTTCCTGTCCCCCTTCTTTATTTCATCCTCCCACTTTCCACTCTTCAATGGAGGACTTAGGTCTCCAATCTCCATTCTTCTGCTTCTTTTCCTTCTCTCACATTCCAATCTACACAGATAATTCATTTATTCATTTTCTCCCCTTCGACTTGGTGTATTCCTTTCCTGAAAGCAAAGGGAAGAGATAGAAGAACTCAAATGCTCAAAGAAAAGAGGGTAATGATTAGAAGAAAGAGAGAGAGAGGTTGTTCTGCAAGTTGGTGAAGAGCAAAAGGTAAGAAGAAACACATTGACTAAGGAAAATGAGGTGAAATATGAAAAGGATGGAAGCATTTGAAGATGAATGAAGGCACATGAGGAAAAACGTGCACTCAAAGGAGAAGGGAAAGAAAGAATGTAATTTCACGAAGGACAAAGAATAATGATAAGATGAATCACTCGTCCGAAGAGATGATATAAAATTGAAATGAATCAAAGTAGTCATACAGGAGAGAGGAAAATAGTAGGTGGCAATCCTACAAAGACATGAGAGAGATATAGGAGGACGAAAATTTCACAAGGACAAGGAATGAACTGATAGAGGAGGCAAGTGGAGAATAGAGGATGATAGGAAGAAGAAAGTTCTCAACACAAATTGAAGGAGCACAGGAACAAGTGAATCCATTCAAGATTTCAAAGTAGAATGAAATGTTAAAATAAGGAATATTTCCTACTAGTTGTAAGGAAGAAGATGGTAAGTCCTCAAAGGAAAAGGAGAGATGATAGAAGAAGGGAGTAATATAGTGAGTGGCAATTCCTCCAAGGAGAAAAGAAGAGACAACATAAGTAAAGTTCCACTTTTGCAGATCATTTTGAAAACTATGAGTGGTAATTAGATGAAATAAATGAAGGTACACTCACAAGGGACTTCCATACCCAGACTGGGTGGGACTTGAATCTTGGAACTTCCGTGGCGAGATTGGAAGTCGACCACTAAATACACTCAGCCACTTAGCAGTACTATTTTCCTGTAGTTTACGGTTATTACAAGCATAAGAAAACGTCACAAAGAAAAACTGTTTTCTTATGCTTGTAATAACCGTAAACTACAGGAAAATAATTCTATAATGCAATCAATGCGTACATACAACAAAAAGAAAAGCCACTTAGCAGGCTTAATACAGAAGGGAGGGTAATTAAAATAATGTTTTCAACAGAGAAAAGAAGGAACTTCATAAATTCCAAGGAGGAGGGGGAGATAGAATGAACGGGAAAATTAAGTGAAGGTAATCCACCAAGTGGAAGAGAGACAGATAATAAGAACTGATTCCATGAAGGAGAAAGGAAAGAAGCAAGAAAAGTGAATCCACTAAGGAGAAGGAAGGGAGAAAATAGAAAGTAAAATAAGGCCAATCACTTATCTGAACAGGTTGTTGTTCCTCTCCATGTCCAGTAGAGTATCTGTTATGGCCTTGGTGTCTCTCTAGACTCACTGATTATCTGTGTTGTAGCAAGTAACAAAGTAACAAAGTATTTTTTTCTTGCTCCAATATCTGATGTATAGTCATTTCTCCTACTTCTCTTCATGAGGCCAGTGGATTCTCTACAATAAAATTTGACTGATTGTGAATTTTATAGCATGGACACATCCGCACATAGGTTATTTATTTAATACGAGGATAAGCCCCTTAACCAAAACAACAGTCCCTATCAATAATGTAAAATATGTTTAGTTAAAATTTCTTACTCAATGTAATTCATTACTTAACAAGAACAAAAACTAAATTATCTCTGAGGACTAAAATATGTGAACCTAATTTAAAAGCTGAGGCTGTAAAGGAGCATACAGAAGGACAAACACAGGACAAAACAACCTAACAAAAGGATTATCCTGGGCATGGATCCAGGCAGCAGGTCTTTATTGCCCTGCATGGGATGTAGTACAAGGACCTGAGGTTGGCTTTTGGCTGCCTTGTCAGAAGGTCAACCCTTACACCCCTGCAAAATTTCAATTAACACAGAAACAGAGAAGGAAACAAAATAAAGTATACTAGCCAATCAAGTAATATATTGTATTGGTAAATATAAGAATGGTAAATGTACCCCTATGTATTGTATCAAAAGAATGTAAGATGTGGATTCAAATAAAAAATAAAAATCTTTATGTGATTTGTTGCTGTTATTTTTGTGTTAGCAATTAGTAAAAATATATTATTTGTTTTAAGAAAGAAAATACTGAAATCTACTTACGAATTGGTATATTACACTATATCCCATAATACATAGTTAGAACAGTAACAGTGATAATGAAATGTATTTCTTCTTATCAAAGATTTTTATATTACTTAATTGTGAATGTTATAAAAAGATGACAGTCACAATAACCTCCCCTCCTGGGGTGAAGAAAATATAGACATCATACTTTGGTGGCTTAAAAAGATACAAGATCTTAAATATACACATCGAACAGTTACATAACTTTAAGATATTCAACATTCAAAACAACATTTAATACTATAACAAATCTTTCAAAGAATGACAATCAATTCGAAACTTGCGAACCTATTTGTTAACATTCAACAACAGCTCGTGTTTCTTCTCCAATGAACAGTGGAAGGGTTTGATATTTTGTAAATTGTGTCTACACTTTATCTGTTGTCCATCTAAAGACACCAAGTTCACGAAATTGTTCTTCACTTCCTCCACCAAAAATGGCCCCACATATAAGTCATAAAATTTATGGATAGTTTTGTTCAAGGCAGAACTTCTTGCATGATTCCTAACCATAACCAAATCACCTTGAACAATTTTAGGGGTTTCTGCGTTTGAATGAGTCTTCTTTCTTTTGGAACGTTTAGTTGTTTCAATTAACTGAATATATTTAGCTGTCCAAGACAATTCGTTCATCTCTTCTGGCCAGTCAATAACAGAAGTTATTTTATCTCGAACTTCCTCGTGTAGAAAAATTTCAGCCGGAGTGAAACCAACAACCTCGTTATATGAGTAATTTAATAATTTTATAACATTTGTTAAAACTTTGGACCAAGATCTGTGGTTGGTTTTACAAAAGAGTCTAAGCAAACGAATGATCTCTTTATTATATCTCTCAATTGGATTCGCATGAGGCGAATATGGTGAAGTGAGAATATGCTTTACACCAATTGACCTCAAAAATTTTTCCCATTCACCGGATTTAAATTGTGATCCATTATCCGTTAATATAACTGTACACATAGGATAATGATGGAAATAACCTAAGTTAATTCTGTTGATAATTTCTCGAGTTGTTGCCTTCCTGAGAGGATAAGCCATAACATATTTGCTGGTTAATTCTACAATAGTCAGAATATGTTGATATCCTTGAGATAATGGCAATGGACCAATCAAGTCTAAAGATAAGAACTGATGTAATTTGTAAGAAATCACGTGAAGCTCCTCTTTGGTAATATGTTGTGTTTTCTGTTTCGTCCTTGCACATTCCACACAATCACTTAAATATGACTTGACACTTCCTCTCATCTTAGGCCAGAAATAGAATTTAGAACACTTCTTATAAAGCTTAGAAAACCCAAAATGGCCAGCCAAATCATGTTGTTCATACAAAACTTTCTTGACAGCTGCTTCAGGTACAAAAACTCTCCAATGGTTCGAGTTGATAGATCTATAAAACAGTATATTTTTATGTAGTTTAAATATTCCCTTAATTTCGAAATAGTCATCACCCTTGCCTAACATAGAAATTATACGTTGACATAATTCATCGTTTTGTTGCACTTTCATCCAATACAAAAAGTATTCTTCTTCAAGTAAACCAATATCTGTGCAGTTTACATGTAAAGTGGAAGGAAACAAATTGTTTTGTGACTTAATTGGATATCTACTTAACGCGTCCGCGGCCGTATTTGCAGAACCACTAACATGCTGAATTGTATAATCATAATTTTGCAATTTCAAAGCCCATCTGTTAAGCCTTGGATTTAACGATCTTGCTGAATTTAACCAAGAAAGTGATTGATGGTCACAGTGTAATACAAATGGTCTGCCCAATAGATATATTGAAAATTTTTCCACGGAAAAAAGGATGGCAAGACATTCTATTTCATGCACAGAATATGTTAATTCTGAACCTCGTAAAACTCTGCTCGCATACTGGATAATCAAAGTTTCACCATCGTCAGAATATTGCCATAAGACTCCACCGATTCCTATTTTACTGCCATCAGTATTTACATGGAAAGTGTTGTTCAAGTTAGGTTGAGCTAACATCTCCGGAGACAAAGCCAATTCCTTCAGATGTTTAAATGCCTGGAGATGTGCTTCATTCCATTCCCATTTCTTATTCGTTCTAAGTAAATCGTATAAAGGAGCCGCAATCATTGCAAACTTATCCACAAATTTTCTCCTCCAATTTACCATTCCTAAAAATTTTCTTAAAGCTTTTCTATTTGTTGGAGTAGGATATTCAGTTATTGCTAGATTTCTTTCTGGATCTACAGCGATGGTTTCACCTGATACTATGTGACCAAGAAACTTCACTTCAGTTTTACAAAATGTGCACTTCGATAATTTGATGGACATATTTACTTCTCTCAAAGTTTTCAACACGTAGTCCAAATGTTTTAAATGACTTTCCAGTGATGATGAAAATATAAGAATATCATCCACATACACTATAAGAAATGAACTAGTATCATTGCCAAACACTTTATGCATTCTGTCGACAAAAACACTAACAGCACTCTTAATACCAAAAGGCAAAAAATGAAATTCCATTAAAATACCACGATATGAGAAAGATGTGAACTTATAAGATCTAGGTGTCAGTGGTATTTGAAAATATCCACAAGTTAGGTCAATCGTCGAAAAGAATTTTGCACCTCTCAACCTAGGCAAAAGTTCAGATATAGGTTCAACCTGTGTCATGGGTGAAATTACATGTTCATTCAGCTTCCTAAAATCAACAACAGGACGCCACAATCCACCTGCCTTTGGAACTATGTGGAGAGGGTTCCGGTATGGAGAAGTACTTTCATGAATTACTCCCCACGTTTTCCATTTCTTTAATTCTTTCTCCATATCATCTCGCCTAGCGAATGGAATAGGATACGTAGATGCCACTATAGGTTCATTCGTATCTAGCTCTATGTCATAAGATTCCACCTTGGCTGCCTTTGGTTTGTCCGAAAACACATCTTGCTACTTCAGTAATAAATTATATAAATTATCAGCAACTCCAGCTTCACAATATTCGTTGCCATAAACTTTCTTATGGATATCTTCTTCAGAAGCTAGATAAGCAGAATCATTAACATGAGAAGATTCAAATGTCAAAGTTTTACAAGATTCAATTACGGAATTTTGCGAGCAAGTATTATTTGTAGAACTCGGAACAAAAGGAGCTGATACTTCCTTACCACTTGAATGAATTAGTTCAACAGTAGACATACGATAATTAATTATAGCCTTGTACTGCCACAAAAATGGTGCTCCCAAGATCAAATCGGCATGTAATTGTTTAACTACATATAAACCCACGTGGAAAAATTCATCTCCCAACTGCATAATGACATATTTAAAACCTACAACTTTTATACGTTGCTCACCAGCGAAACAAGCCAACTGAATTCCTTCTACTGGTTCCAGCTTTATACTTGGCAATAAAGAACTTAGAGTGATCCAAACCTTGTAATCCAACAAATTACATTGACTACCAGTGTCAATTAAACAATTAAGAAACAAGTCACAAATTCTTCCCTGTATTTCTGGTGCTTCAAGTAAAGGTGTAGGAGTTCCTTTATCTGTAACAGTCCACTCGGGCTCTGAATCAAACCACTCCAGCAAAAATGCAACAGGTAAAACATCTTCTTTATCAACGCCTAAATATTTAACTCTATTAAAGTCACCGAGACAAGACTTAACATGCAAAAGGTAAGGATCATAATTACAAGTAAGCTCCATGTGGTCATCCTTTGGCAGGGCGAATTGGAGCGCATTTCCCCGCCTTAGTTGTTTAATGTTCTCTGAGGGCTCCCACTAGTAGCATTAGTTACTGAGGAACATTCTTGATTTAAACTAATGTCATTGCAATTCATTCCATTTCGGAAATTTCCATTGTTCCTTGCTGAAATCTCTGAGTTAGTGTTAATGGAGTCACCTCGCAATTCTGTATTGGTCGGACTTTGAAATCTTCTATTCCTGTTGTATCTAGGTGCATCTGTATTATTGCCATTACTAGCGTTCCCTTGAGTGTTTGTTCTTCGATTGTTATTATGAAAGTACAAACTTCGATCGTTACCTTGTCGCCTATAGCTCTCTTGGTTAGCTCCAGATTGCCTATAGTTGTTTCTGGGATTCCTAGCAGCTGGTTGGTCTATAAGTCTTTCTGAAGCTACTGTTTGGGTAGATGAATCACTGCATGACTTATTTTCCATAGACACTTGCCTTACAAAATGCCTAGATTTTTCGAACCTATTCGAGTTGTACTCCCCACTTATATAATCACCAGGTAGTGACAAAGATTTGGTTTTATCACTAGAATATAAGTCTATTGTCCTGAGTTTTTGTGTTAATTGTTTAAGGTTGGAAATTTCGTGACAACCCACATTCTTAGAAACTGTTTCTGGCAATTGCTTCAGAATTACTCTTATTATCTCAGCTTGTTTAGGCTTTTCTACAAGGTTGCAATATGATGAATATACCTTCAATGCGTACGCTTCTAATGATAAACCAGAAGATGTGTTGTATTTACGAGAACGCAAAACTGCCAGTTGGCTTTCTAACAAATCATTCGAAGCAAATTGTTCAAGAAACTTGCACACAAAATCATCATATGATGAGAAATTCCGTCTTTCACTATTGAACCAATACGCTGCAGTATTGTAGAAACATTTGTGAATAACTTGCAGGCGATATTGAGAAGATACACCAATCAAATTTAACATTGTTGTCAGCTGGTCTATATACTCCCTAGCTGATTGTTTCGAGACGTCACCTCCAAAACGTGGTAACTGGCTTAGCTCATTTACACGAATAACTTTACCCGGGCATTCTCCAAATGCGTTTCTTGCAGAAATATTTGTATTACATTCTGCACGCGCAGGTTTACAAAACTGGTTTGATTCAAAATTTGGAGACTCAGAATTCTTAGAAGCAATGTTAATTGGATTATTCAGAATGTCATTTCTGGGAATGTAATTTTGATTACAAAACATCGGACTCATTGAAGTTGTAGTATTTGTATTACCAGCTACAGTATATAATGGCTTCTCACATGAAGGTATATGCTGAAAATACATTTGTGAAATTGGATTATTTGAATAAGCTTTCGTTGTACAACACTGAGTTTCATTATGAAAACTGGCATTCAGAGGACTTCCATAACCATAATGGTTAGTAGAACAAGGTTCATTGTAATGCACTCTATATGCATTCTCCGAAAGTGCGAGGTCCCTATTGGCCAACGGATGTGTAGTGAAATGAGCAGGTGATTCGTTACATGATGGAGGATCCCACAAATAAGATGTATTGGAAAGCCTATAGCTAAAATCAGTTCCTAAAGAAGTAGCGTTCTGACCTGATTTACGTTTAGTAATTACAGGTACATCAATATCAGATGAATCATAACCCGAAGAACCAACACCACGTTTGTCACTAGCCCGAAATTTAACATTTCGTGATCTTCGATTTGAATTTGCATTATTTGTTTGACAAGCCACATGCTCAGTTTGTTTACTATTTCCATCCTCTTCGCTCAGTTCTCGTCTTCCATTCAAAGTTTCGTTAGCAACACTGTTGCTGATGGCATTGCCTTGCTCCAAAGAAATAACCCTATCTCTAAGGTCATTTACCAAGGTTTCAGAGCTACATGTAGCAGTCTGAACTACCTTCATTCTATCTAATTCCGCATTTAATGTTTCAAACCTAACCTCATGTTGAGTAAATTTCTCCATAATTTCATCATTGCAGACTTCCAACCTTGCCAACTTTCCGTCATGACTCTTCATTTGTTCTTGAATAACTGAAACTTCAACATGCATTGTACTAATACCTTCATCCAATTTACACCTCAACTCACTGCTAACATTTTGACAAGTTTGGGCAACATCTTGTAACGAATGTTCAATATGATAAAGCCGGCCGTTAAACCTAACATTATGCTGCTGTAATTCATTTCGAATGGCTTGAAACTTCTCTTCCAGATTTTCATTATTTTGTTGCAATTCCCTTTGTAATAATTCATTATTTTGTTGCATATCCTTTTGCAACTCCTTTTGTAACATTTCATTATTTTGTTGCATATCCTTTTGCAACATTTCATTATTTTGTTGCAATTCCCTTTGTAATATTTCATTATTTTGTTGCAATTCACAGCGAATGTTCTGTTGCAACTTTTCTTGAAGATTTTCATTATTTTGCTGCAAATTTTGGGTAACCGTAACTTGAAATGCAGCAATAATCTTGTCCAAGTTAGGATTCACTGTACTTGTATAAGATTTTAACAAAAATGGATCAAAATCTGGTTTACAAGATTTACAAAAATTGCTTTCATTAGAAGAGCTAAATATTACCCAGTGCATTACAGTCAAACCTCTGCACTCCAAATGTTCCCATTTATTGCAGCTATTGCACTTCACAAGACTGGAATCTGCTTCAATGTTACTGCAACAAATAATATTCTTCATTGGGTCAGCATTTTCTTCAATAGTTTCATTTTCCCTGAAACTATCGACGACATCGGATCTTAAGAAAACTCCCGTTCTTAAGTTGTAAGAATGTTGCTTCCGATCCATTATTTAAAGTAATCAGAAGATAACTTCCATATTACATATTCACGAATCCTGGCTGAAGGTCGCCATAATTGTTGCTGTTATTTTTGTGTTAGCAATTAGTAAAAATACATATATTATTTGTTTAAGAAAGAAAATACTGAAATCTACTTACGAATTGGTATATTACACTATATCCCATAATACATAGTTAGAACAGTAACAGTGATAATGAAATGTATTTCTTCTTATCAAAGATTTTTATATTACTTAATTGTGAATGTTATAAAAAGATGACAGTCACAGATTGATATGTGTCCATCGATTCATTTCAAACATTTATCTCATAAAGTATGTGTTAGAAATATTCGTTTTGAGGGGAAATTCTTATTTAATAATTAATTATAATTGATTAGATATATTGGGCATTATCAGAATGTAAAATGTAGTAATTTCTTACTTGATGCTGAATATCACCAACTATAAAACCTAATATAAAATCTATGTAAATCATCACTATAAATATTTGTTCATTTTGTTGATTGCAAGTATTGCTTGAATTGTAGAAGTTCTCTTCTAATTTGTAATTGCTACGAGCAATTAAAGACTTTGTTCAGTGTATTGCTTGGTTAATGCCTTTGTGATGAACTTCAGAAAAGTATGCTAGATTACCAAATTCTGCATGGCGCTTTGTTGCAGGCCTCCTCTGGAAACAGCGAAATACATTCTGGTTTATACAGCTGAACTTTTCCTGTCACAGCACCACAGGACAATTGTTGTTACATTCCATCAGAAACAACAAGTGAGGGTGTACCTCCGTAAATGCTGCCCTCTGTGGAAGAAGTGACTAATGGTCACACACTTCACAATATAAAACCAGATTTCAACTAGTGTGTTACTTGATTTTGTTTTCCCATGGAATAGAGTTAAAAAAAACAACTTAAAACACTGGAAATGTGAAATTCAGGAACATTTTTGTTAATATTTTGCTGTATTGGGAGCATGGCAATTGAATTTACAATGTCGAAAAGATAATGGGACAGTTTCCCCCACCTCTTTTGCAACTATTGCTCCTGCACTATGCTCCCCTTCAGTAATGGAACCCAATCGTAGCTACTGGTTAAACAGTTACATAAGTTATCTTCCAAATTAACTTTTAATTACAAATTCCATCTTTAATGGGGTAATCTTGATCAACTAAACATGGAACACAAATGAATCCTATGATGAATTCTCTGTAATTCAAATCCTTTACCTCCTTATTCTAGAACTATCAAGTACAGATATGCAAATGAATTAAACTTCTAAATATCTGGGTGTAACGTCCAGTATGTAAAAGGGGCTTTGGAGTTTTGCACTCTTTTCCAGCTCAAATATTTTCATGTTAAATCAGTTCAAATGCTTGTTTTTAACATTGTTATTATTGTGATTATGTCTGATCTGATTTATCAGATGAAATGTTAAAAAAAATATATTTGCAATGGCTATAAAATGCCTTTCCTTGCATTATGCTTGAAAGGACCAACCATCTCCATTCTACACAAGACTGAAATGCGTAAGTTCATAGATTCAATGCAACATATGCAAGTATTATGCTGATCATTCAAATGGCACAATGTGTTGCTACAGTTCACCCTTATGTTGACTGTCATCTTATTATGACATGCTAAGGCAATTCCCAATGCAGTATATGAAATTGTCACCCTAAGCCAAGTGATCTATTGGCCAGCTGGCCATAAGAAATATATGGAGAGACAATCTGTTGGATTATACTCTGCAATGTCTGATTTATTGTGGCCGCGGTGGCTCAGTCGGTAAAGCATCTGACTACCATGCTAAAGGTCCCAGGTTCGATCCCCGGCCAGTTCAAATCCGGGAACTTTTATAACTTTGGAAGCAGCCCCGGCACCCACCAAGTGTTGAATGATATGGATACCTGGGGGAAACCCTGGGGGGTAAAGGCGGTGATGTCACATTACCCCCACTCACGACGGAATCAAGAAAGAGTGGGGCGTTACCCACACACCCCATATATGGCTTCATGGCATGGTGCTAAGCACAGGGGAGAACTTTACTTTTTTTCATGTCTGATTTAATGGGCGGCTGTCCTAATATAAATCCTGTCCTATTATTAACATTATTATAATTGCAATTTTTTAACTTTTTCAAACTCACACATCATCAATAGATCTAGAGGAGTAGTTAATTCAACCCAAATATCCATTCCAAATCTTCCACAAATGTCTGTGGAATACGTTAGTTCTTACTCACTCTCAATTTTGAAAATCATATTTAGTAAGTAGATTTATGAAACAAATTGATTATATTGTAATTTACAGAAGAAAAAACTCATACAATTATCCAGGCTGCCTCTGGATACATAATAACAATCGAAAAGTACACAGAAATTTAAAGTGATATTGCAAATGAAAAACTTTTATCTAAATATGTTATAAAGGTGTTTGTAGGTGTGAATGTGTGTAATATTCGGCTTATATTTATGTTATGGAATGTTTGTGATTCCTTTACTTCGTTTTCTAGCTCTTGAATCTAATAATGAAGAGAATGAAAGGTGATTACATAAAATTCATGGAGAGACATTAGTAAAGGAACATGCATGCCCAGACTGTCACATTACTTGCTACTGACATGTAGCAAGATCACAGATTGTATACAATTTACTCAGCCACTAAGTGTTTAGAGACATATTTTTATTAACTTTTGTCTTTACTTTTATCTGTTCTAAAGTGTTTTCTCCTGCATAGAAGCTAATATGTTTAAATTACAAAACAATGTCTCAGACCTCTAATTTTTCTATGGAATAAGAAGACAAAATATATATTTTTCTGGAATGAAGCTACAGAGTGCTCCACACATACAAAACCAACCTTCAACAAGTCATGTGATTCTCCAAAGGCATTCTGGGTTCACTTCAATTGGCTCAAGTTGTCTGCATCCCTCATATCCTAATTGCATGCTGTAAGGTGAGGAATCTGATGATTTTGTTGAACTCATATTTCACCCTTAAAGACAGACATTTGTGTTTATATGCTGTTTCCATGGTACCCTTACTACGAGGATCACTATTTATATTTTGAGCCTTGGCAACACTGATTGAAGTTAGGCGCGATTTGACGTTTGCACAGAATCGTCTGGCATTATTGACCATAACGTACTTCAAATGTTTTGTCAATAGCTTCATTTGTGTTGTTTATGTTGCCTTGGAGATTGCGCGACAACAATAAAATGGAATTAACTTGTGAACATTTTCGTGCGATGATTTTTTACGATTTTCGACGTGGATTATCAAGACAAGAGTGCATCGATCAACTTACTTCCACATTTGGCGATGAAGCCCCATCCTTTGCCACTGTGAAACGCTGGTATAACGAATTTAATTGTGGCCGCCATTCGCTCACCAACGAGATTCGTGAAGGTCATCCAAAATCAGTTGTTGTTCAAGAAAACATTGATGCTGTGCAAAACCTAATACTGCAAGATCGTCATGTGACATACTGTGAGATTGAGGCAACCATAGGCATTAGTTCCACCAGCATATATAAAATATTACATGATCATTTAGCTGTGAGAAAGGTATGTTCTTGTTGGATCCCACACAATTTGACAAAAACTCAAAAAGACGCTCGCGTCAATTGGTGCAAACAAATGCTCAATAAATACAATCGTGATGCTTCAAAAGACGTATATAAGATTGTAACAGGTGACGAATCATGGATATATGCATATGAGCCGGAACGTAAACAGCAGTCGACTGTATGGGTCTTTCAAGATGAACCCAATCCAACAAAAGTTGTTCGCGCTCGAAGCACATCGAAACAAATGGTTGCCTGTTTTTTCAGGAAAACTGGTCATGTGGGAACTGTGCCTTAAGAGGAACGTAGAATGGTCAACTCTGAATGGTACACAACAATTTGTTTGCCAGAGATCTTCGGTCAAATACGGAAAACAAACAAACGCCGTCGGATCATTCTTCATCAAGACAATGCCAGCTGTCACACATCTCGTCTAACAACCGACTTTATGAACAGTCAAAAAATCGAATTGATGGGTCATCTGCCGTACAGTCCTGATTTGGCACCCAATGACTTCTTCTTGTTCCCGAATGTCAAGAATAAATTGCGTGGACAACGATTTTCGTCAGCGGAAGATGCCGTTGATGCGTTCAAAAACCATATTATGGAGGTGTCTCAAGAAGATTGGAAAAACTGCTTTGACAAATGGTTCGAACGAATGCAAAAGTGTATTGACCATAAAGGAGAATACTTCGAAAAACAATAAAGCAGTTTTCAATGCCAAATTCCTGTTTTTTCATTGTTAGGCTCAAAATATAATTAGTGACCCTCGTATCTGCAAGGATCGAACTCATTATTTACATAACAGTAACTCACTCCATCAACAATAGTAATCAACTGATGTTGATACTCTTTGAAGATAAAGAAAAGCTTGTAATACATGAAACAGAACTCAAAGAGATGTTTTGTGTGGAATTTCTCACATAACTTCAATAGTTAAAGCACAAATTGTGCCAGCTGGGTAAATCTGATAACCAATTTTAATTTATTTTGGAACAGAATTTTCCAAGCAGTGTCTGTGTGATGGTCAGCTTTTCTAGATATGAGAATGTGTCTTTCTCAAGTGGTACTACTGCATCTTAATACCATTTGTAGTTGACATGAGATGAATTCTTGGCAAAACCCTTCAGAAAATTGCATTCATAATAAGAAGTAATTTTGAATATATGAAAAAGTTATGAAGTTCAGGATATTACTATACAGGGTAAGTCAAAATGATTGACCCGATTACAGAAATTTATTCTGTGAAATCCAATAAACATATGTTATTATGAGACATGCACTTCGAAAGGTTACGTTTCAAAGTTTAGTTTCCACGCAGTGTTTCCACTTTGACTGGAGAACAGAGATCTTTCTGTATGCTTGATTATCATGTGAACAAGTCTGTGATTAGTGTAAAACGGCATTTCCGTACCAAATATCGGAGAGAACCACCTACGGGGAAGGCCATTCGTAAGTGGTATGAACATTTCAGGGATTCGGGCTGGATCTGTAAACAAAAACCGACTGGCCGTCCATTGACTGGGGAAGAGACAGTGGAAGGAGTGCGCACATGTTTCGTGTGGAGTCCACAGAAGTCCACTTACAGGGCAGCGAGAGAACTTCAACTTCCACACAAAACTGTCTGGCGGGTTCTGCGGAAACATTTACAAATGAAACCCTACGGCTTGCAACTAGTTCAAGCCTTAAAATACACTGATTATGCTTTGCGCGCGTTCTTCTGTGCTGATTTCCTCACATTAATGGAAACGGATGGGTTCTCTGAGAGGTTAATTTACAGTGATGAAGCAACTTTTCACCTTTCAGGGAAAGTGAATATACACAACGTAAGGATTTGGGGAACTGCTAACCCCCATGAATTTGTGGAACACGAACGTGATTCTCCCAAAGTGAATGTCTTTTGTGCCATTTCACATGAACAGATTTATGGGCCCTTTTTCTTACATTAACGTACTGTGACAGGACTTGTTTTCCTTGATATGCTGCAACTATGGCTCCTTCCACAGCTTGCAGAGGATAGCGCAGATTTCATTCTCCAATTGGATGGTGCCCCTGCGCATTACCATGGCAGTGTTAGGGACCATCTCAATAGGGCATTGGAACAACGTTGGATAGGCCGTACATCTCCGGAGGATCGACCTCTCCTTCATTGGCCACCTCGTTCCCCGACATGTCCCATGTGATTTCTTCATGTGAGGTTTTGTCAAGGATCATGTTTACGTACCACCACTTCCAACAACATTGGATGACCTGCGTGCCTGCATCATAGCAGCCATTGCTGATATTGACCGCAACATGCTACACAAGGTTTGGCAGGAGATAGACTATCGACTTGATGTGTGCCGTGTTACGCGAGGTGCTCACATAGAACACTTGTGATTTGTTTGAAAAAAACTTTGATAGTTTACCTTTCTTAGCACATGTCTAACAATAACATTTGTTTATTATATTTTACAGAATAAATTTCTGAAATCGGATCCATCATTTTGACTTACCCTGTATATTAAAAGAATAATTCCCTCCCATAAAATTATTTCAACAAAGAAAGACTCAATTCTCATAATTTGTTATGAGTCTCCACCATAAAACCACAAACAACAAGTTTCTCCTCAAACATCCTCATCTCAAGTGTTAAGCTCACAGGTGTAACATGATGATCAGTACCCACACCATTCTACTACACATTTAACACCTGTTCTGAGGACCATCACCCTCTGCAAAATGCTACACATGTATGACTCATCCTGGCATTTCCGTTTGTTTCCTTATATATCTGCATTAATATCAATATCAAAATCAGTCGTCATCAATACAATTATAAAACCTTATACAAGTATAGTACAAACATACAAATATAAAATATAATACAAGAAAAGCATAAACATATAAATATAAAACGTAAAGCAAGAATAACATAAACATACAGAGACAAATACAGTTGTATATGGTGTTTGATTAGAATTGAATTACGAGTAAGGACATAATTAAATATATTACGTGTTCTAGAAATTTAAATCATCATTTGAGTGCAGAATAAATTCATGAATATTTTCTTTGATAAACATTAGGCAGCTAAATATATATAGGCATGAAACAGTTATTATTTTATATTGTTTGAAAAGAGGTTTGCATGAAGCTGACTGGTTGAATAATCCAGCCATGTTTCTTACTGTCTTTTTCTGACAAATGAATAAATTGCTAGCAGTTGATGAGTTGCATGTTAATAAAATCCTATATGTTAGATGGTTATGAAAAAATGCGTAATAAGATTGTACCAATAAATTCCCACTTACTAAGGACCTAAGTTAATTTAATAAGTAGATGACTCTGGCCAGTTTGCAGCATAATTTGTTTGTTTGCACATCCCAGGATAATTGTGAATCTAGATATAGACCAAGAAGCGTTACTGAGGTACATTCAATGTCCTTATTTAGGGTGAAGATTATTTTCTCGGTTTTGTTTTGATTAATAGTCAATTGATTAGTTTCAAACCAGAAAGTAGACTTCTCTTTTACTTCTTTGTTCATTTCTTCAAATATGCATTTATTATTGCCAATTGTGAGGAAATTACTATCGTCTGCATACAAAACCGTTTTATAGGGTATGAAGCAAGGTAGATCATTTAAATAAATATTAAAAAGGAAAGGAGCAAGGACAGAACTTTGGTGGACTCTACTTTCAATATTGGGGAGATCTGATTGTTCACTGTTTAAAATGACCATCTGCTGCCTATTTCATAGATATGATTTGATGAGGGAGAGCTCAGCTTCTAGGATACCATAAGAGCGTACCACTTGGTGTTAAACTGAATCAAAAGCCTTACTTAAATCAACAAGCGTTGCGCTCACAGAAGGTTTAGATTCAAAGCATCCAGTACTGTTGAGACAATGTTTCAATTGCTTTCATGGTAGATAAATGAGCTTTAAAACCAAACTGTGCGTTTGTGAATAAATTGTTACTTGAAAAATTTGTATCTAGATATACATGAATCTAGTGTTCTAATATCTTTGATAGTATATGCACTAGGGTGATGACTTTTTACAACCTCATTTCCCTGTATCATAATTTGATGAGCTTTCATTAAAGATTAGATAAAATCTTACTTTCAAGGTGATTAGATAAAAAAACCTCACGCACAAAATGATTTTAAAAATTTTATTTATCAGTTTTTTTGCCCATTTTTTGAAGTCACTGTAAGCAGATATAAAATTGAACACATGCTTTAGAGTCACATATATACAACATTATATAGGGTAATCAAACACACAAGAAAGTAAATTATTCACGATAATTTCATTGGACAGGATGAATCTCAGTGGGAGGTTGTCCTTGTTGCGCCAGGAGTCGTGCAAGTCTTGCATAACTTTGATCGCACGCTCACAGCACTGGTTGCTTTGGGCAATGTTGATTGGAGATTCATCTGTTTTCCAGTGGGTTTTCAAGCATTTGAGACCTGTTGGGTAGTCATTCAGAACTGCAGATAGTTCATCAAAATCTTCAGCACGGAACAATTGACTGCTGAACCAATGGTCATCTCATGAGTAGGAAATGAATGAACAAATTTTACGCAGCCTGTTCCGGGTTTCAGGCATCAGAATAAACGCAAGAAGGGCTGGAATGGCACAAGAGTTGCATCATGCATTGCTGATGTTTGGGATCAGTTGAAACTTCATGAAGGGGATCTCATTCCTGTCAGTGAAGTGAAGGAAGACACGAGTGAGGTGGTAGAGAAACTTTACGTCGTCTCTCCAGGCACCTGTTTCCTTAATCTCAGTTTTACCGTTGCTGAAGGTTGCTTTCAGTGTATCATAATTGCTCATCAAATCCTGCACAAAGAAGTACTCTATGTTTGGTGATTTAGTCGAACCATGGAGCTCATCGTCCATGACAACGCGAAGGACACGATCCAGCACATGGTGCTGGCAACTGATGAACTTAGGTTTGGGGTGACCTTTCTCTTCGAACATTTGCTGCAGCCGAACAACAATGCCTGTCTTCTTGCCGGTATTCACGATTGTTGTGTTGGCAACAATCATCACAATTGATCCCCACAGGTTGAACTCCTCTAACACATCCTGGAGTCCTTCTGCGATTGTTTGAGCTTTCCCATCTTTCAATTTGAGTACAGACAACTTAATTTCTTTTGCTTCATTCTTGAGGACCACGACCTGATATTCAAAGCCATCAATGTGTTTGCCGTCAAAGTGTATGCTCCACTTCTCCAGATGAAGCATGCTCACCAAGTGCTTCTTCATCTGAGCAGCTGTAGATAGCCTTGTGGATTACTGACTGACATGGGGTTGGGATTTCAATGCCCTCACCAGAAAGCTGGTGGCACACCTTTGGTGCTCCGTGGGACGACAGCTTTGAGCTTGTAACAAGGCATCTTGCAATGCCTGTTGGGTTATGCTTCCTCGTGCTCGTTGATGCTTCATTCTCATCCTCCAAAGGACTGTCTTTGCTGTTGTCGGATGAGTCCGTGTAACTGTCGGAACAATCAGGTGGTGCTGAGCTGGTAAGTGTTGACACAGTCGCTTCCATTGCCTTCTTTTGCTTGGATGGGTAGATGGTCTTTGCACTAGCATGTTTGCAACTGGAATAACCAACCTGGTCCTTGCTCTCAATTTGCAGTTTGTAGAGGTTCTCATCCTCTTTGCACATCCATTCACCTTTCACCTTGGTCACGTCAAACAATTCATTCAATGAATCAAAGTTTTGTTTCTTTCTGCATTGCTCATAGTCTTTCAGAAGGTTTGCTAGTTTTGCACAAATGGCTTGATCAGATACATGCTGGAAGTTCAATGTTTTGCTCCATAGGGCTTTAAGCTCCACAGCAATTAGACCGATCCTCTCTCTCCATTCTTTGGCAGTGGAGCATCCAATGCCGTGGCTTTTCAGGGGCATGCAACTCCGTTCACTCAAGGGTGCTTCATAAATTGGCACGTTGCCTCTTCTTGATGGTGCTTGAAACTGGACTAAGTTCTTTGTCCAGGTTTCCTTGTTCTTCTCCGTGTTAGAAGAGGTCTTCTTGAACGACATGTTGTCTTCTACTCAGCAACTGAAATAGAAAAGGCCTTAACGTAAATATTAAATATGTAACAAATTAAAGAAACTGTTATTGAGTTTCCATACATTTTATTTAATAACAAGCAAAAAACAATTATAGAAAGTAAAAAATAAGACAGACACTAATAATACATTAGATGCTCAATTATAATTAGCAAGAGAGTTCAATGTAGCTCACCAAATAATACAAGAATTTCTTTATAATATACTCTGGATAAGGCAATAATAATGTTGCACCAAATTAATCTACTTAAAACTCAATTACCCGCTTTGAACACCTTGCTTATATAGCAGTTTATACCACAGTGCGAAACAGCTGAAGAAAATTTTAGTACTGTACAGAAGCTTCCCGAGTAATTATGTCACCGTGACGTCTCAGTCCGGCCAGACGGCGCACAATGCTCTATGATTTTCTGGAATATTCCATAGAATTCTCTGGTGCATAAATTATTGCACAACTCCGTTTGCTGAATTATATTATTTAATACAATTTTATGAAATGGTAAAATGGCATACATAAAATTTAAAAATTGTTTGTGCGTGACCTTTTTCAATATTTCAATGGAATATACCTCATTTTAGTCATTAATAGGCAAAAGTTCATCCATTTGTGCTACAGGAAATAATTTTTGAGAAAAAAAATGAAAAAGTCATCACCCTAATATGCACAAGTGATATTGGACGGTAATTACTTAGATTGGACTTATCTCCTCTTTTATGTATAGGAACAACAACTGAGACTTTGAGACATGTAGGGAAACCCCCACTGTCAAATATCCAGTTAATAAGAGTACTAAGTAGGTACTGCATAATATCTATAAATCTTTTTATAACAATGTTTGATAAACCATAGAAATCCTCAGATTTTGAATTGTTTAATTTTTGTGCTGCTTTAATAATATCCATTGGTTTGACTTCATATCATCTGATAGGCAGATTACTACTATTGTCATATGATATTAGTATAACATTTGCATTACCGTGGTCACAATCTTTTGCAGCATTGCTCCTTGTGGAATCATCCTTACCAGATTTGACAAAGAAGTAAGAACCAATTGATATATTCTCATTTGTTATTAAGCACGTCACCTGATAATGTTTGCATGAGCATGTGAACACTCATGTACACACACATATTTTCATTCGAAAAAAATATACTCCTTTGATGTTCGAGTGTATACACACAATTTACTCTGACATGACGTCTTTCACATCTCATAACTTTTTTTAGATAGTTCGTAACAGTGACTCCCATGGTCTTCCACGGATTGTGTTGAACACAATTGCTGTGCGTGTTGCATCAAACTGGCAGCTAAAGAGCTGTTGGCCACTATACCCCACAAATGTTCACTGAGCTGTGCGAACACATGGTGGTGCGAGCCCTGATGCAAGCAGTAATACTTCTTGCATTGGGCACCAGAGTGCAGTATATACAAGGGGGACTCGAAATGGTCTGCACAACATAGTTGCATAATGTCGAATATAATTTTAATTATTTCTCCTGATATCGTTATTAAGTGCATTGTGCGTGGGTGTGTAGCATTCAATTACTTAACATACAGTGAGAATTTTATTTTCTGTGTAATATCTAGAGCCCAATTATAGGGTTCGGCAAATGTATCTATTTCAAACAAGACTACTTACTGATTTGGCCGAATAAGTGGCTAAAGAACACACACTAAACATGCACTTTCTTTTGCCAGTTATTCGGGCAAATCAGTAAGTAGTCTTGTTTGCAATAGATACAAGTAAAAAATATGTAAATATATCTCAAACGGAATTGTTATTCCTTTTTCGTCGGACCGTTCCTGTAATTGATCAATTCATTCGGATCCATGAATGGGCAAATGACACATCCTGGGCGTTTGTTACCATTTGCACATATACAATCTTCTTGCTTCCAAAAGACTGCTTCTGGAAAGATTTGTTTCGTGCAATGAGAAAGATCAAGGATGGTAAATATGTTTCATTGATTGATTTGGTGTTTTTAGTGCACTTTATGCATAGTAAGACTAATCGGGACTGGACCTAAAGTTTTAAGTGGGATCCAAATCACTATGTGCCTCCACCGGATATCAAACCCCGTGAGTACAAGGCGACGACGGGTAAACATGTTAATGACGACGTGAACAGATGTTACTATATGCTTTAAATCTGTGGTTCCCAAAGTGTGTGCCATGGCACCCTGGGGCACCGTGATTGATGTACAGGGGCACTGCGAAATGTTACAATATTTTCACTGATTTGCTAGTCAATGCTGTGAATATTTCAAATATGTGCTTATTTAGTACAATTTTACATATGAAATGTTTCTGAATTTGAAATATGTGTTTAATTTTTAACTTAAGACATGCAATCTTACAAGTAACTGAGCTTTGCAAGTGTTAGAGAGGGCTACATTCTGGGTGCTGAGGAAAAATTTTGGAACACTAAGGATGCCATGAAGCAAAGAAGTTTGGGAATCCTTGCTTTAAATGGTCGAAAATCAATCTCTCTGAACATTGGCAAAATGATGCTAGGAGGAAAAATAAGAAACACGAAGGAAGAAGGAATATGAGCAATGTCACATTGACTGATACGTCAATCATATGCATCACAACAGAGTTATTGTGAGTGGGGGGGGGGACATTCTGTATAATACCCAAACATCTTAACACACAAAATACATTTTTTCTGGACTGGACGCATCCTCCCCTCTGTCCCATTAACAATGCATGTGCTTTCAATGCAGAATGAATGTCATTGGTTAACATACGGTCGGTGTAATAGAAAGTAAATTCCAAACTATGGTATTCTTGCGTTGTACATACCTGAGATTGCATGTTATACTAATTAGTTTGCACTAGCCATTACTATTTGTAAATTACGTAATTAAAAGGCTGTTAATTGAATAAAAAATCTTGTATTACTTCAAATATAGCGTGACTTTTGGGGGAAATTGTTGAAAATAAGGTGAACTCTTATTCTTACTTTTTCAATTGAAGATGAAGTTACTCCATTGAGTGTAAAAATTTTATTGTGAACACCCGTATATGAACCGCACTCGACGCCTCTGTTTGTTATGTACTTCGCTTTGCCTAGCTCAGATTCAAATATATCCCAAGCTGCCTTACATGTATTATTGTAATTATTAATTAAGTAATCATTTGTAAACAGTTTGGCTTTTTTTATTTTTGACCTATAAATTCTCATAATTTCCAGATATCTAGCCTTATCCAACTTATTATTTTTATATCCATAGTAATACATCATAAGCTCTGTGGAGAGTGAAAAATCAGAGGTAAATTGAAATAAATCGACTGAAAGAATTGACTTCAGTTATGTCATGTTGTGTTGCTATTTGCAAGTTCGTCTACAAGTGACGATGAGAATAAGCCATGAAATTAGCTAAATTTGATGTAGGAAGACACAAAAATCACTTATGCCCTGACCACAATTCGAACCATGGACCATGTGCATTTGTGCATTGTGATAACCAGTACACCTCGGAGCTCAGTACCAATTTGAAGAGGAAGAACTGAGTGATTCCTGGAGAGTAGGAAGTAAGTAAAAGAATCCACCAAGTAGTGCACAAATTATAGAATGATCCGAGTTGTACATCAAGAAAGAATGGTGAGAGGAGTAAGGGAATCTACAATTGGAAGTGGGGATATAGGAAGAACCAAGACCAGCATAGAGATTGGAAGGTTAAGAGATTAAAGAAACCCACCAAGTGGAAGAGAAGAGATAGCAGGAATCAATTTCTGCATGGAGAAAGGAATGTAATAGAAGCAAATGGATCTACAAAGTTGAAGCCAGGATATAAGAATAATTGAAGCCCTCATGAAGAATACTCATCAGAGGATGAATGAGGTACACCTACAAGGTGGCTCAAAAAGTCATTTAAAACCCTCAGTACAAGGCCACTGCAGTGCGCAACATGGAAATGGTGATGACCAATCGTTATCAGGCCAATTGGGAACCACATTGATGCCACCCGCACGGTCGGCGGCCATCTTGATGTGCGCCATCTTGAATTCAACTTCAGAATTTTAAATGGGAAGGGGGTGATTAGATATATCAAATTAGGCTAGAATTTCACGAGAAATGCAATGGTGAAGGTTTTTTCGACGTATCTTTAACCAGTATAAAGTTATGACTGAATTCTTGTACCAATTTGCTCCTTTTCGAGGTGTTACAAAAATGCTGATTATAATAGACCAGTTGTAGAAGCATAATATTTAGTCCTTTTTCTTATTAATTCAGAATGTTGACTTTACCTCTAAGAACATTTGAAAATACGTAAATAACATTGATAAACGTTAAATCCAAACTTTACACTTACTCTGCATAATCTACCTTTATTTTTCAAATTAGTTAAAACTGTATCAATCATTTGAATCTTACTCTAAATACCTGAAAAATTCTCAGCGTTCATATATATTTAATTGCTATGTAATTAAAAACTTACGTGTTCGAGTTCTGTATTTAAGATAATTTTTAAAAAATTAACATACAGGAGGATTGGTAAAGAGAAAGATTGGAATTCGTATTAAATAAGCTTTCAAACTTCGAAAACGTAATTCTCGTTTGAAATGTGCAGAAATTTTTAATTTTCGATAAATATGGTAAATATTTGGCTGCACAAGTTGGTGTGGTCATAGGTTGGAGTTTCTTGAAAGCATTTTTCTCATTAAAAATTTTGCGTGCGTGCACACGTTCAGGAAAAGAGTGAAAGTGTGCAAATATGAAACTCACTTAACTACTCTACTCTAACCTACTTGAAGCGCCTGGATGCTAAGAATACCAAACTTAAATGACCTAACCCACTAATTCAAGCCTATAGAAAGGGATTTACGATCACACGGAAAATGAAACTGGTTGAAAATATTAATGAAAGCAACTAATTTCAATAAATCCAAAGCAAAAAAGCAAAAGAACACAGGAGGCCTCATTTACGTACTGTACAACCAGGAGAAGATTGTGATTGTTAAGGAATTTTTATTCTAAACTCCCTTTAATATTCCTTATCGGTAGGCAAAGCACGTAATGGGAAAAATCAATAGACAATTCTTGATGCAAGTTGTTTTTCAGTACAAGGCATAAGTTTTAAGAATATCAGCCAGTGTTTCATTAATTCCTAACAACGATAATTTACTTCCAATAGACATAGACGTGTGCGCCGAAGTTATGTCAGGTAAAATAGATGTATGTATAATGAAAATATAATCACACTGTAATCTAAACTTAGACAAAATTTCGATTCGAGAGTAGTAATTAATCCATTGAGGATTGCTATATTTTTTGTTGTTTCAAGTCCACTTTATGCACATATGGACTGATCGGGACTGGATCTAGAATTTAAAGTGGTATCAACAACTTGTTACATTTCTAACAAGTTAGAATAAAATGTCTCACTTTGTTACTCTTCCATGCAGAGCATTAATGAAAATAAAGCAAATAGGTTACACGAAATTCAATAACTGATTGTGCAAGGGTATGAATCATTATTCTTTAAACAGTAATTTTTCACTTTAAAACTATGTCTACCGATTTTCCATCTTAAATTTCCATACATGTCAGATGCTACGTTGAGGTAATATTTTTTAAATAGTTCATTAACAACATCACAATAATCAAAAATATTTTGTTGTTTTTGATAGAGATATTCTACAAAGGGATAAAATAATACCCATTGTTTATATTGAGTAAAAAGGTTCAAAATTATCCACAATATATTTGTGAAATAGGATATTCAAATTTAATGTAGTTGTAAAACTTCATTGTTGGGACATTGTATTTATTTGACGTAACGTTTACCATGATGCTATACAGCTGGAACATAGTAGGGCTATGTTATTGAAGGAGGAACAAAGTATCCTTTATTATGGCTAGAAAATAAATACGTGTCATATACACAACTAACTACACAATTTCCAACAACATATCCACAAAAATATGGACATGAAAATCCCAATCTTTTCCTTTCGTGTTAAATAAAGAAATATTAATAGTAATATGGTCGACATCCATGTAATCAACATGTTCAATCAGCTAGGTTCATATTTCGCACTAACATGTAACATGTAACTCAGATTTGTATTCATACAACACACAAATTTACTTGTAATTGATCAGGATATAATAATTTTTAATTTGCGATTATAATTATTAATCTTACTATGAAATAAATAAATTTATACGACCTGTTTTTCGAATTACTTGCTCATTCAAATATATGTATTTTCCTAAAACATAGGATCACTCTTTTGACCTCGACAGCCTTTCTAGCAATGCAGATTTAGTCCTGTAGTATTTCGAAGGCTCTGGTTTATTGCTTATAAAGAAGAAAGCATCTTACATCAGCAAATGCTCATTGTGTACTAGTAGTGGGATTGATGCTATTATAAACTCAACTTATAAGTGTAGAAAAGAAGAGGTTATTTGATTGAACAGCCCGATTTGCCTACACTTAAAACAATGTCAAGAGGGGCATATGCCCCAATTCTTCAAGTGTGATATGCTTTTAAATCCCAAGAATTCTGAATTCTAGTGTAGAAAAGAAGAAGCCTCAACAGACAGATTTGCCTACACTTAAAACTATGCCAAGTTCCCATATGATCTTATTGTTTACAGTGTGCTTTTCTGTCAAAATCCCAAGAATCTTGAATTCTAGTGTAGAAAAGATGAGCCCCCCCCCTCAGATTGATTCCCCCATGTATATATTGATATAAAGCTCATAGCTCCTCGGTTCTGAGACCCAGTAGAGTGTGGTGCATAGCCCCATGGTTTTTATTGTCTTGTAATCAAGAGGCTTCTGGGTTTGAGTCGGACTTCTAGAATTGCTCTGTGACTCTCTCATTTCTTACATCATAAACATATGATTTTTCACCTATAAGAATAACACTACATATGGTGTCATCAGGGAGTGTATCGTGGAATTCACAGATAATTTTAATGTTTGTCCTGTCATTAACCACAACTTGTTTTCTTTTTGAAGTGTTGATGACAAACATGAGTCTCTGTGCTTTGAATTCATCTGGTGTGTAATACATGTCAGTATTGCCAGTAGTGACCCTTTTGTATGATGAAAATGCCTCATATAATTTAAGGAAATCATCCTTGGACATGTCTAAATTATAATTTTCTCTAGGAAATACCTCATTTCTGCCATTTTTAAGATATATGTTCTTGATGTTGCAGTTATCAAATTTACTTGAATTTTTTTCCTGATTATTGTGTCTTCCAGTCTGAAACAGTACCACCACAAAATCCGGCATGTCATATTGTATACTGGAGAATGAATTTGTAGCATCAAACTCATAATAGGTACCAGTTGCAGGCTTCTGTACACATTGATATGTATAAAATTGTAGAGGAATCTGTGGATTTTTTAGAATATCTGCTTTGTATTTAAGAGCATAACTGGCCTCATATTCAACAACTGGCATTCTTAGCTCCATAGTCTGAATAAGGTACTTGCCCTCATCAGGTAGGGTATTAGGCAGAGCTTCCCCTGTAGAGTTTAATGTGCTGTACCTCATCAAAGCATTATTATCATTGGCAGCTCTTCTAAATGTAATTCTTAAACCACCCTTCCACATAATATCTTTGTAATCTGAGAAGAATCCTGGCAACAGGCGCATAGGAAACAATACTGTGTGGTTTTTAGATAATATCTTATCACCAGCCTCAAATCCACCTATTTTGTAGTAAGAAGCCTCGGTTTTGGATAATTTTAGTGTGGCCAAAGCTGTGGAGGTAATACCCGGATAATCTACTCTGTTTATAACAACACCATGTTTTCTGATCTCAATTGCAGAGAACAGATGTGGCACAAAATTATCTACCAATCTTATATTTGAATTTGCAGGATAATCTGTACCATCGAGCTTTACAACATCAAATTTGATGTATAGATCTGCTCTGTGGGGGTGTATAAAGCCATCCCCTACATCAAGATCAACCTCAATCTCTGTGTTGGGTTGATTTAAATTTGCAAATGTCCTCCTGTTTGGGGGGAATGATTGTAGCTCATAACTCTCAATATTTTCGATTTTTTTTGTATCTATTTTTATTTAAATATTAATCTCTATGATTGCAGTTGTTGTGGCTCCAGCAAAATCAACTAATTCTTCTTTTTCATTAGTGACCATCAATTCAATATTATCTATTCTGTTATGACACACAGGAAAATATAATGTTGGTGATGGATTGTAGATGATTGGCTCCATGAATTCAGAGTTAGGTTTGAATGTTGCAATGATGCCAGTTTGTTTGTGAGTGCCTATGCCATTTGATTTGGTGATCATACCCTCGGCCACATTACAGTGAATATTCAGAGTCTCTATGGCTAAGAATTTAGGTATATTCATAGCAGTGTGTTCAAGTTTTGTGTTGTTCTCAAAGCCTAATAGCTCTCCTATAGTACCCAGATCCACTGTTTCTGTAGCAGATGCAATCTCTACTCTGTGAGTGACAGAATTTTGACTTAACACTACACCTCTGGGTAATTGAGCATTTAAAGTGGACAGATTATATTGCCCAGGAGTGATGACAATTTTTTGATCCCCTACTGCAATTGTGTTGTTGTGGTGTGTAATATTAGGGATCAAGTACATGCCATAAAATGCTCTGAGAGCTATTGTTTTGGGATACACTATGTCATCATGTAATTTGAGTTTCAATATTGAATTTTGGCTGGTGAGATGGAATACCCCCATGATGTTTTAAATACCACAAGGCTTTTTGAAAATCTTCAATTGATGGTTTATTTATTTGAGACATATATCTAAGAACAGATAAACACAAATGTCCACAATTAACATCTTTGAAATTTTGAACATGGGCATTATTGTAATAAAGATTAGCTGATTTTAGATATTTTACTAAATTTTCAGGTGGAACACCTCCAAATGAATCAAACACAAATGCCTCATTTTTTAAATATTTAATATAACAGATCCAGTGAGTGCCCTGATTTTTGTACTTATCCAAATTAACTATGCCACACTCTTTGTTGAGTGGTTGTTCTGGTAAAGAATCAGACATGTACACACCTCTAAAATTTTTGATGCCCAGTGGCTTGATTAAAGCTTCAATATCTTGGTTTGTAAGCGGCTCTTGTTTTTTTTAAACTTATTCATGGCTCTCTTAACACCTTTGCCTTGTTTCTCCATGGCCAGGTTATGGCGCCTCTGCTCATCTAATTCTGCCTTATTTTTTTTGGCATCTATTACTGTTTTTGCTATGGCAGCTGATCCCCCAGCCAAGCTCCCAACAGCCCCGAGAGCAGCTAAGATGGCAGGGATAGTAAATATAAATCCCCCCACATGTGATTTTTTTTCTTGATTGCTGTAATTTTTTTAATTGAGGGGTACTAAGTAACAATTTCATACCATGGCCCATGGCAAGACAAGAGCTTTTCTTCTTGCGCTGCTTTTTGATTAGAAGATTATTAATAGGCCCAATAGATTTGAGACCTGCATAAGGTATTTGATACATAACACCCTTGGCCTTCATTGTAGGTTTATTATATAGATATTCACAACCCCCACCCCAATTTTTGTTTGGTATTCATAGCTATGGTGGTCCCCAATGCTGCTATTTTTTCACTTAAAGAAGCATCTTTGCTTACAAATCTACCAAATGCAGCCTCTTCTAATTTCTTGTCTGCAACATGTCTCTTGTCAAGATCAGTATGTGTGTTGTATGCTATGTCATGGTCTCTACAAGCAGCATCTAGGGGATTAACACCAGGATCCCCTCTGTTTAATCTATGGTCCAATTTTGTGCCTGGACCACAATACTGATAGCCTGGAATGTGTAGTTCAAATGGCAGCTTGTTTATAATGTCATTAACCAGACCCAGACCCTCAGAAATATTCCAAAATTTAGGTGGTAGAGTATTAATAATTTTTATAAGATATCCAATCCCCTTAGTGTCATTCACTATGAAATTAGACAATTTGGTGCTTATCATGTCCATAATTCCAACCTTTACATTGTAAAAATTGTGGTTGCCAGCATTTTCCTCCCCAGCTATTACCAGCAACCTATCTACAAGTTTCCTGACATCATCAACCCACACAAATTCTTTAGGCAGGGTGTTGTATTGTTTGATTCCACTACCTGTCTTGATTTGTGACCATATGGGCTTGATTAAATTGTTGTATTTTGCTCCACTGCTCGACTTGACTCTTTTTTGTGTGGGATCATTGTTCTGGTATAGAGCATCTGATTTTATTAATATTTCTTTGTAATACTCATAATCTTGATGTGTATAGCTGCCAGGTCTCTTCCTAGTCATCAGTTCCCACAATCCAGGTGTTCCAGGGTACTTAACAAAAGCACCTTTTTCTCCAAGATGAGATTCTGAATATACAATCAGATCATCTCCCATAAATGTTACTCTGAAATTGCCAATTCTATGTATGATGCTACCATCAAGCTCTGTGTCAGCATATAAGCCAAAGACCTCATCTTTGTTGTCTTTAGGTGTGCTTAAATATTTTTGAGCAAGAAGACCCAATTCAATAGGATCCTGAGTAGCTTCAATTCTTCGAGGACCAACAGGACTAGGTGTATGAATACTAGAAAGTGGGGTGAATGGATAATCTAATATGTTTCTTGCAGCTACAGGTACAAGCTCTGTGATCAAATTTTGATTTTGCTCTGTAACCGTTTTGATATTTTTACCTAATTCACCAATAGCGTCAATAATAGGCTGTTCTGTGCGCTTGTGTTGCTCATAAAAACCACGGTTCTCTGATTTCCATCCTTTAAATCTTTTTACAAGATAATCTCTTAATTTAAGATCATCAATTATTGGCCTCTTCATGTTTATTTATATATGTTTCAATGTCTAGAAAATTGTTAATTTTATTTCTGTATTTGCCACTATTGGGTTTTCTTGTCATATCAATTGTGACAAACCCATAACTGTCCTGGTTCCAGCACCTACTGCAAATCTTGGAAAAATCATTGTAGCTCAGGTCCCCACCTACATATTCATCATGTATGTGTTTGAGGTTGGTATGGTCTTGATGAAACACACATATAAAATTGCTGTTGTCTCGGATCAGTTGCTTCGGTATTTTTGAAAAAGTCTGTGCCAGGTAGAAGCAATCAATGTTTTTGTGTCGGCCCTGTGTAAAGAAATTTCTAACCTTGTTTTGATTATCCAGTATAATATCATCAAACACAACAACAGAGTTATCAAAACATTCATGGAGTGGCTTAACATCTGGTTCAAAAGTGGCTATATCCAATCCATCATATAGCTTCATCAGCTGCTGATATTTTAATTGTTCCAAGCTCTTAGAGAAGACATACAAGTGCCTGTTTTTCCAGTCTAACCAGTTGGGTGCCAATAAAAAATTATCAATCATTAGTGTAGTTTTACCACAAGCCGATGGCCCAACAATAAGACACCTAATATTATCAGGAAGCAACTTGCCATTTCTCTTATTCTGCTGTTCAGGTTCTGGCAGCCTTTTTATAACATCCCAGGTGTTCATATTATCACTTTGTCTGCATCGATCCAGCTGTGTTCTGGGAGTCCTAGCCATTTGACAAGTAACTTGTTGCCTTTTCTGCGGATGATTTTTTCTATGAGATATGTGTCAGGCTGTTTAGTTTTGCTGAGCTCTTCTTCATAGAACCTGCCTTTGAGAATTTCTCCTCGGTGATCTTTTATTATATATGTGTTAAGGGTCCCAGGTTTAACTTGAACCACTGTAAATAATTCAGTGCTCCAGTTTCTTGTAAAGCCTCTTTTGAATAAGTGCTTATATTAGCTGATTCTTACTTGATCACCCATCTTGTATTTGGCTTTTCTTGTTGTTGGCTGGTATCTAGGATAATAAACAGTGCTGATCAATTTTTGCTCATCAGATGAAGTCACTTCAGAGGGTTTCATGTTGATTGTGGAATGGACCGAGTTGTTATATTTTTGTAGAAGTTCTGGAAGAATATTAATCCATTTATAATTACCTTGGAGGGTAAATTGTTTATACATAAGATTTTTTAGGGTTCTGTTGAATCTCTCTACAATTGAGGCCTTGAGATCACTGTAACTTGAGTAATGTTGTATTGACTGGCTTTTAATAAATTGTTGGAACACAGAATTATAAAATTGTTTGCCATTATCTGTTTGCAAATAGCGCGGTGATCTTCCACTCTGATTGATGATTGTCCTGAAGGCTTCTGTAACACATTTTCCAGTCTTGGATTTGAGTGGCACAGCCCAGGCAAATTTTGAAAATGTATCTATGACAGTGAGTAGATACTTGTAGCCCTTGTTGATCTTGTCTAAGTTTTTCAGCTGTCCACTTGCCATCTCAATCAAGTCGCTCTGCCATAAATCATCTATGCTTTTTGTGACTACTGGCAGTCTCTTATAATTATGTCTGGCTTGTCTGTGTAATTCATCAACAATAATTTGTCTAGACATAATATGTAAACAAGAATATTGCAACTATAGGGTGTTCAGCAGCTGATACTACAGGATTTTCTAAATACAGTTTGTCCCCTATATGTATTTTAAATTCCAGAGAGCCATCATCTTCAGCATAAGATGTTTCTAATGTATTGGGATCTGTAAAATCTTCTAATTCTACACTGGTGATTTTTGCTTTGTTATCAGCATTTGTTATTGATAAGGTAGGGTAGTGGTGTGCCTGTGGTTGAAGCCAATATTTGATCTTGATTGGTCTAAGTGTGCCCCCAACAAAAAACTGGTAATAATTGATTTGTTGTTTTAAGTCCACTTTATGCACAGGAAGGCTAATCGGGACTGGACCTACAGTTTAAAGTGGGATCCGAACCACTGTGCCATATGTCTCCACCGGGTATCGAACCCGGGACCCCTTGATTACAAGGCGACGACGTTACCACTACGCCATCGGGGAGACCCAAAACTGGTAATAAAATTGTGCAGGGGACAACATATATATTTTGCCACCTGGTGTAAATGGTGAATCATATTCTTTGTTGGGGATACTGTACAATTCAAGAATTACTGTATGTTTAGGATTTTCGATTATGCCAGTTATTTCTTTTTCTGCTGTAAGCAATCTACTTGTTACAGATTCAAGGTGCTCATTGATAGTCCTAACAACATCATCATGGCCTGGCTTGATTTTTATGTCCACAACAAGTTTCTTGTATTGTTGCACAATTTCTTGAAGCTGGGTAGCAAAAACAGACAGAGCATTTGTTTGATTGGATTCCATGTTCCCTAGCTGTTGCTTGATATTAGCTACAATTTGCTGTAAATTTTCAACAACTGCCAATTTTGAATTTTGAGCTGTAAGATCATGGACCTGTCTTCTGATATCCTCAAACAGGGCATGCAGTTCATTAATATGTTGATTAGTTGGTAGAGTGGCCACTGTCTGAGTGAGTTGTTTGATCTCTGTTTGGATATTCTTGATATCTTCTGATTTCAATATGCGATTCACAGCTCTCTTAATATTTTTAAGTTCCTGTGATGTAGGCAGATTTGATACAGTATTTTGTAAAGATTCAAGTGCCAATTTCACATTATTTAATTCAGAAGCATCAGCCACATTTTGCATAGCATCTTGGAGCAGGGCTATATCTGCCTGAGTGGGTGTTGACAGTTGTAAAATTTCAAGCTTTGTTTGGATATCATCGATCAAGTGATGAAAATGAGATAGCTCAGATTCAGTGTTGAGATTTTCAAGTTTTGTGATCTGTTGCTGGACACTGAGAAGGATGTCTACAATTCCAGGCAAGCGGGATTCTAGAGATTCTTGTACATTTGTCAAATCACTTTGCACTGCTGCTATTGTACCCTCAAGATGGGTTATGGTACTTTGAATTTTTCCAAAATCTTCATATGTCTCAAGTTGCAGCTTAATGTTGGCAACACTCCGAGTTATTGCACTCAAAGCATCAGAAGATGGCAAGTTGTTCATAAAATTTTCAAGTGACTCAATTTTTTCTTTAACCTCGGCTATGGCATTGTTCAGAGGGTCCAGATTAGGTATCTGGAGTGACTGAATCTGTTCCTTTAGAGTGGAAATCACTAGATCAAAATCTTCTTGTGATTTTATGCTTTTGACAATTGTTTGGAGCTGTGTCTGGACATTATTTATTTGCTCTTCCAATTGTTGTTTCAATTGCTCAGAGTTGGTGGCCTGGGTCTTAAATTTGGCTTGAAGAGCTGCTACAGCTTCTTCTAAACTTTGAAAATTATCCAATGTGGCCAAATCAGTATATTTCTGAAGCAATAATTTGAGTTCAGAATCAATTTTAAGAAGAGGGTCCATGCATTGTGATTGTAAATTTGTAATTTCTAGTTGAAGACTGGCATTGAGTGTAGTTTGTAAAGCTTATAAATCACTTCTTAATTTCTTGACTCTGACATCAAGCATCAGAATCTCATCACTGTGATCTTCATGTCTTGTATGGCCAAATATATCATTAGGCATTTTTGTTTTAGTGGTTATTTATTATTGAATATCTAATTCTTAATTCTATAAAAAAAGGTATAAGTTTGTCATAGGATCCAGGGACCTCAATATATAAGCAGTCACCAGCAGAAACAGTATAAACAGTGCCAGAAATCATGTTTGAGTGCTTAATTCTATAAATATTTCTCCCTACTGAAATTTTGACATCACCCTCAGGAGTTGTAATAAATTGTAATTGACCACCTACAGGTAATTGGTAATGATTTAAATTATTGTTAAATATGTACAATGTTTTACCTGTTTTATCATCAACATCTGTAAGTATGCTGTTCAGATGAATAATTAACAAAGCACTCAGTTTAGATATTATATCAGAAGAGGGTGCTGGTGTTGGCAGGTCCATAACAGCCTGTTTTTTGAACCCAAATAAGTTCATAGGCATGTTTATTTATTTCAAATCATGCTCTGTGATTGGGCATTGATTGCCATTTTTCAAATCACAATGACCCCATGGTAAAGTATGTATGCCACATGACAAAATACATCTCTTATCATCATGTGGGTCCAGAGCCACTTTTCTTACAATATTTGTAGTCAATAAGTGATCCACACTCTGAATTCTGCATTCTGATGTTCTGATTGTGCTACATGATTTGAGACAATTTTTGTAATCCTCAAATTCAAGCTCTTTGTCTACAGTTACTTTGCCAATGCCCTTGGCCTTTTTGGCAACAGCACCACTACATGTTTCAAAGCTGTACATCTTGGCCCTTAACCCAGCAAATGCCACAATAACATCACCAAGTGTCTCATCTTTTAACTTGCCAGGCACCTTTTTGTTGTGGGGTTGAATCCTTGTATGTTCACTGCTATCAAAATATTCGAGCAATTCAGGCTGGGACATATCTTGATAAACATCTTCTGTGTGAATATCAAGAATAAAGCTATCTGTGTCCATGTACATCAATTTTACACAATCACCATAAAAGGGCTTGAGCACATCATAATACAATTTTAACATGTGTAATTTGGCCAATTCCAATATCACAGCTCCTACATAAATAGGCTTATCAAACTTAATCTTTGTTTTTTTCATGTTGAAGAGTGCCATATTTTCATCATAAATTCTTCTATAATTGAAATTAGGCTTTGCAATCAATTTTTTGCTCTGGCTGGGGTCAGTAATTATTTTAACATCAGTACGTTTTCTGACATTTTCAATGGTTTTGCCATACACTGAATTGACCATCAATTTAAACAAAGATTTATCAAATTGGCTCATTGCAGATGTTCGAAGCTCTGTGTTTGTATCAATATATGGCTTCAACCATCTTGAGTGCCTGAACCTCAAAACTTTTGCAACTTTGATCACTTGATCACCATGATTTATTAGGAACTGGAGGTTCTTGTAATATATGACATAACCCTGTTTTGGCTCCAGTGTCATCATCAGTTTCTTCTGTTTAGAGCCAGGTGAGCACTCAACCTCAGGAATTGGGGGCAGATCAGAAAATGTGTTGTGTAAATCATCAGGAATTGTCAGATCAACCTCTAAGAACAGGCCATAGTTACTGTCATCAAAATCCTTAAGATCTTCAATATTGAAATCTTCAACCCACTCAAGCCCTGCATATGGCAGTTTATCCATCATAGCATAACCATACAGGCTATTGGCATCCACATACAATATATAATTTGATGGCAGTGCTGGATCATAATCAGGAATATATTTGTTATTTGCTCTGGCATATCTCTGAGAGCATTGCACCATGCCTCCTCTTATACATTGCTCCATAAACAGATACATTTCCTGATCCTGGATCAGATCCAATTGCATTTTAGTGTTTAAAAACATTGCAGCCCATGCTAGGCCTGGGGCACTGTAGAAATACATTGGATCCAGTTTATAATTTTTCATGGAAGATTTTCTGAATACCTGAAGTATATCAGCTAAGAGAGTGACATCAAGTTTTAAATAAGCCATGTGATAATCACCAAATGTCTGGCATTTTAAATTGTTCCACATCAACGGGGCATGGTGATAATCATCATCAGTGATTCCAGATCCTCTGATTTTGCTGTAAAACTGTTGTTGCGGTGGCAGAGAACACTCATTAAATTTAGAAAAACCTGTAACATAGTCATATGGATATACACCCTTCCGCCTAATTAATTTCAGGTCCTGATTTGGAAACAAAGTACATGTGATTTTGAATTGATCATCAGATAATTGAGTGGCCAGTGTAGCCAGGCTAGCCGATAAAATTCTGTAGGAATCAAGAAATCTTAAGTGAATAGGAACACCATTAACTTTAATTATTTTGCTAATAGCTATATATTTCTCATCATTTTCAGCTAAAATATTTAAATTCTGCTTGTCAAACCCCTCGTACCTGATCAGATGATGGAAATCATAATTGGATGCACCATGGCAAAATATAGGGACAAATTTTGGTCTCTGGATCTTAATATTACAGCTATTACACAGGGCCATTAAGAATTTACCATCTGTATGAGAATGGTGTTTCACCTTGATATTTGTATCTGAAAATTCAGAATCACATACCGGGCATTTTTCTGCATTGTTGAAATCTTCAATCTGTTTCTCTGTTAAAGGCAACATGGGTTTTGATTTTAATAAAACATTAGATGCTATGTCATGGCACTCATTTTCTATTCTATGTGCAAATTCTTTGATGGCATCTGGTCCCATGTGTGAATATTCTTTACTAACAACACCATCCTGTACAACAACATAATAAAAACTGGAAGGTTCATGTAATTGATATGATGTAATTGAAGATTCCTCAGGGTCTGGGCTACAGAAAGCAAGAGGTTTGAGATTTGATTCAAAATCACAGACTATATATGCTGGGTGTTCCAACAAGTCTTCAAACTTTTTGAATTTGGCATTTTCACTTGCATTAGGCATCACCATATGAACAGGTTTATGGCTGCCACAATATTTTAAATGTTCAATTAACTTGTTTTTAGCAATTTCTGCATTTTTTTCACGAACCCCATTCACCATTTTTTGACCATCAAATACAGTTAAACATCTTCTGCACAACTTAAATATTCTATTAGATTTGTCTAGTTGTGTTCTGACTAAAGCTTCAAGACTGTGTATCAGAGTGTAATGATATGTGCCATCCCCTTCAATTAAGAGCAGATCAATTGGAACAGCAGAATCATCATCAAATGAACTGATTCTGAGAGGTGCTATCAAGCAATTGCCACGACCAGTGGAACAAATAAATACATTAATAGATAATTGTTTACCATTAATATCCCTGGCCTTTTTTTCAAATTTATCAATATTCTGAACAGACATTGGGTATTTTAAGCCCTTCATTGCTTCATTAAAAATGTGTTCATGCTGTTTATAATAACTTATTCTCTCAGGATTCCTTAAAACTGGAAACAAAGCAGCTAAAATACACCACAAAAAGCATTTCTCATCATTATTTTCTATGTTAACCACGGCTCTTTTGTTTTTAATATTGTCAGGTAATGGCAGATATGTAGATCCTTGTAATGGGCTGAATTCAGAAATATTAATATATAACTTGTGTGGAGAACCGCATAGGCTCCATCCAGACTCTTTTGCTGCAAATTCAGAGTGTTTAATATTCAATTGATCTATCAAACTGCTTATTATTTTGTCTGAATTTGTATTTGAATATACAGGTACAGTTTCTGTTATGTGGGGCTGTGTAAATTTTGTGCCATTTGGTTTCTTATATTGTGTAAACAATTTGAGGGACAGCTTATAAGAGCCATTTTGTGCATTTAGAATTGCCTGCACATCAGGATTTATACTGTTCAAAAAATTCTTAATACCACATTTTTGCTCTGATACAAACCGGTAATCCCTTAATTGGCCATTAAAACTGCTATGGATTGGTGGTTCATAGCGTGGCTGCTTTGCCGGTCTAGCATTAACAGGTGTTTCTTGCTTTCTTTTCAGACCAGATGTAGATGGTTGTGAGGGCAATGTTGATGACTGTACATAAGAATTACACTTATGCCATTTGTAATATGCCTTGCTTAATATTTTATGGCATCTTGGACACATTTTTGTGGCCTTTCTGCATTTCTTAGGGTCACAAATATGCCGGTGTCTAGACCAATTAGAACTAGATATATTTTTATTACACTGATTGCAATATTTTTGATTTGGCATTTTTATTGTTTATTTATATAAAATTTCTTGGTCCAAAAAAACAGAACTATGCCAAAACAATTATAACAGCAGTTAGTGGCTGAGCTGGTGCTTTTATACCCAGACAACACACTTTACCAGGTTTCAAACCTCAACTGTATATCAGCTAGCAGTGAATATTCTCAAAATCTCACGTGTGGGGATATTATTTTGCCACATGTATTTCAATCTTATACATTTTATCAGGACTCAAACCTAGAAGCCTCTTGATTACAAGGCAATAAAAGCCATGGGGCTATGCACCACACTCTACTGGGTCTCAGAACCCAGGAGCTATGAGCTCTATATCAACTAAATACAGTCAAAATTGGGTAAGCAATTATTTAGCTCAGCAATCAAAAAGTTTTGATCTGTAAGTTGTAGAGCAAGAGATATAAGTATTTTTGACTTAATTTCAAAACAATATCAAGGGGGGGCATATTTTTGACAAGTTTATAGACAACAAACTGAGAGATTCAGCCTTTGTACACATGGTGGGAATCAATCTGAGGGGGGGGCTCATCTTTTCTACACTAGAATTCAAGATTCCTGGAATTTTGACAGAAAAACACACTGTAAACAATAAAATCACATGGGAACTTGGCATAGTTTTAAGTGTAGGCAAATCTGTCTGTTGAGGCTTCTTCTTTTCTACACTAGAATTCAGGATTCTTAAAATTAAGAGCATATCACACTTGAAGAATTGGGGCATATGCCCCTCTTGACATTGTTTTAAGTGTAGCCAAATCGGGTTGTTCAATCAAATAACCTCTTCTTTTCTACACTTATAAGTGAGTTTATAATAGCATCAATCCTACTACTTGTACTCCATTTCGTGTGTTCAGATTCTGGCATGGTTTCCTATCTGCATAGTGCAACACTGGCGCATAGATTGGAATTCGTTTCATGGTTAAATTCACCTCTTACTGTTGTTTCGTCATCACGAGTAAACAACAAATTGACCCAACCTCTATACTTCTAATAACCTTGGTTATTTGCACTTTTATTCTTGCACTGTATTTTTCTGTTCAAGTAGCTTCCAAATCTAGGTCAACACTAGTGCATAGTTTTGTATCATCAATGAAGATGCACTCCAACCAAACTACACTTCCAATGACGATTTTGTTACTTCAAGAAATTGCCTTTTTCTAAAGTTGCAATCTTATTAAAAAAAACATTTGTATTTGTTCTGTTGACAATAGCATATATGTACTCTTATTTAATTGAAATACTGTTAGCTTACTGATTCATGAGAAAATTAATTACAACAATTTTAGGGGAAATAATAATGTAATTCTTGAGTAGAGTTTTATTTTATTACATTCTACATGAATGCAAAGATGAGAAGAGCATTTTTTCTGCTTTTCATAAATTCTGATATATTGATAGTGATTCCCACAAACCTTCATCATAAAGTGGTTATATCATGGTCTGGTTTAAATCTCAGTTCTTCAAAGCTGTTCATACATCTTTCAGTGATTCGTCATACGTATATATCATTGCAATTAACCAGTACGCAGAAGTGGAGAAGGAATGTTAAACAATGAGAATTAAATAAAATAGCTCCTACATTTGGCCTGACTCATTAGCCAAGTGCAATAAGCAACCGACCTTTGATCTCATCACCAAAATTTCCTAGTTTTAATCCCAGTCTGGTCTTGAGTGCTCCTTCTGAATGTTCATACACATATTTCATCTAATCATCACTCATTCTTATGTCATTAAGTCACAAGGAGCAAAAACGACATTAAAATAACGAAATTATAATTGTTACAGATTTGAATGCAAAGTTTGTAAAATTTCATGATTTGGGAAAAGAAAGAACCATTTTAAAGTTACTTTTGAAACCACTATTTCATTAAAAATGGTCCAAGATACCACATGTTCCAAATATGTTCCCAATATCTAATCCTGAAGATGCCATAGAATAATTTTGAAAACATTCAAGACAATTATGGAATATATACATCATGCAATTTGTTCATATCTTGTTTGCTGAAACATGTGTTATTCTAGTGTACAGCAAATGCTTATAGGAAACTTGTTTGTTCTGTTAATTAATGTGTGGAGACATGCAAATGCAGCAGTCATGTTGCAGTCAAAATGTTGGTTCCCTTGTGACTCATTTATATTATGTGTTTTCTCTTTTTGGAATGGTAAATTGAAATTTACGAATGAAACAGTTAATTTTCATTCTTGCACATTCTGTCCATCAGTTGAATAATGTAAAACAGGTATTATAAAATTTAACATAAACAATGTGATTTCGAAAAAGAAGGAGTGCCAATCAATGTACACAATATATTTCAGAATTAAGTAAATACGTGTACACACATAGAACCATATATTTTATATAACAAATCCCCAGTAGATTTTCTTGTTTCAACCCCCTTCTCCCCACATTTAACATTGAAAGCAAAATTTCTGGTGTGATATACATTTTCTGTTTGTATTTAAGGTTTTTGGAAGTATTTATAATAGAAGATTATTCATCAACTAGTAATAATTATTCAACAGCATTCTGATGGAAACATTTCAATGCAACATGTATGTTTTGCTATTTATAGCTGGCTACTAGGATTGTATTTTGTACTTTTACTTCGAAACATTTATCACAACTTTTAAGAACTTTTCTGCTATAAATGAAGTTCCAGGATGTTCAGTACACATGGTTCACCAAACTTTAAGCAATCAAGTGCTGTTCCCATTTAACTTCTGATGGCATTATGTGCTGTCATCATTACTTAGGTTGTATGAATTCCTATTATCATCATCATCATCATGACATTTAACTTGTAGAAGTCAGTCGATTTAATTGCTCTCATTAATAAGTCTCTTGGAGTTTTGTCTCCATGGTATCCTTGCCATATACATTAATTGAAACTCACCACTAACTAAGAATTCACACCTCTGATCAACAATGACATTTAAGTCTAGTCAGTGACATTGTCCACTTGATATTACACACAGTGCTTCACACTTCAGAAATGTTTACATAATATTATTAAATCTTTAATTCACGTTCTTTTCTTGTGCAAATAAATCATGTGACAATAGCAGAAAGGAAATAGTAGAAACCTATGTTAGTGATAGAGCTTCATGTATAATCAAGAAATGCACTACAGAAAAGGAAACCAAAATTTCAAATGCAAGAAGCCTTGAAAATGAAATTTTAACCATAACATTAGTTGCATCTCTTTTTTGTGACCCCAACATTCTACTGAATTCCTGTCATAAACTGTATTGTTGAGACCACAGATACCACTGTAGTTCTTTCTGCTGAACCAGAGAGACACAAGGTTCTAGAGTGTACCACCTCCCACATTTTTAACTTTCACAATTTAGATAAATTGAAAGATGACAAGAAGAGAGTAGACCATGACAAGGAACCTTGTCCTTGACAACATATTCCTTTTTTCTTGATTTGAATTCATTTTTGTTATTAGTCGCTTTGCTACCACCTTTTACTAACTGCAATGATGAAGATAATTGATCATATGATGCAATTGATTAAGCAACATTTACAAAAAACACCCGTGTCCTTTTAAGGATTCCAATCTGGGATCCCTGGCATCTTATCACATTGTGATGACGGAAGTTGGTATATTCCCTTTTGTGTGAAACAAATTCAAAACCGAAGTACAAAAAATATCTGGGGATACTTTTATTTTTACTTCCTCCATATTCAGAGAAGGGACTTCTGCAGATATTGTCAGATTTTGCTCCTGTGCCAAGATTCTAACAAGTTTCAAGTCATTACCGATTGAAGCAATAGTGTGTGCAGTAACAATCCATGTTCTATATTTGCCATTTTTTAAAAAAATAAAATAAGACAATAGATCTCTAACGGTGCTCAAATTAATCATGACAAATTTGAGAACTAACTAAAAAATTTTCACTGAGGATGTAATTTAAAGAGGAGATAAAGGGGAATTCCTCCTTTGGCTTCTGCATTCTGCCATCTTGGTCACTGATTAATGCCAATGGAGCAGGTGTGTGTGGGGGTCATTCCACGTCAATTTTTATGAAATTCGGTATACTTATAGAATTTTTAATGCTGATTACAAAAATGACATTTTTTAAAAAATTGGTCAAGAGGTTCAGAAGTTACGCGCTTTTTGAAATCTCCATGTACACCACTTACGCCACTTTGAATGACACACATTATGTTATAAATGATGGTATCTTTTCTCAGGTTTGCCGTAGGAACTTCAAGTTTCTATTTTTTTGTTGAAAATAGTGTAAACTTTTATTTAAATAAGGTTTCAGATGATTGTATTAGTAACAATGTATTTTTATGTATAGTTTCATGTATTTTTTTAGAAGAAAAAATGACTAAATTCAAGAGCAAATTTCGTGCAATGCCCCCCTTCAATTTCCCCTCAATTTTATATGTAGGTACCTCAAAGTGTGTACTAATTCCTGATGGAAAAATTGGGATGGGCGGTTCAGAGACAGGGTGATAAAAGAACAATTTTCATCAAATGACATTAAAAGTTAATCTTATTAAAAATTCTTATGTATTTAGCACAAAGCCTGAAGTACAATATGTTTTAAGGTATAATATTCAAAATTTCTGCATGCCATTCAAAGTGGAGCTGCAAGTGGCGTACACAGAGATTTTAAAATGCACGTAACTTCTGAATCTCTTGACCAATCTAAAAAATTCATTTCTGTAATCAGCATTAAAACTTTTATAAGTATACCGAATTTCATCAAAATCGGGGGATGGTGGGTGACATTTTCACAAAATTCTGGATGATTTGACATGGAATGACTCATGTGTGTGTGTGTGTGTGTGTGTGTGTGTGTGTGTGTGTGTCTGTGTGCGTTGTCGTACCGTGAAAAAGCAGGAACCAAATCGGTTTTAACACCAACACTTGTGGGAACTTTTCGAAACGAGGAACTTTTCGTGGTTCCTCGTTTTGAACTAATTAATTTTTCGTAATCTACAGGCTAAATTACACCAGAAAAATTTAATTTTAACGCAGTTTAGTTTCGGGGTTACAGACCGGTCAAAGCCACACACTCGTGTGAAAGGTTCCAAATTTCGATGTTTGGCACCAGTCAGCATAAACACTTTGTGTTTAACAACACGACGGTGGCGACATCTGAGTGTGTGAAACCCGCTGCGAACTAAAAATCACGTGACGGATGACTCATCGAAACAATGTGCAACAAAATTTCCAGCAGGAGACCAACCAAACGAGGAACCTCAGGCGACTGATTTACCACAAGATTTTATGTTAAAACCAAGTCTACAATGAAAGTATGGAGTATATAATTAAATTAACTAAAAAGCAATATGCTGCTAGTTTATGTTACCTTGGGTATATTAATATGGCGAAACGATAAGTAAAGGAAAGACGACCATGTTGAAGTTATTTATTACTGAAACCTGTACATTCATAATAGCTATGAAGCTTTGTATTCTTAATATGAACTCGTTCAAATATGCGAGTTATAAAAAAAAAAAAAACGGAAATGGATAGTCGCCATATTGAACTTCTACACCTCTGCAAGTAGTAAACTGGTTAAAACAGGTCCTTGCCGAGTGGCATGGGCAAGGATATATTTGGAAGGGGGTCCAGGTGATCCGGACACCCCTAAAGATTTATGAAATTCTAAAATTAAAGAGTGAAAATAAACCTATTTAATATTTGTTGTTTAGTCAATGGTTATTTCCGCCAAACTTTTTGGAAGGCGAGTATTATATTGGGATCATAACTTTGAATGACAGTACCAAAGAAAATATATGCACAATACTATTTATAATAATATGCATAAAATATTGATCATGGTACATGCCTGGCAAGGGGACCATGCAATCCTCTCGAACTATGGAAATCTATATAATCCCACTAAGGTAATACAGGCATTTATATTTTAAAAAAATATTTTTATTTTTTTTTAATTTTTAGATTTTGAAAGAATTTCTATTTGTATAAATCAATGGGTTTGTTGTGGAGAGAATCAAGCACCTGAACTCTGCAGTATGCGATATTGAGTTATTTTAGTTTTATAACCATTGATGCAACGTCACGATTTAGTTGAGTTTGAGTTTTTTTTTTTTTTAATCTCTGTCCAGACTTCTTGGAACCTTAGTATATATATATATTTTTTATTTTGTTTAATTCAAATTTATGTATGTTCTTTGTTTTAATAATAGTTCCTAATACGTATCATTTAATTTCTAAATACAGATTGAACCAAAAGTAGGTGCACAGGAAATAATAATTTTCAGCATGATCTCGCTCGCTACTGTCTGGATCATCCTCCAATCTGCCATGAATTAGCCGTGGACGATAAGGTTTCAACCCAATAGATTTCAGGATTTGTATAATAGAAGTTTGTGAAATACTCAATTCTGCTGAGGCTCTTGTTGTAGACTTACTCTCCACCTACTTTTGGTTCACTCTGTATATTATTTTTAAAACATGGAATTATCATGGTTTTTCGGTTTTTAAGAAAATTAAAGGAAATTGAAAAGATTGTTATACTCTTCGAATAGAGAATCCGAGAAATAAATGTATACAGTAAGCACCAAACTGTACGCTCTGTGACAGCGTTTGTCTGCAAGCGACTATGTTGCCGATTGTCGGATCGGAATGGATGTTGATTTTTTTTCTATACTTTGGACCATAATATTTCAACTTTATACTTGTGCGTTTAGGTGCAACACTACTCCATTCTTGGTGGTCGCATCAAATGTTCCAACAGCATTTCACAGACCACCGTGACTAGTGTTAGCACAGCGCGCTATGACTCCAGTGGTCCCGGGTTCGAATTCCGGCCTGAACATTGGCGGGCATTCTTTGTAAGTGTCCCTTCATCATTTTCATCAGATCACCCTCTCTCATCGTCGCCATTAACAAAAAGTGTCAGAGAAGCAACGTAAAATAACGTACTTCAATCAATTCAGCAGCATTTAGATTATTTTGTTTGTTCCATATTTTCTGATCTGCACCGCCCGTGAAAAAAATAAATCCTGCGTACAGCCTGTATTCAAGCTTGCCTTGATTATATTATAGATTGATTGAGTTGGTATTTTAAGTCCACTTTATGCACAATAAAGCTAATCGGGACTGGACCTACAATTTAAATTTGGATCCGAACCACTATATTTATCCACCGGGTATCGAACCTGGGATCCCTTGATGAAAGATGACGACGATACCACTACGCCATCGGGGAGTCTCCACCGTTTCTGACTATTTCATTCTGCTTACTACATAGTCTATAGAGTCGCGGTCGTCTAGACGGTAGGGCGTCTCACATCCACGCGGAAAAACCGGGTTCAATTCCCGGGGTGGGTGATCAAAGGTTGGAATTTGTCAGGCCTTTTCCCCGCACAAAGCGGCCCTGGGGTACACCTAGCCTTATATCTATGGGTACCGGGGACAACCTTATGTGTTGCTGATTGCATCACCTTCAAAGTGGCCGGGAGAATGTGGGGGTAGGACCAAATTTCGTAAATGTGTCTTCATGGCACGGGGAACTGTGGCTCAGCCTTGCAATGCATAGTCTTAGAATGAACGAACTCTGGTATACTGTTCAGTGGGATTTGCCGTAATAAAAACTACTCGAACTTCTCTACTTCTGAAAGTTGTATGCTGATAATCGGGTTAGAGCTTTATTATATTGATACAAACTTGTTGAAATAAAGAAGTTTAAGAAAATAGAAATAGACTGAACGCGCTCTTGAACTTCTTTTTTCTGACGTATTTGGGGTGATAATGGGTACCATGTTTGTTCATACTGATATGAACGTACCGAAATAACCAAATTGGAGCAAACTGGAGGTGGACCGTCGTCTGATTGAATTTTTATATTTGAGAAGGTAATAAACTGATATTCCATATGATATTACAAGTTTCCTGAAATAAGTGATATAAAACTGAAAAGAGGGCATCGACCTATTAAGCTTGATTCACAAACTAATTTCAAGTAACGCTCAGATCACACTCCTCTCACCGTGTAGTCAAATATTGTTGAATGATTTTAAAATAGAAGCATTCAGACCTCCTGTATTGAAGAAGTTTTACTATCTTTTCTTCTTTTCTCAAAAAACTATTGACTTATTACTTGCTTGTTTTAATTTTAAAATTTTGTAATAACAAAGTTCAAAAAGTAGCTACATGGGAAACACACAAATCAGCCTGAAAATTTTAAAGGTGCTTTCGGTTTCTTAGTTTCTGTGAAGCATATTATCCTTGTTTTCCTTTGGAAGTTTTAGTGCTGTTTCATTTACATAACTGACAGTTAATGCTGTATTGCTCTAAAAACTCATAGTTATGCGGATGTTTGTAAGTATATTACATGTCAGATACTGTTGTGTAGTAAGACAATAGGACGTATGAAGTCCTCTCTTGGAATGACGATGTTTGAGAATGTTCTGTGTTTTACTCCTTGAATATCACTGTCACTTTTCCTGTTTTAGGGTTAATTTAACTACATAAATTCAAAACAAACTAAACAAAATGTAAAAATGGCTGTAGAATCGTCTGCTTTCTCTGAGCTGAATATGTCAAAGTAGAAGCAGTCGAACCTTGTCTTGAAATTGAAATAATCTGGATAGGGGGAGGGCGAATATTTACTAGCTCGTTTCTCAAGCAAAATAAGCAAGGAGCTTACATAATTGACAACGGTTGATTTTCATTTGATTTATTTTACATCGAACCGAATAACTATGTGCGTCCACAAGGTATCGAAACCTCGAAACCGGTACCTCTTGATTACACGGTGGCGATGTTATAACCAGGGCCCGGATTTTGATGACCTAAAAAAATCTGAAATATGACCTATAAAATGACCTAAATATCAAGAAAATGACATAAAAAATGACTTAAAAATTTGTCTATATTTCAAGGTATGATAGTTATAAAGTGAAAAAGTGACTTCATTTTTTTTTATTTATTTCAGGGTATGGCAGTACAAAAAATACTTACAATTTTTCTCTGTTTCAACGTATGACAGTGTACGGCACGGCACAATTCTTACTTCTGTAATTGAATTTTAGATAAAAAAAAATCTTACTTATTCAGAGTTATTGCAGTACTTAACAATGAGCATGCGAAGGTTCTCTAAAGTAAGTGAACGCCTGTTGTCGGACAGCACATTTTTGTATTTGGAGAAACTCCTTTCCACATCTGCCGACACTACAGGAGCGTACTTGAAATGCACTAAATCGGTGGCAGTGCACGAAGTATCAAATGAATCACCGGCCAACACCTGAGAAATGCGACACAAAGTTTTGTATCCAGAGTTTTTGTCAAGAACGCTTTCCACTTTCTTCGATACGCTTCTACCAACTTCTCCTCCTACACTTTGCAAATGAGATGCAATTTTTCTAACTGCAGTTAGAGAACTTTAGAGGCTTGCACCTTGCTCCCGTACACTTGTGATCCCATGTGTTAAGGAACTGAAATTTGCCTTTATGAAGGCTAGCTGTCCTTCAATTTCACCGTTTGAAAATAGTGTTTTAGCGGCTTGGAAATTATCGCAATAATAAATTGCTGAATCTATCCAGGTACCCCACCGAGTGATGTCAGGTTCTCGAGGGAGTGGAACACCGGGAGCCATGGACTTGAACAGCACTTTACGAGCAGGAGCCTTTATAAAAACTTTCTTCGTCTTTCACACAAGGGCATCCACTTCAGGAAAATTTGCTCTAACTTCCTCTGCCACCCCATGCATAGCATGTGCTAAGCAAGTAATGTGCACCATTTTCGAGTAAAAAGCCTTTATTGACTTCCCAGCTTTCACAAAGTATGGCGCGGCGTCAGTCACAAAAAGCAAGACGTCATCATATCTGATACCCTCAGGCCGTAACAAAAACATACACTTTTCAAACAGTCTACATATTGTGGAGTGATTGACAGTTTCTAACACTTCACTCGTGAGCAGAAAGACTTCACCTGGTCCGTCGATCTCCAACGTACCAATGACAACGTTAGCCACGCAACGATTTTCTACGTCATTTGTTTCATCGATAGATATGAAGATCTTCTTCCCATGTACTTTTCCCCGTATCTTGTTCATGGTGCTGTCGTAACATTGTACCAGGTAGTTCTTCCGAAGAGTTGATTCGTTTGGGATAGGACGTCCGAAATGCATTTCGAGAAAGCTCTTAAATTTAGCATTGTTTACTGTCCAAAACGGGATGTTAGCAGAAACTAGAGCTTCACAAAAGTCTCTGTTAAAATCGGACGATTTATTCACCTTCATGGATGTACTCTGTTGCAGTAACAATTGCGTGGATTTCTTCTTACTTGCGAGTTGCACTGCCCGTATATGCTTATCGAAATTAAATTTGAGCGTAAGTACGTTTTTTTGAATATGGAACAATTATATTGTGAGTGAAACGCGAAAAATGACCAAAAAATGACCTAAAACTTGCAGAAATGACCTAAAACTTAAAACATGGAAAATATGACGAAAAAATGCATAATAAAAATCGCATTTTTGTAACCTGGGCGTCACATCTAGAATTTTCCTACTAAAGAGCAATGCATACTACACAAGGAAAAAAAGATGACATGTCATCAAAATCCGGGCCCTGGTTATAACTAAACAATCGGGGAGGTTGCGATGCCTTGTAATCAAAGGGTGATGAGGGAGACTTCACTATTACACATGGACAGGGCACACAAACTCCACAGAGGACTTCATCCACACGCCAGTGTGTTGTTCGCTTGCGAAATCTTAAGTATAAAACGTATGAGGATTAAGGTTAGTGATTTATTGTACGCGTAAATTGAAATGACGATAACGAATGATTGTTAAATTCGTAACGGATTTATCAGAACCCTTGCAGCTGCGTTGTTTCCTCGCTGCAGTAAACTGATGTGCCCTTTAAATGGAAGTCTCTACCAAAGACCCCATGACCGTTATGAGGCGCCAAAGCGTTTGGAATCCTTTCGCCCAGAATTGTGTGCTGGATCTCTGAGAGCTCGCTTTTCGGGTTCTCTTCCAAACAAGAGCAGCAACAGTGAAATTCACGGGATCAGTTGGTGGCGACCTAAGCACTTCCAGTTTGGTTCAAGGTCGCTGTACAAATAATTAACGTCAACTGCAAGGAAAAACGGCAAAATTGTGTCGCTGCTGTCTCGATTGCTCCGGATGGCGAATTGTTAATGCGGCTCAGTGTCGCTAACGTTTAGAAAACATTGGCAGGGGCTCAAACACTTCGGTTACAACTTCGCGGAAAAAATTATCTTTTCTGAGAATATTCTTTGCGACACCGGAAGGTTTCATGGCTGAATTTTCTTAAATCATGTTTTCAGTTGGAAAAAGACAGTAGAAATCAAACAAAGGATCTCTTTCCTTTGATGCAAAACTCAATGGTTTTTGATCATTAGCTTCCTTGCATACTTTACACAACGCCACTTCTACATTTTCATCATAAAAACTCCACGGATTTTTGCCCTACCATGAATTTTGAAATTATTTCCACCATCAATTCTTTGAAAAACTCAAGATGCTGGCTGACCTAGGCAGAAATTTATTTTATTTTAAAAAAATAAATTAAACGTAACGTTTCAACCTTCTAGCAAGGTCTTCATCAGACTCTGTATCAAGTACAAATTAATAAAAATATTGTACATGATACAGAGTCTGATGAAGACTTTGCTAGAAGGTTGAAACGTTACGTTTAATTTATTTTTTTAAAATAAAATAAATTTCTGCCTTGGTCAGCAGCTTAATGGCGTTATAATCAATTCTTTGTTTCCCGTTCATTTGATAGTTTATGTAATAAAATCAATATATTTTATTATCAAAATAATAAAGATAAACGGGTTTTCTAATGCACGCAAGCACCAGACATGAGTAGCTATGGCAATGTTCTTTGGAAGTAAAATCTTTTTTCGAGCGTTTCGGGAATGAATATTGATTGATTTATTTGCTTTATTTTACTTCGCTTTTTGTGCCATTTTTGGCTAATTTGCAAAGATGGGGATGAGTGAATATGTCTATTCCTCTTGAGCGAGAATGCTATTCAACTATTGTTGAAACAATAAATTATTGTTGTTATTATTAAATTTTAAGAAAATGTGATTTCGTGCCTATTTTTCCTTCAATTCCTAGAGTTCGTAGGATCTTGACTTAAATATAAGAAATTTTTTTTTTCGGAATAACAAACGTTTTCAGTATGATATAAAAGTGACTACAACTCGTTCCGTGCTTGAACCCTAGATATTACAGAAATAAGAAATTTCTTGTGCTTGTGTAAGCTAAAAAAATTATCAAGATATACATATGTTTGTTAATATTTTCCCACCCATTTTATCTATTATTATCTTCATGACAGTTACGAAGACTAAACTCTGTAGGGAAACAGCATTTGAATAAGGGAGGCCTGCCAATCTGTTTTATCGTGGTTGACACGTGGCCAGCACATCACATCTCATTGTCGCTGTTATCTGGTTATCTCCACAACTAGTATTGCTTTCACGTATTTCCCCTATTGCCTTGAAGAAACAATAATCTTCCAGCTACCACCGGTAAGGGAACCTGTGATTGCTCGAACCGAAAGGCGTGAGCGCTAACTTGAATTTTATTTTAAGTCTGCTTCAAGCACAGATGGGCTAATTAGGACTGACATACAATTTAAAGTGGAATCCGAACCATTACGTGCCTTCACCGGGTATCGAAAAGGGATTTCCTTGATTATAAGGCAACGACGTTACAACTGTAGTATACTCCATATATGGAAGACCCTATGAGTGAGCGCTAACCATTCGGTTAGTTGGAAGCTCCAACCATAACATGGAACTTGCAAATTATGGGTTAAGTACGTAAATAATGATGATAAAGTTAGCACAGTCACAGCAGTAAATATTTGCAGTAAACAATTACTAGTAAACCTCTTTATTTATTTATACTGTATCAGAAATTGAACATGTAATACAGATATAGACTAATGCCCAGTTATTGCGTTCATTATACACTAGTTAACATACCATTATTGAATAATTGCACAGATCAATGTAATATAATAAAATATATAGACAAACAACACATTAAGCAAACATACACGTCTAAGGTTCCATCGTAATTTATGTAATTTTAATATTTTTCTTTTCAATATTGGAGTTTTCTGTTTTCATTTTCATTTATATCATTAAATGTTTTACACATATTTCGAATTGGGGATATTGCCAGTGGGTTGGTTCTACTTCATTGGAGGATGAAGAGTTTCTAAATATTTGAGGCCTCCCCAATTGCTCAGTGCACGGGTTCTAATCAAGGGGTTCCAGGTTCGATACCCGGTGGAGGTACAAGTGCTTCGGATCCCACTTTAAACTGTAGGTCTAGTCCCGATTAGCCTTACTGTGCATAAAGTGGACATAAAACACAAAATCAATCAATCGATCGAACCAAATATCTTGAAATGCTGAGATGGAGAGCACTAGATTCTATCCACATCCCATAAGTATGTAAGGCGGAATTTTATCGGAACCAGTAGATTTTCGGCTTAAGATTTTTTATGGCATCTTCGATATTTTTAAGACTAATATCTGACAGGTTTAGTTTACCAATTTCACTGTAAGATTGAATATTCAGCATCTAATTTTTTCCATCATCCTGCTGGTACACAGATTTAAAATATTTAGCAAACGGTGTTGTTACTTGTAGAGTGCCAGAAAGTATTTTACTTTGGTATTTAATGGTTCTGTTCTTGTTTTGTTTTTGAAAAAGCTATTGCAATGAAACATGAGAATCGATTCGATAGGTCGTGTTGTCACTCTAATTTCATAACATTGAGGTGTGCGATTGTAATTGCAAAGACAACGAATGATTTGAATTATCGGGAACTATCACACTGATTAAACAATAGTTCCGCTCGAAAGAACAGTGCTGTACCTGCCAAAGAAAACTTTCGCATATATACCCTGTCACCCCCTCTCTGATCTCTGAATGGTGTATCAAACGTTCCTCTTTGTTACATTTTTAATATCAAACCTTTCACTCTGTCTGCAGTCGACCACCCGAAAACATTTCTTGTATTTCACGTAACAAGTACATCATGATTAACTCAATATAGTTCTGCGAAATGAAAGAAGAAAGCGATTCTTATTGTTTTCTTGAAGGGAGAGAGGGGGAGAGCAGAAACGTTCTTAATTCTCTTAATAGTCTGTACACCAGGCATGATTTTCCTGCATAGACTTGAAAGGCGAAAACGCTTTATCAGCAGCGAAGGAAGGAAATAAGTATATTTGCCTAGATGTGATTAGACGTTCAGCTCCACCTAAGAAAAATAGATATAATGATTTTGATGTTACGGCTTGACCAAGATGAGATAAATCAATTAGCGCTGTGTATAATTTTTAACAGTAATCCGGCGGTTGGGGCGTGGGCGATGCAATCAGCTGTTTTCCATGCCATCGTCCTTACTTACAAAAAAAATCCCACAGTAAGAAATTTAACTCTCAGTTCTGACTGCTGGCAAAAGTGTAAGGAAGTCATCATTGCTAAATATTGTTAACACCAAAACCATTGGGTTCGAATCGCTATACCAGTTTCATCCATCTATTAATTAAATACTCATCTGCCTAATGAGGTGAATAAGTAATGAAATATAAGAGAGAAATGAAACATACAATTTTAAGGGGGGGGGGGGGGCTGGAATACTGCTTTCATTTACACACGGAATGTACAGCAGAGAAGCTAATTGCTTTGCAACACATCAGGAGTTAACGGAAAGCGAACGCTGTTTATTCGTTTTGTTCAGCCCCGCTTCAGTACTCTGCTATTTTGTGTCATTAATTTTAGCGTAAAAGTGAATTCTTTCACTCGGCGAAAGAAGAATCATAATAAATTTCCGAATAATAATGGCCATGTTTTATTACATATTATGCGAATGCCATTAACTATTATTTTGTTACATCTTGCTTGCAACCTGCAGCGAAATATAGATACCAGTCAAATACTTTGTAGCAACCAAACCAGTGGAACAAGGGCTTTAGATTACTGAATCAGATAACAACGTTCACATGTTGAAAGCAGGAAAAGCGCTCTGCAGTTGTTATATCGAAATTAGGCATTTGTAGAGCTTGTTATGATGCAAGAAAGGACAAGTACAAAACATGCTTATCTGGAATTCGAACCCTGAAACCACCCTTGAGCGCAAGAACTGAAAGTAAAATTTAGATCTGGCATTTTTTGTTAATCAGGCTCAACAGTACATGACGAAGAGAAATACTTGTGTTATAATTTTTAGTTGAAGTTTGTTGTAAGGGAGAGCTTTGGAAGCACTCATGTGGTGCGTGGGAAATGATAATTCTGTATTAGGGAAAGGAACATATATGTTCCCACTTAGTAAGTTCTGTGATGAAGTAAGATATTTGTTCGCTTTTTTTTATTTGTCGCTAAGTAACCTAACACTCTTTTGGTTGGAGAATTTGTCCTGGTACACGCGATTCTAGCTATCACTTATAAGTAGGGCATGTAGCTAGATTTATGAACTCAGAGCAAGAATGTTCTTCAGTTTTTAGCACTAATTCCATTTCATGCGAATGAAAAAGAATGAGAAGCTACTCCTTCAGGGAACCGGGAAAGAGCTTGTACAAACACACGATGCCTCCAGTTTATTCATACATAGAAAAGTTTATTTGTTAATGAAAGGGAAGACTTTATTCGGTTAAAGAAGTCATCTGGATGGTTTGCAGGACGCTGCTGAATAATAGGATTTTTTTTTAGTGGCATCGTGGACCGAAGGACATGGCTCTCAAAAAAGGACTGTCCTTCGAAAATCTAACCTATTAGGCAAAGAACATAGGACAGCTCTATAAGTGTGTTTCATCTACGTCATAAACTGTTGCACTATTGGATCTGCATTCTGCAGCCATGATTGAGTAAGGTTCTTGTAAACATACGGAATTCAAGCGGGCGGGCGGGAGATTTGATAACCTGGTTTACGATGGTACATTATGCAGTATTTTATTGTTTAACAGAAACTCATGTTTATCCTCGAATTTTTCGAAAAAGAGAAGGTGTACTTCACGACACAGAATATGAAAGGACTCGATAATTTTTGATCAGAGGAAGCCGTCTCTGGTTGGCAAGAATAAATTGTACCAACATTAATGAACATTTCCTTTCAGGAAAGTTTATACATCACCTTCCTCTGTTACTTTTAGTAGAAATGGATCGAACTCTGTTTAACCATACTTACAAGTATGCTTGTTTGTTTGATTTTTGGGTGCTGATACGATAGAAATGATAACACAAAGTTAAATTCATCTTGGTAATTGAACGTTTGTACTTGATTATTTATATTTCGTTCGTTAACACAAAGTGTTATTAATTCTTATCCGATACATGAGAGAAGATGCCGGTAGTACGCTTTGCGTACTGTCAGAAAAATGAAGCACTGCTGGGTTAAAACATATTAACAAATTGATTGATTAATTTGGTTTATTTTACTTCGCTTTTCTGCAAGTTTTGGATAATCGTGAAGATGAGGATAAGTAATGATACAATGAAATTGTTTAACGGACACTCACAAAGAACACTCATGCCCAGGCTGGGATTCGAACGCGGGACTTCTGGCATCGTAGCACGCTGTGTCAACACTCCGCCACGAAGACTGGCATATTCGAAATTGTTAAAGTTAGGAGTGAAATTACTGTTTTCGACAACGAAACATTTTAAATTACAGAGCTTGAACAAACTTATAGGGAAACAGACGGTAATGTCAGAGCCTTGGAATTTACGGTTAATCTTTACTGGATGTAAATATTTCATGCAGAATCCGAACCACTAATAAATACGAAAACAAATTGATTCCAGGTAACTGGGTCAAGTAAATAAACAGACGTGAACTATAATTGGCCAAATGTTTAGGCCCCTTTTTATTTCGTTATAGTCCAGTTCATCTGGATCTACACCGCAATTCTTCCCCTTTTCTTCATATCTTTTTCTGTCGACTGAGCAAAGAGCTTGAACACGTGAAAATTTACCGCTGTTTTCAGATAGCAGAACATTGTCATTAATTTTATGCAATGTTACCGACATTTTACACAGTACTAACAACAAACGTACCTTTGGCGCAAGTGTAACGGAACGGTACGTGGTGGCTATTTCCGTGCAGACGACAAACACTTTGGCCACGAAGATGGCGGTGGTACTATTTCTGACGTCACATTAAAACCACCTATTGTTCGGCAATCTCCGTAACTTCAAATCGCTCTTAAATTTTACAATTATTTTACACTATTTTTACAATCTATCTGTTCACAAAGTGAACTTGCAACAACTCTTTAGCTCTTTCGCTGAATATCCTGGAACAGTCACTTTTATAAAATAAGATAAGTGACTTACTTCAGAATCACATGTTTATGTAGTTTAATTATTTTTATTAATATCGTTAGAATTACATTCAAAATTTAATGTAAAGTTTTTCTTTAAAATGATATGAATTCAAAGCATTATTTTTCCATACACTTGAACTTCAGAGGGAAACAAGCGTGGGAAGAACGCTGAGCTGTTTCATTGAATGTCTGGAGGGCGGCAAAGAGTGTGGATCAACAAGGGAAAATAACAATTTACCTAAACAAAATGAACTTATGGCAGTATATTTTAAGTATCCTTTTGTTACTTCCAATTTTGCAAATGCAGTAGTAGGCAGGTTTTCTGTCATTGTAAGCATTGTGCATATTGTTATATAGAATTAAAAAATGAAGGATTGAAAAAAGAACTCGAAGAAAACCTTGGACAGTCAGATTGTTAAAGAATACAGCAGGCCGTGGCGACAAGAGAGAGAGAAATGGTAGTGTAACGCGACCTGCACACGTGGCGAAAATTGGTTGCTAAGAGCCCTAAATCTGGCCTCCTAACCTAACAATGCAGACACTGTTAGAACCGTAACTGTGAAAGTAATATATGCTAGTTGGTTACGAGGTTTAAATTTGCTGCTGACAGCATTTTTTTTTTTTTTTTTTTATTACGTGATGCCTTGATCACGGTGCTGTAGAACGCACAAAATTTACAGGAAATGTCCTCTCCAATCTTCCTCTTACCCATTTCGTCTCTTCTTTGGAAAATAATAAGTATATTAGACGTCGAACTTCAGCTAAGAAATGCAGAGAGATTTTTATGTTACAGATTTAGCAACATGTGAAAAATGCATTGGCGCTGTTGTCAAATTTCTAACAGTAAGCGAGGAGTTGGAGCTTGGGCAATGCAATCAGCTGCTCGTCATGTAATCATACCCCTGTTTTACCAAAATATGCAACATGAAGGGGGAAAACTGTACACATCGAAAGTAGAGATGTAATACGAGATCGTTGTTAATGTTATTGAGAACGAAGCACTGAAAGGAGATTATAGACATGACAACAAGGCGATATTCGGGCACAAGTTATGGGGAAGCGCGAGGAGAGAACAAATGACTGTCCACTTTATTTCGCGAGTTTGCCGGATTCTCCACATCTTTGTTGAGCTGTACTTCTGAACAATATTATTATTGTCGGAATTGGCAGAAAAGGAATATAATCAACTTCTGTTTATTTGAAAGCTTAGTTCACTCTATTGATTATGTTATGAAGTAAGCCAGGTTTTATTTGGGTTTAGGTTTGTCACAATTATTACTCATTCATTGGGAATGTCATTCGTAATACTACGCACGTTCTGTCCGAGAATAAAGTACGAGTACGAAAGGTTACTTTTGCACTTCCAGCACTCTGCCCCTTCAGTTTCGTGCTACGTGATTAACAATTTAAAATTAGACATTCTAACATTTCTTGATTTGATCGTCATTATGAAAAAAAGATAAAAAATGCTGGGGCTGATTGATTGATTTGGTATAATTTGCTTCGCTTTTCTGCCACTTTTGGCTAATCGCGAAGATGGGGATGAGACATGATGTGATGAAATTGATGAATGGAGGGTAGAACTACGATGTGCTATACCACTGCGCCACGGAAACCAGCATAAGCGAAGGAAAAAAGGCTGGGAATGAAGTGTTCGATCGCAGATTAGTTTCCTGCCTTATTAAACAATCTCACACATTGTATCTACTACTTGATACTAAAAAGGGGTCCCAGTAAAGGAACACTTTCAACTGTAGGAATATACTCGATTACTAATCTGTGCATGAAGAAGAGTACTTTGTACAGTCTCGGTGGCGGATTAAAGACTTCCTCGAAAGGAAGGAGAGGGAGTGTAGTCCTTTTTTTTTTAAACCGCCCTTCACTCACTCACTGGAGTATTTTTTTTTATATAACATGAGACGTTAAGATAGAGGAAGCCCTCAAGTCAGCCCATGTCTAAGTTTACATTGCATGAGCTCTTTGACACTTTAAATGAGAGAGGGAGAGAGAGATGTGCGATGGCTTTGTAATTATGCCTGCGTGACTCGACCTTGACTGCATGAATATGCTGGGAAAAGTTTCTTTTATTACGATCGAATGTATGAAGTTGGTACAGTCCGTGTCAAGTGTAATGGAAAGTAAATCGCATAGCCTATACACATTTTCATTCCATCAGTAAGAACATCAGAATAAACAATCGTATGGAGGCAGAATGTCCCCTTGTGAGGTGAAACACTGAATCACTTAGAGAATAGACATCCCCTCCTACAGTTGTCATGGCATTAATGATTATTTTGCATTCTGACATTGTTGTCGGCTCGTTGGTGTTCTTGCATAAAATAAAAGGTAAAAGTAGGGTGACCAGACGTACTCTTTTTAAGAGTATTATACTCTTTTAGAGGTTCATATACTCTATACTCTTTTCAATTTGCAAAAATCTCCAAATATACTCTTTTCCAAGTTATTTAATTTCATTCATTATTTTACGCGTAAAAATGGCTTAACATCCACAGAACGGAAAACGTCAAGATGTCAACAAACTGAAGTATTTACTCCTTGACTCAAGAATTTCCTATGAACAATTTCAAGTGTCATTTTCATATTACATCAACAAGCAAAACATATTTCAAATTCATTGGAATTTAATGATAATGATTAGGGCTGAGCTGATACCACTTTGAATCGATACTCTTACCGATTCCCACCGATACCGATACTTGAAAATTGCAATAATTAAAATTTGTTCAAAATATTGATCAATATTGGTGTGTAAATATTCACCTCCAATTATATGCATCAACATACCAAGAAATTTGCTTTAGAATATTCAAGAATTGCATCAGAATATTAAAATAGATATTATGTAGTCACAAAATATAGTTTTTTGTGCAAAATTAGTGTAAAATAAAAAGGAAGTATTAATTTTGCATAATTTCCAGGATAATTAGACTGTCAAGAAGTCGCGCGGGATTTTTGCGGACCCCGTGAAAAAGCCAAATGCATGCGCACCTTCAACCTATAGACTATACTCTTTTTGGCCAACAAATATCTGGTCACCCTAGGTAAAAGGGAAACTTGCCAACTGTTCCATTTGCAAATCATATAGTAAGCTAATCCAGGTAAATGTTTACCACAGAAAGCCCAATAAGCAGCAGAGAGAAATGGATTATTAGCTCCTGGTTTTTGTTCTTTGCCGCCTGTTCACCCAGACTTGAAGGTGCCGTGTAATGGAACCTGCCTCTTTATCAGGCATTTTTCTCTTTGGCACCCAAATCTAATGACATGGGTGTGCGCAGACCCTCACATTAAAGGGGCAATAGCTCTGATGGAAGTACAATCAGAGAAAGAAAACACCAATTCCATCTCGCTGTTATATTGTATTCATGGGTCTGGATCAGGGACGGCGAAAATCACTGTGTTAGGGGAATTCAAAGATATGTGGCACCATCCGGGGCGCAACTTTGCAAACTCTACATAGTGAAGCATTTTCTGCCGTCTTATTGGCGACCGTAGTGATGACGTCACACCTACAATGACACGGTCTTGACGCCGCTGTGCTTATTGTCCGAGGCTCGCACGTCAGAGCAGAAGACTAGCCTACGTTACAGATTATTTTGTTTCAAGATATTTTTTCGTAAAAGAGACAAATGACGAATGCAATTAATGGAAGTGCTAACATTAGCGTGTGCCTCTGGGATGTGGATATTTCGTACCGTAAAGATAAAAATGGAGTTATAAATTCATGCAGTTGAAGACTACAAACACCAGTGGCGTAGCATGGGCATTTCAGGTGGGAACGCCAAGCCTAAAGGAAGGGTCGGCCCTTTCTTGCTTAATAATTTACTTATGGTATTAGTTGCCACAGGTATTGTTTATTTGCCTAAACTCAGCTGGGTTTTCAATAAAACATCATCCATGCATGTTTTAGTTAGAAAACTAGATGCCTCACTATGCCACAAATGTTTTGAATTCGGTGTCTTATATATTTTTTTTTATATACCTTTCGGCATGACGCAAGTCATTAAAAAACCTACCTGAATCACAAGCGCCTCTGAACAACAGTATACGTCATTCTTGTGGATGATCCAACTACTGATTGATTTGGTTTATTTTACTTTGCTTTTCTACCACTTTCGGTTAATCGCAAATATGAATATGAGTGATGATATTGAAGAAGGGACACTCAAAAAGAACACCCGTGCTCACGCCGGGATTCGAATCAGGGGTCTCGGTCGTCTTGGCGCGCTGTGCAAAACACTCTGACACGGAGGTGGGTGATTTAAATACAGTACAGTCAACTGACGTAACAGTGCCGATTAGTAATTGAGACCACTGTTTATTACAATTTGAGAATGTTGATAAACATTTTAAAATAACTTTGTTCAGAGATCATTCGCTGTTAAGAGTTTTCAAATGGATGCTAAACATTTGCATTGACAGATACTAACGAGAAAAAAATAATATTAATAAAAAAAGAATAGTTTTGCGGGTTAAGTGGTAGAGCAGCCACAGGGTGAACTTCTACCACGAGGACTTCACCAACTTATTTGACAAAAACTGTATTGATCTTTTAGTTTTTAATGCACATCGCTTTTCGAGCGATAAATTATACAATGCAGTGGCAATTAAGAAGTGGTATATTTGAGTTTGGTAAAGCTACGTCAGTCAATATTGCGTATTGTATCATCACATAGCACGAGCGCGAAGACCCAGGTAGGAATTCTAATGCTGTCATCTGCTTCAGAAGGCAGGAAGGGTCACATGAACCAATCACGTAGCTAGTCCTCCTGCTCCGTATATATAAGTAGATTCTTTCTCCTTGTGGTCTCTTAAATGTTTATAAAATTTTGCAAATATTTCATTACCACCCCTAAGTAGCAGTTCCACTTATCGCAAGGATTGTCAGCTTCAGTTCGTGTCCTGCATTTCTCAATATTTCAATAGAAGCGGATTGACATTACGAAATGTTATTTATTTATTTTTCGATCAAAATCAGTTCTTTCTTCTGAGAGGAAATTGAGGAGATCATTGCAAAATAAATATCGAGTTGCGGTGTACTGTGTATTGAGTACTCTGGAAAAAATGAGCATTCTGGAAAACTCAGATAACAGAATGGAACATATTACTTCAAAATTGATTATTACGTTTTATAAGGTAAGAAATAAATTCATCCCTGGCAGGTATGCACATTTATTTCGTTGCTCGAGATGCTTCAGTCTGTTGATGACAAAACCGCAGCTATTAGGGTTTGGGGGGCTGAAAGGCAGTCGCACCGAGCGCAAGCAACAAGTTTATTGTGTTCCTTGAAAAAGAGTTTTTGTGCATAATTGTTCATAATAATGTCGTATACAAGATACCAAGTAACGACTAATGATAACATGCCTAGACGAGTTTGAAAATTTGGGAAAAGTGATATGAAGTATTAAGAGACACAAATATATTCTCAGTATTAAATAATAATGTTATTATATTATTCGTGCGTTTTATTTCAAGTACACAGCCGACCTTCGTGGCGGAGTGGTAATGACACCGTGCTACGACGCCAGAGGTCTCGGGTTCGAATCAAGCCTTGCCTTGGGTGTTTTCTGTGAGTGTCCCTTCACCAATTTCATCATATCATCACTCATTCTCATCTTCGTGATTAGCCAAAAGTAGCAGAAAAGCGAAGTAAAGTAAACAAAATAAATCAATAAAGCACGTATTTTTTGTAATATTCTCTTTAGAAATATAATTCACGGTATTCTCTAACCCATAATAATTACTCTCAATAGACTACACACAGAAACACATTGTAAATTACCCAGAGAAAAGGGAAGGAAATAATAACAATTGCACATTTGTTTTGTAAGGGAACGAAAAGATATGTTGTTGCAGTGGATGCTTTGTAGTTTAATTCACGAGAGTGACATTTGAATCAAGCACGGCTCATCCCTGTCACCCAAATCATTTTATCCCCTCATATGAACTGCAAAAATCATCAGTATTTATGTCATTCCGTACTGCTGTATACAGAATGGAAAACATTCTTACGCAGATAGTGATATGTGTAGCATTGTTATTATCTAGTAAAAAATATTAAATTTTACATATATACTAGTACTATTTAAATGCACATTTGATTTTTGAACAACTTACGATACGAAATGTAATCATTACATTCACATGTAAGGGTATTGACAAGGGTTAGGCGTCAGGACACCTCTAGGCTGAACCTCTCCCGCTTAATAAAGACAATTCATTATTATTATTATTATTATTATATTAGGAAATAATATTAACACTAATTATTAAACTAAGGAAAGCATAAATACTATTCTCCAATGCGCCAAAGTGACCGCCCATGCTTATTAACAAGATGTTGTTTTTCTACCGTCTTCTGCCGTGCACGCCAGTGTAAAAATTCTGCTGAAATAGGATCCAACGAGTATGTGGTTCTACGCGTTCTGCCAGACCGAATGACGTCATGTCGTAATCAGCTAATAACGGCAATGGAATAAGGAGACTTGTGCTTCGCTATGTAGAGTTTGCGAAGTTGCATCCGGGGCCCACCTCCATTTTTTTTTTCTCTCCATGGTTGGGTTCAGAGACTATTTTTCATGTACTGGCAACATGAACAGTACACGAGATTCAAAACAACCAAACGTAATTTATTCATTTACAACATTGACGGCGATTAGGTGAAACCCACATTTTTTGTCACTTCTATCCCCCATTATGTTCTTAATTCTAAGCCTTGTCTACGAAGAAATAGAAAACTGTCCTTCACCCTCCCTCACTTTTACCACCCAATCGCCGCTACTGATTTACAATGTATGAGGAATGTATATTCTACATACATAAAGGTAACACAACTAAGGAATAAAGTGTGTGTTAGTGGGAGAGTTCAATTTCGTAGTTTATAATGCCCCTCCCCCCCAATCTACCATAGTTCCTTTGAACTTTTGTCTACTTGATAATACTTAATTTTGTAAAAAGCATAATATTATTTAATAACGATAAGATTCCTCTACACTAAATTTCTTAGTGAGAGTATTAGGGGGACAACTGCCCCTTCTTATCCCCCATCGTGAGTATGTCTATGTCTATGTAAATTAAAGTAATTAAAAAGAAATGCTTGGAAATTATTTACGTGGGTAATTAATTGAAATTATTTAATTACAAATTCATAGCATTGTCTAAGATTGTATGCAGTCATATTCTTTTACTTGCTATGTGTCAGGAAACAAATTAATTATGTATGTCTACTTTAATAAACAAGAGAACAAACAAAAAGAAAAAGCAACATTACTGGTCAATTACAAAATAATAATAATAATAATAATAATAATAATAATAAACGATCGTACAGAACCGAGACCGAGATCAATGTTCAGAAATCAAGAACGAGGCGAGACGAGACTTCCGAAAACTTTTCTAATCTCCACGATTTCAAGTCGGTATACAACAGCAATAGATAGTCGATGCTCGTTGTCTCATTCTGGGCAGACCTTGCCCAGAGCTCCAGACATGCAGGCGCCACTCATTCAACCCCACCACTGCACTGCTTCTTTCCCGCTGGGGCTGTTTGTACAACTGCCACATGTCTGTTGAACGAAGGCAATGCGATAAAAACTTTTACTGTAAATTGAGCAGTGATGACTTACGTAAGTATCAGTGCTCTCCTGGTTTTCTCTATACTTTCAAATATAGCCGGCCTCCGTGGCGGAGTGGTTAGAACATCGCGATACGACGCCAGGAGTTCCATGTCTGGCCTGGGAATGGATATTTGTGTGTATTAATTCATCAATTTCTTCATATCGTCACTCATCCCCATCTTCGCAAATTATCCAAAAGTGACAAGAAACTAAGTATAATAAAGCAAATCAATCAATCAATCTACTTTCAAATAATCGCTTCCAAAGAGGGATCTCTCTACTCTGACAGGAATACCTACGTAAATGCTATCAATTTTGTCTTGGAAAGCTATTAGATTAAATAACGTCATTGTAACAAAACATCGAACACATACTGTAAGTCAAGTCTTGTCAGATTCTGAATTACAATAAGAAGAACATTTTCACTAAGTCTATTTTTTTGAAAACGATAACAAGTTTAATGTAATTCGTTGCAAATACTTTCACAGGTCATCGCATCTACTCTTTTTTTTCTTTCTGGCTATCCCGCAATTTTCTTTTGTTCCGCGCGTTCTTCCTTCAGCGTCTGAGGTATCCAACCTGCTTGCCCCTTGACCGCTCTCAGTGAGTCCTGTCATGTAATCTAAAATATGTTTCCAACTATCTGACGTTCCTTTTTTTACCAAATGTTGGAAGAGAGGGATAGATGAAAATATAACGTAATACGTTTCTGTATAATTTACGCAATATATGTAATACATATTACACTTAAAATTTGCATAATATATAAATTTTTGCATAGAAGTATCGAATATTTCGATTTCTAATGTGAGATTGGCTTGCATGATACCTACCGATTTCTCTCAAAATTTTCTACGGGACGAGCACTAATAACAAATGTTTGATATTATCAGATAAAACAGGATTTAAAGGATGAAATTTTAAATCTGGATGATAATAAATTTGTATAATTCAAAAAAATAAAAATATCTGTTTTTAATTCTATATTTTATATCCAAATTGACCATATGATTTATGTTTCACATACAACCTAAATGTTTCAATTGAAAGTGGATTGCGATGCATCGTGAATGATGGTGGTGGATTTTCAATTTCTTTGCACCCAAAACCAGTCGGCGTGGTTGCAATTGTGTGATCTGTAACTGCATATTTCATTCAGTGATTGCAATTGTCTCCAGATTTGCCTTAATGCCAATTATCACGTTTCTCTGTGAACAGTGAGACATTATTATTCTCAGGAAGACGGTGGAAAAATATATTGGAGGATATTCTGCGCTTAAAATGCAGATGGAACGGGCAAAGCTTGCTGGCTTGTTTTAGAAGACATCACTATTCAATACGCTTCTTTCTATCTCACCCCTTCCCCCAACTTGAATAACAGTATTTCATTAACTTTAGGGGATATTTCGTACCGAAATGACAAACAAGACGCTACATGCCGCCTGAATTCTGAGGGACTTTTAGCTTGAAATCGAACCTTCAGATGAAAATGAACTATTGTACGTAACGACTAAAAGTTTTATTTGTTTGTCAGTATTCTCTGTGTTTACACAATGGTCTTCTCTTGCAAGTTAACGTGAGTGTAATAGAGCGAAAAGTCTCCGCGCAACTTCTTTTTCTTCCTTTCAGCTCGGGCCATAAAGAAGCACTCTCCCCCTCCCCTCCACGCGGGAGTGCGGTGCACAAGAGTCGCGGGTCTGGACAGGTTCCTTTTTTCCTTGTGGTTCCACTATAAAGCTCTCTTGTCATAGGACTTTGTCGGTTTCGATTTCATATCGAAGATAAAGAAAGGATTTCAGCTCAGTGAAGTCCAACCTCAAAGTACCAATCAATTTATTTATTGCTTTTTTTAAAAAAAAATATGAACACATCTCTCCAAATAGATGTCCAGGAGTTATCTTGGAACCAAAGTCTAAATTTGAGACATTTCATGCTAAAAAAATATTTATTCTTTTGTATGTGTTCCATTATTTATAAAGCAGTGAAAAAGCTTGCAGTTCCTTTATGGAATTGCAACAACAATTTAAATTCCCTGCGTCTTGACACAAACTCAAAATAAAAATCTAGAGTTGTTTGTCAATACATATATGTGAGGTATGGTTTTCTGCACTAGCGCAACCACACACAGGGGGGGAAGGGGGGCATTGCCACCCCCCCCCCCCTCAGACAAAAATTCGTGGTTGCGCCTCTGGTTTTCTGAGATATTTATAAACAACTGATGAAGAATAAAGCTTTTCTCAAAAGATTGGTTCTTCTGCTAAATACTTCTGGCTTTACTCAACTATAGTATAAAGGTCGATCAGAAAGGACGAAGAACGCTATGTAAGTGATACCGAGATTATAATAATTAATACCTTTTGACAAGGGAAGATCATATTTCATTTATTGTTTATGATATATCATTTATGTGATCCATATTTTAATAATAAATAACAATACGTTAATAATAAAAATTACTTTTATTATTATGCGTAACCGATTGTTTAATAAAGGGTGGGGGAACTGATCTCCTTGGGATGTCCCGTTCTTGGATCAAAATACTAGTATTACGATCACCCTACACAAGATCTCAGGGGGAGGGAGTAATCGACTAGGCAGGCCAAAGCAGTACACGCTGGTAACTCCAAGCGCTCCCTTCCTACCTTGCCTTCTCAATTTTGTTACCCAGTAAATTTCGATCAATAGAGTCACTTCTTGTTTTAATGTTTATTAGGTGCAGTCTTTCAGATTAAAAAGAAAAATGTTTGCAGAAAGATTTACTCTATTTACATGACATGACATCAATCCAATAATTGCACATACTAATAAGCTGTATTCGTGTAATACGTTGTACAAGCAATAGGTAGACAGTTTAAAAGTGGAACTTGCGAGCCAATGAGACGTGAGAGATCGCTACTGGGCCTGGCAGAAAGGGGATATACTTTAGAAGTTTGTCTCGAGCTAACACCTCCCGACGCTTCGGCGCCAACATTTCTCAGTTGGATTCATGTGGAGAACGGAATTGGCATTCCTATGAGAACTGGAAATAGCTGTTTGTTAATTAGCAAATTACAGCATGCTCATAGTCGTGTACTACAAAACTACGGCATATATGCGAAAAAGTGAAAGATTGAACATACGCGTATGTTTCCTAGTGTATGACACGTGACGTATGAAGAGTTAAGAAGTGGCGCGTTTCAACAGAGGAGCAGACAGGCAGTGTTTGGCGGAATACAGACAGAGCTGCATTACGAATCATGGCTTGTTCCACGAGAACACGTCTCAAAGGTAAGTGAATGATTTCATTATGTATAAATAATATGATTGTTATTAGGAATTTATTCTGTTATTACGTATTGAGATATACTGAACATGCATAAACATGTTACAGTGAAATTTACAATGGCACCGAGAAACTGCTTAAAGAAATCTGCGCACAAAGGCCATTGTATTGATTTCAGATATAAAATGTGTTGTTTATCATCGATTTACACACACTGCGTTTTGAACTTATGATAATGGCTAACTGAAAGTTGTCAGAATGATGTAAATATGCACTACAGAAATTCTAATCAGGAGTGTACCTACATTTTGGACATGCATATTACCGCCAAAAATAGGACGCAGGCTTGCTTCATACAATATGTACTGCATAAATTTCTTAAAGTTTTTTTTATTTTTATTTCTTAGATGAAGCTTGAGGGTACGTAGCAGAATGCGCGTAAGAATCCATTGGCTCCGCGCAGGTTAAGAAAGCTTGGAAATCGTGTCATTCCTTACATTTTGACACGGGCGACCGCCGCACGCCAGATATACGGTTCGGGCCTCTTGTTAACAATATATATGGGTGATTTTTTATTGGGGTTTATGTACTCTGCCTCCTCAGCAACTCAAAATTAAGCTGTCTTTTCAGCAATCTTAATCTCTAACAGCCGACACGCATAATTCCCCTGTAACATGTTTTAAGTGCACCTTATGCATAGATAGGCAAATCGGGACTGGACCTACAGTTTAAGGTGGAATCAGAACCACTATTGGCCTCCACCGGGCTTCCAAACGAGAAACCCTTGATTACAAGGAGACGGCGTCAGCACTGCGCCACAAGGAAGTCCCGATTATCAATGAAAGTGAAGTGACATGGAGGGAAGAGGAGATAATGTAATAATAATTTCAAAATTATGTTCGCAATATGCTTTCTGACAATTTTATCATCTGGCCACTGTGTTGAAATTCTAACAAATAATATTATATTATAAAAGTTGTTACGCTGCACGTGAGCTCACTAAAAAATAATGAATTGACTGAAGTATCGCAATGGAATGCAGAATGAACAATTTCAGAATTTTAACTTGTGTGTGTGTTTATGTATATGTAATTAAATTTGCACGTGTGTTTATGTATATGTAATTAAATTTGCACGTGGCTTATGTGAATTTGGGATTGCTATTGTGTGCAGCGAGATGTATATTCAGGGTGGCTACTCACCGGGAATTCCTTGAATTCCGGGAAGTTGTGTCAATTATTGGCTCCGGGAATTCCACATGATTTTTTCTCCGTAGAGAAAACTGAAACTTTCATTAATCCAAATCCCATTGAATGTATACATATTTATAAATGACCCTAGGCAAGTTTTTCAGGTTAAATTTGTTTTTATGGAGAACAGAAATCGTTCGCCTTGATTGCTTGATTGGTTTGATTTATTTTGCATCGCTTTTTGTGCCACTTTTGACTAATTTACGAAGATGGGGATGAATGATGATATGATGAAAGAAGAATGAGAACTCACAAATCTCCATGTCCAGGTCAGGATTCGAACCCGGGACTCCTGGCGTCGTAGCACTATGTGTCAAATCGCTCCGTAACCGGGGTCGGATTCATAAAAGTTTCATGTCGGAGAAAATTCCGTAAAAGCTGAATTTTGGTCAGTTGTTAGAACACTATTAGTAGTGCAAAATACCAAAAGTCTCCGCCCCTCCTCGCGGTGTTTCCCCTCCTCTGCCCCCCAAAACATCAATTTTGCAGACTCTCGGTCATTGACCTATATCTCCGTAACCAATGGTCGTAGGCAGGTAACCTTTTTTCAGTATTAATTCTGATTAGATGGACTACAAAAAAGATGCTGTTTTATTTTTCGATAATGTTGGTAGTTTTGACGTAATTTAAAAAATATTCTTTAAAAAGTGAATTTTTTCTAGTACTTTCTGAAGTTTTTACCTTGTAACTTTTGAACAAATTAAATGACAAAAAATTGTTTCGAATAATAGTTATAGTCTAATTTTAAAGCTTTAAAACGATATCAGTTTTGATATATTTTAATGAAAGATGGCCCATAAAATGTGTCTCCAAATGGACGACAGCACCAAAAAAGTGTCTCTTTATCAAAATGCGGCGGTTAAGTCCGGAATCATTGACTTTTTGATAAAAGCATGAGACTCGGTTGAATCAATCAATTGTTATACCACTTTAGACATGTTCAGTCGAGTAGCCAATTGTCATCTGCGTGCATGGGTGTTCCTTGCGAGTGCCTCTTCATCAATTTCAGCATCACTCATCGTAATTTTTGGGATGAGCCAAAAGTGGCAGCAAAGCGACACTATGTAACAAATATAAATAAAAATTGAAATGTACATAGCAAATGGTTGAACACTGTTTGCTTTATTGATTGATTTGTTTTATTTTACTTCTCGTTTTGTGACTCTTGGCTAATTTGCGAAGATGGGGATGAGGGATGAAATGATGAATGGACATTTACAAACAATCATGCCCGAGCGGGATTTGAACCCGGGACTCCTAGCGTCGCAGCCGCATGTGCTAACCACTTTGGCCAGTCCTGCACTATTTGCTTGAAAAGTTTTATTTCTTTTAGTTCGTGTAACACCTAATGCGGCTTTTTCGGGTTTCTTAGTTTCCCGTATTTTTCGCCTTTGTATCTACTTGTGATAAATTTGATAACTCACTTAAGAAACGTGATAGAAAGTCGTAATAAAAGCATTGTTTTCGATATTTCATGTTACATCATTTTATGCTCTGTACGAGTTTTTTACTATCTCTAATGCAAATAGTGAAATTCAGGGATAAACCTGATTATCGCTTTTCAACAATACTCAAAGTTTACGATTTTTTAACGAGAAAAAAATGTAATTTCAGAGCTATATTTTTTTTTTTAAAAAAAGGAAGATATACATCTTACGTTTCAGTAAATAATATTTTAACTATCCGACTGATTTTCTCTATTTGTTATTGTTCTTTAAAAATGTCAGTTTTTTTATTTTTCTCAAAATTTGAGCCCGAAAATCTCTGGTTAGGGACCTAATAAAAAATTGATGTTACAGGGTTCCAGTAAATAAAATCGAGTTTGATATTCTATGAAAAGCAAAATCAGAACAAGGGGAAAATGAGACAAAAATTAACGTTAGTACAAACCTCTACTTTACATACATTTTCATTCACAATGGTTAGTAATGGGCTTACAATGCCGGGTGCGTGATGTAACTAATAAATACAATAATTCTAATTACATCCTGCTTTATTAAAAAGTAAATATTTATTTGTAAATATTTATTAGGTACAACACCAGAAATATTGGGACTCGATTTTTAAAAAAATGAAAAAAAATGAAAAGGATACAACAGGAGCTAACAGAGCTCATAAAATTTCTGCTAAAACTTTGGATATACCTATATACCTCTTCATTAGCAGCCATTGAGTGTCAAAAGTATGTGGTGGGGGTAAGGACAATTAACTTTCTCTTGGTACACTGATGTTAGTGCAGGGGCAAAAAGTGGAGGGCAACTCCCCACTTCGCCGCACAACTTCCCCACAGAACTGTGTCTCTTATAAAAAGTTAAAGCTATGATATTACCGTCCTTTCCTGCTAAAAATCATAAACATTGATTTTGTTGAAATGTGAATATCAGTTGTGTCTCTAAATTTTAGACATTTCCATTACAGATATTTAAAGGTATAAAGTACAGTTTTAAATTTATTGTAAACAATGTTCTTTTCCACAGCTTCCTGTCATTTTTCTTAGCTAGGTTAACATATGTATCGTTACTGTCTGAAAAGGCATGAAACAAAAATGACATTCATTTTTAAACGAAGTAAAAGAGAAATTATGTGTAGCATTCCATAGGGGTGACAACAACAAAAAACGAATTTTGAAAATATTGTCAGGCAAACGTTTTTTATTTAATTTGATATGAATTGACCCAAATGTGAGGGACGATGAAACACAGTTCGTGGAAAATAAAATTAAAAATTTCCGGAATTATTTCACTTTTAAGTAAACATGATAAACATCAATGTGGAATGAAAGTTAGGGATTCCAATGTTAAAAATGAAAAAACAAAAACAAAAAAAAACATGAAACATGCACACTTCACCAAATACCAATCAACATATGCCGGCTCCTGTGACTGAGTTGTGTGCACATTGCGCTATGGCGCCAGGGATCCCGGGTTCGACGGCTGGCCTGAACATGGCTGTTTGTGAGTGTCCATTAATTAATAGTCATTCCAATATCTTCAGTCCCCCATTTCAGTTCATTGGGTCTTCTTCCCCTTCCTTTTCTACTTCCTTGGCCTCCTTCCATTTCCTCACTAGCACTCTCTTCTTCCTTCCTATCTGCTTAGCCTCATCCTACTCCATGTCATGTCCTGTTTATCTCGTGTGCTTAAGTATCGCATTTCTATCTCTCTTAAGTCGTACATCATCCCTATGCTCTTTCAACCTGTCTTTCAGCCTCTTTTTTGTTTTTCCTATGTACACACTCTGACATTCTTTACATTTCACTTCGTAGATAATCCCTTCCTCTTCCTCTACTCTGTTTTCCTTTTTCTTGTTTGCATTCTTCGCTATTCTTAAGATGCTTCGTCCACCCTTCCTGTAAGTTTTAATACCGGCTTTACAAAGCACTTTGCATATATTTTCTGTGGTCTTCCCCATACTCCTTATTCCAAACCACCTCGTTTTTTCCTTCTCTTTTTCTTCTCTCTTGCCTCTTCTCTTCCTTCTGTTTATGTCCAGTCTATCCTCCTTCTCGTAGCCATTCTCTTCAAGGTGTTTCCATATGCTATTTATTTTGCTTTCTTTTTCATAAATGCGGCCAGTAAATGCGGCTTCACTTTCAAAGTAGGATCAATGCTCTCTTGCCTGTTGTATGCAATAACAGTGGTCTCATTACCTAACATTCGGCGCTGAATATGGTGACATTGCATAATATAGCACTGTAGGAGTTAGTATTTTCGGTTGAACATAGGTTTTGAAATGGGGGCGTGGAATAAAATTAAGGAGTGGATACTGTAGGTCAAATTCGGTTCGGAAATCGGTGATAACTGATTTACATAGTTCGTCTTCAGATCATTCAGGATATTGTGATTTTACTACATCTACTACCAAGTAAACGGGAGACAAAGAATGCTGGTGGAAATAAATTTTCAATATTCATGACAGGACCAGGCCTTTAGCGAAGCATAGGAAAGATAAGCTGAAGCTTAGGCGCCATTCAAAATAATAATACAGGAAAACCTCGTTAATACGAAGTTCAAGGGACCAAAAAATGTCAACTTCGTATTAAACGACTTCGAGTTATCCAAACTTTTCAAGATGGCGCCTGTTTTCAGGTGTAAATAAAGTAGAGTATAAATTAGCCCCACAAAGGATATTTTATACTTGGTGGTAGCTCAGAAAATAAGCTTTATGTGTACTATATAATAATATTGTACATTTTAAAGGAAGTGTAAAAAATGTTACACAAAATGAGAACACGGAGTTTAACGCGGACACAAAGATTACAAGGAGTCGGTTAACACCATTTATCCTGCCTAGTTATACAACCGGTTATGCACGGGATGCATGTTGTGCCAAAAAGTCTTATAAAAAACTGTATTTTCTTTTAATTGTGCAAAGTTGTTGCTCTTCCACGAAATTCTTACAATTTTAGTTCAAAAGAAACCGTTTGCGCGGAGACCTACCGAAAAGAAAACAATCTCGTTTATTGCAAGAAATGAATCTTGACAGTAGTCACACGCGAGCAAGAGACGGGAGATAATCGAACAGAATGAATATTGGATTTTATGTACTAGAACATCGTCCGTTACAGGATTAACTGGTAAGAGAAGATTCTCTTGGGAGAGAACACAACCTTTCCCTGGCACAAAACAAAACGAAAAAATCGGGCCTGTAAATTTCATTCTGGTTCGGCTGTCTAAAACACATCGTAAAAAAAAGTCACATATTCTTTGCTTCAGTTAACTTCATATTCGCCCCCCCCCCTTTTTTTCAGGGAGCAGTCCAAACTCTTCCTCAACTTGCATTGTAATCAACTCTGAAAAAGTAAACACACAACTTGCGATGTTTGCACCCAATGTGTATCCTAGGACACATTAAACAGTGCCGCACTCGATAATCACTCTGGTTTGGATCCCACTTTAAACTGTATATTTAGTCCCGCTTAGTTCAGCAGTATAAAATGAACTAAAAACAAGTTTTACGAAACTTGCGTATTTTCAGATTAATCGACAATTTATTGTAGGTTTCAGGAGTATTCTGGACGTCAAACACTCGCTCCGCCAAAACTTTTCCTCTCGTATTCCTACATTGAGCATTGCGTTTTTTTTGTTTTTTTTTTTAACAGCAGCACGCTAATGGTTCTGAAGAAAAGCGGGGATTATATGACTTTGCGAGATTCAAAACAATGAAGCTTATTCCTTCGCATTGGATGAGTCATTGCAGTTATCGGCAAGCGAGAGCTTTCCAGACGCTAGACTAAACACTGGCGCCAGCTGCAGCGTAAACACAATGAGACCGGCTGGAAGTTCGAGCAGCAGGTGGCAGAAGGGAAATCATCGGCATTTTAAAGATAACGCAGTTGTCGAAGACCGAACTTTTATCAGCAGTGTGAAAAATCACATTACCATGCACAAGAGTGGCGGATAATGAGCTGTTGTAGGAGAAGGAAGGGGGTCACTTTTCTTTTACTTATCATGCGGTTTTTGTTCGTTTTAAAGAAGGTTTTCAGAACTGTTTGCTTTTTTTTAGACGCCAAAGGAGCCGGTGTGCGCACACGAGCAAGAATATCGTGGCCGAAACAATTAGCAACGGACGCTCCCCCCCCCCTCCCCGTTAGTTGTCACTCAGACAACAAAACACTGTTTTGGCAAATTTTATGAACTGCACAGTTGGGAAACGTATGAAGCGGGAAACTGGAGTTGCAACATACGTAAGATCGATGTCAACTTTTGCGGGAAACCTAGATGACAACGCATTAAGCGGGTTGACGATCTTTAGTTGTCCTATGCGGCTTTGATTATCTGTAACAGTTTCCCTTTTTTATGCAGTTCTACAGGGCACAAAGAACACGCTTTTAATTAAAGTGGTTACCGGAAGTTGTTTGCTACCAGGCCAAAAGTTGCTCGCTCACGGGAGCGAGCTCAGAGCTAGACAGATTGGTGAAACTTCCAGGCGCCACGCGTCTTGTATTTTGGAACATTCGTGCGATCTTATCTCGCATTTTTCATCTGGCACTGGTGAATATTTCCAAGGTGGCGCATTCAGCGGGGAAAGAGCTTGACCTCCCATGCACATTGACAAAGAATGTCAATGTTCAGAGGGCATTTCGGGCTGCTTCCCTCGAGTTGTCAGCAGCTCTTAGGACAAGGAAACATGTCAAGGTCAAGTTAAAATAACGTCCAAGCTCTTTCCACATTCGATCTTCTCTTGTCGACTTTACGCAGGTGTCTACTTCGAATTAAGGGAAACCAGTTTAGCGGAAGGGTCTTGTAAACAACTTCGTATTAAAAATTATCCGTATTTCGATTTATCCGTACTGAAATACATTATAAATCCTATCTTATCGGCTGGGGAATGGGAAGAACTTCGGATTAAAGGTTACTTCGTATTAACCAATATCGTATTAACGAGGTTTTCCTGTAATAATAAAAAAACTTTTTCTGTTTACTGGAGCGGGTGCTAGGTGGGACAGACTTGGGGACTGGGGTTTTATAACTACTTCAAACTACTACATTGTTATGAAGTGAGTTGCAAAATGCTTCAATGTTGATTTTATTCCAACTGTGTTAAATATGATCCTGGGCGCGCATTTTTTCCAGTCAACTTGTGAATGTGGGTTCATAGGAAATAGAATATCCTCATAACTTTCCAACAGCCAATCAGAGAGCAAGAAATTAACCCTAAGTCACAAGTTGACTGAAAAAAAAATCGCATCCTGGGCAGTTGCTTCGTGCGTCACTCCGTCCTGAGAAGGTAGATCGTCTATCGATACTTTTTTAATTTAGCATTGGAATAAATTACATAGCATTCCCTGACATTCGTTACGAAGGACGGCGACAAGCCGCCCGGCTTCAGCGCTCGTTTTTCCCGGTGAACGGGCTCCGTGACAGTCGCTAGAGTCGGCTATTATAATTACAGTTTTCATATTGTGTACTAACCTTGACTACAGAAGGTGTTGAAAATGGTGTCCCTCTGCTACAACACATTCCTGGCATCTCCGAAGGAAATTCGCATTTGCACGTGCAAGTTCGTTTACTGTAATTCTCAAGATTTTTCGTACAATACCGTCTTCTTACTAACGAATGGTGTGCGGATTGTCTTTGTATACTTTATTTTTTAGATTTCCCCATTATCTCTAGGCTGTAATTCATGCACTATTGTCACTCTGTAGGGCTTAAATTTAAGAATTTTAGCAGCTCTAAATGCTGTGGTTTTTGAAACACCCGTTTCTTGTGAGATAGGTTAGAATAGTCTCCCCGGAAATCTTTGTCCTATCTCATCGACTTTTTCCGTGGGTTTTTCTTTCCATTTTTATTCAGAACTGACCTTGTTACTAAACTTTTTTACGAGGTTTAATATAGTAATCCTATGTGGAACGGGAACACCAGGAAATTTCGTTGCAAAACGTCGTCGCACTTCTCCACAGTTCCTCTTTCCGAAGTAACACTCGGCAAGATAAATCCTTTGTTGTAATGTAAACTTTTGTGGTGCCATATTAAGCCACACTCTTCAACACACGGACACGATACAACACAACACAACTTCCGATTGAGGATTATAGTGGCGTCAGTCTGCAACGCCAACAGAAAGGAAAAAAGAGCGAAGGCAGGGAAAGCGAAAAAAAAAAAAGACTGTAGCGTGCGACCATCGCGATCTCCGTTCACCGGGAGAGATAAGCGCTGATGCCGGGCAGCTTGCCGCCCTAATCTCGTAACGAATGTCAGGAAATGCTCTGCAGTAACCTACAGTTCCTTACCTTGTGACAAACTTTCAGCGCCCGTTATCTTTCGTCTTACCTTTGAGCGCCCCTGGCAATTGCTCACTGCAACTAAAGTTCAAATCACCAACCCTGAGACCTTCTATAAACAAAACCACGTGTATGCACAAAGCATTGAAAACTCATAGAAGTAAAATAATCCACACGAAAATCCAGTGTTTTTACAGGGTTCATTACGTAAGGTAAAACAACTGCCAATTTGTAGTATGGGATGGGATAGGCTGCCCCAAATGACGTCTCACTTTAAATCCAATGCTCTTTCTTTTGTACTTATTGCTTCACATTTATGGTAACTCTTTGCACCAGTAATCATTTCCCATAAATTTGGATGTTTTCTTGCATGGAAATTGAATATATTTTACTGGCATTTTTTTTTACAAAATGATAACTTGTTAACGTATATTTCTAGGTTTGATATAGATAGCAGTGTATTTTAAATTTGTTTGTAGATTTTATGTTAATTGTATCTTATGTAAATAAAATATATAATGGACATAAACAGTCATATGCAATACTGTAAGTCCAATAAATATATTGATGATGATGATCAAAACAAGACAAAGAAAGTTCGTAAATTTATTGCGGTTGGAAACTTTGACAAGCATTCTAATAACGATTTTTGTTCCGCCAAAATATTGTGCATTTCGTTAAATAACTTGGTGACATGGCAAGGCAAGGTAAGTGTGAGCATTTTGTAGGAATATGCATTGTAACTTTTAATGAGCTTAGAGATTTGTGTACATAATGATATTTTATAACATTGGTTATTTTCTGAAAACAATCAAGTAAACAGCAAGAAAGTAGTGCCACTTTCAACACGGCGAGTTCTATATGCTTGCGGGAATTTTATTTTCAATAACATTTCTGTTAGACATCCATTTTGGCTCTTATATAAAATGAATAGGTGCGGCAAACTATGAGTGTAACAGCAGATGATTGCGGTAGTCGGCGGTCATGAATCAGCTGACGCGGAGTGATACATCGAATCGGTGAGACGGTTTGTTTACAGAAGGTCTCAGGGTTGGTGATTTGCACTTTACTATCTGGCCATGTGTGCCATAAAATGCGTTAATGTTTACTTTTCTAATATTCCAACTATGCAAATTATTTATCAATACCTGAAAAATAAAATAATTCGATCTCCAACACCCCTCTGCCTCGTCTAATCCGGTCTTGTGCGACAATCCATAAAGCGTCTTTTTTGGGAGTGGAGATTTACCCAGCCGCCCATTTTTTGTAATCGCCCTTTTATGTGTATTGCTTGAACCATGCTACTTATACACATGGAGAATATATGGATAAATTTAAAAATGTTTATTTCTAATTTTTAGATTTTGAAAAAATAAAGCACGTAGTCAAGTGGATGGCAGTGAAGTTTATCGAAGATGGGGTTGTATTCTTAACACGTGCACACAATCCATATACAGTTGGAGAAACAAGAAATGTAAAATGGTCAGATGGCAAGAAATATTCTGCACAAATTCTTCTGGTTGGAAGTAAGTACGACCCGTATTCGCTGATAATCTTTGCACTGATTCTTCCACCTTCAATTTATTGTAATGTAGTCAGCATAATTAGTGTTATTGGTAAATTACATGGTATTTTTTCGATTCAACGCATTTTTCACTTCGTTATTCTGTTCAGAAACTAACAAATGGAACTTTATTTCGGTTATTAACAAGAAAAGTAAAAAGCTTTCTGACTTTCTGTAACTTGAAATTAAGACTGTCAGTTTCTGGGAGGGAGGGAGGGATTCAACTGCTCCTCCCGATGCCCATGCCTGGATTGTGGTAGCACCAAATAAAATTCTCCAATTTTGACCAAAGAAAAATATTCATGCCCCACTCAGAATGTAAAAGTTACTGAAAAGTTAACAAAGAAAACGCGTTGGTTAATCAAGAAAGACTTTCGTAAAGTTCGCGAATGCCAGCAATTCAACAGGCATACTCTCATCAAAAAGTCGGTGAAAGATTTTCATCTCCTGAGCGAAAGAACCCATTCAATTCAACATGCAATAATTTCGTGATCAGTTCTCTCATTAATTTCCCATTCAGCAACTGGAGCTAGAATGCAATTTCTAGGAGTTATATCGTAACTAGTCCACTTTAGGGGAATCGTTATTTCACTCGGCACGTTTTTGTTTGACTTTGCCTTTTAGTTTAATTTATTCACAGAAAGATTGGACTAACAGCTTAAAGGGAGTACGAATCACTATGTGCCTTCACCGGACATGGAACCCAGGACTCCAGTGTATCAATAATATTGCTGACAATTTTACCATTTTATAAATACCTTGTAATTTATGCAATGACCTAACAATTTGTTATTATTTGTTGTGAACAAAATCACAATTTGTGGTTCTGTAAAGTAAATGTCTAAATATGCAGCTCCATATCAAAGGCAAAACTCATTGCTTAACTTAGTTACACACATTAACTGAATACGTGAATGAACCATTCTTGTTCTGGAAGAAACACTTGCAAATTTATATTTGATCAGTACATGTTTGGTTATCAGAATCAGTCAATTTTATCAGCATCAGTAAATGATATAGTAATACAATTTTCTTGTGGTGTCAGAGAAACAAGATTATATTTCAAAATCATTATTCAAATTAATGCTGAACATTAGTGTCAGTCACACAGTGAAGTTAATATTTAGTAAATTTTGATCATGTACTCTACAATTTTTGTTATTATGTACATGTGCATTTACAGATAAATTCCTATCTAACATTTATAATGGATGCGTTATATAAGGGGGGGATAAGCCTGACATGCAACCTTTCGGAAGCTATGTTTGTGAATGATTTTGTTTACTCAAGTACAATATAAATTCCTAAAATCCTTCCCATGAGCACCCTTCCAACGACGTATATTACACGGCTTCGAAAATATATTTGGGTCAAAATCTTAGTTAATAGAAAGGAAGAATAATAAATTATCTCCTCTTTACTGTAGTATATGATAACGTGCACAGCCATTTGCTACGTAATTATGACTTTCAAATAGAAGGCATGGCAAATGAATTAGTCAAATATGTGCTGCACCTCTTGTGAAAGGAGGTCGAGTGCTCATTCTTTTCGTGGACGCTTATCGGTTCGAGAACATAAAGTTAACGAATATCTAGTCAATTTCCCGTGTACAAGCGAACGTGACTGATACTTCTGTCTTGGCTATAGTTCGGAATTTATCAAACAAACAGAAAGGTTAAGGGGAAGAGTGACAGTTTCGCACTATTTGTGCATTTATTTCAATATCGTCAGAATGAGCACTTCCACTAAAAGAAAGACCCACTATGCAAGACAGTCTGAATTTCTCTCCATGTTGCAAGAGTAAGTTGTATTTTAAAGTTGATTATTAAGCTATACACGGTGTTTGAAAAATATGATTAAGAAGTGTTTAGTGAATCTCATGTACTCGTTATGGGGAATCAACTTCAACTTCCGGCTAATCAAATGGGAGTCTCTACATTTTCTACGACCAAGAAAATGTTCAGTGCGTCGTTTTTGCATCCATGTATTTTTCTACTCCATTAGATGTACGAGAGACCAAAAAACATAATGCTCCCTTAAGCTTAATGGATTTTTCCTTGCCTCCTACGGCATCCTGGCAGTGTTGCCAAACCTTATGAGCTTAAAAGAGCTAATTTCACCTAAATGAATTAGTTTTCACAGTCAAGATCTGGCAGCATCAGGCATCCAGATCTGGTTACAAAAGAGTTAACTTGCCAACAGTGCTTCGTGTCGCCGCTGAGACCAGAACCTCGTGGAAACTACCCCTCATGCACGTGATACTTAAAAAATTAAATCATGTTCTACATTCATTACTAGGGAACGTTAGATCGGAAATTCCTGTACGTGTGTGTGGGTGGGTCCTTGAAGTCATATATGCAAGTGTGTGCGTATAAAGGAATATATATATATATATATATATATATATATATATTCATTTTCTCATTCTCTGAATCTATTCTCATAAAATAATTTTCCTTGTCAATATAATCATTACCTGTGGTTATTCTTGTTTGAAACCCCATCATATTATTTCAGCAAAAGAAGATGCTATATCAGAAATTAAAAGACAGCAGAGTCAAGGAGTAGAAGAAAGAGAATCTCCTCAGATACCCTCAAAGTGCAAAAGAAGGAAACGGAAAGTCCCCGAAGAAGATGATCGACATGGTGTTAATATTCACTCTGCAAATGCTTCATTACTCTATTCGCAGACAGCAAATGATGTAGCTGAACCAGAAATGAAACCGCATCAGAATGCAGGAGTCCAAGAAAGTGAGGATCTCCAGGCATCATCAAAATGCAAAAGAAGGAAACGGAAAGTCCCTGAAGAAGATGATCGACATGGTGTTAATATTCACTCTGCAAATGCTTCATTACTCTATTCGCATACAGCAAAAGATGTAGCTGAACTAGAAATTAAACCACATCAGAATGCAGGAGTCCAAGAAAGTGAGGATCTCCAGGCATCATCAAAATGCAAAAGAAGGAAACGGAAAGTCCCTGAAGAAGATGATCGTCATGGTGTTAATATTCACTCTGCAAATGCTTCATTACTCTATTCGCAGACAGCAAAAGATGCAGCTGAACCAGAAATTAAACCACATCAGAATGCAGGAGTCCAAGAAAGTGAGGATCTCCAGGCATCATCAAAATGCAAAAGAAGGAAACGGAAAGTCCCTGAAGAAGATGATCGACATGGTGTTAATATTCACTCTGCAAATGCTTCATTACTCTATTCGCAGACAGCAAAAGATGCAGCTGAACCAGAAATTAAACCACATCAGAATGCAGGAGTCCAAGAAAGTGAGGATCTCCAGGCATCATCAAAATGCAAAAGAAGGAAACGGAAAGTCCCTGAAGAAGATGATCGACATGGTGTTAATATTCACTCTGCAAATGCTTCATTATTCTATTCGCATACAGCAAAAGATGTAGCTGAACTAGAAATTAAACCACATCAGAATGCAGGAGTCCAAGAAAGTGAGGATCTCCAGGCATCATCAAAATGCAAAAGAAGGAAACGGAAAGACCCTGAAGAAGATGATCGACATGGTGTTAATATTCACTCTGCAAATGCTTCATTACTCTATTCGCATACAGCAAAAGATGCAGCTGAACCAGAAATTAAACCACATCAGAATGCAGGAGTCCAAGAAAGTGAGGATCTCCAGGCATCATCAAAATGCAAAAGAAGGAAACGGAAAGTCCCTGAAGAAGATGATCGACATGGTGTTAATATTCACTCTGCAAATGCTTCATTACTCTATTCGCATACAGCAAAAGATGTAGCTGAACTAGAAATTAAACCACATCAGAATGCAGGAGTCCAAGAAAGTGAGGATCTCCAGGCATCATCAAAATGCAAAAGAAGGAAACGGAATGTCCCTGAAGAAGATGATCGACATGGTGTTAATATTCACTCTGCAAATGCTTCATTACTCTATTCGCAGACAGCAAAAGATGTAGCTGAACCAGAAATTAAACCACATCAGAATGCAGGAGTCCAAGAAAGTGAGGATCTCCAGGCATCATCAAAATGCAAAAGAAGGAAACGGAAAGTCCCTGAAGAAGATGATCGACATGGTGTTAATATTCACTCTGCAAATGCTTCATTACTCTATTCGCAGACAGCAAAAGATGTAGCTGAACCAGAAATTAAACCACATCAGAATGCAGGAGTCGAACAAAGCGAGGTTCTTCAGACACCATCAAAAGGCGAAATAAGGAAAAGGAAAGTTTCTGAAGAAGATGATGAACATGGTGTTAATGTTCTCTCTGCTACTGTTTCATTATTTACTTCTCACTCAGCTAGAGAAGAAGCTCAACCGGAAATTAAAAGACGGAAGAGTACAGAAGTAGAAAAGAGGGATGTTTCCAAAATACCTTCAAAATGCAAAATACCAGAAAAGAAACGAAAGGTCAAGTCAGAAATATTAACTTCATATGACTCCCTGTCTGAACTTTCTGATATCAGTACATTCGATGACAGTGACAAAGATCCAGACTTCAAGCTTACCGAAGATTCTGTAAATTCAAGTTTTGTTTCTTCTGATGTCTCATCTACTCATTTCGAAGAGCATAATATTGCAAATACCGAAGGAAACACCAATATATATGTTGAACACAGTGTTGACATTGGTTCATATGAAGAACCGCGAAGTATACCAAGAGCCCCATCTGCAAATGAGAAATTACCGACTCTCGCAGAATCAAATATACATGTGTCGAAAACAAGAAAAAGAGCAAATGGCAAGGAAAGAGTTTGGGATCGAAAAGTACAATGTGTTTATTGTTCACGAATTATTTCAAAACTTTCGAAACACATAGTTGCAAGACACAAAAAAGAGAAAGACGTAATATTGTTTCTGAATTATCCAAAAGGTTCCAAGGAAAGGAGACTTATTTTGAGAAAAATAAGAAACGCTGGAAATTTTCAGCACAACAGAAATGTCCTTATTAACAATACTGGTACATTGATTCCAGTTAAAAGACCATCGAAAAACATCTCACATGATAAGTATTATCCGTGTGGTGATTGCCTAGGCTACTATCTCAAAAAAGATTTGTGGAGACATTACAAAACATGCAGAAGAGAAAATAATTCCTCTATTGGTAGAAGGAGGCATCAAAATATTTCCTTCCTCATGATGCCTATGTCTAACGAATACAACACAGCATTTGTAAAGAATGTTTTAAATCGCATGAACTCTGACAGCATCTCTTTAGCTGTTAGAAACGATTATCTAATTCTCAAATTTGGAGCAAAATTGTACCAGAAACACGGACATGACGCTCATTTAATGACTTATATTAGTCAGAAGATGAGAGAAATTGCCAGACTTCTTCTTGCTGTTAGGGATTTAGATAGTAGTATTAATAACCTAAGTGAGTGCCTCTCACCAAGAAATTTCAAAGTCCTCATTCAAGCAGTTCGTATAGTTTGTGGATTCGAAGAGTCGACTCATCATTACAAAAACCCATCATTGGCACTAAAATTGGGACACTCGTTGAAGAAATGTGCAGCAATATTAATAGGAAAAGCAATAGTTGATGAAAATGAGGAATTTGAGAAATCGGCAAGAGACTTCAGCAAACTCTTGGAGTTGGATTGGAATAATGAAGTATCGTGTAATGCACATGTCACACTGCATAGAAAAAAGTGGAACAAATTGCAGATATTGCCTTTGGCCGAAGACCACTACATTTCAGAATTTTTTGAATACTAATTTTAAAAAATGCATGTCCGAAGCAGAAAAAAGTCCAAGTAGGGAGTCTTGGTATAACCTGTGCAAAGTTACACTTTCAAAAATCATTCTGTTCAACAGAAAAAGGTCTGGAGAAGCTCAAAGGCTGGAAGTAAGTACTTTCCAAAACCGTGATGTACAACCTTGTAATACTGATATCTTGCAGTCATTATCAGAGTTTGAAAAATTTTTACTCAATAGATTTACACTGTTGGAAACACGAGGAAAACGGGGAAGAAAAGTACCTATCTTGTTGGACAATGATATGATTTCAGCTGTAGATTTTCTTATTGCTCAGCGACAAATGGCTGGTGTTGCAGAAAGTAATCCCTACATCTTTGCCAGACCATGCTTTGGTTCGGTAAACAGTATCAGAGGATCAGAAATTATTCACACTTTTGCAATTGAAGCTGGTGTAAAGAACGTCTCAACTTTTACATCAACGCTTTTAAGAAAACATATAGCTACAATGTCACAGATCCTGTGCATGTCAAAGAATGATCTAGAGAACTTTGCCACTTTCATGGGCCATGATGTAGATATACATAAGAATTACTACAGATTACCTGAAAGTACACTGTTACTTGCCAAGGTTTCCAAAATACTGGTGGCAGCTGACAGTGGAAATATAAGCAAATATAGAGGAAAATCCATTGATGACATTGACTTGGAATGTAATGAGGAGGACATTGATGAGTCAAGTGAAAGTGAAACAGAAGCTGTTACCTCACCAGAATGTTCCACATCTGCAATTCAAGAGAAGCATAGTATGCAATGCAACTCCACATCGACAAGTTTTGATGCGTGCAGTACTCCGTCCAGCTCCGAAAAGCATGCTACAGACAGCGAAGTGTTTCAGAAACCATCAAGTACCCCGAAAACGGCTCACAAAGAATCTCATATTAGAAAGAAATGGTCTGAAAATGAAATCAGAGTTGTGGAAAAAGAACTAATTCAATGTTTTGTTCTGAAAAGACTACCTGGCAAAAGGGATTGCGAAAAATGTATTGCAAATTCCAATGGTGTTCTGAAGAACCGCACTTGGCAACAAGTTAAATACTTTATATACAATCGTTTACAAAAAAAACTGTCATAGATGATCCCATATGTTTGAAAATCACTGATCTCATAATGCATGATTTTGTATAATGGACAAAATCAATCTTTTTATGTTATTGAGCTTGTTAATGTAAGAAATGTTTAGTTTTTTCATTATTCCAATTGAATTCTTCATATATATTCTAATACAAGGTACAGGTTGAAAGTTAGAAAAACAAGAATACAAAGTGTTCTGAACAACCCTACTTGGCTAAAAGTGAATTACTTTATACATAATAGTGAATGAAGAAACTTTTCATAAATGGTTCGATATATTTGAAATTTACAGTTTCCATAATGTATGATTTTATATAATGTAAAAATCAATATATTTTAATGATTTTAAAATTGGGAGTTGAAAAATGTTTAGTTATTATCATTATTTCAATTATATATATATATTAATAAAAGGAATAGGTTGAACCTTCGAAACTGAAGGAATCGATTGTAACTTGAAAATGCATATTATGTATAATGTATAGGTCTTGTATAACAAGTTGTAAGAATTCGAAATGCCATTGTCACAGATATACAATGCATAGAACTTTGCAGATCATAAATTCTATAGTTTATAGATATATGTAGCTATTTATAGTATGGATTTTAACAACATACCAGGTTTGTAAATTTACGAATCTCATATTTCATTTTGCCAGATAAAATTGAATCTAAATTTTAGCAGATTCTCTAATGATGGAAACATTCAAGAAGAGAACTGTTTAAAGTGCCTAATTTTATAATGTTTACATCTAATAAAAGGAGAAAAAAAACCTTTAGTAAAATTTTCATTGATCGAACAAGAATGTTATATAATTCGTCAATTTTTTAGTGGCATTTTTTTGTTTCTACCTTTAAAAAGATAAATATTTAAATTGATAGAAATATACATTCATGGATATGTCAATATAAGTTTTGTAAGAAGTTTAGTATTATTGATATTCTTATTACATCGTATTCACTTTTGATTATATTGGTGGGTAATTTTTAAAGATCCTATTTGTTGTAGGGTAGATCTTCTAACTAAAATCAGAAAGTAAGGCTAAACTATAATGTCATGAGTGACTGAGTTGTGAAAGAAATTCATTTGAAATAAAAATATAAACAGCAATAGGATTACTGTTTTTGTGTGTAATAGTTTGGATGGTTTTGTTTTGTGTAGAGCAAATTGATATTTACAGGCTTTCTTTTGATGTTGACTAACATAACTCAAAAAATATTATTATAACTTATGATGTCATGAATGATCGAAATGTGGAAGAAGTGTATTTGAAACGAAATAAACAATTAAAACATGGATATTATGTGTTTAATATTTTAGGTATTTGTTCTTAAATCAGGTATTTATATTAGCATAAACTGAATTATTGAGAATTACCTAAGAATATTCAAGAATTCCAAGTTGGGCAATTCCATGTGTGACGAAATTGCTTTTCGACAGTTAGGTAGTTACATATTTCCCTCATACATATATAGTACAATATGTGACTTGTCGTGCTATGTGTATTGATACAATGTAGCAGAACTTCAAGCTTGCAAGGAATGTAAATTATTTGGATATACTAGGCAGAAAATTATGTTTAAAATTCATGTGACGGAATTACCTTCATGTAAACCTTCTTTTCAGGTGCATCCATTTTCCCATTTCTGTGAATTATGAAATTTTATCTGAATTATTTATATTGGAAAAATAGTTCAAAGCGTACTCATCATGCCAGGATACAACTGAAATTGCTTTTATATTCTGATACTTATTTTTTATCCTAGACACTGCGTGACGGAATTATTATTTGTCTAAATACGCTATACACATGTAATTCTTATTGATTGAGTTAGTGTTTTAAGTTCATTTATGCACAATAAGGCTAATCGGGTCTAGACTAACAGTTTAAATTTGGATCCGAGCCACTGTGTGCCTCCACCAGGTATCGAACCGGGACCCTTTGATTACAATAAGATGGCAATACCACTCCACCATCGGGGTATATAATTCGGTTGTTTTCAAAATAATATAATGCAGTCCAATTGAAAATTGATTTTAATGATCAAACTTTATTCCGGTATTAATACAGTATTGGCCCTCTGAACAATGCAATAACAATGACAAATATATAGTATCAGGTGAGACAGAATCAAAAAGTAAATAAAAATTCTCACTTTTTTTAAACAAAATCTACATATTTGGAAACTATATTGGCATAATTATGTGGGTAGGTCTAAGTTTCATTTACTACACTGTCAAAAACATATAAACAAAACTGTTTGTTGGGTTATTTGTCAGTATGTGATAAACGATCTCCTTCGGTCAACTGGCAAAGAAATTCCATTCCATAAGAGTCAAGCTAAATAATGTTTCTGAGAATACTATTATATATTTCCAAACAAGTATATTTCGTTAAAGTGGGCTGAGAAGAATTTAAACTCTTTTTATTGCAGAGTATAAATGCTTACCGCAAAAGCAACTCCAAAAATCAATGACAGTAAAATGTATGGCGAGATAGCACATGAAGAGCATCAAGGTTGTTGCCTCCTTGATGGTTACTATTGTTGCTTGGATTGTCCATAGCACCTTAATGTCATTCGTTTATTTTACCTTAATCTTATCAGTTGTGAATTTATCTGCTGCCTCTTCAATCGCTTCCGTTCATGGCACTTCCCTTTCATTTAATCATAAACATTTTCTTCCTTTTTCTCTGCCTACTTCTGCATTGACATTAATCCTCTGTCTTAGCCATTATACTCCAGAAACATTACAGATTAAACTAAAAATGAGTTTGCAATATGCAGATAATAAGCTAGCATTATGATACCTCACAAATACCACTTGGAGCAATTCCCAGATATCACTGGGAATTCTTCCAAAAGGAAGAGATTGTATCAAAAACAAGACTAAAGGATACAGAGAATTCTGGAAATGTATTTGAAACACAAGGACTTCCTATTGTGTTTGCAACGATTATCATATTTGCAGAAACTGGACCACTAAAAGTATAACATACCTGCATTAGTTCTGCCAATGTGAAAATATTTATTCAATAGTAAATAGTGTGAGATATGACAAAGGAAGAATCCAGCTGCAATATATATATCTACTGCATACATGACAAAAAAAAACAGCTTTTGGACATTTTCTAAACAAATATGTTTTTGATTAGCTCTACGTCACATTACGTCAACAGACGCGAGTGCCACGGTGTATTTGTTTAGCGCCGCAAGTGCCACCACAGATTTCACGTCATTTGTAGATCGCCGCAAATGCCACGGATACATCATCCTCCGCAAAAGCCACGGAATCATTCCATCACACACAGCTGGTAATTCCGTCACAGTGATGTACGGCCATTCCATGTACATTGCTGGACATGTAAGTGTTACACATGTGAGTAGTACAAAACATACCTTTGCAGGAAAAGTTATATTTCCGTGTATCAATAACCTACGTTTTTATGAGAAAGAAAACTTAAAAATTGTGACGGAATTACAATTTTTGCCTTACGTATTAACAGACGTGTAGCCGGACCCCGTGGCCGAGCGGTTAGCACATCGCGCTGCGACGCTAGGGGTTCCGGGTTCGAATCCCGCTCGGGCTTGGTTGTTTGTAAATGTCCATTCATCAATTTCATCATTTCATCCCTCATCCCCATCTTCGCAAATTAGCCAAGAGGCACAAAACGCGAAGTAAAATAAACTAAATCAATCAAAATAACAGACGTGTACTATCTCAGTTTACATACACAAAATAAAGTGGTGAAATACACCAAATAGTTCTTCTAGGGTGTGTTAACCTTACCGTACTATCATTCATATTAGTTCCTCCTTGTTATATGCAGTGAATTAATGAAACGTTAAAATGTACAATCAATATATCATGCAATGTACATTGCGACCATCTTGAAAAATACTGTTTCTAACCACCTGCTGTACTGTTTTTATTGAAATAACAGCATATTCTATTAACTACAAGTATAACTCTCGTATGACATCATTTTCATTTTTATCTACAAAGCTCTTTAGTTTTTGGACTGCAGGTTAACATTTCCATGGTACGTACTGCCCAGTTATATTTGATATAGTTCAGGCGCAGAGTTATGAAAAAAACAGCTTGTTTAGGGGAATGCATACAATGCAGCAGAAGAAAGAATTTGTCCCATCCCATGACGTTCGGTTTGTGCATAGCATGCTCATTATATTTAACTGTAGAATCCTCAATCAACTTCCTAGTTGCCGTTCCCTACATCAAGTAAAACCTTAACTTGTATCATCTCAAAATGAAACGTAACTGGTATCATGGTGTCTGAAGTTTATCTATGACATATTTGATTTTGCATTTTATTTTATTGCTTATACTAACATTTTCACTATTTTATTGTGTTACATTAAATAGTTTGTGACATTGAATGGCGTCTGCTCTTACTGAAGGAGATTCGAATCATCGTCATTCTTCTTCTTATTTTTTGCTTTATTCCTCTAATTATATTCATTACCGGCACACACACACACGAGCAAGCACGACAAGTTCCTCGTTTTGGAAAAAGTTCCTCCAAGCGTTGGTGTTAAACTTAACTTGGTTCCTTCTTTATCAAGAATTGACAACGTGCACATTCGACGAATTTTGTCAATGAAAAATCAGTATTTTTTTAAAAAAAAGATCTTATGTATTTTAAACATATTAACATATGTGTTGAGATATCTACTTTTCATAATATTATTTTTTTTGTTATCTATAGCGTTTAAAAGTTAATATGCAATACAGCAAAAATTTCATAATACATTTTCTAAGACTGAATAGCATGTGCTCTAAACAAAAAAGATATTATCTTCATCGTTTTCATCATCATTGTTGTAATAATAATAATCATCATCATAACTATTATGTATAAACACGCACGAAGAAGCATGAAAAGTTCCTCGTTTTGGAAAAAGTTACTCCAAGCGTTGGTGTTAAACTTAATTTGGTTCCTGCTTTATCAAGGATTGACAACGAGCACGTTCGAGGAATTTTGTCAATGAAAATTCCATCAAATATTGTAAATTTTTTATTTTTATTATTCATGGTCTCTCAAAAATAATATTGAGTATTAATGGAATGTAACACAACTACTGTCAAAGTTATAAAAAATATATACTAGTGAATAATACATAAATAAATGAAATGTGACATATTCATGGTACCAGTTCCTAACACCTAATTTTTAAAATATTAAATCTTTACATCTGTAGAAATTGTACCAAATATTTTGGGTGGAGCATAGACAAATCTTTGTATAAATGCCTTGATCATTATATCTGATTATTTAAAAACATTTTGTAGTACTGCAATACAATTATGGGAACACCGACAAATTTAATCACATGATTTTCCACTAGAAAAATAACAATAATAGCAGAATGTTACATAGAATGTCTTCTGCAATTTTGAAATCTCTAGCTCCTGTGATTGCTCCAGAAGGAGAGGCCAGGGGTCTAACATGTCTCTGGTCTCCCGGCAAACATGAAACTTCTTTCACAAATTTAAAATTTTTATAGTATTTCAGAGAATAATAATTGGGCCTCTGCCCAGAAAAATCTCCTTTTGCCTTCCCATATCCAGTGATGAAATTAAGAATTAAACATAACACCAAACACAATTATCATACTCACATAACATGGTTTCATATTTCACTGTTTCTCGAGTGCAAAGAATTAATTATATAACGAAAGACAACACAAGAGGCATGGGACCGTTGCCACAGGGGGGACGAAAATGGGGTGTAGACCACCTTGAACATAAAGGATACACGCCGGACCCCGTGGCCGACTGGTTAGCACATCGTGTTGCGACGCTAGGGGCACCGGGTTCGAATCCCGCTCGGGCTTGGTTGTTTGTAAATGTCCATTCATTAGTTTCATCATTTATCCCTCATCACCATCTTCGCAAATTAGCCAAGAGGCACAATACGCGAAGTAAAATAAACTCAATCAATCAATCAATCATAAAGGATACACACTCGAAGGATAAAAAATAAATAATCGAGATTCATACATTAAACTACAAAGAGGGAATGAAACGAAGAGAGAAATGTATGGATATATAAAGAAAATTAGCGTTCGATATGAAACAGCGGAAGATAGAGAGAGAATTGAGAAAGAGAGGAAGATAGAATGATAGAACGAGAGAGATAGATAGATAGAGAGAGAGAAGAGTGAATGGAAAGAAATAATAAGGAAGTGGTCTGAGAATTAACGACTACTTAGAAAAAACTCACTTAAAAAATATGCCATCCACCTTTGAACAAAGCCGAACGGAATTACCTCTCAAGAAGTAAGCTTGTGCCATGCGGGAAAAAAATGAAAGGGAGAGACTGCTCTTGAGCAGTCAAAATTCCTTGGGAAATTCTTTAGAGCAAATGCAAATTAACTCAACTTGGCGTGGAAAAGGGCCGCTACTGATTAATGTCATTTAAACATTATTTACCTTAAATGACTTAATTTTATTTTTTAATTAATTTAGTTTACTTTATGTCGTTTTTCCACCACTCTTGGCTAATTGAGACTATAAGCATGAAGAATGGCGTTAGGATGAGATAAACAAAGTAATAATCGTATATACCGACGGCATAAAATAACCTCTAGAGAGGATAATGCCAAGGATAATCTTTTACAGGATGGGACACTGAGCATATTGAAAATGCAATGTAACAGTGAGGAACTATCGATCAGTACGCATATTAATATTTAAGCTCGATATTTGAAAAGAAAATTGACTTTTTCATTTGGAATCGTACCAACAATTGGAATGTAATGTAATAAGTATCAACATGCAATTATTAAAAGGGTTACGTCTTGTCTTGGATTATGCAAAGGAGATACATGGAAAATGTCCCAATCTCGTACACAATTACTAAATAAGTATGATATTGGGTCACTTTCCGATTTTCGTAACAAGGAAGCAAGATAAATTTTAAATTCTTCTTTTCAAATCTTACTTAATGCTTTAGTATTTTAATTTATTTTCTTCATTTGTTATTTACATACTACGTGATGTTCAATGAAATAAACCAAAACAGAACCGTATTGTTTTCCCTTGCACTGAAAGTAACGAACTACCCAGAATGCAGCCAGTATATTTTTACCATAGAGGGAATATTGTTCTGTTGAGTTATAATGAAAATTTATCACACGCAAATAGAAAGGGAGAACATAACCACAAGAATGGCAAGAATATATAAATTTCACAATACACATGTTTTAGATTCCATTTACCATAACATTTTCTTGAACTTCAACATCTGACAGTAAAAATCCGATCTTTATTCCAAAATTCTGTACACATGTCTAGGTTTTCATTAAGCAAAACGAAATAGACATTTTCTTCTGCAAGACAGACAGAAAGAACCTGTTAAAGTCATCTTACTCCATTTTTGGCAATATCATCAAAGCAGTATCCTCTCACAAAGACTTAGGCATTGTTTTCGACCAAAAACTCACATTTGAAGAACATATTACATGCACGACAAAAAGGCTATGCGTCTCTTAGGTTTATTGTATCGTTTCACCGAAATTAATGACATCTCAGCCCTCACCTTGTACTTCAAATCATTCATTTCTCCAATAATAGAATACTGCTCTATGGCATGTCCCACTCAGCTCTCCAGAATCGACTCTGTTCTTAACTTTTTCCTTGCTATAGTTCGTTACAGGGTTCCCTTTTTACGCAATTTTTCAACACCACATCTTCTGTCTATTCTAAACTTACAGACTCCCTATCAGCGCCGTTTACTGAATGATTTTGGGTATCTTTACAAAATCGTCAATGGCAAAATCCGTTGCAACACGCTTCTCCAGGAATTCCACTTTCGAGTACCTATGCGCACAACAACACGCAACTCAAATCTATTTTACACAAAAAAGCCTAGACTGGAAATTCAAAAAAAGATCGCTCTTCCACAGACTTTCCACCCAATATAACGACCTCCCATCAAGTGCTGGTGAATTTTCAAGAGAGTACGCCTTTCGGTCAACCAATAGAACATATCTTGCTAAATAATATTTAATGGTGCTATCTTGACTTATTTATATTAATATTTTGTCTAATTTTGTTATTTTTTATTTTGTTATTTTCATTGTTACTAATTTCAGTGTAAAATGGTTACGATCTGTATCTGAAATTTTCTCAATAAATAAATAAACTATAGAGGAGAATGAACTGATCTGTAGGCTACAGAAATCATTTATTTTCTCACTATACACTAAAGTTTCTAACTAGGGCAATCGCACACAATACTCTAAAGCAACAACTCATGTAAAACGTCTGTAATGAGAACATTTTACGTAGAGCATGAATACCAAGCCCTAGTTTCTTCTGTATTATGCTTTCATGAAGCGTCAAACATAACATAACATTCAATAAAAAAGAAGCAACGATGATATCTCACAATCCCCCATGACATCGTAATATATATTATGTTTACAACATGTGGTTTCTACACTTTAAGTGTGTGCATGTGCATTACGTAACGCAGTGCTGCACAAAATGCAACACACACAGTTTACGATATGAATCACTTGAATTTATACGATTTTGTATGAAGTAGTCTGTGGTCATGGACTTATGGCACACCTTGTCAAGGCAGATCCTTATTAATTTACCATCATTTTGAAGTTGTTAGTTTTCATTCATACGTTTTGAGAGCGCTAGTTACTTCCGTCTCCAATGCAAATATAGTGTAGCAACTTCCCTATACGCCTAGTGATTTCCGCAGTCGCCATGACCATGGTTCCGTGTTATCCTCATGTACATTATCCATTGTTATACTATGGTCCAGGCGATAGAGCCTCGTTAGCCTGCAAGAAATACAGACTAGATTGTGTAGGAAAAGTGTGTCTTCGGTGAAGATTACCCTCTTACACTCTTCAGGCACATCACATATAAGTTCTTCTAGCCAAACAATCCATTAACTTTGCCCTAAAATATTTAATCCTTATATTGCACAACGCGTTAATTAAATACCTGCGCCTCTCGATGGCGTGGTGGTAACGGCTTGGCCTTGCAAAGAAGGCGGTTCGATACTCGGTGAAAGCACATGGTATTTTGGATTCAACGTTAAACTGTAATTCCAACCCATATTACCTCTCTGTGCAAGAAGTGGACTTAAAAATTAACTCAAACAAACAAGCATTCTAGTTAAATAATTCTTCTTGTTTAACTTCCATCGATACAACTGGAAGATTCATACCAAGGCAAGTTGTTTTCACATAGAAACATAAAAAGGAACCATACTCAACGTAGGCATATTTCTCAATAATACCGTTTAATTACTTATTAATATTATCTGTTGATTTGAATTTGATTCAGATTTTTTAGAATGTTCTGCTTTAGAACATACAGACTACAGTCATACTGCAAGTTGATTTACAAAATGTATTAGGGAAGAGAGGGTTTATATCCAGCAATCATCCCACATGGTTGTGCTTTTTTCTTATGACTTCTCTGCTAGTCCAGGGTAATTCTTCAAGTACAACTCTAACCAACGTCACGTGCGATTCATTATATGTCCTTGTTTGCTATCTTTCTTCATCTCTCCTCGCCTCCATCACAATGTAATTAAATCTTCAAACAAGTGACATTAAATAAAATAACTAATTGCCCTCAAGTTATCTCCTTATTTTCAAAACATTTCAACCTGAACGAAAAATAGAGATCTCTTCAGACTTATTTTATTATATCTTAAAATAACTTTGTTTTTTGTTCCTCACAAGGTTGGTGTGCAACCAAGTGTGTGAACAAGAACAAAGTTCCTTCTTTTGCGGTTCCCCCAATGGACGTTACATAACGTGTCAGTGTTCAACAAGACAAAAGACGATCGGGTCCTCGTTTCGGGGTGTAAGTTCCTCGTTTGGTGGGATCCCAGTTGGTGGTCTATATCTCAGCTTCTAAGCATAAACCGCCAGCCACACGCCAACTGGAGAATACCAGTGAGATAATAGTTCACTGTTCGAAATCTCAAGCGGATTGGAGCACTTTTTTTGGTTCCCAACTTTGCCGTTGCTGTGACCGGTTCCTCGTTTTTCACGGTGCGAAAACATGGGTGTGTGTGAGTGTGTGTACACAGTTCAGAACAAACTTAAAGAAACTCTGATTCATAATTGGGAAAAGAGAAACGCGGTAGTATATAAATACGGAGAAACTAGTACTCACTTTTATCCGCGAAGCTGTTTTTTCTTCTTTTTTGATTAATTTCAGTGGCCACTGCCACCATCCTCGTTGGAACTTGCTGCGCTGTTGCTTGGCGTGCGTCTTTTGTTCGTAGTTCTCTGGCTGCCGTTAGGTGCGCTGTGCATCTTGGTGCGTCGTCTGCTATTTCCGGGCGATAACTGCTGCAGTAGTGGAATCCAAGTGTGGTGCGCTTGCCCGCTATCGATGTTTAGTTCGTGCGGGAAGTTTATAATGGTTGTCTTCTTGGAAGGAATATGTTTGTAATTGATATATTATCCTGATGCTTCAGGAGTAGTTGAGTAAATATGCCCCCATACCCCCCCCCCTTCCCCACACACACACACTAGGCTTATGTCTTTTGCCACATAATTGGTAGAAAATGGTGAGGTGTCAAAATCACATCAACTTTGGGATCGATGACTTTATTTACAAAAAAGGCAAGAACAGAAGTTCCCATCCCCCGAAGGCCAATAATTCTTCTCCCCAAAATCATTTCATGCCCCACCCCCCAATCATGTCATAATCTCCATTAAGTATTTAACATCATCAGAGTGTCTACTGAAAGTAACTTATTTTAGCTTTTCTTAACACTACTTGATCTGCCCCTCCCCTAAACAAAGGTACCAATTGCTCCAAGATGTTGGATGCATTATCCCTCAAGATCATTCATCATACTCAACCCAAATATTTTGGAAGAATATGTAATAATTTTATTTGAATACAATAATAGCCTCTAAAACTGTTCATATTTTTTAATTGTTCAATTTTTCGAAATAATGGAAAGCTGGCACATTGATTGGTTAAATGCTTAAGTTAAACTGAAATGTCAAAAGTAACACACCAATAATAACATGGATTTTATCTTAAGTGCAAATTTCCCTTACTAGGGTACAATTGCTTATGATAAGAAGTTAGAAATGTGAATTTGTTTTTTTTTCTGTTTCATCGTGGTAAGGCACAAGATGTTACTATGAAGTACACTTAGTAAGTACACCTATTGTAGCACATGTGGATGGAATCAATGATACAATAATATTGATAACAGAAAATGATGCACATGCTTTAAATGAAGGAGTATATGAACACTAAGCATTATATTTTAAGAAATGATATTATCAATCAATATCAGGAATATTGTTTATACCTTGTAATGCAGCTACAGTATAATTCTTCAAAATCGCCTCGTCAAAATGCCAAACATGCATTTTTGCAATACACTATTGCAAGTGTTGGGAGCAAGAAAATTTTCATCCATTTCTTTATCAGGTTTGTTGGAATATTAATTTAGTGGAGTGCCAATAATTTCATAACATCAATCCTGCGTTATTTACTCTTTTCAAACTTTTCTTTTTACACGTTCGGACCCAAAAACGTTTGCATACCACATTGCTAAATCTCGTCTCCAAAATATAATGTCCAAACCCTCCCCGCACTACAGAATTCCCTTGATAATTATCTAAGTTTTAATACATTGTTCAGAGCTTTATTTCTGTTCCTCTCAAATTTAATACTGAATCCTGCCTACAAAATTTACATACCAATTTTAGACTTACCATTGCTATTGAAGAGTGGATATTGCCCCCAAATTTAATTCTCAGTCCCTAAACCAGAATATCCACAGCAGTTACAGTGTATTCAAGGGTTGGATATTCTCCTCCAAACGTTTCTCAATCCCCCATCAGAATTCACGTGTCAATTTAAGGACTAATATGTAAGAGTTGGATAATGACCCCTTCTCATGATAATATTTTCCGTTACAATTCCCTTGGCAGAAATGGTTAATTGATAACATAATTCAACTTATATCCAATGCTGGACTGTTCGATCTGTCAAATTTTTATCACCAATGTAACTTTTTTTGTATTTTTCTTATTTTTTTCCCTCTCTAAGTTAATTACTATGATGAGGGTGCATGGAGATTAGATGGAATTGAAGGGGGATTACCCAAGAAGGAATTCCATGTCTCCAGCAGGAGATCTAACTAACAACCTGTGTTTCACAGATTGCTAATTGACAGCCACGGTGAGCATTTTCTTATTTTTAACTTTTTTCATACAAAAATATATACAACATATTCTATATATAATATAGAATAAATCTAATACCCATATTATACTGAATATAACTAAAGTTATATTAGAAAAAAATATATAAATGTTGGCAAGGTCTCACAATCTTCATTTTGCCATTAGAAGAAAAGTAGCCAAAATCTCATTTTTCTTAAATAAGACTACAAACTGCTCATAATGAACACACTGAAGTGTAAATCACCAACCCTGAGACCTTCTGTAAACAAACCGTCCCACCGATTTGATGTATCACTGAACCTTTCCGCATGCATAGAACTCGCCATGTTGAAAGTGGCACTACTACCTTGCTATTCACATGATTATTTTTAGAAAATAACCTATGTTATAAAATATCGTTATGTACACAAATCTCTAAGCTCATCGAAAGTTAGAATGCATATTCCTACAAAATGTTCACACTTGTCTTGACTTGCCATGTCACCAAGTTATTTTACAAAGTGCACTATATTTGGCAGAATGAAAATCGTTATTAGGATGCTTGTCAAAGTTTCCAACTGCAATAAATTTACGAACTTTCTTTGTCTTGTTTTGATCATCATCATCAATATATTTATTGGACTTACAGCATTGCATTATCCCCATTATGTATTTTATTTACATAAGTTACAATTTACATAAAATCTACAAACAAATTTCAAATACACTCCCATCTATATCAAACCTTAGAAATATTCATTACCATGTTATATAATTTTGTCTAAAAAAAATGCAAGTAAAATATATTCAATTCGCATGCAAGAAAGAAGCCAAATTTAAGGGAAATGATTACTGGTGCAAAGAGTTAACCATAAAGGTGAAGCAATAAGTACAAAAGAAAGAACATTGGGTTTAAAGTGAGACGACATTTGCGGCAGCATATCCCATACTACAAATTGACCAATGTTTTACCTAAACTAACTAACTAACTAACTCTCTAGCCTTCTTAAACCCGAAGATTCATGGCTGCAGCAACACAGGCCTTCCATCTGTCCCTATCTTGTGCAAGATCTATATACTCTTTTCCATCCCTACCGATTTCCCTTAGGTCCATCTCGACGTTGTCCCTCCATCTTCGTCTTGGCCTTCCTACAGGTCTCTTTCCATCAGGTTTCCCAACAAGAATCCTGTAAACTCCTCTTTCCTCTCCCATTCGTGCCACATGGCCTGCCCACCTAAGTCTTCTTGATTTAATTATTCTAATAATGTCTGGACATGAATACAAATTATGTAGTTCTAAATTATGTAACCTTCTCCACTCACCTGTCTCCTCATCCCTTTTAGGTCCAAAGATTTTCCTAAGGATCCTATTTTCAAATACTCTCAATTTATGTTCCTCTTTCAATGTAAGGGACCAAGTTTCACATCCATATAATACTACAGGTAAAATTACTGTTTTGTATATTCTAACTTTTAGTTTCTTAGATATTAAACGAGAAGACAAAAGTTTATGAAGAGAGAAGTAACATGCATTTCCTGAATTAAGCCTACTTTTTATTTCCTCTTTAATATAATTTTCATTTGTTAATATTACTCCTAAGTATTTGAATTTGGAAACTGTTTCAAACGAGTTGTTATCAATAATTAGATTTTGATTATTACCTAACACTTGGTTTCGGCCTGTAAGCATATATTTAGTTTTCTCTTTGTTAACTTCCAAACCTATCTCTTTAGCAGTTTTGAAAAATATTTTAGCATTATTCTTAATTGTATTCACATCATCCCCCAGTAAGTCTACATCATCTGCATATGCTAACAACTGAGTCACACCATTTAATTTTAGTCCTTCTTTAGTTTCGTTTACCTTCCTAACAGCATATTCTAAGGCAAAATTAAAGAGCAATGGAGATAATGCATCTCCTTTTTTTTTATCCATCATGAATTGTAAATTTGTCAGACATATTAATACCCACACGAATTTTACTTTCTGTTTCACTGGTGCATATTTTTATCATACTAACAAGCTTCTCAGGTATTCCAAACTCTACTAATATATTATATAATTTATCTCTTTTGACCGAATCATATGCTTTTTTGAAATCAACGAATAGCTGATGGACATTTTGATTATATTCCCACTTTTTTTCAAGTGTCTGTCTGATGTGAAAAATTTGATCTGTAGTTGATCTGTTGCGTTTAAATCCACATTGATAATCACCCATAATTTCATTAGCATATGGGGTTAGTCTTGTTAAAAGAATGTTAGACAATATTTTGTTTGTTGTTGAGAGTAGAGAAATTCCACGGTAATTATTGCAGTTCATTTTATCACCTTTTTTAAACACAGGAACAATTATGGATTCTTTCCACTGTTGAGGGATTTCTTCTTTATTCCATATTAAACAAATTAATTTATGAATTTGATATATTAATGAATTTCCACCATATTTAATTAATTCAGCTGGTATTAAATCAATGCCAGGTGCTTTGTTATTCTTTAGCCTTTTAATAGCATCTTTAACTTCAGTCAAGTTAGGTTCTGGAACTAAAGGTTCTGCTGTGTGGACTTCATTTACTTCTGATTTATCTCCTACATGGACATCCATCTATTTAGAATATCGCTTGAGTCAGCTAGAAAATCACCGTCTTTATCTTTTATCAAGTTTACTTTAGGTTGCCACCCCTTTCTAAACTCATTTACACCTTTATATAAATCTCTGATATTTTTATTTTTGCTGTTTGTTTCAATTTCGTTAATTTTGCTTTTCAAGTAATCTCTTTGTTTACTTCTAAACGTTTGGTTAACTTCTCGCTTTATTCTATTATAATTGTTTAGATTTGTATCATCAGAGTTATTTAACCACCTAAGTCTAGCCTGATTTCTTATTTCTATTAGATTATGACATTCATTATCAAACCATGGCTTACTTTTTCTCGGTTTATGGTATCCTATACTTTCTTTAGCTGCTGATTCTATTGCATTACGTATGTGCTCCCAATTCTTATTTACATCTGTTTCATTTATATTTTCATCATCATTTAAATCCTGAAAAACATCAAATCTATTTGACAGTTTAATTTGGTAATCTTTCTTAATTCTTTCATCAGTAAACTTTCCTGTATCAAATTTTAGAACTTTTAGATTTTGTTGCTTATGATTTATCACTGATAGTCTTTCTCTTAATTTAGCAATTACTAAATAATGGTCACTGGCACAGTCAGCACCTCTATGTGTATGAACGTCAATTATACTAGTATGCCTTCTCTTATCAATGAGAATATGATCTATCTGATTATGAGTTTTACCATCTGGAGAAGACCAGGTATATTTATGGATATCTTTATGTTTAAAAGTGGTACTTTCCACAACTAAATTCTTTGAGGTTGCAAAAGTAATCAATCTTATACCATTATCATTACTTAATTCATGAAGACTTTCTTTACCAATCGTGGGTTTAAATGTCTCTTCTTTGCCAATCTGTGCATTACAGTCACCTAACAGAATTTTCATATCATACTGAGAAAATTTATCAAAGACCTGTTCTAACTCTGTATAAAAATCATCTTTAGTATTATCATCTTTATCTTCCGTTGGAGCATGTATGTTTATTAAAATAATTTTACACCACCTACCCTGTAAAACTGTATATGATATCCCATCATTAATAAATTTTACTGTTTTAAGAGCCGAGACAATTCTATTATTTATGAAAAAGCCTGTTCCAAGATTATGATTTTCAGTACCACCATAGAAAAAAGTATAATTTTTAGTTTTACAATTCCCTTCTCCTGGCCACCTAACTTCCTGGACAGCTACTACATCTAATTTATACTTAAGTATCTCATTAACTGTACACTGAAATGCCCCTGGATTTCCAGGTGCCTAATTTAATATCCTTATTCCTAACGTAGATCTTATCCTTAGTCCAGGGACCTCCCAAAGTAGTCCCCACCCGGAGATCCGAACGGGGGACTATTTTACCTCCGGAATATTTTACCTTGGGAACATCCATGGCCTTATATTGCTGATTCTTGACATGGCTTTTTACAGTGCAGAGTTGTCAGCTCTACGCCTAACCCCCAATATGAATGGAGGAACTACTACAGAAGACAAACACAAACACATTAGACAGCACAACTACTACACAAGACATACACAAACACATCACAACTATAACACAATATAAACACAAACACACCACAACTACTACACAAGACAAACACAAACAAATTACTACTACGCAAAACAAACATACTAGACAGCACAACTACTACACAAACATACTAGACAGCACAACTGCAACACAAGACACATACATACACACCACCGATAATACACAAGACAAAGAGAAACACATTAGACAGCATAACTACTACACAAGATAAACACAACCACACTAGACAGCGCAGCTACTACATAAGATAAACCCACATATAAGCACATCACAACTACTACACAAGATAAACACAAGTTGAATTAACCCGCGAGTTATGCAAATTGATTAATTCTGCTGTAAATATTTGAGAAGCAAATACTCTGGTAACTACATTAACCCTTAAACAACCGCCCGTCACCTATAGGTGACAGCCGATATTTACGCTAACGCCTGTCTGTCTTTTGTGTGTAGTATCTGACTTTTGGTACATACTGTGACTCCGTTTTTGTTTGGATATACATGTGTTATACCCATGTATATATCCCATTATTCTAATAAACATTTTGCATCAATATATGCATCAACATATGATCAAATCACTAAAACTATTGAAATCATTTTGAAAATATAAATTATAATTCAGAGGTGGTTCACATGAATGGTCTTATATTCTTCGTGTGCAGTTTTTATAGTTTATTCATATCTTCAGAATAACTGTATCAGAATTAATGGTGTTAAAATAAACGTCAAAAATGGCATTAACACCCATACATTTTTAAATAATAATAAAAACGCACAGATATATTTTAATATGTACCGCAATTTGTCGGCAACCATCACATGCAAATATTTAATTTAGCAATACGGATGACTACGAGGGTCACTATTTATATTTTCAGCCTAACTATGAAAAAACAGGAATTTGGCATTGAAAACTGCTTTATTGTTTTTCGAAGTATTCTCCTTTATGGTCAATACACTTTTGCATTCGTTCGAACCATTTGTCAAAGCAGTTTTTCCAATCTTCTTGAGACACCTCCATAATATGGTTTTTGAACGCATCAACGGCGTCTTCCGCCGACGAAAATCGTTGTCCACGCAATTTATTCTTGACATTCGGGAACAAGAAGAAGTCATTGGGTGCCAAATCAGGACTGTATGGTGGATGACCCATCAATTCGATTTTTTGACTGTTCATAAAGTCGGTTGTTAGACGAGATGTGTGACAGCTGGCATTGTCTTGATGAAGAATGATCCTACGCCGTTTGTTTGTTTTCCGTATTTGACCGAAGACCTCTGGCAAACAAATTGTTGTGTACCATTCAGAGTTGACCGTTCTACGTTCCTCTAAAGGCACAGTTGTCACATGACCAGTTTTCCTGAAAAAACAGGCGACCATTTGTTTCGATGTGCTTCGAGCGCGAACAACTTTTGTTGGATTGGGTTCATCTCGAAAAACCCATACAGTCGACTGCCGTTTACGTTCCGGCTCATATGCATATATCCATGATTCGTCACCTGTTACAATCTTATATACGTATTTTGAAGCACCACGATTGTATTTATTGAGCATTTGTTTGCACCAATTGACGCGAGCGTCATTTTGAGTTTTTGTCAAATTGTGTGGGATCCAACGAGAACATAACTTTCTCACAGCTAAATGATCATGTAATATTTTATATATGCTGGTGGAACTAATGCCTATGGTTGCCTCAATCTCACAGTATGTCACATGACGATCTTGCAGTATTAGGTTTTACACAGCATCAATGTTTTCTTGAAAAACAACTGATTTTGGACGACCTTCGCGGATCTCGTCGGTGTGCGAATGGCGACCACGATCAAATTCGTTATACCAGCGTTTCACAGTGGCAAAGGATGGGGCTTCATCGCCAAATGTGAAAGTAAGTTGATCGATGCACTCTTGTCTTGATATTCCACATCGAAAATCATAAAAAATCATTGCACGAAAATGTTCACGAGTTAATTCCATTTTATTGTTGTCGCGCAATCTCCAAGGCAACATAAACAACACAAATGAAGCTATTGACAAAACATTTGAAGTACATTATGGTCAATAATGCCAGACGATTCCGTGCCAACGTCAAATCGCACCTAACTTCAATCAGTGTTGCCAAGACTCAAAATATAAATAGTGACCCTCGTATAGTGAAACATTCTGATATAAAATAGAAATAGAGGTACCTGAATGACATATTTATTTCTGCTGTAAAAATATATGAAGCACATCCAGAAACTAAGAACCCATTGTGCATTGCAGCTACACAGACAAATGTTCAGTCATTTTCCTGGCATCATTTAAAACATATGTGGAACTTATATGAAATTTGGTCATTTTGCTATGTTTGTTTACAATGCTCCTGCTAGGACTGGTAGTGACCGTAGTAGTAGAATTGCTGTTATAATTACTGATCATACGAATAAAGGTACTCGTTCTATAGATATTCCTATAGTTCGCATATTAATTACTGTTGTAATGAAGTTTACTGCCCCTAAGATGGAGGGAACTCCTGCTAAGTGTAATGAAAAGATTGATAAGTTTACAGAGGCTCCAGCATGTGGAATTCCTGTGGATAATGGGGGATATACTGTCCCGCCTGTTCCTGCACCACTTTCTACAACTCTTCCTGATAATAAAGGGTTTTCCAATAAGGGCGGGTCGTTGTTGAAATGGAATAAAACAAGCTGTGTGTGAGGTATGAACGAAATTCTTTTTTTATTTGAAAGGCCCATGTATGCCATTATATATGGAATATAACATCGTTCAAATGTCCGCTGCGGCTTCTCACGGTGGCACTTATCCGAGTGGTCCAATTTTCAATGACACTGCCGCATAGATCCGGCTGAATTTGAGCAATGGCCTGGGTGATGTTGACTTTAAGGGCATCGGTCGATTGCGGCTTATTGGCATAGACCTGCGACTTCAGGAAACCCCACAAGAAAAAGTCTAGCGGGGTCAAATCGCACGATCTTGGTGGCCAATTCACGTCACCTCTGCGAGAGATAACCATACCTTCAAATCGTTCATGCAGAATGTCCATCGTGGCGTCCGCTGTGTGGCACGTAGCGCCGTCCTGCTGGAACCACATGTCGTCTACGTCCATATCGTTCAATTTGGGCCAAAAGAAATCGGTTATCATCGTTCTGTAGCGCTCGCCGTTGACGGTGATGGCCTCACCAACGTCGTTTTCAAAAAAGTACGGACCAATGATGCCGCCGGCCCAAAATCCGCACCAAACAGTAACTTTTTGTGGATGCAATGCCATCTGGTGAACCTCGTGTGGGTTGGAGTCGTCCCATATACGGCAATTTTGCTTATTAACACAGCCATTCATCCAAAAATGCGCCTCGTCGCTAAAGATGATTTTTCGGCCAAAATTGGGGTCCTCTTCTAAACGCTCCGAAGCCCAGTCAGCGAACAAACGGCGTTGTCTATGGTCATTAACTTTGAGCTCCTGGGTCAGTTGGATCTTGTATGGGTGTAGGCCCAAGTCTCGATGCAAAATTCACCAAGTTGAAGTCTGCGAAATGCCGAGTTATTGTGCACGACGAGGAATTGACTGCCTCGGGTTCTCCTGCACACTTTCACAGACCGCGGCAATGTTCTCAGCCGATCTGGCGTTCCTTTGACGTACGGGTGTTGGCTGATTGTTTACCGAACCGGTCGTCTCGAATTTGGCCACCAAACGTTGGAGAGTCGACTTTGAAGGGCCACCGCGTCTGCCGTAAAATGGGCGCAACACGCGCAACGTTTGCACTAACGAACACTCATTTTGATAATAAAGTTTTATTATTTGGACGTGCTGCTCAATCGTGTAACTTGCCATGGTGATTTGGCATCAGTGCCTGAAAAGGAAACAACGGATTAGACAGACGCCACCAAAACAACATGGCCGCCACAGGCTGCCAACATCGACCCGCCCTTATTGGAAAACCCTTTACAAGGGTCGTTCAAGGTTGACCAAGACTTTTATTTCTAGACAGGAAATATACATACATAGAAGCACCAAACTATGTCAGTTTTTCAAAGTATTCCTCCTGAACATCCAGATACCGTTGCCATCTTTGTGGAAGTTCCATGAAGCCTTTGGTGTAGAAAGAAGTAGGTTGGTGTTGCAACCACTGCAGGACAGCGTTCTTGAGTTCCTCATCTGTCTGGAAGTGCATCCTGCCCAAATGCTCTTTAACAGCCCCAAACAAGTATGTTTTACCTTCCGTAATGAATCCTGTAACAATGCTGGATTTTCGTGTGGATTATTTTACTTCTATGAGTTTTCAATGTGTGTTTGTCTTGTGTAGTAGTTGTGGTGTGCAGTTTGTTTATGTTTATATTGTGTAGTAGTTGTGGTGTGTTTGTGTTTATATTGTGTTATAGTTGTGATGTGTTTGTGTGTGTCTTGTGTAGTAGTTGTGCTGTCTAATGTGTTTGTGTTCATCTTGTGTAGTAGTTGTGCTGTCTAATGTGTTTGTGTTCGTCTTGTGTAGTAATTGTGCTGTCTAATGTGTTTGTGTTTGTCTTGTGTAGTAGCTCCTCCATTCATATTGGGGGTTAGGCGTAGAGCTGACAACTCTGCACTGTAAAAAAAAAATGTCAAGAAACAGCAATATAAGGCCATGGATGTTCCCAAGGTAAAATATTCCGGAGGTAAAATATTCCGGAGGTAAAATAGTCCCCCGTTCGGATCTCCGGGTGGGGACTACTTTGGGAGGTCCCTGGACTAAGGATAAGATCTACATTAGGAATAAGGATATTAAATTAGGCACCTGGAATGTTCTGAGCCTTTACCGGCCTGGGGCATTTCAGTGTACAGTTAATGAGATAGTTAAGTATAAATTAGATGTAGTAGCTGTCCAGGAAGTTAGGTGGCCAGGAGAAGGGAATTGTAAAACTAAAAATTATACTTTTTTCTATGGTGGTACTGAAAATCATAATTTTGGAACAGGCTTTTTCATAAATAATAGAATTATCTCGGCTCTTAAAACAGTAGAATTTATTAATGATAGGATATCATATACAGTTTTACAGGGTAGGTGGTGTAAAATTATTTTAATAAACATACATGCACCAACAAAAGATAAAGATGATAATACTAAAGATGATTTTTATACAGAGTTAGAACAGGTCTTTGATAAATTTTCTCAGTATGATATGAAAATTCTGTTAGGTGACTGTAATGCACAGATTGGCTAAGAAGAGACATTTAAACCCACGATTGGTAAAGAAAGTTGCGACGGACTAAATGAGATTAGATTAAATTTATTAGTATAAACCCAGCAACAACGACTCAATAATTGAGTCTCATCAATCTTGCGACGGACTAAATAAGATTATTAGCTTTACGAAATTTTGCCTGATAGCGCTGGTGACGCGTGCAGATCGCTGGAAATTTAATTTCTATACCTTCAGATTCCAAACAGTAAATATTTGACTTACAACTAACAATAACCACTTTCCATAATAACGACACTAACCCAATTTACCAACACATGTGCAATTCCCCCCTCTGAAAAGGAAGAATTAAACATATAAGCATTGTCACGAATAACCAAAATGAAAGTATATGTTAAAGACTGCAAATATGAACACCAAGAAACAATGAACTCATTTATTGAGTTGAATAATTACACCCGTATCATTTTTATGAGAGCATTATCTGTCATCTGATTTTCAAATACTTAACAGAATTTTTTCAACCTTATTGAAGCATGTATTGTTTTTAGTATGAAGGAGAGTATCTCCTTATTGAACTATGATATACGAATCAACTGACAATATGTTGATCGTGAAAGCCACCATATATGGTCATGTGATCTTCAAGAACTTATCAATACCAAATGCACACCATGCAAAACATACTGCGAAAATATATACATATGGTATTTGTGATCGACGAGAAATTAACAATATCAAATATACATCAAACCAAGCAATTCCGTGACATATAACGTCCAATATGTATCATGGCCAAATCATCACTTCATATATTATCCAATGTCAAACGCGTTTCGCTCAAGCTGTCACGAATTCAAATTTCAGACTTCAATGGCGTCCATTTTCCTCGCGCTCATTCACGCGGTGCAAATAATGATTTGTTCGTTAACTAAAGAACCACACTGACCACACGCTAGCATGCTTCGAAGTACATTGACCAAAGGGTAGATCTACCTACAAGCGTTGAAACATGATCTCATGCAATACTAAAAGTACATATGCAGCTTACCTCACTTGAGATATCACGAGGCAAAATTCGCTCCTCATACCACCTTGTTATGTTTCAGTATTCCAAATCCAGCTCGCATTCCCAATGATCCGTGTATACTCCAAAACATTGGCTCATCGCTTCTCGCCCTATGGCCACGTAAAGTAATCGTGCAACTCAGGCGTCCACGCCGAAATTTGCAGATCTTGGTCACCGTATATTCCTCACGATGCCGTTTGTTTAGCCTCCATTCCGCCAGAATCCCCTTTTTTCTTTTTCTTTTCTTCTTCTTCTTTTAGTCCTCGTTGCCCCAACCTTTTGTGCAGAGCACGATTGTCTTTACCAAATCAACAATTTACTTGATTAAGAAATCACCCGTTAACAAATATGCGTATGTGTTAAGAATCTATTGTAATGCTTATTAAGATAAACTTTTTGCTGTTAATTATCCAATGGCATCTAGACCAAAATGCTGTAAATTTTATTATTTTGCGCCATTACTGCGAATTGCCCATGCGTGCAGTGACCGACACTTCAAAATGTCCTTGTGCATAAGGAAACCGCGAGAAAATCAGATATCAAACAAAGGAATTTACAATTTAAATGCGCACAACGGTCAGAGCCATCTAGCGATTCTTCGTGTAAGTACTAAAGCAGCAAAGTTTTTATGTTGCATAGGCATTCCACCTATCGTGAATTCTCTGCACTAGACGAGTTCTTCGTCTTAGGATGTGAGATGGGCTACTTTACCCACACCCGAAACTCAAATTACCAGAAAGCCTTATGACTGCTCGTCATAAAGTCTTCATGAATTAAGTAATGATAATGGTATAAGATTGATTACTTTTGCAACCTCAAAGAATTTAGTTGTGGAAAGTACCACTTTTAAACATAAAGATATCCATAAATATACCTGGTCTTCTCCAGATGGTAAAACTCATAATCAGATAGATCATATTCTCATTGATAAGAGAAGGCATACTAGTATAATTGACGTTCATACACATAGAGGTGCTGACTGTGCCAGTGACCATTACTTAGTAATTGCTAATTTAAGAGAAAGACTATCAGTGATAAATCATAAGCAACAAAATCTAAAAGTTCTAAAATTTGATACAGGAAAGTTTACTGATGAAAGGATTAAGAAAGATTACCAAATTAAACTGTCAAATAGATTTGATGTTTTACAGGATTTAAATGATGATGAAAATATAAATGAAACAGACGTAAATAAAAATACGTACGTACGTAATGCAATAGAATCAGCAGCTAAAGAAAGTATAGGATACCATAAACCGAGAAAAAGTAAGCCATGGTTTGATAATGAATGTCATAATCTAATAGAAATAAGAAATCAGGCTAGACTTAGGTGGTTAAATAACTCTGATGATACAAATCTAATCAATTATAATAGAATAAAGCGAGAAGTTAACCACACGTTTAGAAGTAAAAAAAGAAATTACTTGAAAAGCAAAATTAACGAAATTGAAACAAACAGCAAAAATAAAAATATCAGAGATTTATATAAAGGTGTAAATGAGTTTAGAAAGGGGTGGCAACCTAAAGTAAACTTGATAAAAGATAAAGACGGTGATTTTCTAGCTGACTCAAGCGATATTCTAAATAGATGGAAGAACTACTTTAATGACCTTTTAAATGTCTATGTAGGAGATAAATCAGAAGTAAATGAAGTACACACAGCAGAACCTTTAGTTCCAGAACCTAACTTGACTGAAGTTAAAGATGCTATTAAAAGGTTAAAGAATAACAAAGCACCTGGCATTGATTTAATACCAGCTGAGTTAATTAAATATGGTGGAAATTCATTAATATGTCAAATCCATAAATTAATTTGTTTAATATGGAATAAAGAAGAAATCCCTCAACAGTGGAAAGAATCCATAATTGTTCCTGTGTTTAAAAAAGGTGATAAAATGAACTGCAATAATTACCGTGGAATTTCTCTACTCTCAACAACATATAAAATATTGTCTAACATTGTTTTAACAAGACTAACCCCATATGCTAATGAAATTATAGGTGATTATCAATGTGGATTTAAACGTAACAGATCAACTACAGATCAAATTTTTCACATCAGACTGAGACTGTCCTATTCTCAAATTCTCATGTTCAAAGTTAATATTATTTATGTTTTTGATGTTGTTTTAACTTATGCATGTTTGTTTTATATATATATTGTTATAATCATCTTATCACGCTGTATAAAATACAAGAAATCAAATTGCTGTAACCATAGCAACGAGAAATAATAAGTACTAAAAAATGGTGATGGAAGTTGTGAGATTTTCTGCACCAGTATTGTATTTATTTTAAATATAACGGTTATCGTTAATTACGCAATTTTATTTGCATTGATAATCGTTCTGCACGTTTAAGCGCAGCAACGGTTATCAAAAGTGGCGACCCAGAAGCCAGGATTGTTCAAAAAGTGTGCAATCTTCTGACAGTGGTAAGAATGTCTGTTGAAATGGAACAGAATTTTTGTCATATGTTGAAGTAAGACTTATGTCACAATCTTCAGTCTGCTTGTATAACGTAACTTCTTAAGTGAATCGTCATATGTGTAAAGATCACAATGGCTGATAAGTTAAAACAAAGTAAATCTAAATCGTCGCGTAAAGAAACAAACATTCAAGCTAATACAATGACTACTTACTTTGATGCTGGTAATCCCGTAGTCGCTTCCAGTAATGCGAATACTACAGAACATGATGTTTGTTCTACTAAACCCGACAAATTATCTTGTTGTAATGATCCTGACAATGATTTGCGGTATGTTCAGTGTACACAGTGCTCGTCATGGCATCACATATCTTGTCTCAAACTTACAGTCACTCACTGGACAATTTATTCGACTACACTAGAAAATTATTATTGTAAAGGTTGCAAACCAGATTATGATCCTTTTAGTTTGCCAGCTTATCTAGAAACTCTTAACCCGAATTTTAGTGATTTGTTAAGTACTGTTAAGAGTATTCAATTGTTTATGGTCACTTCTAATGAAGACCTCAAGACGAAACTAGAAAAGTCTAATGCTGAAATGAAATCTCAGTTAGAACAGTCTAATGCTGAAATGAAATCGCAGTTAGAACACTCTAATGCTGAAATGAAATCGCAGTTAGAACAGTCTAATGCTGAAATGAAATCTCAGTTAGAAAATTCTATAAAACCAAAGTTAGAACAATCTAATGCTGAAATGAAATTGCAGTTAGAACAGTCTAATGAAGAACTAAAAACACAAATGGATCTTGCTAACCAAGATATGAAATTACAGTTACAGCAATCTAATCAAGAATTTGCAGAGTTTAATGAGAATATTAAGTCTCAGTTTGGACAATTGGAATTGGATATTTATAGTAACCTAACTTCCAAATTTGAATTGGTTCATAAAGAAATTAATACTGTTAATCAAAGATTAGACAACTTGACTTCCGATGTTAAAACACAACTTGATTCAATAGCTTCCGAATGTGTCAAGAAAAATGAACATTTGGGAAGTATTTTAAATAGCAATATTTCTCAAATCCGAACAGAACAAGACGTTCAAGGGCAACAAATTTTAATAAATAAAGATTTGATTAGTGAATATGATAAATGTATTACAGTATGTTCATCCAAAATAACTGATATTAATAATAGATTGTCATCGTTGGAAGTTGCTGGTAGGGAAAATGTACATTTTGGTACGTATATTACTGATTGTAATAACAGGTTGCAACATATAGAATCTCGTATTGATGTTTTGCAAACTAATTATGCAAATTCTCAACGCAACACAAAAGGAAATTTGAAACCTCCCCTTGCACAAAATAGTTCTCAAACTAAGACATCACGTGAAAGGGCTAGAAATGCAGTTGACTCGGGGGTGACTAATTCATCTACTTATTCATCTGATGAATCTTTAACAACCCATGTGAAAACAACGTTCGATGAACCACATGTTCGAAATCGTGTTCGCTGGAAGCGAAACAAAAGATTTATTCCAACCTGCAATGAGGAACATTATCGAAATAATATGTCACCTAATAGTGTACAGTTTAAGGATACAAGTAATTATGCGATTAACAATATGCAGACAACTTCTAGATTGAATTCTACCGTTACAAATATTGATAAACATTCCAATGTTCAACAATGTTGTTCTGCTGATGGTGAAAATAGTTACATAAATCAAATGTTTACATACTCGCAAGAACCTAACCTCACTGTCGTTCATCATAGTAATGTCCCTGGTGAAACGTGTGGGTTTCGTCATATTTCTTCCTTGCAGAATGAAGCTTGCAGACCATGGTTTCAAGGTGAAAGGCGTTATGCAAATTTAATGACTGGCACAAGTTGTCCAAATGCTGAAATTGGTGTTAATGAGTCAAATACAAATAACAATTCCTGTGATAATCCACAAAGTCAGTTTGATCGTTGTATTTCTCCAACGTCTTTACCTGTAATTACTGTTGGGGATAGAGGAAACAGATATGTAAAGATAAATGAACTGTCTCATTTACCCAAATTTTCTGGGAAAATAGAAGACCAATCTGTCGAGAATATCTAGAACATCTTTATTCTATGCTTGATCTTATGGGCATTCCAATTAACAAAAGGCTACAGAATATTCAGCAGTGTTTCACCAATAGAGCTGAGTACTGGTATAGAACTCACAAACGTATGTTTTCTTCATATGATCATTTTCAAAGGGAATTCATGAAGCAATTTGCAAGTCCGGAAATAATACAGTCTCAGTTATCAGTATTAAGGAACAGGAAGTATGATCCTACAGTACATGGTGATTTAGAAAGCTTTGCGTTGAAAACATATTCAAATTATTGCAATTTAGTTGAGAACCCAAACGAATTGGACGTTATTCAATTAGTTATTAGCCAGTTACCAAATAATATAGCTAATAACATAACTTGTCATGAGATACGTTCTATGGACCAGTTAACAACTATGTTAAGGAAATTAGATGTTGTCCGAACTAGTAGAAGAGGACTTATTTTCCTACCGGAAGAAACCGATAATAGTAATAAGGTTAAACCCAACAAGAATCCTGACAGTATGAAATCAAAATTTAGTGTCAAGCAAATTAATGTTAAACACACCAAAAACACTTGCTCGTCTTCTACTCAGACTTCGCCGATGGATGCTCAAGTACCTTTTACTAATGAATTTGGCAATGCTAATTCAAGATATGGACAGTTTAGAGGTAGCAATGGTAGTTTTAGAGGACGTAGAAATAATCGTGGCTATTCAGGATTTACATATAATAACAGAAATAATTTCAGATTCCAAAGAAATAATGCATACTCTGGTATTTCCGGTGACATTACAAATAGGAATTATAATCAGGATGCTATAACTTCTCAGTTACCTAACAGTAGTCAGAATGGAAGGATTTTCTACAATAGGCAAGCGCAGTATACAAGTGAGCCTGCTCTCGCTCCTACTTACAGTCAACCTGTTAATGTGACTTCATTACAAGCACAAGATGCATCTACAACTTCTGGAATATCAAATTGTCCTTCTGGAAATGTATCAAGGACATTTACACGACAATCTGGTATTGGAACATTTTACCAATCAACAACAAATTTAAATTAAAGGAGCAGATGGAAGTGCCTCGTTCACTCTGCTTTCTTTCAGAGAGGCCAAATTTGAACAAACGAAATTCATTTCAAACACAGGAAATTATGAATGTACGTGATGATAAGGACTTAATATCGGAACCACTACAAGTGAATTTTTTATTGGAATGGTTTGAAGAAGAACCTGAATGGACTGTTAGTGATTATGATATTCCGGTTCCATTAACTGAAGTTCCAGTTATTCATGGAATTATTTGTCAAATACCTGTAGTTTGTATTATAGATTCTGGAAGTCAGGCAAATGTTCTAAATTTTGACGTTTGGTGTAAACTATCATCTTTGATTGGCAACATTAAACTGGATAACGTGGAAGATGTAAAACTCACCGGTTTCGCTGGATCCAAGAAGTGTAAAGTTGTTGGCAGTAAAATTATTAATCTGCAGATAAAGAACGAATACTTTTCTATGGAATTTTTTGTTCTTAAAGAGTTGAATGCCGATGTCATTTTAGGAGTCCCATTTTTGAGGAAATATAAAGCTGTAATTGATTTTAAAGAAGGGAATATAAGTTTGCTAAATGATAAAGGAAAGGAAATTTCCTCTGTTTTAACTCGGCAATGTTCTTCTACAGAATATTCGAAGTATTGTACAAAGTCTAACTTTTGTTCCGAAGATACATTAAATGATAATGAAAGTTATTCATGTAGATTGTTACATGATGCGTCAACTTTGAATGATGATGTAGAATATATGCCAGCTAAGAAGTCCATTTATGAGTCTGTTTTTGGAAATGATAATTTAGACAATTTGCAGAAAGCTGATTTATTCAAACTTCTGTCGTATTATCACGTACAATTTTCAGATAAACCTAGAAAAGCAATTGTTGAACCTTACAAGATTCAATTAGATACTGTAACACCTATTACAAGCACACCTTATCCCATACCAATATCAAGGAGACAACCTTTGGAAGAAGAGCTTTCAAAGTGGGAGAAATGGGGAATTATTTACCAGGATTCTTCACCATATCTTAACCCTCTACATATAGTGCCAAAGCAAGGAGGTTTTTGGAGACCTGTGATCGATTTTAGGAAACTTAATCAACATGTTATCTCTCCACAAGTGAGAGTAGAAGCAATCAACGAACTGTTACAGAGGTTCCTAGGATGTGTTTACTTTTCTTCAATTGATTTATCATGCGGTTATTTTCAAATACCGTTGACTGAAGATTCATATCCTTACACAGCTTTTTCTTATAGACGCAGACAATATCTTTTCCGCTATCTTCCGTTTGGGATTCGATCAGCAGTCTCAGTGTTCCAGGACAGGATGAATAAAATATTCTCCACCGATTGCAAACATTTTGTTGTTTGTTATTTGGATGATATTCTAATTTTCAGCAAAGATTGGTCTCATCATATGCAACATTTAGAACTAGTTTTACAAAAGATAAAGGTGTCAATATGTCTATTAAATTTTCCAAATGTAAGTTTGCTTACAAAGAAATCTGCTTCCTTGGATACATAGTGTCCGGTGATAAAATTATGGTTGATCCTGCAAAGAATTCAGCAATTATTAATTTTCCAATTCCAAGAAACAAACGCTCCTTGAGAAGGTTCTTAGGATTAGCTAATTGGAGGCGAAAGTTTATTGAAGGATTTGCTGAAATGGCACAGCCTTTGTATGATCTGTTGAAAAAGGAATCAAAATGGCAATGGAATTGTGTTCATGCTTCAGTTTTTGAAAACCTCCGCAAGTCACTGATATCTCCAAAGGCTTTGTATCAACCAGATTTCACGAAGCCTCTCAATGTCAACACAGACGGTTCGAAGAAAGGAATAGGAGCTGTTCTATGGCAAGACTCAACTGAAAATTCTGAAGAAGGACCACGTATAATTCAATACGCTAGCAGATCTCTTAAAGGCAATGAGTTATCATACAATATTCACGAGATTGAATGCTTAGCAATATTATTTGCTTTTGAAAAATTCTACATTTACATAGCTGGAACTAAGGTGAAATTGTTTACCGATCACCAATCTTTGTCTTGGCTAGAATCTACTAAAACTTTGAATCCACAATTAAATCGTTGGAGTTTGAAATTACAAATGTTTGATTATAATGTATATCACGTGCCGGGAAAATCTAATGAAGCTGCAGATGCTTTAAGCAGATATCCTGATTTAAGTACAGGTTTTCCAACTCTATCGGAACTATATGTAAATAACATAAGTCTTGATTTTCTTGACGAAGATAGTGTAACATTTTGGCAAGAAAGTCAAAATTCGGATTCTTATTGCAGTGCCATTGTACAAAAGTTACAAAATGGGAATTTGTCGAAGAATATAAAAAGGCAATATTCGATTCAAGATAATATATTATTCCTGAAACATTTGAAACAGGACAAGTGGAAACTTGTTGTACCTATTGTTGTTGTACCCAAAATTCTTCATAAATTACATGACTTACAAGGTCATTTTGGATACTATAAACTATTTAATAAGTGCAGAAGTTTATATTATTGGCCTAAAATGAAAGTTAGTATCAAGCAGTATTTGAACGACTGTCTAACATGCGCAAAAACTAAACAAGCTCACACAAAAATTAGTAAGGATGAATTGCATGTATATTCTACTACTCCACATGATATGTTATCAATAGATCTTGTTGGACCGTTACCCAAATCACAAGGATATAGTTACATATTAACAATAGTTGACACGATGTCCAAATTTTTAATGGCATATCTGTTAAGGAAGGCAACGTCACGTGAAATAATTAACAAATTCAAGCTCCAGTATTTTTACCACTATCCAGCATGTAAGGTAATATTATCAGATAACGGTTCCCAATTTAAATCACCAGAATGGAAGTTATATATGGATGACTGTAACATAAAACATATCACCACGTCAGTTTATTCGCCTTTCGCAAATCCTGTGGAAAGGTACAACAAAGAGTTAATATGATTGTTACGAATATATACTTTGCAAAATCATCAGGACTGGGTAAAATATTTGAATCATGTAACAGGACTTCTTAATAATTCCATTTCGGAAATAACAAGTTTCACACCTAGTGAACTTTTCCTTCATCACGAATTAAAAGATTCAATTCTCAATCAAATTAACTGGCCAGATGATTTAAAGTTTGTGCCCTGGAAACACAAGTGTTTTATCGCCAAAGCACGTATTAAGGAAAGATATAAGTCCAAACCTATTGAGTGTGATGCAAATAAATTGAAGATAGTCCCAGGTGATATTGTTTTAGTGAAAAATCATGAACATAGTAGTGCAATTAACAAGAAAATTCATAAGTTTATGGAACTATGGCTTGGACCCTATATAGTTGATGCTGTGAAAAACAATTATACAATTTTGATGTCTATGGACGGAAAGAAGATAACAACAAGGCAGAACTTGTCAAATATCAAGAAATTTAATTGTTCTGATGAGAAAAAAGAAGAATTGCTTCAACTAATGTAATTGTCATGAAGTGATGCATAAGTAGCTGTAAATTCGAACACTAAGATGACATTTTCAGAACTTTAGTGAAAAGAGTATTGAAATTTGTGAATTGGTTCATTATGTCAAGTGAACTTTCTCATTATCCTGACGAGTGTATATTAAAAGCAGGACTCAAATCTTATATATTATGTAAAAAAAATAAAAAAATGTTATGTTAATATTTTTTTTTACCAGGAGAAGGGGAGAGATTGAGACTGTCCTATTCTCAAATTGTCATGTTCAAAGTTAATATTATTTATGTTTTTGATGTTGTTTTAAGTTATGCATGTTTGTTTTATATATATATTGTTATAATCATCTTATCACGCTGTATAAAATACAAGAAATCAAATTGCTGTAACCATAGCAATGAGAAATAACAAGTACTAAAAAATGGTGATGGAAGTTGTGAGATTTTCTGCACCTGTATTGTATTTATTTTAAATATAACGGTTATCGTTAATTACGCAATTTTATTTGCATTGATAATCGTTCTGCAAGTTTAAGCGCAGCGACGGTTATCAAGACAGACACTTGAAAAAAAGTGGGAATATAATCAAAATGTCCAAAAAAGCATATGATTCGGTCAAAAGAGATAAATTATATAATTTATTAGTAGAGTTTGGAATACCTAAGAAGGTTGTTAATATGATAAAAATATGCACCAGTGAAACAGAAAGTAAAATTCGTGTGGGTATTAATATGTCTGACAAATTTACAATTCATGATGGGTTAAAACAAGGAGATGCATTATCTCCATTGCTCTTTAATTTTGCCTTAGAATATGCTGTTAGGAAGGTAAAAGAAACTAAAGAAGGACTAAAATTAAATGGTGTGACTCAGTTGTTAGCATATGCAGATGATGTAGACTTACTGGGGGATGATGTGAATACAATTAAGAATAATGCTAAAATATTTTTCAAAACTGCTAAAGAGATAGGTTTGGAAGTTAACAAAGAGAAAACTAAATATATATGCTTACAGGCCGAAACCAAGTGTTAGGTAATAATTAAAATCTGATTATTGATAACAACTCGTTTGAACCAGTTTCCACATTCAAATACTTAGGAGTAATATTAACAAATGAAAATTATATTGAGGAGGAAATAAAAAGTAGGCTTAATTCAGGAAATGCATGTTACTTCTCTCTTCATAAACTTTTGTCTTCTCCTTTAATATCTAAGAAACTAAAAGTTAAAATATACAAAACAGTAATTTTGCCTGTAGTATTATATGGATGTGAAACTTGGTCCCTTACATTGAAAGAAGAACATAAATTGAGAGTATTTGAAAATAAGATCCTTAGGAAAATCTTTGGACCTAAAAGGGATGAGAGGACAGGTGAGTGGAGAAGGATACATAATTTAGAAGTACATAATTTGTATTTATGTCCAGATATTATTAGAATAATTAAATCAAGAAGACTTAGGTGGGCAGGCCATGTGGCACGAATGGGAGAGAAAAGAGGAGTTTACAGGATTCTTGTTGGGAAACCTGATGGTAAGAGACCTGTAGGAAGGCCAAGATGAAGATGGAGGGACAACGTTGAGATGGACCTAAGGCAAATCGGTGGGGATGGAAAAGAGTGTATAGATCTTGCTCAATATAGGGAAAGATGGAAGGCTTGTGTAGCTGCAGCCATGAACCTTCGGGTTTAAGAAGGCTGGGGAGTTAGTTAGTTAGTTAGAGTTTTCAATGCTTTCTGCATGCACATGGTCTTGTTTACAGAAGGTCTCAGGGTTAGTGATTTGAACTTTATAAATGTTATGCTGTGAGTACTTTCATTCTACCTTTGATGGTGTTAGGCAATCTTCATTAGAGTCAAGTTGTCGACAACCCTCTCAATGTTTTTGTACTGTAAGATGAAAAAGCTGATTATTTTATTGTTTCCATTCCTCATCACCTGGATTGAAAGTTTGGAGTCTCTGCTATCTCCATAGCAATATTGAGATCTGCAACAATAGATCACAATACTTATCTAACAATTATCTTCTGATCAACAAATCAAATTCATCTTAAATTAAATCTACAGGGTGGCTCACGAAATGATACCCCATTTACTTTTTGAATGAAATTAATATTTATGTATTAATTTTAAAATATTTTTTCCCTAGGAAACCTTAATCCATGGAGATTTACTGCCAGAGGCTGTAGTTCACTGAATCTTCACCGTGGCGCTAGCAGTCCAGTGTAGCTTCATGGCTGATAAAGGAAGGCTCACGCCAGAACATCGTGCAGCAATAGTGTTGTTGTTCGCGGAAACCAAAAGCATTGTTGGTGCACAGAGACATTTCCGCATCCAATTCAACACATGTTGGGCTCCAAACAAGAGAACAATTCACAAACTCCATGAACAATTGTGGGTTCAAGGGACATTACTGGAACCGAAACGGCCACGAGTGAATAGTGTCCGTATGCCAGAAAACATCGAAAGTGTACGGGTTGCTATGCAAAGAAGCCCCAGTAAGTCCTGTAGAAAAGCAGCTACCCAACTGGGTATATCAAGACGCTCTCTGCAAAGAATTCTCAAAAGTGATCTTCACCTGTACCCCTATAAAATAACAGTTGTGCAGAAACTGACACCAGAAAAGATTCAGCGGAGACTGGTATTCACTGAATGGGCTGAGGGACATATGGATGTTATCAACAATACGTGGTTTTCGGATGAGGCTCACTTTCACTTGGACGGAGTGGTGAATAGACAAAATATGCGATTTTGGGCTACTGACAATCCGGAAGTGCTCCATCAAAAGGAAAGCCATTCTCCCAGGATTACAGTGTGGGCTGCTATTTCAACGCATGGATTCATTGGATCATTCTTTTTCGATGAAAATGTTAACATGCTTCGTAATCAATTTATTCCTCAGCTTCTTGTGAAGGATTTGTCATTTAACACACAATGGTTTATGCAGGATGGTGCAAGACCGCATACTGCCAATGTGGTCTTGGATTTCTTGCACGAGATCTTCAACTTCAGCGTCATTTCAAACAGGTTTCCAGAATGCTTTAATGGTGGTCAGTATTGGCCTCCCAATAGTTCAGACCTTAATCCCTGTGACTATTTCCTGTGGGAAAGGATTTTCCAAAACATCCAGAAGATATCATGGATTTGAGAACATTAATTATGCAAGCTTTCACTGAAATTACAGAAGACATGTGTCGGAGGGTGATCAATAACCTAACTGTTCGTTTGACTACAGTTGTGCATTGCGATGGTAGTCATATTGAGCATGTTTTGCATTGAAACATTTTTCCACATTGCTATGTTCACTGTAATGTATGTTTTTTTGAAAAATGTTGCTTACTAAAGTTTTTACACTAAAAACAAATGGGGTATCATTTCATGCGCCACCCTGTAGTTGAAGATAAATTAAAGCTAATTACGTAAATGTGAAGTTTCATGTGCATATAATGTAATGTATTTGTATTAGAATATGTCTTCTGCTTGTGGCACCACTTCATGTTAAGATCAACAGCCTTTTAACTGACAGACCGAGTGTAGTTTAATTTTTGACAAGACCCCTTTAAAAAATTGTGATCATGCAAATAAAGAACTACCACATAAAAGCAGTGTAACAGTTTCTCCAAGATGGAAGGCATTACTAGGATGCAGATCAGAATGCAAATGACAGTAGGTATTGTGTGGGTACACTTTGGATGGATGGTCAGAATAGACAAGCTCCCATTCAAATCAAACTGGGATTTTCGATTTTTCAGAATAATGGAATATCTTTGGGCATCTAGAAAATTTCTATTTTTCTATTTATTTTCTTCTGCACAAATAATCTTGCCACATCATTGCTTGAGAACCAGCAGTATCAAATTACTTCTCAATATGTCACATGATGATCAGACTACTCCCTTCATCTCTTTGTTAGTGGTGAAATGCTGGTCTGACAGGAACTTCTTTAAAGATCCACACTGGGGAAAATCGCTTGTAACAAGATCAGAATTGTAAGTGGGCATGCTAGAGTAACTTCCAGTTAAGTTCCTGTAGATTGCAAATCGGGTGGTGTGTAAGTTGTGTGGTGAGCAGTATGTGGTTGTGCATTATCTTCTGGCAACAAAATACCTTTTTTAATTAAACTAAGTATTTTTTGTTATTGTGTCCAAACTTCCCACAGAAAGTTGGAAACATGTTATACAGGGTGAGGCAAAAAGATGTTAACTCTGTATGGGAGACTAAATATTTGTTTTGTTTTTTGCAGATTAAACCATGGCGGCCCGATATTCCATTGAGGAACGAAGGAAGATAGCTGCCTGGATGGAGGTCTTCCAGTCCCCACGCATCGTACAAGAAAAATTCAAGGCCTGGACCGGACGGGATGCACCATCGCGCCTGACAATTGGTAGGATCTACGAGAAGTTTGTCCGGACGGGGCCCGTTCAAGACGATTGCAAGGGAACAGCGATAGAAAGAGATCTGTCCGAACGGAAGAGAATATCATCTGCGTACAGGAAGCGATGTTAGCCAGTCCAACCAAGTCCACGCGCAGACTTTCTCTAGAAACTAACATTTCGCAAAGGTCACTCTTGGAAATGGTGAACATTGAGCCTGACATTCTGTTCATGTTTTCTGACGAAGCAACATTCCACGTCAGCGGTCGTGTAAACAAGCACAACTGTATCATATGGGCGACTGAGCACCCGAAGGAAGTTCGAGAGCACATGCGTGAACGTTTGGTGTGCCGTGAGCAAATTTGGAGTGATTGGACTGTTCTTTTTTTAAGAACAGACCGTCAGGGGAGAGAATTACCTTGTCATGCTCAGCACATTCATGGAGGAGAACGTACACTTGCCATTCTCCAGCGAGGGTACTTTCAGCAAGACGGCGCCCCTGCCCATTACAGTCTGCTGGTTCGGGATTAAATGAACGACACGTTCGGCAAACGCTGGATTGGTAGAGGTGGTCCTCTCCCATGGCCAGCACGTTCACCCGACCTGACGCCATGCGATATTTGGCTGTGGGGCATGATCAAGGATCGAGTCTACGCCTGCAAACCTCGCAACCTAGACCTGAAACACCGCATCACTCACGTCATCGCTGGAATTCCCGCTCAAATGGCCCAGAGGGCCTTACCAACAACAATGAACAGACTCAATGGGTGCCAAATTGAAACCCTGTAACCAAATCCCTGCTTGTAATTGAAAGTGATTAAACACCCATTTATTGTTAACATCTTTTTGCCTCACCCTGTACATTGATTTTCAAGGATCAGCCATTCGACTCACTGAATACTCTTGGGAATCACTGCAGTGAACTCCAAATTTCTTCAACTGGCATCATCTTGCAATGATGTGTGGCCAACTGATGCATCATTCAAACATTTTACTGTGACTAAGAGTTCCATCACCGTACTCTTCTTAAACTTTTCTGTCAATCCCACTTACTTTAATGCCTTCATCTGGAAGACAATTCACCATATTATGCATGTTCTTTCCCAGACTGCACAGTAAGCTTGCTTCATGTTTGAAACAAGCTTTTCATGTAAAGTGAAGAAGCTTGCTCCAGCACGTATTGGTAAGCTCAATCTTGCATCAGGCTTCAATCAAGCCAGCTACTTACCACGTGTCAAAACGACATCAAGCTTGACATGAAAAGCTTGCATCAAGCTTGTTACAGAAAGCTTAATGGTTCATACAAACTTGTGAAAGCCATCGGTCAGCTTGATTCAAGCTTGCCATACTCAACTTGCTTTAACAAGCTACAAGCAAGCCTATTTTAATTTCTTTCCATCATTAATATGTTAATGTGTATTGTTTAAAATTTATGCCACAAGCTTTTGTGCTATCTGGGTTTACATGGCATTCTTATAATATTTCAACTCCAGAGACATGACATTACTGAATATAGGATGCAGAATATTATCTTCAGTGTTAGACAAAGAACAGAAAAAGTGACAAGTTATTAACAAATATGCATGGAGAATTACCCAATTAGGGAAGGAACAGATAAGTTATTACTTATCATTCAGACATGGAAAAATACTCTGAACATGAATTTTACATCCATATTTATCAACTGTGAACAGGTATTTGAAGACCAAAACAGCAAAGAGTTAAATAAAACTTTTGGAAATATGGAAAACAAACAGGAGTTAGTAAGATTATTAAGGATCAGGAATGCCACAAAAGCAAAAGAGAACTCGTTAATGATGTGACCAAAAAATTTTAATTCAACAGAGAAGTAGGACAAGATGATGGATTACACTGGTCAACAGCCAAAATGCGACATGAGTGATATGTACAATTTCTAGTCAATATTGGTCCCCTAAATGCGAAACTGTCGTTAAAAATCGTAATTGACTAATTATAATTGAGTTACAGGGCATTGTTGATTTGTAGAAGTTCCCTATATATATGTATTGCATAGCTGTTAAATGTTGAGTTTTTCTTTTCTTATCTTATCTTTGTTTATTTGTTGTAAGGAAACGGGGAACTGTTCAAGACCAGCCACAAAATATGTTTATTCATTGTTGTGTGAGGTGTTCATTTGTGCAGACCTGATTGTGGCTTTATAAATCTAGGTTGAGTGTGTGCATTTATCGAAGATCGTGTTTGCATATTATGTGGTTCGTTTATGGCAAGTTTGGCATTTAATTATATTGCTGATTGATTTGGTACAAAATGCTAACAATTTTTGTTATGTTTGTGGTCAAATTGTATTTTCTGGACAGCAGAGAAATATTTCCCCTGCTATAAGAACAGCCTACAATCTGTATTTCGGTAAAAACTGCAAATTCGGAGATGAAGATAAGACTTGGGCTCCACATTTCTGTTGTAAGACCTGCTACACGAATCTGCTGGACTGGTTGAATCACAGAAGACCATCGATGCCATTTGCTATTCCCATGATTTGGTTGGAGCCCACTAATCATACAGACGATTGTCCAATACTAAAAAGAAGACAATTGTATTTCCAAACATTCATTCTGCTACTCGTCCTGTGGCACATAGTAATGAACTACCTGTTCCAACACCCCCTGAATCCTATTCCGTAGACTCACAAGACGAACCGTACACAACCTTCCATATCTAGAGATACGGATGCAGGTGATGTTAAACTTACAGAACAGCACAAGGTTAGCCAGAGTGAAATGAATGATTTAGTGAGAGATCTTGAACTTTCAAAAGCCAAGGCAGGGCTATTAGCCTCCAGACTTCAACAATGGAATTTTCTGGCTAGTAATGTGAAGGTGTCATTTTATCGTGAACGTCAGAAAAAGTTGGAAGAATACTTTTCTACCAAAGGAGATATGATATACTGCAGTGATATTAATGGTTTATCGGGGGCTATGGGCATTAAGCACATCTGTGAGGAGTGGCGGTTGTTCATAGATGCATTCGTATTAAGTCTAAAAACTGTACTGCTCCATTAAAGCAATCAATTGCCGTCAATCCCTATTGGTTATTCTGTGCAAAAGAAAGAATCGTATGATAGCCTAAAATTCCTCCTTCAATCAATTAAATACAACAACTACAAATGGATAATATGTGCAGATTTGAAAGTCATTGCTATTTTAACTGGACTCCAACAAGGCTATACCAAATATTGCTGTTTCCTCTGCGAATGGAATAGCAGAGACAGAGCTTCTCATTTCATTAAAAAGGATTGGCCATTACGTCAAAGTATGGAAACTGGAAATATGAATGTACAAAATGAACCTCTCGTTGAATCTGAAAATATTATATTTCCTGCACTTCATATAAAGCTTGGACTGATCAAAAATTTGTCAAAAAGTTGGATCGAAACTCTTTGGCATTCAAAAATCTACTTAACAAATTTCCAAATATCATGAACAGAAGATCAAGGAAGGAATTTTTTTTGGACCCTCATATTCGTCAACTTCACCAGGACGAGATGGCCACTTTGCCCATCAACAATTTTTTAGTCTAACATTCAGAAGAAAATTCAAACTCAAAAGGGAGTTCGAAGAAAAGGATAGTTTACTTTTGAACCAGACAAAGAAGAGGATGATGATGTAGAATGTTTCTATTGTAATGAGACCTACTCAAACTCGAAAGGAAATTAAGGATGCATTAAATGTTAAAAGTGTAAGAAGTGGGCACATGATGAGTGCACCGGTTGTGACGAAGAAGATGATTAGTTTGAGTGCGAATTTTGCAAATAGGTCCTATGCCTATTTCTTTATTGATAGACTATTGATTACGAATTACTATTTACTTCATCTTGTAAGATTTCATACTTAAGATAATACTTAAAAAACATAATACTTATTCTAAATTTGGATTACTTCAGCTTGTGTTGTTGTGGCCGCGGTGGCTCAGTCGGTAACGCGTCTGACTACCATGCTAAAGGTCCCAGGTTCGATCCCCGGCCGGTTCAAATCCGGGAACTTTTCTAACGATGGAAGCGGCCCCGGCGCCCACCCAGCGTCGAATAACATGGGTACCTGGGGGAAACCCTGGGGGGGTAAAGGCGGTCAGGGGCGTGATGCTGATCACATCACGCCCACTCACGACCGGATCAAGAAAGTGTGGGGCGTTACCCCCACACCCCCTATACGCCTTCATGGCGTGGTGCTATGCACAGGGGAGCACTTTACCTTTTACCTTTTTGTGTTGATTAAATATACACTTTGAATCAATGTGATTTGTTCATTTACCTATGTGGGTGAAGTTGCAAGGGCAACCTAGGCAGGCAAAGTGGCCACTTCATAGTTTCTTTTTTAAGTAATGTGCACATTTCTAAACAACAAGAATTTAAAAAAAAATAGCAATTGGAACTAAAGTTATTAGTTATTATACTTACTATTGGTCTATGTATGTGCAAGGTGGTTATAATTAAAGTGACGGTGTTCAGAGTGGTACAGCATGGGCTGTAATGAGAGTAGCAGTCTGAAACTTCGTAGATATGATAATGAAGCAATGCGCTCGCGAATTATGCAAAAAAAAAAAAAAAATAGTTCCAATTCTCGCCACCAGGGTAAAAAATGGCGCTGTAAGCAGTCAAAACGTGGAATTTTCCGTAACTCTGACGTCAAAGTCGGTGACATTGCCTAACCATTGTGTGAGCTCCCTGGTTGTTGTTGGTGATGCTTGTTGCTTTTTTTTTCCTTTAGTGATGTGAATGTTCGCCGAACATTAAAAGTTTGATTTTTCCCGTGTAAAAAGCAATGGCTATTGCGAAGAAAGACCGTGCACTGCTAGTGAAGTTGTTTTACCAGAATGGGAGCAATAGTAACGCTGCACTGCGGAAATATCGCCAACAGAAAGGGCTGAGAAGAGGGCCCATGTCAATTAATGGGCTGAAGAAGATGATGAAGAAATTCGAGGAAACAGGTGAATTGGGTGTTGCACCAGGGAGAGGAAGTTGTGGACGAAGTTGCTGTAGCTGTAGCTGACCGTGCAGCACATGCCTCAACTTCTGCAACCAGTGCTAGAGCTGTGGCACGTGAATTGTCACTCCCCTGGTCAACAGTTCGCAAGGTATTGCGGTGCAAGATTCAAATTGTGCACCAATTGAAACCCCAAGATATTCCACAACGCCGTGAGTTTGCCCATCGGTTTTTGGCACGCATGGAAGTGGATGACATGTGGCCGGGGAATATTCTGTGGACTGACGAGGCGCATTTTACTCTGGTCGGTACAGTGAATACTCAGAACTGTCGCATATGGGGTTCCACTCGTCCACATGTTGTGCAGGAACAACCATTGCACTCAGTTTACGTGACTGCATGGTGTGGGTTCACTAGCTCCTTCATTCTTGGTCCGTTTTTCTTTGAGGAGATGACACCTCGAGGGCCTGTTAGGTGTACAGTGACATCTGCACGTTATAGGGACCTCCTTGTGCAACACGTGATTCCAGCTTTGCAAGAACGGAACTGTGAACACACCACCATTTTCATGCAAGATGGGGCAACACCACATGTCGCTCGCCACGTGAAAGATTTGCTGCGAGAAACCTTCACTAATGACCGCATCATCTCTAGGCAGTTTCCAGATGATTGGCCTTCCAGATCCCCCGACCTTAATCCATGTGACTTCTGGCTGTGGGGATATTTAAAAGATCGTGTCTATCAGGGACATGTCCGGTCTCTGCCTGATCTGAAGGCTAGCATACAACGACATGTCGCTCAGATTTCACCAGACATGCTGCGAGCAACCGTCGACCATGCCGTGTTACGAATGCAGCATGTTGCTGAATTGGGAGGCCATATTGAACAGTTCTTGTAACCATAGTTCCTAATAAACATGCCAGAGCCATTGTTCTCATGTGTTTGATCTTTCCTGCCTTTTTCCTGTAACTATACCACGTTTTGACTGCTTACAGTGCCATTTTTTACCCTTGTGGCGAGAATTGGAACTATTTTTTTTTTTGCATAATTCGCGAGCGCATTGCTTCATTATCATATCTACGAAGTTTCAGACTGCTACTCTCATTACAGCCCGTGCTGTACCACTCTGAACACCGTCACTTTAATTATAACCACCTGGTATATCTTTGCTCATTAAAAAGGTATCATAAAAACTCATCAAACCTTAGAGTGGCAGCTTTACCCTTCCTTCCCCTACATTAGAGAAATATGTTTTGACACATCACATGTTTTCAAGAATATAAACTAGGCATTGAAGGATTCTATAATAAGTATTTCAATTTCTACAATACTTTACACAAACTGGTGGTCGGAAAAGATATAAATTGCACCCTTCAACAGGAGCAGAACAGGAGAGGTAGTAAGGCTGATTACACCCTCCCCTAAGCCCCTCCTTGATCTAAGGAAAGATTTGAAAAATCGAGAAAAGCCTTGAATTTTCATTTACATTCCATCATCTTTTTGCCATTGTTTCTGCTTCATTCTCAGAATATTGTGTTCCTACATGATATGCATGTTTCTATACTTCTAATTCACTGACAATGCAGGTACTGCTCAGGTTACATGTGGATACTATATATAAGATAATAATAAGACCCTTGTGGAGGCTGTTTCAAGCATCTCGCATAACAGGAATCCAATAAGCCAAGTACCAAGTGACAAGCTGCTGCTCAGAAATCAGCATATTGGCGGAAGAGGCCAGAATTTTCTCAGAGTACAAGAGGAGTACAGAGTACAAGTAAGAGCTAGATCAGCAAGCACGGGGAATAACAAGCAGGCCACAGGAAAGAAGGGAATGGGGTGAAGATTTTCAAAGGACAAGAAGAGGAGATCAGACTTTCTTCTCAAGATGTAAGATCGTGTTTTTAGACAAGGTCCTGAAATTATATCATTAATTTGTATATATCGTTTTGTAAGTCATAATATCAATATGTTAATTCTTGGTATGTGTTTAATTAAAATGATCACTTCAACTTTGTTATATGTAACATTTGATGAAAAAATTTAACAAGTTTACTGCCATATGAGTTACATTTAACAAATGCTAGTTTCATAACTGGAGCCTCGTGAAGCATATTTAAATCACACGTTTCTTTACCTTGGGAGCCTCATACATGTTATGTGAAGAGTGGCCCCATGGACAAGAGTTTGCAAATGGTTCATGAAAATCTTATTTAGTGATGCTGTTATTGTTACAATTAATAATTAATACACACAATTTAAAAAGCGTGGATCAAATAAATAGATGCCCATTAACTTCTTCTTTTCTGTTTATTTTTGTCTTTAAATTTCACTTAAATCTGACAAGTAAACAAAAACATATTTCTGTATTTTGCGAGTTACATACTGTATAATACAATCTATACAAAATTTGTATAAAATAGTCTTACTTATGTGAGTGAGTATAACATTTCAAAAGTTTCGAAATTCTATACTCACTCATGTACTAATTTACACAAATTTTGTATAGATTATAAGTAGAGCCCGGAAGTTCAGGCATTTATTTTCGTTAAAATAGGCAGGCAAAAAGGCATTTATAATGTGGTAAATAGGCACTAAAAATGAAAAAAAGGCAAAATAAACCGAAAAAAGGCACATTTAGAAGTCGCTTACTTTTATCTATAATTTCTGGCAAAATGTTAAAATCTAAATTGGGAAGAGCATTTCAATTTCCTCCGTCTTGATTGCACATAACTACAAGTGCTTTTTAAGTTCTAAACATTCATTGATAGTCGTCTGTCAGAGAGAATGTTTTTCATAATAGAAAATGATCTTTCTACTTCGACAGAAGTTATTGGAGCATACATATAACAAGCTAATGTAGCTGGACTCATTTTGGTAACAGCATTTTCACCTTTTAGAATATCACAAATTGTTTTCAATTGTTTCAAGTCCTCATTTGCACTCACTACCCGTTAGCACTTTTCCGCAACAGCTCACCCCTTTTCTCCTGGCACTTCCATTATCTGCTGCATAGATTCCTCGAAGATTTTCATGGATGCTATAATTGTAATTGTCTCTGGCAATGCACCATAATGTGCAAAAGTAAACTTGAATAGCACAGGAGTTTTTTTCACTTCACGAATTGAAGCCGCTTCATTTTCTGGAAGAGCATCGATCACCTCACTGATTTTTTGAAGGTTGTTAGCATAATATATAGCTGCTGATATCCAGGTTCCCTATCTCGTCAAGACTGGTTGCTGAGGTAAACTAAGCTCAATCGCAAGTTCCTGAAATTTTCGGGTTCGAGAGGGAGATTTCAGAAATATTTTCTTTGTGTTCGAAATCAACCTGTCCACTTCAGCAGTCAATCATGCACAAGAAATGTTAACCGAAAGGCAATATACTGACTCAGCATGAAATACTTTTTTCTCACACTTTTCTCCTTCAGCAATGTTGAAACATGCGTGAGTTCAATATTACTTAAATAAGGCGAAAATAATTCACATAATAAATGGAACAAAAATAAATGCCAACAACGTTTTTTGGGAGAAAAATAATTTATATACACATTTTTTTTTTTAAAAAAATGTCAAATTTAATTGAAAAAGGCAAAAAAAGGCATTATAATTAAAAATAGGCAGTGGGGTCCCAAATAGACAAAATAGGCAAAATGAAAAGGCTTCTAAATCATTCGAAACAACATAAGAAACGTATATCCGGAAAATTTTTATCAATATATGCAGTAGATAAAAAGAGGCATTTTGCCAAACTTCCGGGCTCTAATTATAAGTAAACAAAAACACATTTTCACTCATGGTCTGTTTTCAAGGATTTCTGATTGTGTAATTGGCCTTGAATTATTTTTGGCCAGCTCCTCAGATGATATCATTACAATAGTATATGGCAAAGTAATGTCACAAATAACAAAATACTCCCAATGCTCAGACACATACAATAACAAGGCTCAGAAGAATCAATAACAATGCTTGAAGAAAAAAATAATATGCTGTGAGCCAAATATAACTCATGTGGCTTGCAGCATAATAAATTATTCCAGAGCCACATGAGTTGTGTATGACTCACGCACTTCAAATAAAATAATTAAAAATAACAATTTTTCATCTAATCATCAAGAAACATTTTACTTTCAACATTTTTATTATATTTCCGTAATAAAAAAAATGGCTCCAGGTAAAATATTTTTTTTCTATTGTGGCAGTCAACTTGATAAAGATCTCTCTAACCTCAATCTCCCTACTCTCCTGTGAAATGCCTCTGCCTCAATAATAAATAGCCTTTCTACAGTGAAAATTTTAAATCTTAATATATTCTGTAAACAAAAGCACGGGTAACATAACAGTGTTGCCAACTTCTGACAATGAAATAATCCACATATTCTACAATGTGTAAAGAGATTATATTTGACAATAGGCATGGACGTGGACAATGGACTTGATATTGTAATGTTTCACGTAATTGGGCCCTATCACTTGTTGGAAACTAATTTGTAGCTAAAATGAACATTAAACATACATCTTGGATGCTCTGTGGCCAATTACAGTTAGAAGGCTGAACATGTTTTTCCACTACATAGAAAAAATCATAACTTCTTTGAACATCTTTGATGGATAAGCCTCTCATCTACATTTGCTACCTCTTAATTTTGTCAGTGATTTAAACTGCTTCGAAATGCCAAAGAGTTCTCTCACAGCAACAGTGTCGCTCTACAGTGAAGCGTTCTTCATGAAACAAAAATTTCAACTACAGATGATGATGGGGTTGCAGCCCCCAAATACAAGAGTCAAAAAATTTAGAAAAATTAAGGGAATAGTTAAGAATGAGGGGATCTTGCAAATATGAAATACAATGTTGTGAAAAAAGTGTCGTTTAGTAATAAATCTCTTTTCAGCCTTACTGGTCAGCATGAGCCTAGTGCATAGCTTTCTTCTGTGTTTTCTATTAGTCTTATACACATAGGGAACCTTTGTGTCCAAGCATGTTGACTGTCAGACTTAGCAAAGGCTTCAACATCCAGTCCAGACTTGGGCACTCCTTTCAGAGTGTTTTCTCATGGATTTCATGTATCGTAATTAATTCTCGTCATCATGATAGTCTTACCTTTATTTCTTCTTCTTCTTCTTTGTTTTTGGAAAATGCAAATTCAAATTTCAACCATACACTGTCACAATTCTGACTACCTCTCTTACATTTCCCCACCTAGTGGTTGCAGGACCTTGTAGTTGGTGGTGGGGCTTGCGTGCTCTGATGATTCACTAGGCTATACCGGCGGTAGCATAGCTACTGGCAGGGTCTCCCATGCCGGGCAGGCTAGTGAAGAGGAGCCAGACTAAGAAGCAACCTATCGGTCAACGGCTCCAAAGGCGGAAGAAGATGGACGATCATCTCAATGGCGGAGGAGGCGGATGAACCAAGAGGAGTAACACCTCTTTAAAAAACCATGGTTCAGCTGGCTCCGGCTGATAGTACCATGTAAGGGCCCCTTGCCAGGGTTACGGCGAAGTCCTCAACGGCAGATGCGGCAGAGAAGGAATCCTTCGGTACGGCGCAAACGGCGGAAGAGGCAACCCATTCTCTTGGGAGTAATGAAGAGAAAACCACTGCCTTGTGGTGAAGAGGGATCTTCAAAGGTTAAGGGAGAAAACCCCTACAGAAAATAGTCCTGCTTGGAGGTCTAGGTAGCAGCCCTATCACCAAGATCGGGTGCTGTGGGTTAATAACCCGCACACCTTAAACTCCACTATTAAAGAAACATCCACGAAGAATAGCCGGACTGACTCTAAGATGACGACTTTTGGCATGAAAGGGAAAACGAGAATTGGGTGTTGGAATGTGAGAACTTTAAGAGAGAGTGGTAGACTTCAGCAAGCAGTAGCCCAAATGCAGGCCTACAGGTTGGACATATTGGGGATCAGTGAGACAAGATGGAAAGGATTTGGACAGATGAGAACTAAAGATGGATTTACATTCCTATATTCAGGAAGAGAAGAGGAGGAACAACATCGGGATGGTGTAGGTATTCTCTTGAGTAAGATAGCAAAGAAAAGTTTATTGGAATGGAACCCTGTTTCTGAAAGAATTATAACTGCGAAGTTCAAAGCAAAGGTGAGAAACATTAAAATAGTACAATGCTATGCCCCAACAGAAGTTTCAGACATAACAGAAAAAATGGAACTTTATTCAAAATTGCACCAAGAACTAGTACATAATAAGAAAGACATATGTATCTTGATGGGAGATATAAATGCAAAAATTGGATCAGATAATGAAGGAATAGAGCATATTATGGGTAGACATGGACTGGGGGAAATGAATGAAAATGGCCAGTTATTTGTTGATCTTTGTGCAGAAAATGACCTGATCATAGGTGGAACTGTTTTTCCCCACAAAGATATCCATAAAGTGACATGGGTATCACCTGATCATGTGACAGAAAATCAAATTGACCATGTTTGCATTACCCGTAAATGGAGAAGATCCCTCCTAGATGTAAGAAATAAAAGAGGAGCCGATATTGGTAGTGATCACCACTTGGTAATTGCAGTCTTTAAACTTCGGATAATGGCAGCATGTAAAAAGTTTTCAAAAATGGGAAAGAAATTTGATTTGAAAAAGTTAAATGATAAAGATACAAGAAATAGATTTGTATTGGAACTTAGGAACAGGTTTGAAGGTTTACAAATGGAGCAAGATGAAGATATAGAAGAAAGAGAAGAGGATACAATAGAGAGAAAGTGGAAGAAGACCAAGAATAATTTGATAGAAATAAGTGAAAACATTTTAGGATATAGGGAAAGTAATCAGAAAGACTGGATGTCAATGAACACATGGGATAAAATTAAAGCTAGAAAAATGAAGAAGGAAGAATTAAACACTGCAAAAACAAGAACCCAAAAGAGTTCGCTACAAAGACAATATAGCTTGATAGAAAAGTGAAGAAGAGTGTTCAAAATGATAAACGCAATTGGATAGAACAGCAAGCAAGAGTAGCAGAGGAAGCAGCAAGTAAGGGTGATTTAAAACAACTTTATCAAACAACACGCTTACTATCAAAGCGACAATTTAAGAAAAATATACCAGTCAAGGATAAGAATGGCAGGCTTTTAACGGATAAACAAGAACAAATGAAGAGATGGAAAGAACACTTTGAAGAGGTATTAAATAGGAACATCAGAGAAAATGACAGAACGAGAGAAATAGAGAGTGAGGCTGAAGAAACTGAAGAAAATGAAGAGCGTACAGAGATGAGAATCTCAGACCTTCCTCCTTCAATTCAGGAAATCAAACTAGCACTTAAGCAACAAAAGAATGGGAAAGCAGCTGGAATAGACCAAATTCCACCAGAGATTTTGAATGTAAATGTGAACTTGATGGCAGAAATATTATATGAAGTGTTGGCGGCAGTTTGGGAAAAAGAGAAAATGCCAGAAGATTGCAAAAGAGGTCTTATAATAAAAATTAAAAAAAAAGGCGATATGACAAATTGTAATAACTGGAGAGGAATCACGCTGTTATCGGTCCCAAGTAAAATACTAACTAGGGTTATATTAAATCGCATTCAAGATAAAGTAGAAGCCAAGATTAGGAGAGAGCAAGCAGGATTTCGTTCTAGTAGATCCTGCACAGATAAAATCTGTACATTAAGGATTATCATTGAGCAATGCATAGAATGGAATACTAGATTGTATACCATCTTTGTAGCTTTTGAGAAAGCCTTTGATTCTATAACAAGGGAAAAAATGTGGCAAATATTACAGAAGTTTGGAATACCACTTAAGATAATAAGGATAATTCAGGAGTCATATCGACAATACAAGAGTCAAGTTATTCATGAAGGAGATGTTACAGAACCCTTCGAAACAGAATCTGGAGTGAGGCAGGGATGTATTCTGTCGCCTCTTATTTTTCTTCTCGTAATAGATACAGTAATGATGGAAACCGTAAAGGGAAAAAGAAGAGGAATGCAATGGGGCCTTATGGATAGATTAGAAGATTTAGATTTTGCCGATGATGTGTGTCTGTTGTCAGAATCTTATAGAGATGCAAAAACTAAATTGGAAGATCTGGTTGTAGAAGCTAAAAAATTCGGACTGACATTAAATAAATCAAAGACTAAAACAATGCGAATAAATGCAAGAATCCAAGATTACATTCAATTAGAAAATGAAATATTAGAAGATGTAGACAATTTTACTTACTTAGGAAGTGTAGTTGCAACAAATGGAGGAGAACATGATGTAAAACAACGCATCAAGAAAGCAAATGGGGCCTTTGTACAACTCTACCCAATATGGAAAAGTAGGATTATAACTACAGAAACAAAGTTAAAGATTTTTAGAAGCAATGTTAAATCAGTATTGCTGTATGGAGCAGAATCCTGGAAAGTCACAACTGAAATCACAAATAGACTACAAGTTTTCATTAACAGATGTCTCAGGAGAATATTAAATGTACATTGGCCAGAAGTAATCACAAATCAAGAACTTTGGATACGAGCATCAGAAGACCAGATTAAAAACCAAATTAAAAGAAGAAAATGGAACTGGATAGGACACACACTAAGGAAAGCAGACAACACAATTGAAAAGCAAGCACTTTACTGGAACCCTCAAGGTCCTAGAAAAAGGGGAAGACCCAAAAGCTCATGGAGACGTACTGTTGAAGAAGAAGGAAAACAACAGGGGGGAAAGTTGGAAAGAAATGAAGAAGATCGCATGCAATAGAGTGAGATGGAGACACTTCGTGGATGCCCTATGTTCCAATAGGAACGAAAGGAATTAAGTCAAGTAAGTCAAGTCTCTTACATTTGAAAAGTAATTTTAATTCTTTTATATTAGCGTATTGAATCCCATTACAGTTGTTATCTGATTTTCTAAGGGCTAGAAAACACACAGAAAGAGGCAGAGAGAGAGAGAGAGAGGATGGGGAAATTCATTCATACTTGATAATTTTACAAGCATTTCTACATTTCTGACGTCTCTTTTACTTCTGTATATCTTTATTATTCATGACCATGGTGCTGAGTGAGGAACTAATTAACAAATAATTGGGAAAATACATTTCTACCTACTGACCTCAGTGGCAGAGTGATTAGCATGGTGTGCTGTGGTGTCAAAGGTCACGGGTTTGAATTCCAGCCTGGGCATGGGTGTTCTTTGTGAGTTATTCTTCATCAACTTTATCCAATTATCACTCATCCATGTCGTCGCGATTAGCCAAAAGTAACAGATAAGCGAAACTGTATAAAAACAATAAAGAATCACACTCGTATCTAAACAGAAATCAAGCACTGGAAACCTATTTTCGTGTAGTGTTACTCTCATTACAGCTGCACAGGCTGGTTGTCGACAGTAAAAGTAAGTAAAGGTGAAAAAATATATTATAGTCTTCACTTCACAGCCAAGAAACAGCCATAATTCGGATGGTGAAGTTGGTAGTTTCCATACGAAATGTGGTTTCGATCCTCTTGGTACATTCATACAGTCTCTTAACATATGGTGGTGATCTGGTCACTGCACCAAGATATGAAATAGTGGAGTTTCAGAATATTTCCGGTCTTGTACCCAAAAAAAGCGGTTCTGGAGATCACCCAGCCTTAAATAAATGGGTACTTGAGGGCAACCAGGGGGGGGGGGGGTAAAGGTGGACGGAGTGTGGTACTGATCACATCACCTCCAAAATGGCCGAGGTCAAGAATGTGTGGGTCTCTACTTTCCACATCCTCTAAAATGTGCCATCATGGTACTATATGCATGGGGAACTTAGAATTAAATTTGAGGCACGAAAGATCATATAACACAGGCTGCATTAATAACCCTATATATACACACTGTATAATATGTATACATACATATACATAAATTCACACACACATAAGATTGCGTGAGTCACTTCAGTGACTGATGGCGTTGGGTTCTTGACTCACAATATTGCCACGGAAGTTACCTGGTTCTGATCCTGAAGTAGGTGAGAGTATTTGTGTTTGTTCCTTGATCAAATCTCATATGATCATCAAGTCTTATCGCAAGTAGGCAGAAAAGCAAAGTAAAATGTAATACGTGAAAGCACATAATACATGCACACACACACACACACACACACACACATTTATATTATATATAAAGAGAGAGAGATAAACACTACCATTACTGAGGTTTACTTTGTCCTTCCGCCTACAAGACATTTGTGAGAAAAATTATTCCTCTTTAACAGGAAATCCAAAATATTTGATATTCGTTCCTCTCATCTTTTTGTAATGATTGCTACAGCCGTAAATAGCAGAGTTAGGCATATTTTCTTTCGCAATGCACTTAGATTCTTCTCACTAAAAGTGAAACGAAGACAACAAAAAATGGTAGGAAAACTCAATTCAAAGTTCAATGGTCTACAGAAAAGAACAAAACCGGAAACTCCACTTGTCACCCTCTGAAAAGCTCCTGGCTGTGGCCACTATGTTGAGGTCAGAGCTTTGACGTATGGGTGAAAGCCATGCACGTGCATCCACCTGTTTGTCATTCCACCATGGGTCTGAGGAGTAACTGGGCTCCTGAACAGGCATATGAATGACCCCATAGCACAATTTGCCCGCAATGTTTTCCCCTGCTCTTCCCTTGCATTGACATCATCTCCCCTTGTTACCTCTTCAAGATAGTGGAACCGGCTTCCCTCTGCATTCTGTTGGCTGCAGAAAAAATGTCCTCTGCAATATCTACTCGATGGCATCGCTGTTGGTTAATGTATTTAACAATGTTTATTTATTTACATTTTACTTGGGATTACCGCTAAGCAGTTTTTCCCATATCTATATATGTACTGTACATAAACTTACATTTTTTAGTACATTATTATTAAAAGATACTATGAACATTTTTTTTTACTAAATAGTTAAGCAACATTTTCTAAAAAAAGATAACAATATATATAACCAACTGTAAGGTTAGGTTCACAAATCAAAGATTCCAAACACTGAGGAAAAGGAATTTCACAGTTTATAAGAGTTTTATAGAATGTCTCTCTTTCTTGTGTGTATCTATTACACTCAAATATGATATGGTGTATATCTTCCTTGTTGCCACATGTACAGTTTGGGTTTTGTACAATCCGGATCTTTTGTAAATGACTTTTAGTAGTTGTATGTCCTGACCTAATATGATTTAGTAATACTATCACATTCCGTGAACCATGAACTTTTGTAAACCAAGGTCTCATTCTATTGAAATTAGCTATCCTCTGATAAAAGCTGCCTGCATTTTGAAATTCACCTTTGCACCATTCTGTCCAGTTTTCCTTCAACTTTTTCTTCACCCTCGGTAGAAGGTCTGTGTACCAGGTTTTCAGCTCCAATACAGGTTGAATTACCCTAGCTTGTTTTGCATACAAATCTGCCATATCATTTCCTAAATTTTGACAAACAATGTGCTTTAACCCAGGTTAAATGAATTATCTTTCCCCTGCTCCTTAAATTTTGCAAAGTTTTTACACAGTTTATAATGTATTTATTTATTTAAATAATAAATCATAATTGGACTGAATTGAATATAATACACTTTTGGAATCCGTTAATATTAATATATTTTTTCTTGCAATTTATATATATATATATATTAGTGCTTGGTAAATTGCATAAGCTTCAGCTGTAAAAATGGAAAAATCTTCCGGTAAATGTATCATAATTGATTCCTTCTTCTGTACATCATCAACAGCACATCCTACATTTTGATTACTTTTTGAACCGTCTGTATATATAAAGTAATAATCTTTCCAATTTCCATGTAATCATATTTTGTATATTGTTCAGGAAAATAAATATCTCTATATTCACAAACGGGAAAATCTAGAGTATATATGGGCTTACTCCTTACTTTCAATAATTTTTGATGATCCTCATAGTACTCATTATATAATTGCACCCATCCTATATCTTCGCAGTTATTAATTTTGCCTGTATCATATAATTCAACCAAGTCGAATAGAATGTCGTTAAACGGATGATTAACTTCTGACATTGTTTTTAACAGATATTTAATAGACATTTCTCTTTTCCTATAACTTAAGTTCCATTCGCATGCTTCCATGTATACAGCAACATTGGGAGTACTCTTCATCATTCCTAGACACTTTCGTAGAACTTTAATCTGCATTACTTCCAAAGGTCGAAATACACGTTCCGAAACTGTATTAAAGACTATAATCCCATATTCTATTGTTGGTTTGTAATAGTTTTTGTAAAAATTCATCATGGTACTAGGATGACTTCCCCATTTTGTTGTAGCCATAGAACGAAATACATTGTAAATTACTTCTGCCTTTTTCACTAACATTTTTACATGAGGTTTCCATGTTAATTTAGAATCAAATATAACGCCTAAATATTGTACTGAATTTTCTATAGGAATGTGTAACTTTTTTGTGTATTGATTCACATTTTTCGGAGCTCCTTTTTTACTAAATATAATCAACTTTGATTTTTCTGACGATATATTCATAGACCTATTCTCAAGAAATTTCTTTATCTCCATTATTTTCGCTTCCATGTTGGTGACTCCTTTATCTACTTGCTTGACACTCTCATATATACATAAATCATCTGCATATTGTATAAATCCAAATGTCTCAGAACATATTCTTTGAACATCCATTAAATATATATTAAAAAGTAAAGGACTTAAAGGGCTTCCCTGTGGAAGTCCCCTTGTTATCCATCTAGGACCCTCAACTTTATTGTGAAAGTAAAAATATAAACAACGATTTTTTAATAGATTCCAAATTATTTTTAGATGCATATAAGGTATTTTCAGATTTTGTAGAATGTTTAATAATTTATTTATATTTACATTATCATATGCCCCTTTAATATCTAAGAAAGCAGCAATAAGACTACTTTTCCTTTTCATTGTATCATAAATGTTTGATGATAACATTGCCAAGGCATCTGTACACCCCATACCCTTCCTAAATCCAACTTGAAGCCTTGAAAATAATCCTTGTCCCTCTATATGCCAACTTATTCTCTTTAGAATTAATTTTTCAAAAATTTTCCCCAGTACTGAAGACAAAGCTATCAGTCTATAAGATTCTCCTTTATGTGGACTTTTGCCAGGTTTCAATATTGGTAAAATCATTTGAGTGTACCACGATTGCGGTACATTTCCTGAATTCATTATATAATTGTAGATGTTACAAAGATATATTATACCACATTCCGGTAAATTTTGAATCATCGAGTATGTTATTCCATCTTTTCCTGGAGTTGTGTCCTTGGTTCTAATTATTATGTCTCTTATTTCATAGATCATGATATTGGTGTATAATTCTTGTGAATGTCTATCTTTGGGACTGAAAGAGAAAATTTCATCAGGGCCATCTGCAGGTTCGTGTTTATTATTACATGTTACCTTCATAATAAATTCATCTTTCCAGGTTTCTTTGAGTGGTATTAATCGAGGGGTATGTGGTTTGCGGATTGATTTAAATTTAGCCCACACGGTACTGATACTCTCTTTGTTATTTATGTCTTCACAATACTTTGCCCACGATTGTCTTTTTGCACTAATATAACTTTTCTTGGCCTGCGCTATTGCTTTCTTATAATTAATCCAAGTTTCCTGATTTGGTATTGTTTTATAAACTTTGGTAGCTTCAATTCTCTGTATTTTAAAATTTTCGCAATCTTTATTCCACCAGTGTACTATTGGATACTTTTTTACAACTTCCTCTTTTGCCCTTGTACGTGATCTGTCCATAACAATACTAACAGAATCTACAAAATAATCATATGTACTCTTATCAATATTATTTAAATCTGAATTTTTAAATAAGATTGTAAGTAATTTAGTATATTTATTCCAATCAGCTTCGTTAACTTTCCATTTTCTGAGCGGAATAGTGAAAGATCTCACTGAATTAGTATCAGTATAAAAGAAACATGGATAATGGTCACTGGTTCTTTGATCACTGTCTGTTTCCCACTGAAACTGACCACATATATCATCTGACATTAACGTTAAATCTATAACTGTTGGTCGAGTACCTAACCTTCCTATATAAGTAGCAGACCCATCATTAATTACAGTAAAGTTGTACAAATCCATACATTCTACTAACACTTTCCCCAACTTATCTTCATCCTGATCTCCCCATATTGTGTGATGACAATTGAAATCCCCTGCTATAATAAAAGGCTTTTCTATGCATTGAAACATTTGTGATAATGTATTTGTCGTTAATTTCTGTGACTCTGCACCTGTAGGAATATATATAGATATAATACTAACTTTTTGATTCATAAAAGCAATTTTAATTCCTACGACTTCAATTTTGTATGTGTCGTATATAGACAATGTATAATCAAAAGATATAGGTTCAAATGGAATGCTTTCATGGATCATAATTGCAACTCCTTTACTATCATCTTTAATCTTTTCATAAATTATGTGATAATGATTTACTTTAAAATAATTTATGTTTGATGGGTTCACAGAGATTTCCGATAAACATAAAAGTTCAGGTCTATATTCATCTATTAATTTCACCAGATTCTGCTTTCTTGCTTTCAGTGATCTTACATTCCAGTGTACCCCCACGAATGTTTTCCATTATTTTTTCTTCCACACCCTAAGGTGTCTCTCCAAAAATTTCCAAATCCTCAATAATTTTCTGCACCTGGCCATTTATTTGTGAGCATTCTGTTAGTATTTCTTTTATGCTTAATAAGTCAGAATTTTTTGTTAATGTCGCCATAAGTTTCGCCATTAATTGTAACAAATTATACATAAGATCCTTCTGAGATGTTATGTGAGGAAAGTACACGATTTTTTTCTGTTCTTCATTGTTGTAGATTCCGATGTTCACCTCCTGCATGCTTCTATTTGTACTATCCACATCTTCCTCATTATTCCTTGTCTTAATTACAGTTCCTGTAGACTTGCCATTTAATTGTTTTTGATTACTTTGTAATTTCTTTAGAGAACCTTTACTTGATTCTCCTTGAGAATTTCCATTATAACTCTTTGTTTGTGAATAGGAATTTAGTCTGAAATTTTTTCCATATTTATTTTCAAATTTGGAATAGTCTCTATGATGTTCTGGAGGAACTCTTTTCCATGAAACATTTTCCAAGTATGTATCTGATTTTCTTTCACCCCAATCACTTAAGGCTTCAAATCTGTTTTGTATTGTTACGCCATTTCCTACAACACCAGTCTTTCTTGTGTTAATTTCACTTACTTTACTTTTGTTTATATGGTTTTTTATTTGATCAGCATATGTGATGCCTTGAACAACATAATTGCTTGGAACATTACCTGTTATTACTTTCTCTCTTGCTTCTTGCCGGGATAAATTATCATATGCCATAACTCTCATGATTTCTCTTTCCATTTCCCATTTTACACATGACTTATCAGTAGCAACATGTTCTCCTCCGCAATTTAAACACTTCGGAGTTTCATTACAATTTTCATGTTCCTCTCTTCCACATCTACCACACTTAGCTTTATCCTTGCATATGGCTGCTGAATGTGCGAATCTGTAACATTTCTTACATTGCATCACATTTCTAACTTTAGGAGTAACATCGAAAATGTGACTAACCACTATAATCTGTTTAGGCATTTCTTGAGATCTAAACGTGATTGATATTAGCTTAGTAGGAACAAAATAATATGAACCATCATCTTTTCGAATTCTCTTTTTCATTCTTTCCACTGATATTACTGTCGGGTCTTCAATACTTTCCTTAATTTCCTCCTCTTCAAATTCAGTGGGCACACCATATATCAATCCTTCCTTCACCAATAAGGATTCTGGGATGAACACATCAATATTATTTTCTTTATGAAAATGCATATTTTTCATGAAATTGTTAGCTTCATTCCTGGTGTAAAAATAAATCTTTGATCTATATAAACCACTTGGTTGGATATATATCTGACCCTTATGTCTTTCTTTCGCAATTCATTGCCTATTTTCATAGAGTTAAATTTCCTTTTGTACTAGTTATTATTACTAAATATGGCCCATTATGTGTATCATAATACGTTTTACACTTGTCTACATTATTTTCTCTTCGACCTTCTCCAAACGTGTTTACGTTATCTCTATTATCTAACCTGTCCATCCTTACCGCTTTTGCTGGAACTTGATCATCTTCAGGAGATCTGACTCTCTTAGCTTGTTTTCTAGATGTTTCTTCTATAATGTTATCTTCTATAACAATATCATTGTCTTCTACCAAGTTCGTTATAATTTCTACTTGATTATTAAGTTCCATATAACCTATGGCATCTGCCATGATGTTAACAAGAACTGCCTTACGCAAATCACATTAATGAGTATATTTCCTTTTACCGTAGTTTTAAACTTCAACTTAAATAAGTATATGGGTTTAACTCAATTCCAGTCACAAAATTCTCTCTTTATAAACAGAACTCACTTAATTAACAACTATTAATATTACCACAATATTACACAAACAGCTCAGTTTCCATAAACCACAGGCTCCATCATTTAACAATGTTGTCATTATATTGAAATAACTTTTTCATTCTTTATATTTTGCTGTTGCCTGTGGTAACACCGGTTACATGAACACCATTGTTGATTCAAAAAGTATTTCTAAAGTCTACAGTTGCTGTCTGTTCAAAGTAATAAGAAATCTCCAGAACTGCTTCTAGTTTCAAACACTGGGTACTGAATTAAAATTTTTATTGCATTTCCTTCCTTCATTTATTTTATAAATTTCAAATTTGTTTTGATTTTATGAGAGTAGACATATATTTTATTGTTCAATTGTGTTAACTATAGAAAGCTAACATATCCTGTGCCAAACGCTATAACTAACCATTCGTCTGCTGGAATACTTATTTCTTCAGAATTAAAACGCAGCCTAAATTTTGCAAAAACTATTTTATTTACTACAAAAGTTAGAATTTACGTCCAAAATACGTGAATAGCATGTCGAGAATGCAAAAGTATATTTTTATAAGTCTTGTGTGCACTCGAAGCAACACTTTGATTGGTGTCCACCACACAGGGCTTTGAAGCAACGGCAGCAGAAGAATCTCGCCATCTTCCTCTTACGTGAAGGTCAGAATTCACAAATTTTCCATCATTGTTGTTGTTGAGCATCTGCATTAGTTTCTTGCATTTCCATATTCAGGATGATAGCAAAATCTTATGAAGTTGTTGGGGAAGTTTTGATGTACGTAGACACTAACGATTTTAGTGGAAGGGGTGAAACAAGAAAACGGTTCCATATGCATAGTCTGCCAGACAACGCCTCAGCTTTCTAGGGTTAATATGTGATTGCTACATATTCACTGTGGTGATATGGCATCATTTTTTTTCATTGAGTTTCTCCACAGCCACAGATGTCATCTTTGTGGGAATAATCTTAATTAAGAAATTTACCAAGTCACTGGTAAATGTCATGGATATCCTATTTCTAGATAATCTTTTTGATAGTCCTGGTTTTTTTTTCAGTAAAAACGTTCTCCATTATATTCTCAAGTGGCCTCCCCGATGGTGCAGTGTTAGCATCATTGCCTTGTAATCAAGGGGTCCTGGGTTCAATACCCAGTAGACACATGGTGGTTCGGAGCATACTTTAAAATGTAGGTCCAGTTCCGATTAGCTGTCCATAAAGTGGACTTAAAGCACCAACTAAATCAATCAAGCAATATATTCTCAAGTGTGTTCCATTCACCTTTTGTTGTGTCCACGTGGCCACAAAATTATGATGAACACATACAATAACTGAAACAGACACAAATTGTTGCTACTGCAAAGGATTTACAGACTAAAAATCATCTTCATTACAGCACAACAGTCACATAAGTTTAGAAATCCTTTTAGCACATATTGTTCACACCTACACATGAAGCTATGTTAAAATACATCAATCTCCTACAACTGCCAGTCTAATAGATAGCATAGGCGATTGCAAACACTATCATGAATGTTAAAAAGGATAAGAGAATATCTAAGAAACAGAAGAAAGAAATGTTGAAAAATAAAATGAAGGAAATATTCAAAATAAATAATAAACAATATGATTTCTATCGAGCTGCAAGTAATTTACACTGCTCTATTCTGAAAACTTTACCTGGTTTATGACAATTCTTATGTATTCAATATATTTATTATATATTAATTATAAATATACTATATATTATAAATATATAGTAAATGTAATTAGTAAATAGTAAACAAGTAAAATGTTATTATTATGGAATGATAAATTGCTATTGAAGAAATTAATTTGCTATTTATAGTGTGTTGACAATGATAACAATGAATGTTGTATTGAATCCCAATTCTGTAACTATGGATCATAACAGTTACATTCACAAAATGATGAACACAAGTAGAAAAAACAAAACAAAGATTGATAAAAATTACCCAGGGATGCAAGAAAACATTCCAATGCACATGGTAGTAAAGAAAATTCATCTGGGCCAAGGTACGTACGTACAATAAATTTCAGGCAAGTACAATATAGATTATATTTATGCACAACCTTTGTCTACAAAGTTTTGAGAAGGAGATTATAATTGGAAGTAGAATTATATTTAATTAGAAATCAGTTTCACAGCAGATGGTGTGGTTGATTGCAGCTCTTCCTGTGACCTTGAAAGTGCTTACTTAAGATTTCACCAAGTGGCAAGGCTGCACACAGAAACATAGCTGTCTCTGCTGCAGTGTTATTGTGTTCTTGGTGATGATAGAGGATGGATGTTAAATTCGAGCAGTTCAAATTCAAAAAGTTCTGTTTGAAGTTAGGAAAGACAGCCACGGAAACCTGGAACCTTATCTTGTAGGCGTATGATGAGCAGTCGTTTTCAAGAACACAAGGGTTTTGAGAATGGCAGGGAGTCGGTGGAACATGAGCCTCACTTTGCATGGCCATCAACAACTCATACTAATGATAATGTGCTCAGAGTGAAACAATATTGCAAACTCTGCATGTGAGTGCATTGAAACGTACATTTGCTGGAGGCAATTAGGCAATGATGACCTGACATGTGAGCTTCAGGATAATGGTTTGTGTTACATGACAAGGTGCAGCCACACACTGCTGTGTCTGTTCAGGAATTTATGGCAAAATACAAAATTAAAGCTCTTCCATACCCTCTATACCACCTTATATATATATCTCCATGTGATACGTTCCTCTTTCCATGTTTGTAAAGAGCACTGAAGGGGACATGGAATAGAGACTATCCAGGTGGCAGTGACAGTTGAGCTATGCAGCATCTGAGAATGGCTTTCTCTGCATGCCACAAGAACTTGCAGAAGCCTTGGCAGATGTGTATCAATTCCAGAAGGGACTACTTTGAAGGTACCTAGGACAAATTATTGATGAGTACAATATGTTCGTAGTTATTTTACCAGTGACGAAAATTTCTGGAAGAAAGTTACATATTGAATTTTGTGCTTTATAATGTTTTGATCATTAATACCCTGTATAGAGCTAGCACAAGCAAAAGAACCTTTGGCTAAAATCCCTTGCACACCTTCCCCTCGACCTATTCAGCTTGGGCAATTTGTGGTGCGCAGAAGTAGCGGGTCTTCGCAGGTTCATTTTCTGGTGGTTCCACTATAACAAAAAATTATTTCAATTTGCAAGGCTCATAGTAAAATATTTTCCTTCAATTTGATACAACTATTTCCTTTTCCCTGACAAGACCAAACTGTCTGAGAGTTTGATTGTTATTTTTATGTTTACATATTTGCACACTTAAACTACTTTTCTAAGCTTTTTGGTATTATTGTTAAAACAAAAATTTGAAAACAAATTATGAATTTGTAGTTAAGTTGAAATGTGTGTGTAGTTTCACATATTCAGTTTCTACATCAGTGGTGGCTTCTACCTAACTGCACATGCACACCCAAAACAATAATAATAATAATAATTTATTGTCATTAAGCTTGTACAGCAATAGACAAAGTCAAGAACAAAATACATGTGAAATATATTATAAAATAATATAAAATTATAACACCGTTTATGTTTAATTTACACTAAAATACAATATTTTTAATTTCAAGAAATTCTTGAGTTGAATACAATGGTGTAGCAACTAACCAGATATACAGTTTATGTTTAAATACATTCATAGGCATATTTGTCACATGAAGAGGTAGCTTATTAAATAGTCTTAATCCTAGAGCTTCATAACTATTCAGGGATTTTGAGAGCCTACGATAGGCTATATTTATATGCCTGTTGTTTTTTGTAGTATAGGAATGTACATCTTGTTTACTTTGTAGCTGTGGCAAATTTTTTCTTTATATACAACAGCATGGTGTAAATATATAGATTTATCACAGCCATAAATTTTAACTTAATGAACAGTGGCGAACTAATTTGTGTGAGTTGGTAATTATTCTCACGGCTTTTTTCTGCAGTATTGAAATATCTTGTACATAACTGCAGTTCCCCAAAGTAAAATTCCAAATGAAATAATGCTTTGAATGAAAGCAAAGTAAACTGATCTTACATAATCTTCAGGTACATAACTGTTTAAATTCCTTAACAAATATATAACCCTGGAGAGCTTGGCTGTTATGCATTTAATATGTGGCTCCCATGATAATTTATTATCAATGACAATACCTAGAAATTTCACATTGTCTGAGCTGTTATCGATTGGGTGTCTCAAAGACTGAAAAACATATGCTGGGTTTTACTTTCATTCAGCAAAAAACCATAAAGAAGATTGATACAGGGTATTATCAGTTATGGCTTTAAGTGTGTTAAAGTCAGAGCTAGCATTAAAAAAGCATCATCTGCATATAGTATTGTGTGAGCAGTGATGCAAAATGGTAAATCATTCAACATGAGAGCAAACTATAAAGGTCCAAAGACCATAACTTGAGGTACACCATATTTGACCTCAGCTACATTTGACCTCTCCATTCCTGTGCAGACACTTTGTTTACGGTTCTGAAGGTATGAATGAAATAGTTTAAGATCTGTACCACCAATGCCATAGTATGTCACATTTTTTAAAAGTGAAGTGTGTTCTACACAATCAAAAGCTCTGCTCAGGTCACAGAAAAAGGCCTGAGCAAAGTCCTTAGTTTTGAAAGCCTTAAGTACATTTTTGACTAAGAGTCCATGGCACCAACTGTTAACTTATCTCCTGAAATCAAACTGTGATTTGCAAATTAAGTTATTATGGTCCAAGTAATTGCATAATTGAGAATGTATAATTGATTCTAAAACTTTTGAAAACACTGGAGTCAGTGAGATGGGACGGTAGCTGGCTAAACAATTTTTCTCACCTTTTTTTATATATTGGTACAACCCTTAATTTCAATACATTTGGAAAAGTTCCTTCCGTAAGACACATTTTTATACAAAAGGTCAGTGGAAGAATTATACAATCTATGATTTTCACAAGATTACTGGATAAATCATAGATATCTACAATATCTGATAGTTTCAGATTTTTCACAACATCTATAATTATCTCTGGAGTTATTTCAGAAAAAAACAAATTTTATTTCAGAATGTCTTACACTATAGTGTTCAAGTAAGTTAGAAACTGTTTCAGAGGGTCGTACAATGTTGTTACGAATTTCCTCAACAGAATTAATACAAAAATTATTAAAGTCATTAGGGGAGATTTCTATAACATCTCTCTTGCTGTATTTGGCAATCGAATTAATTAATTTCCAGGTAGTCGCATTTATTCCTGAATGCCTGAGGGCAAGAAAGGAATACAAATGGGCTATAAATGAATCAAAGTAATTGTATAATCTAACTAATATTGATTATTAGATTGATTGTTAGATTATACAATTTCATTTATAGCCCATTTGTATTCCTTTCTTGCCCTCAGGTAGATAGATTTAGCCAGATCTGTCTTATTCCTCTTAAATAAATCTTAAGTATAATAAAACCCTACATTTCATACCAGCTAACTTAAGAGTGTACCAATCAGCATTCTTTTTTGATATTATCTTCTTATTAACTTTGAGATTAACTTTACACTTTTTCTGGGGAATACTCCTATCATAAATATCAAAAATACCATTAGAAACTTTTCAAATGTTACATCAGCCAATGTGTGTTCTGTGTCCAAGAACTGAGGTTTACTTAACAGATCTAACCAGTTTTTATTACAGAGCAAGTTCCTGAAGTTTAATATTTTATCATCCGTTATTGGTATTGAGATCACTATTTTAGATTCCTTACAGTTACAATCACATGATTTTAAGTTATGTACTTTTAGCCAAGGAGAATCATGATCTGAGTATGAAAATACAGTTACATCACATGTTATACGAGATGTTTTTGTGTTTGTAAATATATTGTCCAGGCATGCTGCACCCCTAGTGGGTTTATTATTCATATAATAATCTGCCTAAGCAGATTTTTAAATCCAGTCACACTTTGTTTATCTTCTGTTACATCAAAATGAGAGTTTAGATCACCACCAATTACAATACTAAAGTGTTTCCATTGAGACTTATTGAAAAATCTAACATTTCCTCAAGTTTTTCAAGAAAAAACAGTAGGATCCCCATTTGGTGATCTATAAATCACAACTATTACAAGTTTAAGGTATATAATAAATAAACCTGTGACTTCAAAGTTTAATTCATGTAACAAAATTTATATTATACATTGCATTTCGTTACATACGTAAAACGAAAGTGAAGCCTCTCTCTAAAAACTGTACTGGTTCTGCTTTTTGCCACTAGAGAGCATGTCTGCTTGACTTAGAATATGCTGCCTCCTGGTGGCGCTTTTGGGCATTACAATTGGAGCTTGTTTTGCTGTTGAGAAACGTATATCACTAGCTCTCGGCTTTAGCAATAGCAGGAAGTAACTTTTTTTTCGCCTTCCGGACTCTCGACCTGGCCTACGTGACCGAATGCAGCAATGCATTGTGCTTTCACTATACTTTGCCAATGATTGGCAGCCATTTGTATTTTTGGCTAACCATGTGCAACGAAAAACTGTTTCCGTTTGAGTTTCATATGTGATGAGAGTAACACTTATTCTGGTAACGTGTCTTATATCACAAGGTTGAATTACAGGTACGTAACTTTAAAAAGTGAAGGATTTAGTGTTTGCAAAAAGTGTTTAAATAATATCAGTTTACGTACGAACTCTGTACATATCTAACTAACTCGTACCAATAATAATAATAATAATAATAATAATAATAAATTTTCTTTATTCAGCGGGCGAGGTTCAGCCAAGGGCTGCTCTGCCACCTAACCCTTGTCAATATGAGAATACATATGACATGATTATAAACTTATGAAGCAGTAAGCTAAACGTAAAATAATAATAATAATAAAAATAAAAAATGAAGAAAGAAAAAAATACATAAGAATTAGTTGCAAAGAAAAAAGTGTAACTAGAAATAAAAAAGACAATAGTAATAATAATACAATAATACAATTCTTTATAGTGAGTGACTTGATACCTTCAGTACGTGCCCCGACTCTGCCATTGTTCCATTAACAGCAGATCTTTTATTTTACCTTTAAAATATAATGGGTTTTTTACACTAGCGATATTTGCAGGCAATGCATTCCATGCTTTGGGAGCTGAAAAGGAGAAAGAGGATTTGTAGGCCGTGGTAGAGTGATGGGGTAAATCGAAGTTGTTCCGCTTACGTGTAACATACTGATGGATTTCCCTACGGGAATGCATCTTCTCAAACAGGTACTGCGGTTTACCTTCTGTCAGTATGCGGCGTATAAAACAGAGATAGTGCAACTTCCTTCTGTTTGCCATGGTAAGAACCTGATTATTATTTAAGAATGGAAGAATATGATCGGATCTTTTTGCTTGAAAAATGTATCGGAAGCAGGCATTTTGCACCATTTGTATTTTTTTACTGAGCTTTTGCGAGAGTTGAGGGCCGTAAACATTATCACAATAGTCGAAGAATGCATAGATTAATGCTAGGATGAGTCTTAGCTTGCATTCCGCAGGGAGGAAGTCACGGAAACGATTCAGATTCCTAAGTGTTCCATAAGCTTTCCTACATTGCGTCTTTACATGTTCTGTCCAATCAAAAATTTCGTCAAAAATCAGACCAAGATTTTTAGCAGTGTTATTCCTGACAATGGGCAAATTGTTTATTTTGAGCTCGAACTTAATATTTTTAATTAACGACCTTGAATAATTAGAACCAATGATTATGAAAGTGGATTTTTCTGGATTTATTTTAAGACCGTTAGATACACACCAGTTACTGACGCTGTTCAAGTCAGAATTTAGTGACTGAAGCTTATGTTCCAACGAAGCGTAATGATCTGAGAAATATAACTGGGTATCGTCTGCGTAAAAATGTGGAATGAAGAATTTTATAACTTGCTGCAAATCTGCAGTGTAAAGGGTGAAGAGGAGGGGGCCTAATATCGATCCTTGCGGCACGCCTGCTTTCAGCATTATAGGTTGAGACACGTGAGATGGTGAATTATGTAATACGACCCTTTGACGCCTGTTAAATAGATATGTTTGAAACCAGTTTAATGTTGAAGGAGAACTTGTAATATTTAAGTTTGGCTAATAATAAGTCATGCTGCACAGTGTCAAAAGCCTTACTGAGATCCAGAAGTACTAAAATAGTGACTTGCTGTTTATCAATGGCATAGAGAATATCATCCACAACTTTAGCAAGAGCAGTGGCTGTGCTGTGTTTCTCACGAAATCCGGATTGCAGCGGGGGCAGTAAATTATTCGTGTTAACGTAGTTTAACGTCTGCGAATGCACTATTTTCTCGAGTACTTTAGATAGCACAGGCAAAAGACTGATAGGCCTAAAGTCATTGTAAGAAGTGGCGATCTGCTTTTTCTGAAGTGGCAGGATTCGTGCTTCTTTCCACATTTCAGGAAAGACGCCACTGGAAAGAGAGGAGTTAATGACGTGCGTTAGCGGAGATAAAACATAAGGCAAAGAAAGTTTGAGCATTTTAGTGCTGATACCATCTACTCCAAAACTATTTGAGCGTATGCTATAAATAGTTCTATGTACATGTTTTTCAGTCACCTCAGTAAAGTTAAAATACTGTTCAGCGGTGGAACAGGTTTTGTTCTCGAAATGCTTTATTTGCTGAGCCTTAAGTGGAGGAGGAATTTCAGATTCATTGCAAATTTTACCAAAATGGTCATTAACAGCATCTAAATCTTCAGTGGTACTTATGAGAGAGAATGTATTATCGTGAGACTTTTTAATGTTAACAATACCCAACTGTTTCAACTCATTCCATGTTTCTCTCCGGTTTAAATTTTTCCTGCCAAATTTGAAGGTAAGATAACATTTCTTTTCTTGTCTTATGACAGTTGTTGTAAAGTTCCGGAGTTCTTTATATTGTTGCCAGTCGCTTGGATTGTTCGAACGTTTGAACTTTCGTAGCGCGTTATCTCTGATTCTCATCAACAATTTAACATTACTGGTGATCCACGGTGCATTTTTCTTATTGTGCTTTACGATTTTTAGAGGTGCGTGCGTGTCAAAAACATTTTGTATATTTGAGGTCCAAAACTCCACTTTATTATTAACATCATCAAGTGAGTAAAGCTTTGACCAATCTACATCAGTTATATCTTTTGCAAAAATTTCTTCGTTGAAGGTATTAAAATTTCTACAATAAACGTAACTCGCTTGAGGTTCCGGTTTCTGCAACAAGAAATCAGCGTACGCAACGCAGTGATCTGATTTACCGATTGGGACAGTGACGTCAGTTTTAAACAGTAATTCTGTATTGTCAACGGCTATGATGTCAAGCAGCGTTTTACTTTTTTCGGTGATACGGGTTGGTTTATTAACTATTTGCGTTAGACCAAATGAATCAAAAATCGATCTTAAAAACCGTGTTTCTGGTTTATTCGGGGTGAGATAATCGCAGTTTACATCTCCTAACAGGAAGAGATTATCAACTAGTGGATAGATTTCGGACATTAATTCTTCGAACAATGTAAGTTTTGTGTACGGGACAGTGGGCGGTCTGTATATGGATTGAATTGAATTGAATCGAAAAGTCTTTTTATTTACTACAGAGTGAGATTCAGCCTTGGGCTGCTCTACCACCTAACTCTGGTGAATAAAAGTAACAATACATACATTTATAATACTGAATAATACTGAAATCAAATAACATAACATGAATGAATACGACATAAATGAAAAATAATAAAATTATAAGAGAATACAATGACAGATACATTAATACACACACACACACACACATACACACGTGTACATACGCAATTTCCAAATCAATACTAAAATAGCATGCACACAGGTTGAAATATTCGTTGTGTCAGATAAGTGTTTGCAAAATACATGGTTTTACTTTACTTGATTCCTGTTGCTTAGCCGTACGAGCTAATGCTCAATTGTTGTCTTTGCAATAAAAATAATACGACTTGTTCTTTGAAATTTTTGGGTGTTGTAGCAAAAGAAACATAATCGGGAAGAGCATTCCAAACCTTTGCAGACCAGAGGGAGAAGGAGCCTTCGAAACTGACAGCAGAGTGGTGGGGAATGTCGATTTTTCGCCGACCTCTAGTATTGTATGGATGTATGGAATTTCTAAATGTCAGTTTCTCGTGGAGATAGCTAGGTGTTTGCAATTTTAATACCTTATATATTGTAGAACACTGATGCAGGAGGAGTCGCCTAGACATGTTAAGGATGTTGTATGTATTGAGCAAGGGTAGGATGTGCTGATTTCTCCTGATCGAGAGAACATAACGAATGCAAGAATTCTGTATTTTTTGTATTCTGTTCGATATTTTACGTTGTAAATTCGTGCCGTACACCACATCACAGTAATCGAAAATAGGATATATTAGAGTTTCGATGAGATATAATTTCGTTTCTCTAGTGAAAAAGTCTCTCCTCCTGTAGAGTGATCTCATTATTGTTAGTGCTTTTGTGCATTGCGCTGAGATATGTCCTGCCCAGGAAAATTTGGGATCAAAAGTAAGGCCTAGATTTTTAATGGTTGGTGCATAAATTATGTTTTGGTTTTTAATTTTGATGTTAATTGTATCATAATTTACTTTTTCAAGATAATAGTTAGAGCCTAAAATTGTGTATACGCATTTATTCTGGTTAATTGCGAGCCCATTTGCAGTGAGCCACTTGTTAAGGGTATGTAGATCATTGTTTAGATTATCTATCTTGTTTAACAAATCCGATGGTGATGACGATATCATCAACTGCGTATCATCCGCATAACAATGTATATTACAATGGCTGATGGTCTTTGATATATCAGCGACGTATAAGGTGTATAAAAGGGGGGGCCAGAATGGAACCTTGCGGGACTCCTCCATTTAATGTTATCGGTGTTGATCCGGTGTCGGCAGGGTAAAAAACCCTTTGTCTTCTTTCGTGTAGATATGATTGGAACCAGTTTATTACAGGCTTCGAAAAACTGTAGTATTTCATTTTTGCTAGGAGAAGGTTATGATTGACAAGATCGAAAGCTTTAGAAAGGTCTAATAATACTAGTATAGTTAGTTTTTTATCGTTAATCGAGCGTAAAATATTGTCCGTGACAGATAATAATGCCGTGGTTGTACTATGAGAAGTACGGAAACCTGATTGAGAATCAGGTAAGATTTTATATTTTGCAATGTACTCTTTTAATTGTATAGATACTATCTTTTCTGTGACTTTTGAAAATATTGATAGAATGCTGATTGGTCTTGAATCGCTTAGAGAGGTTAACGTCTGCTTTTTGGGGAGCAGAATAACTCGAGCTTCTTTCCATGCATTTGGAAATTGGCTGGTTTTCAGAGAAAAAATTATGGTATGCGTGAGTGCCGTAAGTATGAAGGGAAGGGCCAGTTTAAGCATTTTGCACGTAATGTTGTCCACTCCTGCAGCATTTGATCGAATGCTGTACACTGCCTTTTCAACCTCAGAATCTTGAACCTGGCGAAAGGATAATTCTTTTGCATCGTTTTGAAAGCAGTTCTCTAAGAAATACTTGCACTCCTTTGCAATAATGGCGTTGTCTCGAAGAACACTGTCGTAGACATTTGCAAAATGTTTATTAATTTCAGAGGGACTGCTCAGGTGAGGCGGAAGTTCTCCCGCGTTCCGTTTGCTACCGATACCAATTGTTTTCAGGCTATTCCACATATTCTTTGAATTTCTCTTATTGTTATTTACAATAAAAGAAAAATAAGCTTTTTTCTCTTGCCTCATAACAGAGGTGGTAAAATTTCTTAATCTTTTATATTCGTCCCAATGTAAAATCAATTTGTTTTGCTTGTATTAACGCAGCGCACCATCCCTCAGTTTCATGAGCAGCTTAAGATTATCCGTTAGCCACGGCGCTGGCTCTTTCGTCACCCTAACCGTTCGTAATGGGGCGTGAACGTTAAACAGGTCGACGAGATTTTTCTCAAGAAATTCTATTTTAGAATCGATGTTTCCAAGTTTAAACGTTTCGTTCCAATTAATGTTTACAGCATCTAGACAAAAATTTTCATATTCAAATTTCTTAAAATCTTGGTACGTAACGTACTTGGCTTTATCCCTGGGTTTTGCGCAATGCAGTGACACGCTCGTCAAGCAGTGGTCTGAAGTTCCGATTGGACACGCGATTTCGAAAGAAGATACAATGTTGGGGTTGTCAACAATTATTAAATCTAACAATGTTTCGGAAGATTCTGTTATTCTAGTGGGTTTATCAATCAATTGTGTTAAACTATACGATTTTATAATATCTTTAAGAAACAGGGTCTCCGCTTTTTGTGTGCTGAGCATGTCGCAATTAAAATCGCCTAGCATAAGGAAAGCGTCTACACTGGCATAGTTATCTGAAATAATTTCTTCTATGATGGCGAGATTTGTATAGGGTACATTTGGTGGATGGTAAAATGCGCAAATGCCAACTTTTAAGTCACTTACACTAACTATCATGCTAATATATTCAATATCATTGGCTTCGGATAGTCGGAAGTCTACGAATTTTACTGCCAGCGGCAATGCCCCCGCCTTCTTTCTTGTTTCTGTCATTACGGAAAACCGAGTAACCGGGGATGTTGATTTCGTTCGTCCCGTCTGCGCTACAGAGCCAAGTTTCCGTTATTACTACGATATCGTAAGCACGTTGGCGTACCACGAACCTCAGTTCGTCTATTTTCGGGATTAAAGAACGAACGTTTGCGTGTGCTATGCTGAGGTCGGATAAATTTGGCAACCTCTGCTTCCGAACCAGGGTGTCGTGGGTCTTTGACCGAGTAACGGGGGTTGAGACTGTTTGATGGTCAGGCGGGTAGGGGTCGCTCTCTCTCATGACGTTTTCACCCATTCTTGAAAGAAAAAGGTGCTACTGTTTCTCCTTCCCTCCCCTCTCTCTGCGGCCGATCGGAATACGTAGCTGTGGGGACATTCTTTTATCGAAAAAGCGAACAATATATCAAGGCAAACACTTACCTGACTTACACGAAAATTTCTAAGACACACATCCAGGTTATTTCTTCTCTTCATCGGGTGGAAACGAGTACACAAACAACGACACACAATCACACACACATTTACACACACTATTGCTTGAGACGAAGACACAAACACATAATATTTTAATGGCAAAATAGAATTAAACATATTTAGATTATTTGTTTTCATGGCTCTTGTAGAATAATACACTTCCTACGAGCGACTTCCTGCTATCCCAGAGTTTTTTTTCTTTTTTCGCGTATTACGGCTAGATTGTTTTACAGGTTTGATAGTTGTCTACATGATGTGACATAGTGTTTCGTGTTACCTTTCATGATCACTATTTTCCCATCTTCCGTGTACACCTGTTTGAGACCGAACTTCTCGATGGCCTTCCTGAGAAGCTGCAGCCGTGCACTGCAGAGATCTTCTCTTATGGAGATTCCAGAGTTTTTTTAGTTTTCTTTTGTTCCTGAAAACTAGCGACCTTGCCCTGTAATTAGTAAATTTCACGATGATGCCTCTGTGCGACCCGGGAGACTTCGGACCTACCCTGTGGGTGCGGCACAAATCACCGTTGCTTACGTGAACCCCTAAATGCTCCTCAAAAAGAGACAGGGCAATGTTGTCTGTACTTTCCCCTTCGGTCTCTGGAATTCCGAAGATACGTATGCTATTTCTTCTTTGGTATTGTTCCAGATCCTCTGTTTTTTCTTGCAAATTTCGGATATTTTCGTCTCTGTCCGCCAGTTCCGCGCGAAGGGAGTTGACTTCTTCCGAATTGAACTTCATCGTTTCTGTCAAAACGATCCACCACAGCTTTTGTGATCGATTCAATTATGGAATCTGTGATCAGTTTTAGCACTTCTGGGGTTTGCACCGCTGATTTCACTTGCTCGCAGATCTCCCTGATGAAGGCCGCTGTGTCCTGCAGGGGTGACTGACCTCCAGCTGCTGCTGATGCTCCGCGTTTTCTAGGCGCCATGGCTGCTGGCTGCTTTGTTCGCGTTCACAAGCGAGAGAAACTATTCAATATTTCGATAGAGTGACTGGGGTGGGAAAGTATCTCTATACAGAAATCGTTCACACTCTCACTTAGTAAACAGTTTCTATAAAACAACACCGCTTATCCTCTTTACACCTGCCTTTGTATAACGAAATTCTGGGAGCGCAACTTACACACGTTCACTCGGCCATGCAACCTTGTCTTGTAAAAAAGGTAAAAAAAAAGGTAAAGTATTCCCCTGTGCATAGCACCACGCCATGAAGGTGTATAGGGGGTGTGGGGGTAACGCCCCACACTTTCTTGATCCGGTCATGAGTGGGGGTGATGTGATCAGCATCACGCCCCTGACCGCCTTTACCCCCCAGGGTTTCCCCCAGGTACCCATGTTATTCGACGCTGGGTAGGCGCCAGGGCTGCTTCCACCGTTAGAAAAGTTCCCGGATTTGAACCGGCCGGGGATCGAACCCGGGACCTTGAGCATGGTAGTCAGACGCGTTACCGACTGAGCCACCGCGGCCTTGTCTTGTTGTACGCCAAACTGTTTATTCATGTACTTCAGAATCAAAGTTAATGTTTCGATGCCTTCAGTATTTACTTTCGTCTCTATTGTTCGGACAGTTAAGTTAGATTTATGAAAAACCCGTGTCAGAAATGAAATTTACTATTTTGTAGTGCATGAAAGTTGTGAACTTTAAAGTTACTTCCAAAACTAACTATAAATGTGCTAAGCCATAAAAATCTTAATTCAAACTATTAATTCTTAATCTCTATGCAATCCATTCAAAATCTCCCATGAGCTGTGATCATACGAATCATTTTTATGTTGCATGCATTGCGAATAAGTTTTTGGATTACAAAACATGAACCAATTTTTGTATCTAAAATTACGATCTGTAAAGTAATTGAATTCTGAGAAAGTAGACGTATACTTATTTGAGTTGACGTCTTACATATTCACTCCCTTTAGTCATAAACCGATTACCATTACGGTTACCTTAACCTAGTAGTGTTAATTTGTGGAAGTTAAAAATTTTGCGATTAAGTGTGTAAAATTTGGTAAGCTTAAAAAAGGCTTTTATTATAATTTAAGTAAGAATGCACACTCTATGGTCAGGTATGGTTGAGGAACGAAAGAAAGTTGAATTAAATGAATGAACAATTTTGTAAAATTCCCCTTCGTGTTAATTTGAGAGAATGTTTTCATGTGGATTAATGCCGGATGAATGTACATAAATTTGAATCCTTGCATTATGAGTGTGATACAGATTAAAGCAATGTTGAAACGCTTTATTGTGAATCAACTATTTTGTAATATTGTTAGTGTTGAAATATTATTATCTCGTGAATAGAGCGATTGTTAATGTTAACGATGTAAATGCAAATTGCATCTAAATAAAAATTGGTTGTTACATTGTTCGTACTTGTTAGATTCCTTTGAATGACAAATAAGTTTTCCTTTGCCTGAAAAATAAATAATCTCAATCTAAACTAAAAATTGCATCCTTTGTATGAAAGCAGATTGAATTAATTGCATAGAGAAAATTACATGCATGGTAGATTTAAGTAATTGCTATTGAGTATATGAACATAACATTTGGAGTGCTTTGTGTTGCACCAGTGTGTGTGTGTGTGTGTCTTACCACCAAGTTATCAGAAACCATGAACAGTGAGATTATTACAGTACCTTGTTAATTGATAGTTTGCCTCTTGTTGCAGTTCTCCTTGAGATGAGCAGTGTTTTTGCAGTCTTTTTTTTATTATTAAATTTTGAAGTGATTTAATTCTAAACAAAAAAAGAACCTTTTTCTTTGGTTAGACGTTAAAACTCATGGTTTGTGATTATCTGGTTGGTCTTCGAATACATTGATATCTTTGTCCTAGCACTTTCGTCCAATTTTACCACCTCTGGGATAATATTTGAAGATCGTACCGGATATCTCATTCACTACAGAGGAATTCAAAATCTAACTTATGACTAGAAATGTACAAATGCATTTTTTACATATATGGACATTCCACCATGTTGAATTTGTTCCCTTCTATAACTGTTATCCAGATAGAAGTCATCTAGTATTTTGAAGGAAATTTCACTTTTATGGCATCAATGCTCACTTAGACAAACAGCATCAAAATTATTTTCATTAGCAAAATCTATAATAATTTCATGTTTTTTGCTGAATCCCTGTATATTGAGATAACCTATCTTTAAATCCAATGGAGTGTGAGAGGTAGAACAACATGCTCTAACTTCCCCATGAGAATTATCAAAATTTTCAAGTGATAGTTCAGAGTATGAAGAAGTAATACATTCGGGTTTACTGATGATATTGTTAGGCATACTTAAGTTAGATTGGTTTGTAGATATAGATATAGGCCAAGTTTCACTAGTATTACACTTGGCCACTATTACAGGTTTCCCTGCTCCGTACGATCAGTTGCAGCAATATTCATATGTTGTCTAATAATTAGCATATCCTGAATAACCCTGTGCAAAATTTTACAGAATTCCAATTTTCCATTTGCATTCAAATTTTGGCCATGCCTGGTATGCATTTCTTTAGCAAGTATGGAACTATCAATAACTGTTACATTTTCAAAATTTTTACATACATTACTGTACATGCTATTAGCTTTCTCTATTTCTTTATTGACAATAGACCAGCTTCTGAGAACATTTACTACAATCACATTTGTGTGAGTCAACGTCCCCAAGGTCTTTCACAGTGTAGCTACAGCATCAAATGTTTGATCTTTGCTTACGTCATTTGCACCACCAATTAATAAGGCAAAGTCATCAGATGATAATTCTGAATATTCTTTGTTCCCTACCACCTGTTCAAAAGTTGCATCTGGTTTCACAACACTTTCAATTTTTAGGTTATCAGCACATTTTGAGGAATTTCTTAGCATTGAAGATAAACCACGTTCATGACTATCAGAGTATATCATGATCCTACCCATTCATTTATTCTTATTTCTTTGTAGGTTAGGTTGCACTTCACCTATTTCAACTTTCCCAGTGAGCCCTGGTTCACCAACCTGATCCCCACATGTATCCTTCTCTCTGCCCAAGACTGCATATCTATTATCACTAATAACAACACCATCGTCCATTACATGATTCCTCTTATGGCTCTTATGGCTCTTCCCATTTGAAACAATTTGTCACACATTTTCATCAAGTTCAGCCATCGACACCACTTCACCACAAGATAATTCCTTGCCCAACTGCAGGTCACACGCCTACAGGTCTTTCTTTAATTGTGCATTCTCAATCTGTAATGTTTCAATATCTTGCCTTAACACAGATATTATCTCCAGAAGAGTGCCTTCAGTACATTTTCCACTTAACCTCCAAAACATTTTCAGTGACTACTAACAGACATGCATTTGCATTCCTCTCTCATCATGTATTGTTGCAGTACTGTTCCATTCGAGACAATTAGACGAGTTTAGAGCAAGCCACATATCATTGCAAATTTAGTCTCCTTTTCCTTAGACAAGGGAAATTTCAATGTCATAAACCTACAACATGAAGAGAAAGCCTTTTGATACTGTCATCAAGTGTTCAAACCTACACATGCAGTGGGAGAGCTTGCAGCTAGTTGCATTGTTATTTTTTCCCTGTATTTCTGCTTTGCCGAATTGTACAGTGTTGCCAAGAGATCATTGCCTTCATCTTTCTCCAGTGTAAATATATGAATTATAAAAGTACATAATGAAATGAAACACATGATTGTTACACTTGCAAGCAAACATGGAAAGATTCAGTTCCTCGACAAATTCCAGTACATTGAATGTGGCAACACAGAGCACACAGGAATGGGTTGAAAGAGAAGCAGAGGACAGAGACTGTACACTGTAGTTCGTAAGTTTGTGAGGGTCTTTCTTATTTTGGTAGAACTGATCTTCCTCATCTCACTCTGTTCTGATCATGGCAGAGTTATAAAACCCTAATAGTGCCTGGTGTCTTCATAGAGGGGAAAAAAGATGATGGGGAAAAATGACAGCAAATAACTTGCTACGTCCCCGGCTAGGAGTATGAGTACTCTTCTACACCCAGGACTTGCTGGTTTTAATTAATAGTATCAGTTACTATATTCCACACTTTATTAACCTTAAATTTACCTAACTAGGAACTATTTAGCACTCGTGAATCAACATGTTTAAGAGATACTTCCACAGAAATAACAGTTGGGCTGAAAAGTTCGTAGGCTAACATAGTAAAAAATATTTTTTTTGACAAAATTCGATTTTATTATTCAATATAGTTGCCTTCGAGGGCGATACAACGATTATAGCGGTCATACAATTTTTCGATGCCATTTTTATAGTACGATTTCTCTTTAGCCTCAAAATAGGCCTCAGTTTCGGCGATTACCTCTTCATCAGTGCTAAATTTCTTTCCAGCGAGCATTCTTTTAAGGTCTGCAAACAGGAAAAAGTCACTGGGGGCCAGATCTGGAGAATATGGTGGATGGAGAAGCAATTCGTAGTCTAATTCATATAATTTTGCCATCGTTTTCATTGATTTGTGACACGGTGCATTGTCTTGATGAAACAGCACTTTTTTCTTCTTCAAATGGGGCCGTTTTTTCATGATTCCGTTCTTTAAACGCTCCAACAATGCTATGTAATAATCGCCGTTGATTGTCTGGCCCTTTTTGATGTAATCGATGAGTATAATACCATGCGCATCCCAGAATACTGATGCCATAACCTTGTCAGCCAACCGTTGCGTCTTTCCACGCTTTGGATTTGGTTCATCACGTGCAGTCCACTCGGCTGACTGTCGATTGGACTCTGGAGTGTAGTTATGGAGCCATGTTTCATCCATTGTAATATATCGACGGAAAAATAAGTGTTTATTACGGTTGAATATCGCTAAACATTGCTCCGAATCATCAAAACGTTGTTGCTTTTGATCGATTGTGAGCACGCGCGGCACCCATTTTGCACACAGCTTTCGCATGTTCAAATATTCATGCACAATATGTCCAACACGTTCCTTTGATATTTTTAAAGTCTCAGCTATCTCGATCAACTTCACTTTACGATCATTTAAAATTATTTTGTGGACTTTTTTTATGTTTTCGTCGGTAACAGCCTCTTTGGGGCATCCACTGCGTGCATCGTCTTCGATGCTCATTTCGCCTCGTTTAAATTTAGCAAACCACTTCTCAATGGTTGCTTTTCCTGGTGCAGACTCCGAATAATGTTTATCAAGACAAGCCTTGGCTTCAACAGTATTTTTTTTTTCGCCAAAAAGCAATGCTTTATTATCACACGAAATTCTTTTTTAGCCATTTTTTCACAATAACAAAAGCTGCTTCACTCACAATGCTATATCTCACGAACTAATTATCCGGCAGCTGTGAAATTTATACACGTATCTTTTGAAGGTTAGTACTAAGTAAAAATCACATGGATTTAATTCTAGTAACGCCATCTATGAGTCAGCCTATGAACTTTTCAGCCCAACTGTTACATACTTTACACAAGCCTTGCAGAGGCAAACCTTCACTTCAATTTCAACTCTGCTATTTGCAGCAGATTATTAACAAGAAATAGTCACAAGATAACTCACATAAAGCCTGGAAATAACACAAACTTGAACTTACATTAAAGTCATCTATCATTATTTTTTCATCACCAAACAGCAAGGAAAATATCTCAAATATTTCTTGATTGTTACCAACTCTCTTATTTTTGCAGAGTTGTCAACCTCGCACAGAAAATTATCATATGACCATATATATGTGAGATAACACTAGAATTTTTCTTTGATCATACAGGCCGTGTTATATACAAATACAGAATAACATTTATTCAAACAAACATGTACATAAATTAAACAAAGAAATATTAATCTTTTGCTACGACATAACTTGGGTCATTGCAAACTAACCAACTAAACCATCTTAAATCTGAAGGTTTATGGCTGCACCAACACAAGCCTTCCATTTGTTCATATCCTGGGCAAGATCAATCCAATCTTTCCCATCCTTACTGATTTCCTTTAGGTCTATCTCAACATTATTCCTCCATCATTGTCTTGGCCTTCCTACAGGTCTCTTACCATCAGGTTTCAAAACAAGAATCCTGTAAACTCTTCATTTTTCTCCCATTAGTGCCACCAAAGTCTTCTTGATGTAATTATTCTAATAATAATTGGAGAGAAATTCAAATTGTGCAATTGTAAATTAAGTAACATTCTCAACTCACCTGTCTCCTCATCCCTTTTAAGTCCAAATATTATCCCAAGGAGGTTAATTTCAAATACAGCAAATAGGTGTTGACAGTTCCCTACATGCCTTGGTGAAAGGCAAAAGAGGGGAGAAACAGCCTTTACAGGATGAGAAAGTTCACTAGAATAGGGAGTACAATGGTAATTGTGAAAGGTTGATGTGATACTATTGTATGTTTACATGAATGAACAGAGGGGAAATTTACATTTGGAAATTTCAGTCAGTGTAAAGATCAGTGGTTATGAAGATCATGTGACATGATACTTTAAATAAGTATGATTTTGTTTTTTTTACCAAGCTTTATTGAACAAAAAATAACTTGCGCAGTGAATGTAGAACATTAGACCTCTCGTATATGTTCATAAGTAGTTGAAAATTCATTTTTGTTTTTTAAAGCATGTTCAGAGATTAGATTTTATGTAAGATGTACAGAAGAAAATGTTATTTTTAAATAAAAAACTATATGTGTTGGGGACTGGCCCCTTTCTGCGCTACCCCTTAATCTGCCTATCACAAAACATTTTTTCAGAGTAGGTGTGTAACATACAGGACTGAAGAGCCCACAATGTGGGCAGGCCTAAAACCTAAGGGGGCCAAAAAATACTACAAATTATTTTCGTATTATTCATGTACAAAATTTTTGCAAATTTTCATGATTACTTGCTTGGACATTTTTACCCATTTAATCTTCTATTGAATGAAAATCACATTATCTTGTATTTTTCTTTTAATCTTTACCTTGTACTGTTTGTCCAAAAAGTAAATGCTCAGTGTCTGTGGTCAAATTTGGAACTAACAATAGTATGAGAAATTATTCGCAACATATAACAATGCCACTTTGCATTTAGATATATCACATTAGAGTAGACAGGAGAGAATAAATTACCACAGTAGACTACTTCTGAGTTGCAGACTTCAATTCTATTAGAGGACCTTCCTGATGGTACAGTGGAAGTGTCGTCACCTTGTAATCAATGAGTGCCAGGTTCAATACCTGGCGGAGGTGCATAGTGGTTCGGATCCCACTTTAAACTGTAGGTCCAGTCCCAATTAGCCTTACTGTGCATTAAGTGGACTTAGAACACCAAGTAAATCAAACATTTCAAGCCTATTCCAGCTTGTAAAAATAAACTAGTGAGCAGCAGCTATGCTAACAAAGTTTACAAGATTGCTGACAACTCTTAAAAATTTTATAGCTTGGTTTGATTGAGTGATAAAGTTGGATGGTGGCAAAGAACTGGTTTAATTGTCTAATGATCAAAGGTTCGAATCTCTTGTAGAACTGACTTTTTTTGTTTAGTGGAATTAGTGTTTTTGGACATTTATAAGAGAGAGAATATGATAACCCTTTTTCTGATAAATATTATTGCTCATCGATATCATTTGGGATGTGTTTTACCATATAGCTTCCCCAAAATTAAATTACTTCCTACAGGAGGCAATAGAGTCTACAGGGAGAAAATGGCAAAAATCTGAACTTTCTGTGGCCAAACTGTGAGGTAAAATATGAGCTGATTCCTGGGCACTTAGCTGCAAATCAGCCAAGATATATGTCACGCCGCTGAGAGAACCTTCATGTTGACTCTGTAAATTGTGGTCTTAGGCAGAGATCACAAAGCTTGCAATCGTAGAACTGCTCATGTTCACCTTGAAGTCTTCTGTAGGTAAATTGTTGAATAGTACACAACGTTGGCTATCCTGTCTGTGGCTGAATTCTAAATTACCTCATTTTCAATATGTATAGTTAACAAGAAAACATAATGTTCCATAGTTTTGCAAAACATCAATTTAATTGTAATATTCTGTTTGAAATACTTTCTATGAATAGGAGATAATCTAGTGCAATATAGTTTGAAGATATTGCTAGAAGCATGTAATCATTAAATCTAGAAGGACAGTGTGATCCAGCCACTATGATTCCTGGTCGCCAAACAAAAGTTTCCTGGTTTGATTCTCTTGTACAGCACTCTTGTTTAAATGATGGAATGCCAACTAATGTAAGTCTGTGAAAAATTCATCGTATATTTGTTGACGAATGTTTTTATTTTTTAATACAATTTGCAAATAGTTTTGAAACTGCTCAATACAAAACTGCTTTAATAAAGTTGAAAACATAGAATAAAGCATAAATATAATAAATGTAATAATTAAAACAACAAGAAGTGAATTACTTAAAACTAGTGTTTGCATGGAATTGATGAAACTGGTTTACTGATGTAGATATGATATTAAATCTTGCCTCTAAATCCATACACAGGAGCAAACGTTAATATTGGAATTATTAGTAACCCCATGGCAAGCTGTCATTTCTTCAAGTGAGGTTTCTTGCAGTTTTCCATTTATATTCCTTCAGTTTCTATTAAAATGAAAAATGATAAAAAATATTTACATTTTTTGTCGAATAACAGATAAATCCACATAATATTTTTCTACGTAAGCCTAAATGGGCAAATAAAATTCTCTCTGAATGTGACATTGTAATCAAATCGGCATGATAACTTGATAACATACAAATGGTATTGGGTTCGTTTCTCATCAAAGGCAGAATTATTTTTATAATGCAGTGCCAACTCATGTACACCTAGGATGGAATTAATTACACATTTCAACTCAACTGTTATTTGTAATACAAATGTAATGGTTTTGAGAGTAACTACTTAATATTATACCTCTTATAAAATGTGGAAAGGCATGTGAATGAGACATACAAGTATTGGTTTCCATATCACACATTTTGTGATCAAGAAACAGTAAAGCATTAATGTGGAAATTCTTAACAACCACGTAAAAAAGCAAGCTTTTATTGAAAAAATATTGGTTGAGTTATAAAAAAAAAATTTACACTGTGTAGATTTTAATTTTTAAAACGAAAAATATAGTTGCTTCGAACATATTATGTTATTAGGCATGTATAAGTCGACCGAAGTAAACCAGATCTAAACATTAAAATTGTGTTGTAAAATCTGTATCTATTTATAAGAATAGTGAAACAAATGTTCTTTAGCACATAAATAAATATCGTTCTGATTTTCATTTGTAGTATTAATATGGCATGTAAAAGATTAAACATGTGATTCATTACTATTCTAGGATTCCAGAATAATATCTCTTTAGATACAGAATAAGTTACACTCAAAGTAGTTACGGGCTGACAGATCCATGTTTGTTATGGAGTTCTAAAAAGATTTTGTGAAGAGGGAAAAATGTAATATGTTTTCCAAAATTAGCAGGTGAAATCATGGATTGAAAATGCATGTGGCATGCACTTCTTTCATCCAACGTAATCAAGAATCTCCATTTACACAAGTTTTTTTTTAAAAAAAACAACATAATTACACTTGTTAAAAAGTGCGTTTGAACACACACGTTGGAGCATCATTGGCAATTAGAAGAAAAAAACAACCTCTAAATGGGTCTAAACATGGATCCTTCAAAACGGGAGGCTCTAACAATAACCACTGACCTACAGCTTTTACTGGTAGATTATTATTTACTTATCATGCAAGTTTTCAAATTGTTTCATCACTGGCCATGCATTTTCTTTCAGATGTAGCTTCTTTTTTCCCCAGACCGCTACCTTTTTTACCTTCTGCCAACCATGAAAATCCTTCTGGAATACAATATTTTGACTCAACTCCCAGAAAACAGAGAAATTTAGTTTCGAAAAACTTGAGGTGGTTATGGCATGTTCAGTCTCACATTTGACCTTAAAATTTTTCATATTTGAAATTTTCTTGCAACACTATCAACCTTTTCTTTTCATCATCTACTTTCTTTACTCATCATTAAGTAAATGACCAGACCAAAATTAAGATGGTGAAGCTTGTTTGTCCAGGATTTGAAATGTGGCTTAAAAGAAAGATTGAGGGAAAACACAAAATATGAAATACACACACCATGAAATATCTTCACTCAGCAGTTCAAATATAAAACTAGTCTTCCTGAAGTAAAACAATTTTACCAAACTATAGAAGAATTTTACAGTTTATTATTTAAAGTACCAAACGATGGGAACTGTTTGTTTCAGCTACAGTTACAGTTAAGATACTTTGTACAACACTCCGATCTTTTAGATTTCAATCAACCAGACCGTTGCATCATGCTTATGCCTTTGCATGGAAGCATTTTTCAAGAATAATATTTGAATCTACAAATGGCGATGAAAGATACCAATCATTTAAAATTCATAAAAGTTTAAATTTATTTTCCAAATAGTTCTGCAAACACAAGCAATTGAAACAGTACATCTGGTATCACAAGTTCAGCATTCCAAAACTGTCAACTTGGAAAAAATCTTATAACCTTCTTAAGTACTTCAATTTCATTACCAACACAGACAAATTTTCAGAAGCATTGTCTTTGGGCAAATCGCTAGCTAAAATTTGAAGAGTCAAAACAAAATTTGAAAGTAAAATAAGACAATACATAAAACGTTATTTTGATTAACTTTCATTCGAACAGCAGAATTTAATGCTTATTTGGACATAGGGCAGAGTTGTAGTATCATCACCTTATAATCAAGGGCTCCAGGGTTCGATTCCTGGAGAGAGGCACATAGTGGTTCAGATCCCACTTTAAACTGTAAGTCCAGTCCCGATTAGCCTTACTGTGCATAAAGTAGACTTAAGACACCAACTCATAGAAACAAAATTATTTGGACATAGCTATTACACAAATCAGATTTGAGAGCATGGATAATAATATTAGTAGTATTTCTACACCTTCAGATGGAACTTCATAGTGTAGCGATAGCTATTTGGAGTGTTCAAAAAAGGTGATTCATCCTCAGAATTTCCTGAACAAGGTCTAAGTTTGAGGAATGCATTTAAATTCAATTTCAGCTCAATGCCTCCTACAAGTGCTTTCACAAATTTATTCTGGCTGATAACCTTGCACCAGCTTTCAGTGTTCCTGAGTTCTGAGCCACCTTCTGCTTGTTTCTTACTCTTCCAGTAGCTCGCTATATAGCAGAAAGATCTTCCATTTTATATTGTAGGTCCAGTCTCAATTAGCCCATCTGTTCATGTAAGTGGACTTAAAACAAAACTCAATGAATCAATTGAGGGGTAGATAGTTAAATTCCTTAGAGGATGTGAAGAATGGCATTAATCACTGAGTTCTTTTTGCATTGAAGCCTGCTGTGTGATATCCCCAAGGAATTTTGTTCAAACTGAACATTGGAGAATTAACTCTGAACCCAATGGACTGTATTTCACAGAGTAGCCAACTGTCAGCTGTATGTGACAGAGAGATGAACATGGTATGCAGAAACACTGAAAAATTTATGATTCACTCAGGTAAAGCAGCCAAGCCAGAACTTCAACTCAATCCTATTTTCGGAGTAACTTGTGTGAAGATTGTAATTGTAGTGTAACCTAAGTTGTAACACTGGAAACCTAAAAATTTAGATTCATATGTATTTAATCCACACTCAGGAATTTATTTTATTTAATAACATCTTGTGTTAACCATCTTTTCATGTACCCAAAGTTATTTCCAGGCATGGATGCAATATTCACAGCACTCTCACAAATCATCATTTCTGTCTCTATACTGTGCCTGTAATGTTATTTTAAAGATTTGGCACATCCTTGTCGAATGTGACATTATTTATTTCCTTGGACAGAGTTTAACTTTCTTGGTGTCCACTGTCTATGAGGAAGTTCTCTTTTTTTTTATTGTGTCCCTATATTTTATTGTGTGCTGTATGTCATGTGCAAGACCCTATACAAACTGCACTTTGAACCTCTATAAAGGTGCTTTTTACACCCTTTTTTTGCTATCAGACAATGATAAGGGGATTTTCCGCACCTGTATTCAGGGTGAAAAATGGCTATTTGTGCCAACACATCCAAAAATTTCATTGTTTTAATTTCTGCAGAACTCACTACATGACAACAACACAGAGCAAGCAGTAGAGCCACTTGCAGACAGCATATTCTCATATCATGTCTGACCTTACACAGATATTATACAGAAAATTCAGTTCATTCATTCATGTAACACATATATTCCAAAATGAATTACATTGGTTTCTTAATACATACATTTGGCACCACTAGAAAAAGTTGTGCCTTTAACTAGGTTATGTTGAAGCTGTGTGAGATTTTCCATGTGAAACATCTCTTCCAGTTCTGTTTAAAGTAAGCAATACAAGCTTTCATGTACCTTTAAAAAGAATCTATTTCAGTTGATTATTATTGCTGATTGAGGGAATTAATTGTCTTTTAAGATATGAGTATGTTTGTTGCAGACACTAAGGTTACTATGGAGACAGTACTATGGACAAAGTTCTTATTGATGAAAAATGAGTTCAACAAAATCATTAGTTTCTTCAGTGTACAATGTAAAATGAAGATAAGAGGATACAGACAACTTGACTCTAATGATAGGAATCCATAGTGCCATTGGAAGGATCGCATGACTTGTTGAAGGTTGATTTTGTGTGTGTGGAGATCTCCAAAGCTTCATTCCTGGAAAAATATATATTGTCTTTTTACCATAGCAAAGTGAAAGGTGTGCCTCCCTGATGGCACAGTGGTAGCATCATTGCCTTGTAATAAAGGGGTCCCAGGTTCTATACCCGGTGGAGGCACATGGTGGTTCAGATCCCATTTTAAACTGTAGGTTCAGTCCCGATTAGCCTTACTGTGCATAACGTGTACTTTAAACACCAACTCAATCAATCATTTGATTACTTTAACTGCATTCAAGAGAACTCTTATAAGAACAGATACAAGTACAGGTGAAAGAAATTAAGAACAAGACAATAAATACTTTGTGGCTGAGTAAGTTGCATGGTCAACTTGTAATCTCACTGCTGACAGATTCAAGGTTTGAGTCACAAAGCATGGCCAGCATGTTCCTTTGTGATTGTCTCTCCTCCTACATCATCTAATCACCATTCATCCTCACAGCCAGGATTGTACTAACGAGTCAGGTAAACAACTTATGGAAATGCACTATTAAGATTATTTATCACCCACTGTCACACACACAGACAAATATTCAATAAATGTGGAAAATAGTAGAACACAATAGTATTAAATTTTGGTGGACTGTTCTGAAGTAAATGTAAGTAAAAATTATGAAAAAAAGGACTAAAGACTTAGTAACTGACATGATGTGATATGAAACAGGTTAAAGTTAAGGCATTCTTCACTTCACATTCACATCTTTGATGGTAGAAAGTACATTATGGAGACAGTAATTTAGATGCACCCAGTGCAGACATATAGTGGTTCGAATTCTCCATGAAACTGTAGATACAGTCCCAATTAGTCTTTCTGATTAGTGTGTGTGTCCATGTAGAAACTGTATTGCTTTTTCTTTTAATTTGACTCATTTGTCATTTTTTAATTGTATGTAATTAATTGTAAAGAAAAACAATGATCACTCTAATTGATGGTTAAGTGGAAGAGAAGGAATTATTGCCTTAACTTTGCCATGTCAACAAAGTCATAAATAAAATAATTAATTAAAACACAACAATTCAAAGTAATTTAGATGCCACAAAATGCCTTACGAAAGGAAAATGTCTTATGGTTTCACCAATTATTATTTACATACTTCTCATGATTTTTTTTTTTTTACCCATGAGTTCTACAAGCAAAATATTGGGGTGGCTTTGTTCCTTTCTTGCTCCACTTGGATATAAAAAAGGAAGGGAGTGGTGAAAAATATACAATGAAGGGTGAGGGTCTGTAACCATTAGTCACTTATTTCCTCAGAGTGTAGTGTTTAGGTACCCTTCACTGGCTACTGCTGTCGGCTAGTACCAACGTGTAGCTTGTGGTGATGTGACAGAGAAACCTCAGCTGTGGAAGACAGAATGGATTTGGCTGTTGCTAGAGGACTATAACAAACCCCTGTGCAGAAATTGGTATTCTCACATACTTTCCTGAAGTTTATCACACTTGCATCAGAATTCTTCATAAAGAAATAAAGTGTGTATAGATGGTCAAATTGGAAATATACAAGGTTCATTTAAAAAGAAAAAGTGATTACACACTCATAACTGTCTACCTGTATTATTGTGGAGGATGTTATTGCATTTCTTTGTAATAGCCCCTGTCAAAGTATAGCATATATTGCAATATTTCTCGCAATTTTCTCACAATGCCAGTACAATCGTTTTTCTGCAAATCACTGAGGGACTGCACTATGGCTTGCACTATGTTATCGATGGTCTTGAAGCAACATACTCGTAGAGGATTTTGTAGTTTCTAAGCTACTGGTGTTGCTCTAACACTTGCCAATCCCACTCTTCACACAGTTGCTAAACATTTTGCTATTGAGCATCTTCAGTTTGAAGGGTAGCATAATCGGAAGTCTCCTACCTACCTACCTACCTACCTCTCTAGCCTTCTTAAACCCAAAGGTTCATGGCTGCAGCAACACAGGCCTTCCATCTGTTCCTATCTTGAGCAAGATCTATATACTCTTTTCCATCCTTACCGATTTCCTTTAGGTCTGTCTCAACGTTGTCCCTCCATCTTTGTCTTGGCCTTCCTAGAGGTCTCTTACCATCAGGTTTCCCAACAACAATCTTGTAAACTCCTCTTTCCTCTCCCATTCGTGCCACATGGCCTGCCCACCTAAGTCTTCTTGATTTAATTATTCTAATAATATCTGGACATGAATACAAATTATGTACTTCTAAATTATGTAACCTTCTCCACTCACCTGTTTCCTCATCCCTTTTAGGTCCAAATATTTTCCTAAGGATCTTATTTTCAAATACTCTCAATTTATGTTCCTCTTTCAATGCAAGGGACCAAGTTTCACACCCATATAATACTACAGGCAAAATTACTGTTTTGTATATTTTAACTTTTAGTTTCTTAGATATTAAACGAGAAGACAAAAGTTTATGAAGGGAGAAGTAACATGCATTTCCTGAATTAAGCCTACTTTTTATTTCCTCTTTAATATAATTTTCACTTGTTAATATTACTCCTAAGTATTTGAATTTGGAAACTGGTTCAAACGAGTTGTTATCAATAATTAGATTTTGATTATTACCTAACACTTGGTTTTGGCCTGTAAGTATATATTTAGTTTTCTCTTTGTTAACTTCCAAACCTATCTCTTTAGCAGATTTGAAAAATATTTTAGCATTATTCTTAATTGTATTTATATCATCCCCTAATAAGTCTATATCATCTGCATATGCTAACAACAATTGGAAGTCTCGCCAGAAGAATTTATCATTTCTGATGTATAACTGGACACAAATCCCCAGAAAGTTATTGTAATACAAGGTTCGCCAATAAAATAAACATTATTTTTTTTTAGGAAAGAAAACAAGTAATTACTTTCAAATGACTTTATCACCTTCAAAATAATCACCAGGAGTCAATATACTTTTACCAGCATTTGTACAGGTCTTGAAAACACTGTTGATAGTCATTGACAGTACGTGTTTGCAAAATGTGTGTAACATTTAATTTAATGTACGTGATGTCATCAAATCTTTGCCCTTTCATAGGCATCTTAAGGTTTAAAAAAAGGAAAAAATCAGCAGGCGATAAGTCCGGTGAATATGGAGGGTGATTAATCACTGTTACTCAATGCTTAGCAAGGTATTGTTGTACAGACAATGTGGTATGAGGCCAAGAATTATCGTGTAACAGAAACCATTGGCCAGAATCACAGAGGTCCTTCTTAACCTGCTTCATCCTGTTTCTGAGGCTACCAAACACTTCTCTGTAATACCACTGATTGATTGTTTGGTTTTCAGAAACAAATTCATGGTGGATCAGTCCTTCACACTTTCTCCACATTGTCATCATTCCTTGACGTTAAAGGGCGTCCTGATCATGATTCATCCTTGACACTTTCACGTCCACCTTTGAAACGATTTTACCAGTTATACACCTGGGTTCTTGATAATATTGCATCATCATACACTGCCCGTATCATCTGTAAACGATTTACCCAATTTGTAACAAAACTTTATGTTGTAACATTGTTCCATCTTGGTGCACGTATTTTGTACACTGCCTGCACACGACGTGCATCTGACAAACAATTGCCTCAATACTGACTGCCTGTAACAGGTTGAAACATGCACTGATGGGAAGTTTAAATATAGCTGTTTGCAGTGTTGCCAGAATACAGTACCTTTTTTTTTTTTTTTTTGACAGTTCAGTTTCTTTATGGGCGACCTTGTACTTAATTTACTATATACTGCATAGTATATGCAGCTTTCAACTCCACACAGTCTTGGAAAATGGTGAACAACTGAAGCACTCTAGGATATGGAAGCTCCTAATCACCACAAGCCTGCACAAGTTCTCTGTGATACTTAACAGCATTTCTTCCATTGAATTTTGATCAAAGATTGTTCTTCTTTTGTGAGAACATTGTTTTATAGCACACTACATAATAAGCCTACAGTTAGCACAGTGCTGCAACTCATGGCAATCTATGGAACTACAACATGTCACCTGTAGAGGCAGGAATAACTCCAATATCAGAATCCACCATTCATTGTTGCTACCAGTGACAACCAGTGGACATATTGTTGAGCAATAACACTTTTAAAAATGATCCTCATAATGTGAGTTCTCATGAAACATTGCATCGAGAAAAGTGTTTACTTGCTCATAACAACTACAAATTGACAGGTTATTTCTAAAATTCAAGCTAATCGCACGTGTCGAAATAGAAAGATTTACAAACATTTGATACTAGTCATGTATCTAGTTTTATAGTTTTTGATATTCAACATGATGTAAGAAATTATCGAATTGTACATTCTGATAATGCTCAATATAGTTAATCAATTTCTATGAATTAGTACTTGACAATATTCACTGAAACTGGATCTTTCTGAAACTTATTTATGTGATTAAATGGTTGAAATGAGTAGATAGACACATATCATTCACATGCGGGTTTTAATGTTTATCTGATACCAGTTCTACTGTACCGCTAATGGCAGATTGAAAACATGGGGGATAATTTTCCTTCTTTATGGAAGAGATAAATATTTGGTTATGAGACAAAGGGAATCAGATATCTAACGAGAATGAAGAGATACAAAGAGAGAAATAATATAGTAGTAAATAAGAGGATTTAAGGCCTTGATTTATTTATTTATTTATGCTAGTATTATCATGCTGAAAAACAGCTGGCTGGCCTTAGTACAGCAGCACATATACATGTAAATATATAAAAGTTATAAATTTATAATACAAGATTGAATGATAAAGATGTGACTGTACAAGAGAAATGGTAAATACAATAAGAGGTACAATAAAATATGAATGATATATACATGATAAGTACATTAAAATAGTGCAGATGAATGATTAAAGTACAATTGTTCTTTAGTCTTGATGAAAATTATTATAACTACTGACTATGGAGTTTAGAAACTCATTATATTTATAATCTGTTGATGTTGTCAATAACAACCCTTTTGTGCATACTTGATATGGTGTAGCTCTTATAGATATTCTGGATAAAAGTGTTGGGACGGATTAGTAACCTTCTAAAATTTTTTCTACGAATTATAGATCATTTCTGTTTCTTCTAGCTGAAAGGTATTGAACTTTTAACTTGTTCAATAGGTTGTCGTAACTATACAATAATTTAAACCGTTTAAATCTAAAATATAAATAGGAAGGAAATTTATTTTGTATATTCTCAATGATGTCACTTTTTTCCACACCACAGGAAAAATTCCATGTCACAGAACTGAATTCCAGAATGGGTCTGACAAATGCCATGTACATAACTAAGAGAAGATGGATGTTGTTCAGACCTTGCCATTTGTTTATGACCCAACCTGTCAGTTTTCCACTTCTTGACACCATATGATTAAGATGCACCTTAAAGCTAAGTTTCCTGTCAAGAAAAACTCCAAGATCCTTAACATCTTCTACAAGACTAAGATTCACATTGTCTATGTTATAATTGTAGCAAGAGTGATGTCTGTCTCTTGAGTGAGAAGGTCAATGCAACTGACTTAGACGAGTTGATTATCATCTAACCACTTCTTAATTGCATTTATGTCCATTTGTAGTTTATAATGGTCATTTACATCATTAATCTCTGCATACAGCTTAAAGTCATCAGCATAAAAAATACAATTCGAATACTTTACAACATCTTCTATATCATTTAGAAATAATATAAACATTATGGGACTCAGGGGAGACCCTTGAGGTACACCTTTGTTGATAAAACCAAGTTTAGAAAGAGCATTTTGAAACCTGACTTTAAATAATCTGTGCCTAAGATAATTACTAAACCATTTAAAATAAATTTATGTACAACCATAGTTGCTAAGTTTAGCAACCAATGCTTTATGGTTCACAAAAATCAAAAGCCTTAGACAGATCTAGGTAGATAATAATCTAATTGGTGCCTATTGCTAAAAGCCTGAGAGATGGCAGTTAAGAATACTGAATGATTTGTACTAATTGATCTCCCAGCCATAAATCCATGTTAGTTGATACTAATCTTATTCTTAAAATTAAAATAGTGTGATTTGAAAATAATCTGTTCGAACAACTTACTAAAAATATTAATAATTGAAATGGGTCTAAAATTAGATTCCTCAATGTTCCTTTGGTATAGGAATAAATGTTACTTCTTTCCAAATTTTAAGGTATGTACCACTTGATAGAGGCCTGTTGAAGATGCTGCACAAAATAGGAGCAAGTAAATTACTGCACCCTTTGAAAATATAATTAGGAATGCATTGAATGCCAGAATCACTTCTGGGTTTAAGTTTACGAAAAGCATATAAGATATCCTTTTCATCATTAACTGGAAAAATATTAGCTTAGTAGACCACTCTTTATTTGCATAATTACCATTTGAAGGAAGAGAAAAATTCTTTTCGAACATTTCACAAAATGTATCAGCTATGTGAGTGGTTCTCCTTTCATTTGCTATCCAAATGGATACAACGCCATGCAAACTGTCGAAAATTGTTACGTTATCACAGCATACTTCAGTGACACAGATACAAATTGCTACAGAATGTGGTGTCGGATGGGGTACGGTTAATTCAATTTTGAAACAATACCGAGAGACTGGATCCATCGAGCCTCAAAGCAAGGGAAAATGTGGTCGCAAACGGAAAACTTCATTGCAGGATGAACGAATTGTTATTAGAAAAAGCAAACAGAACCCCAGATTCTTCGCTGTTTCGGGTGGTGCTTTTGGGTGCCTCACGTGGTATATACAGGGAGGTTATTTCAGTCATTCACCGCCAGAGTGACGGCCGTTCCACGGACTCTTCATGCAACAGGTCCCGGCAAATTGCGTTCAGGAAGTCCGTAACAGAAACCGCTTGTTATGTAATGTTTCCACTTTTCACAATTACAGTTACAATTACAATTGAAATAAGCACGTACCTTGTCGCACGGATGCAGGAAAAGGTGTCCTCCCAAATACAAATATTTCCGGCACCTTATTTCTGACATCTAATCTTAGATTAGACATTGCTACTTTATCCTCAGTTGACAGAAAGGGAAGACAGCATCCCGGCGCATAAAGCAAACCGAAAGCATAAAATGATATTTAAAAGTAATAATAATGATGATCACTAACCTCCTGTGTTATAAGAGATGTTGAAAATTACTTCCTTCAACAGCAATACAACACGTTTCTTAGGTTCAAGAGATCCTGTCTATCGTAATCCCTGACCACTTTTCTGCAAGAATTCGTTTTCACGTAATTATCGTACATAAAAACTCTATGTTCAAGACTATATTTGTTTAACGACATAAGTAATGAATGAATAACAATTAACACACAATAAAGCACTGGCCACGAGTAAGCACATTACAATAACACAGTATAAGCAACACGCTTACTGATAAATGAACAGAAGTGAACATGAATGTACACTGACGTCTGGTAGCCGACAGTGTTGCTAACCATTTTTCGGCAATGTCCCTACAGACGTAGTCAAAATGTCCCTACAACTGACCAAATGTCCCTACGCCAAGTAAAGTGACTAAAAAAAAACACCTCATGAGCATGCAAACAGAAGATAAAATATACACATTTACTTACCAAATCTTTCTGCTCGGTGCTTCCACAATTAATGAAGGAGCGAATTTACAATACAGGACCTCTCCCCGATTTTTTGTAATATTTCGCATACTCACTAATTGAGGCCTCCTAATCACGAATTTGAAGTTAAAATTTGGGGGGTCACATGTAGAAATTGCAAAATAAGTGACATTGAGTGGTCCGCGATCGGCACGATTGCTTATTATTTACCGGAAGATTTTGTGTTTCCAATACTTAAAAAACGAAATATACATTCCTGATATTACTACGACCCCAAATTTTAACTATGTTTGCCTATCCTAACCTAACCTAACCGTACCTGAATGGTTCGTGGGGCTATCCGTCAATGGTTTGTTGGGCTACCCGTGCATGTTTTTTTCGAGCCCAAATTTTAACTATGTTTGCCTAACCTAACTTAACCTAAACTTACCGAGAATGGTCAGTGGGGCTATTCCTAAATGGTTTTGCGGTAATTGTGATTACGAACCGATAAAAAATATTATTTTCGTAGCACTTTAACGGCAAACGTTCATCATCGAAGACGCCATTTTTGTATCCTGCAATTTTATGATTGATGTACTGTTGCCAAATTTACCTGTAATCAAATCAGTTCTTCTACATCGTGATTGTCGCTGTCACATGTAAGCACGTTCTTTGGGCAATATACTGAAATCCATAAGTTTATTAATTAGCCCACAGCCATCCTCCTGCACACTCCACCTAACAATCTGTTCAACATTAACAACTTTTTTACTGTTCTCTTCCGCCATTCTTACACGATCCATGCTCTCCAAGTATGAAATCAACAGTGTGGCAACGCTGTAGACAGCGTAACTAATTGTAATTTGTTCATATCAACAAATATGGCTACCATACTTGTATACGGAGAATCATTGCGAGAATTGAAAAGCTTATTTTACAACTTCTACACGTTAATGAACATTTTTTCCCCCTCACCCCAACATGTTAACTTGAGATAAATAATCACGAATAATTATTTCGTGAGTATAAGACGTAGCATAGAAATTACAGAAGGGTCCGGTATTGTAAATTCTTGCCTTAATGAATAATAGGGGTGTGCTGGACAGAATTTTTTAGGTCGGGACGGGATCGGGACGGTAATTTTTTTAAATCCCGACATTCGGGACTGAAAAATTTGCAATTTCCCGACCAAGTCGGAAAATTTTCTGGACGGGAAATGTTCGAAATTTCCCGAAGCACTGGAAATCTCGAATTTTACAAGTCATTTTCACTTTAAGTGATTGTTTTTGCATTTCTAGAATAAAAACTTACAACTTTCGATAAGTTCCAGAAACTTACAAGGCAGAAAACGTCGAGAATTAACGACTTTTTAAAGTAAAGAATCCAGCACACCCCTAATGAATAACGTTGAGTCGTTTACTGTTGATTATGTTATTTGAAGTCATACATGCTGCTGCTGTGAAGAGATAGATGTTGGTTGGTGATGCTGTATTTCCTGCATTCTTTAACAATTTTGGTCCCATTTTATTTCCCTTTTTTGTTTTTGTATCACTTAACATTGAAAATATTCTTTCCGTTTCCGCGTTAGAATGCGGCACTATTTTCGCGAGAGTGGAAATGTTTTCAAAAAGGAACTTGCCTTGAAAGTTTTTGGTAACCGATAACATGTTCCAAAATTCTGATGGAGATCTGTTAGTTAGTTCTTTTTTCTCCTCCCCGCTAAAGTATCCAGATAAACTAATTCATAAAATGTAATTTACCAAGATTGAAAAAAGTACCTACGTTTTCCCTCATTTGGCAAAATCTGTCCCTACGTTCCTACGCGGGCGAAATTTAGTGAAAAGTCCCTATGCGTAGGGACATGTCCCTACGGTTGGCATCACTGCCGACACGTGCAGTATGAAGCGCCCTCTCGCGGCTGACAACTCACCCAACCCCCGATAAGCTGCAGGCGCTGTCGCGACAACTGAGAATAAAGTAGCGATGACTAATCTAAGATTAGATGTCAGAAATAAGGTGCCAGAAATATTTGTATTTGGGAGGACACCTTTTCCTGCATCCGTGCGACAAGGTACGTGCTTATTTCAATTGTAATTGTAACTGTAATTGTGAAAAGTGGAAACATTACAAAACAAGCGGTTTCTGTTACGGACTTCCTGAACGCAATTTTCCGGGACCTGTTGCATGAAGAGTCCGCGGAACGGCCGTCACTCTGGCGGTGAACGACTGAAATAACCTCCCTGTATATATATATATATATGTACCCATTGTACCCTATGTGTTCATAAAGATTTAGTTTTGCCGTATGTGTTTGCATAAGTTGTTGGTTTGTTTCAATTCTTGAAGCTTTAATTGCATTAAAAATCTGATGATGGAAAATTTCCTTATGCATCCTGCATCCTACTCTACAAGAATACAATTGCTAAAGTAGTGTGAACATGACGATCAATAAATTCTCAGAAATAGTGTAATATGTTTTATCCTTGTTGGTTAAGTACAGAGTAATAGGAATACTGATAAATGTATGACATTTCTCCTTCTTTAGTGCACAATGGTTATGGCTTGCAAGATCCCCCCTCTTTCTTCCTCCCTTCCCATTGTTTCTCTATCTCTTTCTTCATGTTCTATTTTTCTATTTTTCTGTATCTTTCTTTCTCTCCATTTGTCTTCCTTGGTGAATCTTTATTTTTCTGTTTATTTTTTTATCTATGCTTCTGTATTTATTTTTACCTTCATCTCGGTTTTTCTCCTATTGTCTCTCTACCATGTTCCCATTTTCTTTATATATATTTGTCCCCCCCTCTCTCTCTCTCCCTCTCTCTGTTTCTTGCTCTACTCTAGTTGATTGTAAAATATTAACGATGGGTTAGAGTCCACCCTTAGTCCCAGCCTCTTCTAAACAACGCATCATATTTTTGTGTTTTTATTGTTGAATTGAAAGGTAATTAGGGCTAGTATTTTGAAGATTTCGAATATATCTTCCTTCTGGCAATTCAGAAATATACCTGCTTTCATATTTACTTCATTTGTGACACATTAGCTTTTAAGATGGATCTGTTGGGGTACTTTTGGTTCAATAAGGCAGTTTTGGTCGTTATCTTACATCAGGAGTTTATTATTTTTATTTTAAATTTATTTATGTATAAAAATATTGAATTCTTTTCCTGCATTTAGCCTAATGCTTTTACCTTCCTGGACATGAAAGTTGTTCATTAATTTATTTTATGCCTCAGTAAACTTGCAGCAAATCTTTGTAACATACTACAACTCAAAAATAAGCACTGAGCTCAGATTATAGACCCAGCTGCAACTGATAGTATCTGTAGCGGTAATAAAATAATTATTTTCATTTGTGAATCATATTATTTTCACATTTTAGGTCATAAATTATGAGTTTCCTGGCTAAAATTATTTATTTCTAAAAATATTTTGAGGTCATTTTTAAAGTGTTTAGGTAGAGTTGGAAGGGGTCGAAAAAAAACGGCTTTTCTGAAGAAAAAAAAAGGAGTTTTTTTCCGTGGCTTTTTTGGTTGGGCTTTTTTCGCCTTTTTTCACAAAAGTGTCTCAAATCAATGAAAATACATGAGTTGGCAATATTTTTCCTGTTCTATGGTTTTCGTTTATATCCCTACTGTAAAATAGACACTTATTTCTAATTATAAAATACAATTTACGATATGAAATTCGTAGCTAGATATAAACAGTGTTTTCAAAAAGCTGGCTTTTATGAGGTTCTTTCCGAGTGTTATCTTCATATTTCGGTAGGCTTATTAAATATATCTATGTAGTATAAACATATTCACATAACTAGAGTAGTTTTATATGTGTTTTTAACAGAGTAGTATGATATGATTTTCAATGTTTGAATTTATTATACGAACATGTACATGAAGCAGAAAAGAAAATACTGTTCCACCTTTTGAAAATCTAGTATCAAATCTCTTTAGATTAAAATTTGTGCAAATTAAATAAAATATATTTGTATTCTAGCTTTCACCCTTCTACTGTAAGTATCTACAATAACATACATGTATTTAGCACCCCCCAATGACTCTTTTTCTACAGGTCCACATAAATCCATGTGTATCAAATCTAGTGGTTTCTCACATACATCATTGCTTTGTTTAAAAGGCAGTTGTACAATTTTTCCTTTTGTACATGCATCACACAATTCTAATTTTTCTGAAGTTTGCTTAAAATCTAAATCTCTTACCATATCACTGTCCTTCATCTTATTTAAATATTTTTCATTCAAGTGACCTAATCTTCTTTGCCACATGTAATTTTCATTGTTTACATTAGTTTCCATACTTAAGCATGCATCCTTACAATGACTTACATCTGATCTTACATAAGTCTGTAACGTGTACATACGATTCTTTTCCTGTGCTTCTGACACTAACATGCCATTTTTGTCAATTACCCTTGCACTATTTTTGGAAAACAACACTTCATTATCATGATTCACCAAACCTCTAACTGACGATAAATTCAAACGCAAATCAGGTATATATAATACATCATAAATACACACATCGTGAAGTTGGCAATCATTTGTGACTGTTGATACCTTAATGTCACCTTGCACTTTGGCCTCCATTGATTTTACTTCCTCCGCAAGTTGCACTTCACTTTGCACTTCTCTTCTATTTATCAGCCAGTCTTCTTTATTTGTCATGTGAGATGTACAACCAGAATCTATACACCATACCTGCACATCTCTTCTGTCTTCCTGCATGTCGTATACACTGTAAGCAGCTTCCATGTTGTCTTCGCATGTGAATCCCGTCT